>NC_091064.1:50837483-51462483 GCF_000393655.2 Nicotiana sylvestris
ACTAGGGAACAAAGGCGGGGAGAAGAAGTTACTCCGACTCGCTAAGGTGAGAGAGAGGACGGCTCGGGATTTGGACCAAGTGAGGTGCATAAAAGATGAGGACGACAAAGTTTTGTTGGGGGATGACCAGATAAAGAGGAGATGGCAGACCTACTTTCATAAACTTCTAAATGAGGAAGGGGATCAGGATATTGTACTAGGTGAATTGAGGAACGCCGACAGCCCCCATGAACTAAGTGATTGTCGGGACATTGAGGTCGATGAGGTCATGGAGGCAATGCGTAAGATGAGAAGGGGCAGAGCTACTGGACCAGATGAAATTCCGGTTGAGCTTTGGAGGTGTATGGGTAGAGCAGGCTTGGAATGGCTTACTAAGTTGCTTAATGTTATATCCAAGACTAATAGGATGCCCGAAGAGTGGAGGTAGAGTACAATGGTCCCGTTGTATAAGAATAAAGGCGATATCCAGATCTGTAACAACTATAGGGGTATTAAATTACTAAGTCATACCATGAAAGTTTGGGAGAGAGTGGTAGAAATGAGAGTGCGAAGGACGGTGTCTATTTCAGACAACTAGTTCGGGTTCATGCCGGGGCGATCTACCATAGAAGCTATCCACCTTATTAGGAGGATGGTGGAACAAAATACAGGGATAAGAAGAAGGATCTCCACATGGTGTTTATCGATCTAGAGAAAGCGTACGACAGGGTTCCTAGGGAGGTCTTATGGAGATGTTTAGAGGCTAAAGGGGTCCTGGTTGCCTACATTAGGGCGATTAAGGACATGTATGATGGAGCTAAGACTCGGGTTAGGACAGCAGGAGGCGATTCAGATTATTTTCCGGTTATTACGGGGTTGCACCAAGGGTCTGCGTTCAGCCCTTTCCTATTTGCCCTGGTGATGGATGCTATAACGCATCATATTCAGGGGGAGGTGCCATGGTGCATGCTATTTGCTGATGACATAGTCCTAATCGACGAGACACGACGCGGCGTCAGCGAGAGGTTAGAGGTTTGGAGACATACCCTTGAGTCCAAAGGTTTCAGGTTGAGCAGGACGAAGACGGAATACCTTGAGTGCAAATTTGGGGCAGAGCCGACGGAAGCGGGAGTGGAAGTGAGGCTTGATTCTCAAGTCATCCCTAAGAGGGGTAGTTTCAAGTACCTGGGGTCGTTTATTCAGGGGTCCGGGGAGATCGACGAGGATGTCACACACCGTATAGGGGTGGGGTGGATGAAATGGAGGTTAGCGACGGGAGTCCTGTGTGACAAGAAAGTGCCACTGTTACTGAAAGGTAAATTTTATAGGGCAGTGGTTAGGCCTGCTATGTTGTATGGGACCGAGTGTTGGCCGGTGAAGATCTCACACATCCAGAGGATGAAAGTTGCAGAGATGAGGATGTTGAGGTGGATGTGCGGGCATACAAGGAAGGATAAGATTAGAAATGAAGATATTCGAGAGAAGGTGGGTGTGGCCCCCATGGAGGACAAGATGCGGGAAGCAAGACTCAGATGGTTCGGGCACATTCAGAGGAGGAACACTGATGCACCGGTGAGAAGGTGTGAACGACTGGCGGTGGTGGGTACGAGGAGAGGTAGAGGGAGACCTAAGAAGTATTGGGGAGAGGTGATCAGGCAGGATATGGCGCGACTTAGGGTTACTGAGGACATGGCCCTAAACAGGGAATTGTGGAGATCGAGCATTAAGGTTGTAGGTTAGGGGAAATTGTGATGTCTTTTTTACAGCGCACTAGAGTGAGACTAGCCGGTTAGTAATTTGTCTTAGGATGTTATTGATCAACTACTGATGATGGGCTTTATCTTCTGTGTATTAATACCTTACATATTCTCGTATTTCCTATATCTCGTATATTGTTGTTACTTTGTTTTTATGGTATTTATGTTATGTTATGGATATTATGGTATTTTATGTTGTTTTATTATGAGTCTATTGATAGTACTAATATAGTGTCTCTTGTTGCCTCTTTGAGCCGAGGGTCTCCTGGAAACAGCCTCTCTACCCCTCGGGGTAGAGGTAAGGTCTGCGTACATATTACCCTCCCCAGACCCCACTTGTAGGATTTACACTGGGTTGTTGTTGTTGTTGTTGTTGTTGTTGTTGTATATGCTGCTACATTTACCTTCATACTAACTACAATTAATCTACATTTTGTGAGTTACTTGAACTAACTGTTATATTTTTGTAGTTATAGAGCTGTGGTTACCCTTTTCTTCCTTATTGTTTTGAGATAATGTTTACATGTGTAGATGTCCTGTATTGTTTTGTAGTTATAGGTGTGGGTAGGCTGTTCTTCTTTTAGTTATATTTTGTAGTTATCATGTAGTTATATGTAGATTACTGCTTCTTTTTTATGCTAACTACTAATGTTAAATAATTTTTTATTTTTTACAGAATGGCCATTACTTTGCACCACAAAATGTTAATTATGGTGTGCTTAGATTCCACAGTTTGTGTGATCCGAGCATACCTAGCCAGATAAAAGCTTTACTCTCTCCAAATGTTTTAAAGCTTTTCCAAAAAACTTGTTTTGGTTACTTATTTGGTCTCCCCACAATCAGTATGCAAAACCGAGCAATTCATCTTCTGATGAAGTATGAATTGTCACAGTCTACTGACTCATATTTTTCAGTACTATTGAAGGGTGAAAAATTGAATTTTTCCTTGAGAGAATTTGGGTTGATTACTGGTCTAAATTGTGTGAATAAGTTTTCAGACTATGGTTACACTTCCACTTATGTTAGCCATTTAATGACTACCTATTTTTCGAACAAACAAAGGGTTAAAAAGTGGCATTTGAAAAATATAGTCACAAATAAAGCTTGGGCAAACGATGAGGATGCAGTGAGGTTGTGCATTCTTTATCTGTTGGAATTTTTTGTTTGTCCTTCTGATAAAGACCATGTGTCTTTCATAGACAAGTTTATGTTCTTTCTGATAGAGTCTGGTAATTTTGAGTCATACTCATGGGGTATCAAATCCTTTAAGCAGGTTATTGAATCTGTCCGACATCGTCTTAATCCCCATGTACATTCTTATCTGATACGGGGATGCTCATTAGCCTTGTAAGTGTGGCTATATGAGTGTTGTTCATCCTTCAGTACGGAGCTTGCTACGAGGTGTTCTGAATCTATACCTCGCATTTTAAGATGGTCATCTACAAAGGGCCTGATTTGGTTAACTATAATTGAAGAGAAGATGATCAAGCCTGAGTGGCTCAAGGTATATTTTTTCACTTTTGTATGATGCTACATTTACCTTCATAATAACTACAATTAATCTACATTTTTTATTTACTTGAACTAACTGTTATTTTCATCATTTAGTTCACAAGCATCACTGAATCTGGAGAAGAGATTGGAGTGCTTAATCTGCCAGACAAGATTCAGTATGAAGATGCACATGGTGCTCAATCATCACAGGTTCCAATTGCTGTTTCTCCAACATTTGAACCCAAAGATACAAATTGTCAAGAGGACACTGAATCTGTGATTAGCAAGCTCAGGAAGTTGGAAAAGGGGATTGAGCAAGTAATATAAATAACTATAATATAAAGACATTTTTTGCTACAATTTAACTTCATTCCATAACAATTATTGTATGTTATACATTGTAGTTAATTTGTGGTATAATTCTATATTGAGCTCTGTTGGTATTGCACAAATCTTTGTTAAATTGTAGTGGAACTGTAACACTTTGAATAAGATTACCAACTAATTATATATTTAATTTTTAGGTTGATGGAAAGTTAGCTGAATTTAGGAAGGCTGTTTTTGAGGAACTCTCAAGCCTTCGAGAGTTCATAGATGTTTCTGTGAAGAGTGTTATGAAGGTGATAAACAGGAGGTACGATGTGGACGAGTCAAAGGTAAGAATTGACATATATTTTTGTAGTAAAACTAATTATGACATATGAATCAAATATACTCAAACATACCCAAAAATTATAGTTTGCTGGTAGTTCAACCAAAAATAATGACCAACAACAAGGAGAGAACAACCAGCAATTTCAGTTCAATATTGGTGATCAAGTGCATGCAAGCACAAGCAATACATGTATTTATAGAATTCTTTCAGACATATCTACAAACTTCAAGACAGCATTATCTAATTATTATAACCCCCTTTTCACTATGTTTTGCAGCTGCTATTTCTCCGGAACATGTTCAAGCACATGTTGACTTATATTCTGATTTTCAAGAAGCAGTTGGGGCATAAAAAGCAGGTATACTATCATACTTTCATTACAATAAGGTTACAATGCAAAATTTTTATAATTCACACTTTAACTACAAATTCCCACATATATCTACAATTCTCATTTTTTAAATTATTCATTCAAGCTGAAGTTTCAACAGAACATCTCCAAGCACATGTTGAGGAAGAACCAGAATTTGAAGGAGTAGCTGAGGCACAACAAGAAGGTATAATATCAGAAGCTCATTATATTCACTTTATATCAACAATATTGTGCATAACTACATACATCTACATTTATCTTCAGAAGCTGAAGTTTCTCCTGGGGGTGTGCCAGCAATGGTTGAGGAAGAACCAGGATTTCAGGAAGAAGCTGAGGTAGAAAAAGCAGGTATAGTATCATAATATACTTTTGAAGTAGTAAATTTTTGCTTATACAATTATATAATGCTGTTAAGTATGTTATTTTATATGTAACAGATATTAAAGATAACGTTCCACAGTCGCCAATTCACGGTGTGACTATGAATGAAGTTGTTCCTGAAGGTTGAGGCATTGACAAGAAAGGTCCGACATTGGATGACTTTGAGTTGCCAGACAACTTAACACAATTGGTCATGTATGGCGAGACCATACCAGATGAAGCAACCCCTATTCATCCGGGTAGAACCAGGCAACCGGAAAAACATGCACGGTCACCTTTCACACCTCTGTATAGTTCTGGAAGCAGCACCTCTGTCGGACCTAAATTTTTCTACCTCAAGCACCCCTTCACAACTGTTATAGGTGAAAATATAGATGCTAATTTGATAGAAAGGTTCACCAACTGGTTATACCTTCGTAGTGACAAAGTATCTAAGAGGTATGAATGCTTAATTTTACACTTTCATTTCACCATTTTTAAACTTTAAATATGTAATTCATTCTATCATTTTTTTTATTTGATATTTTTTTGTTATTACAGGAGGAAAGAATACTTTTCCAAAAAGGATAACCAAATCAAACCTTGGTTAGACTTTGGTTGTGAAAAGGTGGATAAGAAGTACTGGTTTTATGCCCTTGGTCACCCAGGATAAGTCATCAATAACACGGTAAGTATAAAGAACAGAATCCTTCACAATATGTGTTTTGTCTTCAGCTGTGTAGTGTAATTGTAGTTATATTGTAGTTTTGTCTTCAGCTGTGCAGTGTAATTGTAGTTATATTGTAGACAAGATATATAGGTTACTATGTTTTGTCTTCAGCTGTTGAATTTGTTCCTCTGTATAGTAGCTAAAGTGTAGCAATCTGTTAGATTATTTGATTAGTTCAAATTGTAGTTTAAGTTGTAGCTGTTATGTAGATAATTGTGGTTACTTTGTATCTTATAGTAGACTTTATTTTATTTTGCAGCACATTGATGTTATTATGTATTATTTGAGAAAAAGAGGCAAGTATGGCCCCAATAACGATACTAGGTTCACAACAACCGATTGCTTGTTCATGACCAAGATTGAACGAATCTATGACAAGTTCAAAAGTTCTCCACCAGAACTTAAGTATTCGGTTGTTAAATCAGATGATGATGTTGCAAAATATATCCTTGGGCATAGACTTCTTGCTAATGTTGTCTGGGATGTAGTTGACTATGTCATCATGCCTGTGAACATTGTAGAGAATTTCCATTGGTTGTTGCTCGTTTTCGACATAGCGGACATGCAACTTTATGTTTATGATTCCATGGTGTCTTTAAACCGTCATAATACTGTTGAATCATTGGTTGATAAGTTTTCAATTATTATCCCTCTGTATTTGTCTTGCACTAGTTTCTATGGGAAACGTAATGACATTGACTTCAAGACCACAAAGGCATACATTGAGAAACCAGTTACAAACCCTCTCAACATACAGTGGATGGTTGCGGAGATTCCACAGCAAAAGGAAGGATCACTGTAAAAAAAACTATTCTCCCTTTCTATATGTTTAATTATTTTATTTTAATCAATTGTTACATAATAAAAAAAATTGATCTTATGCAGCGATTGTGGTGTATTTGTGGCGGATTTTGCGGAGTATGTTAGCCTTGGAGATTTGGCAATCCCAAAAGAAGATCTTTCTGATATCGACCAACACCGTAGACGCTATGGAGATCTACTATGGGACTATGCTACAAAGAAGCAAGAAGATAGGTCAATCAGTGAAAGTGAGGTTACATGCAGGCTAGTAAGGAGGAAGGGTGCTCTGGCTAAAAATGAGAGGACTATAGTACAGAGAAAGAAGAAATAGAGTCTTGTGTTCCTAGTTTAGTTGATGTCATTTTGTAGTTGAAGTGGAATACACTGTAGGAAATATGTCATTTTGGTTGTTTACAGCACTTTATCTTCATTACATTAAACTCGAGTACTCTGATTTGCTAGAATACAATTTGCCTTTAATCTTCAAGTAATTTTTATGAAATACCTTCAAATTCTAGGTAATTTCTGTATATAACTGTCATTTGTAATTAAGGTACACAGCCAAAATATGAAATAAATACAGGAATCATATAAATAAATTATCCACAATTAATCTACAAATCATCTACAAATTATTAACAAGACAACAATTTAAATACATTTAAACTACATTTAAACTACAAATCATCTACAAATTATTAACAGGACTACAACTAGACTATATTTAAAGTACATTTTAACTACAATCTGGAAACAGTTTACATTGAATGAATTCTTCATTAATATTAGTTGTTTTGTATATAGTAAATATTAAAGTTTAACTAAGCTATAAAAAAAGACAAATTTAGATGCCTGACAGAATACATAAAATCATATTAAACGCAAATACACAAATTGTAGTATACTTCATAATCATCTTCAAAAACTTGAACGATTACACAAAAAAATCAGATAATTTGAACTCACTAACATTTATTTTGAATAACTATTCTAACTACATGATATTCATTTCTTTTTGGGCGCATTCTTGCAAGTTCTTTTGTTATGCCCTTCACCTCCACAATTTTCACATAACACCTTGTACTTCTTTGACTTTATTTCATCAAATGTTTTATATCTTTCCTTGTGAGGTCTCCCTGGCTGCCTTTTATCTCCCACCGGTGGCTTTACTACCTCATCCAAAATATGTTGTGGCACATCCCATTTGCTTTCATCAGGAAGAGGATTTACTGGCATTTCATAGGTAAGCAGAAGGCTCTTCCTTGTAATACAGAGAGCAATAGTTTTCGTATGTTTCCTTCCTGTGCCTTAATGCTGCCAAAGCATGCGCACATGGAAGTTCATCAAGTTGGAATTGTCCGCAACTACATTTCTTGTTTTCTAGACACACAATGTACCGCTTCACACCATCTAACACAGTATGTATATGATCTGTTGAAGCTCTCACCTACAATTGAAGAACAAACAGAAATAATAATATATCAATCATTAAAAAGGATTATCCACAACTTACCTACAAATCAGCTACAAATACATTACAACTTATCTACAATCTACAATTACCCACAATTTGACTACAGTTTATCTACAATCTGGAAACAATGCATATTAAGCAATTTATTTTTTTGCACCAAACAAACAGATCTTACCCTTAGTTTCTGAGATAATGTATTGTTGTCATCCAATTCTTTGTTGAATTTGTACCCAAGGTATGTGAAAGTACCCTTTGCCTTCAATAACTTCTCTTTCGTCCAACGTTCAAGAAGCGTCCTCATATACTCTAATAGATCAAATACTGGCAGCTCTCTTGTCTCTTTTGTTACAGCATTCAACGACTCGGCAATGTTTGATGTCATAGTAAAAGTTCTATTCACCGTTGCATGTACTCTTGACCATCTATGATAGCCAATAACATATAGGTAAGATTTCACACTCGGGTCTACCTCTTCAATCTTCAACATCCTTTCATTAAATTCATCCAGAGTGTATGAACGTGTTGTAGCAAAGTACAATACATGTAATTGTAAATGTCCCTTCTTGAATTTGGACCTTATATTTGCCTAAATATGCCACATGCAAGAGTAGTGTGGCATGACCGGATAGACAATTGATGTTGCCTTCAGTATACTCTCATTCTTATCTGAAACAACACACATTGAAGGTCTTTCACCATATGCCTCCTTGAATTGCTCAAAGAACCACTTCCAAGACGCGTCGTTTTCAGAATCAACCACAGCATATGCCAAGGGAAATATAGTACCTACATTTTTAATTCATAAAATATTAATTGGCAGCCCTGAAAAGGTATATAAAAATATAATTAAATAACAACTACAATATATATTCAGAATATAGACAATTTATCTACACTTTTTTCCTTTAGCTACAAAATAACTACAATTTAACTACATTTTATAGAATGCCTACAAAATAACTACAAAATTATTACATTATTTACCTGTTGCATCCATGGTGCTTGTTGTAAGCATAATCCCCCTGTAGGCTGACTTTAAGAATGTCCCATCAACCACTACTATTGGCCTACAATGTTGCCAACCACTTATTGATGTACAAAGAGCAACAAATGCGTATAAGAAGCAATCATCTGCTGCCTTCTTCAATTTAACAACAGAACCAGGATAAGTCTTCTCAAGAATATAAAAATATTTGGGTAATTTGTTGTAAGAGTCAGACGAATTCCCTCTCAAAAACTGTAAAGCCTTTTCATTGGCTCTCCATGCTTGCATGTAGCTTAGGTTCAGTCCATGTTCGGATAACATGTCAGTTTGTATGTCCTTTGGTGTGTAAACAGTCTTAGGATTACAATACTTTGGAACGATTATGCTACCAACTACAGCTGCAGTACGTTTGCGCTGTATGAATGTTTCGTCCATTAAGGAGCATGTGTGTTGTCGGCTAAAACTCCTTATCTTGGACATTGCCGACTCATTAATTGACGTTGCCTTGAAGTGCCATTTACAGTTTTTAGCAACGCATATAAGCCAGTAGCTACAAAAAAAAGTACAATATTTAATACAGGCTATAGATGTATAAGCAACAAAAAGGACTGTTTTAACACAAATTCGTTAAAAACTACAATTAACTACAGTTTAACTACAATTAAACTACAATTTATAAAAACCACATATCTTTACTAAAACACTGCTTTTGCTGATATATTCTCCACAAATAAATACATACCTTCTATGACTAGATCTTTTTACTCTGAACTGGAACTTGTGCATCACAGAAAAATTCTTCATTACAGCAGCTACAACTTGCTTGTCCTGATAAACTTGTCCTTCTTCAATATATGTTTGCGTAGATTCAGTTATTATTTCACTTTGATATTCCTCTATAGCTGGTGAGGATGGAATTTCAAGTAAGTTTAGGGATCCAGACGAACCTGCAGCAACATAGAGATACATGTAGTAACTATGTAGATAATTTTGAAAACAACATTGCTTTATGAGCTTCAGTACATTGTTTTTTGTAGTTAATTAGTAGATAAATGTTGTAATATTGTAGATAACACACTAACACAATAACTCTCTGCAATGTCGAATTAAACATACATGCACTTGTGCTATCGTTGGTGATTGCCAATTGCATATTGAAATCTCTTACGCTTATACATAAAGGATACGAACCTAAGTTCTTATTCTCCTTTTTGGTCTCCATATACACACGAACCCCCATAACATTCCTAATCTCCATTGGAGGACAATTGTCGTTCACAATGTATTTGATTTCAACAATTTTATCAGATGTATCAATCGATAGTTGTTCTGCAATTGTAGAAATCAGAATTTCGTAGCTTGCATTCTCATCTACCACAATGGCATCAACTTCAAAATCTCTAAATATGTCATAGTGATCCCAATTTCCATTCAATTTTAGCATTATTGGAATTTTTGACATGATTTCGTGTAGTTGAGAGAAAAAAAATGAACAACAGATATAGGTTCGACAATTTGAGTACTGAGGTCGATGAAGAACAATTTTGAATTCTACAATTTGTATTGTGTTGTAGAATTTGTAAAAGCAATTTGAGTTCCGGAGCTTCTGAAGCTTGCGTTGTTTTAGAATTGTAGTGAATGAGAGAATTACGCAGCAATGAGATCTCTTTCCGTTTCAAAATTCGAATTTAATGTGGAAAGAATCAAACACAGATTTCATGCCTTCTTTTTAGCGCGTTTTAAATGGCAGAATCTACCTAATTATAGATTGGTATATAAATTGTAGTAAAAATGTGGACTAAGCGGGTAATTAACAAATTATGAACATTTTTGGTAATAAGGTTTCATATATGGTATAGATAGGAAAAATCTCATTTATTATTGAATACGGATTATTTTAGGACATGTAAAAATGACAAAATTGGATAAAACTGAAAATGCATTTTGAAGAGATCTCAATCAAATCGAGTGCCAAAAATATTTTCTTAGAAAAGATGAAACAAAACATGTAACTCAAAATTAATCAAAATCAACAAATTTTATTAGTCGGATCAGATGATTAGTATTGATATTGCTCCGTGGCGGACGCACGTGGTGGCAAGCGGGTTCAACTGAATCCGCTTCATCAGAAAATAATATTGTGAATATATATAAATTATGATTAAAGCTGCGTAAATTTTGTATAAATATTTTATTTAAACCCACTTGACAACTATTTTACGACTAAAGTTATGTATTTCTAAGTTTGAACCCGCTTGCACAAAATCCTAGGCCGGCCACTTATACTACTTCTACACATCAAAAGCTAACAAGACAAAACAACAAGACGTAGTAATATCTGATAAGATCTACATTCTACCACCTAAATATAAAACAAACCTATACAGAAGCCAGAAGGAAACAATTCACAATAATTAATCTTCTTCTTGATGGCCACCTAAATCTCCTATAGTTTTCTCAAAACCTGCTTCACTTTCCGACCCATTTTCACCTTCCATATAACGAACCTTTTTCCTCAATTCCTCCAACTGTTTCTCCATTGTATACATTTTTTCCTTCAAAATCTACTGCCAAATGATTAAAAAAAAAATGAGATAAGAGCATGTATGAATAAAAATAAAAAGCAGCAAAACAAATATATAAAGACAAGGACAATGTCATGCAGTAAAGTACAGCACAAGTCATATAAATAAACAAATAAATATAATTGACGCATGAGTTCCCACAATAGAAGATGCCAATATTAAGATAAGGGCAATGTTATCCGAAGAAGCTTATTTGGAAAATCATAGTCACATACCTTTAACATAAACGACAGAATTTCAGTCCTCGTATTCGGAAATTCACTTGTTATAATGACATGCTTATCTGAAGTCTGCTTCACTTGCACTCTCCATGAATCTCGGGAAAAGCAGAACATATAAAAAAATTATAATCACAGAGAAAATAATAGATTCCATTCGAAAGCTACAAGAGAAAACAGTTTCATGCCAGGTAAACAATTAGATAATCCTAAAGAAAAGTTACATGTAATAGTCCTTCGGCAAGGAGTTAAGCTTCACCATCCATTTGTAACAAATAAACATATTATGTACACATTTGCAAGGATAGGGAATAATAAGATCTTTACAACAGAAACATGTAACCAGTGAGATGCAAGTCGGATAAAGGTAAGAATAGAAAAGGTAAATTTTCCACAAAAAAGAAGGAACATAAGAGAGCAAGCGATATCAGAAGATTCAGAACTCATCCAATTGCTTGCTTATTGAGGAAGAAAAATCAACTTTCTAAAGTTCTCTCTATGTTTGTTTCCGTGCGCGCGCGTTGCGGTAGATGTGGGTTGGCTAAGGGGCTTCATTACTCGTGCTTTACTCAACAAACCAAAGCAGCTATTACGCCATTTCCTATAGCAAAACAACTGAAAGAAAAAAAACCTAGGATGCGAATTTATAGACAGTGTATCAATAATGAATAATTAAAATTGCATTAGTTGTCATAGACTTCTCTAATCACTTGTAAGTACTTCACCAAATATAATTCTTTTATCATTTTGAAGAGGAAATTCAGATAAAAATGATTTTTTCTAGTTTATAAAATTAGACGGCAGAAGCAGCACATTGACTGATTATACATTCTCACCCATCTCCTGAAAACCCCAAAATTGAATATTTACTGCAGTAAATACCAACAAAAAGGCAGAAAGAAGCAGTTTAGAAATGCCATTGTTTCCCAAAAAGAAAGAGTACTCTTGAAGGTGTCTTCCAGTAGTACTGAATATGCTTAGTCAAACCACTCGATATTTATCGGAAATTTCTAGTGATACTACTTGTGCTTGATTTGATTCCTCTATCGGAAGAGCTAGATGTCTCAATCTACAGATCCAATCATAGCCTCAAATGAGTTGGTCACGCAACTTAACATTAAGATTCTTGCAAATTTCGTGCCTTTTCTGTTGCGGCACATTTCCAAGGAAGCGTATATTGTCTTTAGCTATTGCAATCAGCTTCTCAAGACCCATCACATTGAACCAAAATTATCAAACATATTGCTACTGTTGCATCAACTAAGGTGGCCTCCAACTGGTTGTAGTGTGCCATGTAGATAAATTAGGTACGACAAATATTCATCACAGAAAGACTGTAAATTGCAAATGAAAGTGAATCATGAATTATACCTTGCACACAATAGATGATTCAATTATTGCTGTCATCCTTTTCATCCTCATCGTTTTTCGAGTACGCATATTCACCTTGGCAACTTCGCATGTTACCTCGCAGAATCATTTTTCTCTGAAATAAACCTATATAAATAATCTGAATATTGTATTTGTAACAACTAAAATAAGGAGACTGATATGATCAAATAGAAATTATAGCTCCTTAACTTTAATTGGTATTCTGTAGTTGTCGGATAGAACATATTACTAAAAGTGATAAACTTACATACGAATCAAATGGAACATATAGAGGTGAGCAACGAAATTTAAATCAAATATTCTTAAAAAAGGGAATAAGATTCACAACTATTCTTCTGGATCTTATCATGCATCTTCTACTTTCCAGGTGGAAAAAAATTTCTCTCATAAGAAGGGTACACCGATGAATGCCTCATTGGCTTCGACCTTGCCACCTTTTGTCAAAGTTTATACTAAAAAAAATTGACATCAAATATTAAGAACAGAACACATTTGCAGAATTAGTTGAAATTAATTTGATCAAAATATCAAAGCTTTTTCACAGTTGAAACTATAGTTAAATCTTAAGTGTTTTTTGTCAACAACAACAACAACTCGGTATAATCCCACAAGTGGGGTCTGGGGAGGGTAAGATGGTCAACTATTTTTGTCAACAACACATTATAGTTGTATTCATTGTAAAATAATTCTTGATAGCTGCTCAAGATGGAAGACTAATCTCACGTCATAGAATGAGTCATAGTTTCCAATTTCAACCTGTAGAAGAAAACTTTTTCTTGATGATGAATTACAAAAGGAACTTGTTAACTCTTAATGAAGCAGTATTTGAGGTTATGTAGTTTGTATTCATAGTGCTGAACTATTTTGTATTATGTTGTCTATGAACTAAAATAGAAATAATTATGTGGAGAAGTTGTACCCTTACAGTTCCTGATTCGATAGCAGCTAGGAATGCTGCGGGATCCACAGAAGAATTACAAACCTGCGAGTTTGTGGCATCAGATTTAAGCTAATAGATATATTTACACTGACAGTGCTTGAGATACCCTTATAGTTTTTACTACTGAGTCATATATTAAACACATTGACGATGTAAATGCATACAAGGATGAATCTTTTAGACTGATGAGCTCAAAGCACTTTGTACAAGGAAGATATCATGACAAATTGGTATCATCCTTGGATGGTATGATTTGTAGAAGTAGCAAAGGACCAACCAATATACATGATTCAACTCACAGAATGTTCAGAGATATGGGCCTGGCATGGATATTTTTACAGAATGCACTAAATTTAGACTTGAGAAGTAGTCCTATCATTTTGATGTTGCCTAACAAGAAATTCTCCCAAACAAATATTGAAACAGTATATCAGTTTTTTATGTTGGAGTTAAGAGTTCATCCAAGATATTCTTCATAGTGCAGGGCCAAATGAAATAATTAACAAATTTAGACAGAAATCACCAGTTTCCTATGATGCAATATGTTAAATCGTCAATTCATTTTTTTCGAACGGAAGAGGACATAGAAATGCCATATTTCAAGAATACCCATTCAGTCATTTGAGAGGTTCTTACTACCACACTTGGTATAATTGGTTGCCTCTTTTATGCCTACAACGTCATGCCATTGACAAGTAACCAAGATGAAAACCTCTGACACAAAGTTAAAGAGCTCAAAAACTGATTACCAAATTCATTGGGCTGATTATAGCAAACACATTCACGTGAATATGATAAATATCCCAAAAGTACTACATGATATAGAATGAAACAAGAAGGTTAAATAATTCATTATTCTCTAATCAAAAAGAAGAGGTAGACGAAAGAGATAACAAATACATGACATTCACCTGCAAAGCTTGGGTATCATCATGCAGCTATAAAATTGCAGCAGGAAAGGCAAGAGCTTAACGTTGTTTCTAGGAAATGCAGCTTTTTGTCAGTCTTTACGCTAAATAATGTCAGCTCCTCAAAAAATTTCACAAAGAATTTACTGTAGGTTCCAAAGTGCTCCTACTGATGCATAATATTTAGCCTTAATGATTCATTATATTAAGTAGAAATAGCACCGGGTCAGGAATAAATACACCATTTAATACCTTAGCAGATTGGGCTAAAGAAGCCAATGCCCCTAATGCTTCTTGTTGGATCGTTTGTTTGCCATTCTGCATTTCAAGTAACAAAAAGCTGAGGAAAATATTATCAGTCTCCTGCACTTGTTAATAGTGAAATACCTTTGTAATTTGGTGCTCCAAGAATTTCTACACAGGTGCACAAGCAGTTAACAATTTCATCTAGGTAGATTTGACATTCTGTTGAACCAGACGATTATGTGAATGACGAGATAGTGACATAACAAAGCAGCCCCAACAAAGCTGATGATCAATCTGTGCATCCAAATAAGTAATTGTTAATCATTTCAATCAAAAAGAATAACAACGAACCTCGCCTCTTAACTCTGCATAGTAAACAGACTGAAGTTGTTGCTTTCGTTAGCAAGTTCTTCATATGAAAATTCCACTGATTTATCCACTGCGATTCTTGGGGGCTCTGGAGAAGTACCCTAATTCAGAGGATCCCGTTCAAAGCTATTTTAATATCTCAGACTTGATAAGCTGGAAAAGATGTCACATGAGCAGTAAAATAGGGCTAACCTGTTGAGCTGTTTTGCCACACTTAAAAAGATATTAGCAGAAACACAAACGGTTTGATTTTGCAGTTTCATGTGTCAACAAAATTTTTGTCTATTTACTAAAATTGTAGAACAACCTAATGGCAAACCAACCATTAACCGGATGAAGTTGAAGACGATTCTTCTACTAGAGCAAAGGAAAGATGATACAGAGAACAAGGATAGACAGAGAGAAGATGAAGATGGTGACAGGTGTTGGGGAGGGTAAACATTGATTTACCAAGAAGGCCCTAAAAGAGAGGTTGATATTACAAATTCTGAAAGGTAAACTAAAGTGATAAAAGGCTAAACCAAGGGCAAAATGTCACTCCAAAAAGTAAATTATGAAACGCGTACATTTATGCACAACACTCCGAGATGTACAATTTAAACGGATTCCCGAAATTACCCTTTTGAACAGCAAGTAGGACGACAAAGAGGCCCTAACTCTCGCTTCTAAATAGTACTCCCTCCGTAGAAAAGAGAGAAAACTTTTGAATTTGTAGTGTAAAATAAGGCACATATATTTTATGTGGCTATAAATCATTGAATAAAGGTAAATTATTTTCAAATAAAAAAAGAGGTCATTCTTTTTGGTACGGACCAAAAATGAAATAGATTCACCTAAATTGAAACGGAGGAGTAGGAATAGTAGTAAATATGCTTTGCATGTGCAAAAGTGATATGCGGTTGTAATGTTATTACTATTTAATATAATATATTTACAAGTTTTTTAATAAATATGTTATTTTCGTATCACGAATCTCGTTAAACTTTATTAGAAACAACTGATGATACTTAATAGTAAATACTTTTCATACTCATTGTTTCCATGTATTTATTGCAGATATTGATTCGAGTACTAGTGGACCTCATGACTAATTCTTGAGCTCCAGTATTGCAGTTATTCGCGGTGAACCAACCATTTTAGTCTTGTGGTGGCGTGGTTTCTTTTATTTTCAAACTATTATTATCTCAGCCGTTGTGATATACTCCTAAAAGCTTGGAACTATTTTTCTTATTTAGGGTTATATTCGGATCTTATACTTATTCGTTTTATTTACTCGATATTGGATCAAATCTCGTTTTCAATTTCATTCATGGTATATTGTAATGACCGACCGGTCGTTTTGAGCTCTAGCATGTTGTTCGGCAGTTTAAAGACCTTGAGTAGCTTTACTACATATATTATGACTTGCACACATAGTTGGTTTTGATTTTCAGGAAGTTCGGAGTTGATTTGAAAGGATCATTCTCAATTCGGAAGCTTTAAGTTGGAAAAGTTGACCAAAGTTCCACATTTGAGTAAACGACCTCGGAATTGGGATTTGAAGGTTCCTATAGATTCGTAAGGTGATTTCGGACTTGGGTGTATATTTGGGTTGAGTATCGAATGGTCCGGGCGGTGTTTCGGGACTCTAGTAAGGTCCATTTTATTGATTGTAACTTGTGCGTGAAGTTTGGTGGTAATCCAGAATGTCAAGTGTGATTCGGACACATTCGGAGATGTTTGAAGGTTTGAAAGTTAAAAGAAGGATTTTGATCGTCGATTCGTAGTTTTGATATTATTCGTGGTGTTTCGAGCCTTTGAATAAGATATTGAGACTTGTTGGTGTGATTGGACAGGGTCCCGGGGTCCTCGGGATGGTTTCGGGCCAAGTTTGGATGATTTGCTAAAGTTGGTTATACCTTATGGTGTTATTCTTCGCGAATGTGGGGGGATGCATGCATTCGCGAAGAAGGATTTTTAGCTGCTGGGAATATGTGCCACGCGTTCACCATGGAGACTTCACGTTCCCGACAAGGGCGTCGCATTCGCGAAGGACAGGTCGTGTTCACGATGGTCAAGCCCGGTGATCTCGTCCAAGTCATACCTCTATTTAAGGTTGTGAAGTGGTCGATGCAATAGTAATACCCAACAAGGGGTTGGGGTTGATTTTCTACAAGGAGCTATGAATGGGACTTAGGAGTATATAGTTTAGTGAATGAGCTTGAATTATCTCAAATCGTACTTTCACAAAATTGGGTTATTTTTATGTCTAAGTTAAACTAAGATTACCAACTAAGAATTAGAACTAGGAAATTATTTTTGTTGTTTTTCAAATGATAAAAGACCTAGGGCTACGACCTTGACCTGGGTGTTTGCCTGACAGGTTGTAGACTTTAAAGCTTGTTTAATTGGTCGGGGTGTATTATAGCTATCAACACTCGAGTACCCACTCAATACCTCTCGGTAAGAGAGTATTTTGCCGAATGTGACTTTCTCAAGTCAAAATGGATATTGAGCAAAATGGCTGATACAAAGCTCAAGTCAGGTTTTATCATTTGTAGGTTCAATCCTTTAATTTGGACTATCAATCTCTTGAATTACTCAATTTCTTGTTATTCAAGTTTTCCTAGACTAAGTCTCTCTTTCTCAAGTAGAGACCAAGTCAAATAGGCATGAACTAATGTTTGCAACCATTAATTCTATAATTAAAAGCAAGAACAAGGCTAAATAATAAATACTCAATCATAAACACGCAATAAATCAAACAATAATTAGATTTACACTTTAAGGTTGGGTTACAACCCTAGTGAGAATCTAGCTACTCATGCTTAAAACAGAAGAAATAGAAGAAGAAATAATAATTAAACTCATATTGATAATCAAAATAATGAAATCTATGTTCACAAAGCTCAAAATGGAAAAAACTAATAAAGAGGGTAAAGAAAAACGTCTACTGTGGTTGCTGATATTCAAAACTTGACCTAAAAAAGTGAAACTCTTCTATTTATACAAAGCTAGAATTTTCGGACAAAAATGCCCTTTCGGAGGTTCTGCAGCCGCACAATTTCATGTGCGGTCCGCACTTTGCTTCAGCTTAACAAGATTTGAATCTTATGGCCAAACAATTCCAAATCGCGGCTGCGTATCTTTTTTTCTGCGGTCTGCACATTTCTGAGTGCGACCGCACATGGCTCTTCTGCGAATCGCACAAATGCAACAGCGGCCACGTAGCTGATCTTCTGGAGCCGCACAATAATTGTGCGGTCCGCACTTCCTTTGAACTTGATATGCAAACTCTCTGAACTTTTTCTCTTGCTTAACTTTTGTGGCCACAGATTTCATGTGCGGACCGCATTTCTCACAGTCCTCTGATATGTTTTTCTTAACAATCTGCAGCCGCAAATGATATTCTGTGGTCCGCATTTTGAGCTTCTATGCCTATTTTTGTCCTTATGTTCAGATTGCTCCTTCTTGAGTTGGATTTCATCTTAGTGACTCATTTTCTAATACTCCTGCAATTAAGCATATTTTATCAGTTTTTGGGAACACAATTAAATGCTTTTGGACTAAAACGGAAGCTAAAAGGCGCTAATAAGTAGTCAAAATCTCCACTTATCAACTCCCACAAACTTAAGCTTTTGCTTGTCCTCAAGCAAATAAGATAATTCCCACCTCCAAGTTAAGAGCTATTCCAGCTAATAAAAGATGCATCAATCACACATCAATTGGGATCAACAATTACCCACAACACTTATGAATTATCAACAAGGCAATGATTTGAACTTTTAAGCACAAGTAGTTTTAATGTGACACTTGAGCATCAAGAGTTGACTTTATTTATCAAGGAAGCTTGCTTTTTCATATAGGTCATTGTGGAGCCCAAACTCCTCCTCCTCTACTCTCCATTAGCATATCTCACTTAAGAATATAGCACTCAATTCAAATATTTGTGAAAAGTTCGCTCAGCTCTCTCAAAAGAATTCCACAAGTACGACTCTAAGTATCATATGCTTTCCCCTCATGTATATCACCACTAATGTAACTTCACTCGGCTTGAAATCACGTAGGGCTTTTTCGGAATGCAATGAAGGCTTTTGGACTAAGGTGGGATATGTTGGAATAGAACGGGTTCATCTTTTCTTAAGCGCTCCATTTTCTCTTTTCAGCTCATGTTTTGCAGTCTCTTTGAGGCATTTTCTTTTTCCTTAAGGGAACTAGAGAGACTTAATATCACTCTTTCTTGGTCATGATATTCATTTTCTCCTCTTTTTTCCATGCTTTGCATCGTTACTTTTCTTTAAATCCCTTCAACTCTTCAACTTATTCATTTTTTTTTTGCATTTTTCTTTTTGTTCTTTCTTGCTTTTTCTTTTCTCTTTTTGTGTCTTGATACCTTTTTCAATCCCCGCCTCTCCCCCAAACTTATGTTTTAGCCAATTGTTTCTCAAGAGTGTTAAGGAAAGCTCGGGTTCCAAGAGAGGGTCACTACAAAACGGGTAAAGGCTTGTAACATGGTTATCAAATGAGAAAGATTTTAGGCTCAAATGGGTTGACTAAGGATAACAACATCGGTGGGACATGGAAAATTTCAAGAGGAGAGCCTACAATCACTTCTCAAGCCAAGAAAAACTTAAAATTTCTAGAAACACATTCGAGGCAATTACTAGACCGTTCGCATGGGTACTTGGACTTGCAACAAAAACATCTCACCTCTCACACAGCTGGATTGTTAAAGAGGATAGCATCGAGGGCCCACAACAACCATATTCAAGATTAAAAATCACTAATGATTCGACTAAACCACTCGATGATTGCTTAAGTTAACACAAGAGTCAGAAGGTCACTAACTAGAACTATTTCTTTCCAAGAACGTTTTTTAATCATAAGCATGTAGTTAAGTGTGTTGGTACCAAGTGAAGCATGTTTGACTCTGACTCAATTAGGTCTTTGTATTCATTATTACTACTATTATTACCTAAACACCAAAAACGGATTCAATCCCTTAAGAAGGTCATCACGCCATCCATCGTTGGGAAGAGTCACCCGGTTCACACAAAAACTACCTTTGGAAAGAACCGTAGCATTAAAAAAATTAAAGGCTTATTGTCCACTTAAACATAAAAAGAAACTACTAGATTATAAAGAAACTATTAGATTAAACAAGAAGCTATTAAATTAAACATTGACATAATAAAATCATAAGATGAGAGAGGAATAAACAAAATAAAGAAGCTACAAAGAAAGCTATTAAAAGCATAAATGAATATACAAAATGAGAGAGGAAAAGAGAAAATATATACATCAATAGAGAGAGAGAAGAATTGTACATAATAAAAAGAAAAAGGAAAATGTTATTAGTTATTACAAACAAAATATCAAATCATCCAAATATCAAATAAACTCCCCCTCCCCCTCCCCCTCCCCCGAATAAAAGTAAGCATTGTCCCCAGTGCTTATGAAAATAAGAATAAGGAAGGATAAAAGTAAAGAGGACTCCCTATGTGATCTTGGACATCTCTGTGTCCATAGCAGCATCACCTCCCTCAGGCTCCTCCAACTAGATCTCATCATCCTCGGCTCTAGAAGTAGCTGGGTTGGTGAACATCTGTCGCACCACCTCAGCAGTGTTGGTAGTCAGGTCTAGCTCCTCAGATTGGCCAATTGGTGCCACTGGTGCTCATGGTCCTGTTGGGTCTACTGGTGTTGTTGGATCTGTCTCCATCAACATAACAAATGGAAGGTTTCCAGCGGCTGCTATCTTGGTGACCTCTCTTCTCAATCTATCTACTAATTTCTTGGATGCCTGCAATTTCTTCATCTTCTTTACCTGCTTCCCAAGCTCCTCAATTACTGCTCCATGTGCCACCAAAGTGTTCATGATGGTCTGCTGGTTCTCCAAAATCTTTTTCAATGTGTCCTCCACTGTCGGAGGAATCTGGGGTGCCGAAGTAGATGTTTGTGCTGCAATGGCACTGGATAAGTCAGACAAATTTGCAGTAGCTGTCTGTATCTAGTTGTTGAAGCTCGCCAGTATCTGGGAGACTCGCAGCCAGATAGTGGATGAGCAAGCATAGGAACCGGCCTCAAAGTCGAAGTAGGGGGACTGATACTGAAGGACCTGAAGAAGAAGGTGGAGGCCATGGCAGTTGCACTGGTAGAAGGCCCTACTACAGTGGAAAACATGTCTGTTGACTCTACAACTACCACCTAAGGCTCATCACACTGGCCTACGGTAGTAGTCGGCTAACCCTTATTCTTCGGGTTCCTTGGGTCCTTCAGAGAATACCAAGTGAAGGGCTTCTTCGACCGAACTTTTGTATCGAAACTCTTCCACTCCACCCCCACATTCGTAAGGTACTCTGTGATAGTGTTGGGATACAGATAGGGGCTGTCACCTTGCCTACCAACCAAAGACATGTTGGCTGATATCACGGCACCCACATTGATTGGGTACCTGACCATGATAGAGGCGACTAACACTGCCCGTGGGATTGGGAGATTTGTTTCATTTTGGCATGGGTCTAGTCTGCTAGACACAAAATGTCTGCCATCCTTTTGCCTCAAAATTGAGGGTGTTCCGTTGTATAGGAACCCCTGTTGTGAGCCATGGTGGTGGTGGTCCCGGAGCTGCCAGAATCTCAGCTAGCTATGGGCGAGCTACATCACCCAGTGCGAACTTCTCCAAGTATTGCACAGGATCTACATCCTCAAACCCTAAATATGTATTTAGGGTGCTCTGATCGAACTTCACTTTCAAATTCTTCACTTTCATCACTTTGGTCCCTATCTTTATGTGTGCCACACTGTCATAAAATTCTCGAACCCGGTGCTCTTTGGCATCCACCACACTTTGAGTGAACCATGTCCACCCATTTCACTCCCAAAATTGTTTCGACATCGCTGGGTTATATATATCAAGATCCTTCAATAAGAACTGACGCTCAAGAGTGAGCGATCTCGACGACCACCACTCTCGAAAACTATTCAATGTAGTTAGACTGACGAACCTATCTTCCCAAATTTCTTTTTTCTTCGACCTCTCAAGGCCGACAACTCTGGTATCACCCCCTCGTCCATCATCCAGGATATTATCCACATCTGCTGTAGTAGCTAGTGCATTGGGGCATCTGTAGATGAGGGCTCTGAATCCTGACTGTCACCTTCCGAACCCTCGGAAGTGCTCTCTGAGGTGGAAGGTTCATCTCGGAGTTGAAATCTCCCCTGAAGCTACTGTGGTTGTGATTGAATATTAGGGTGTTCTTGCATAGAGTTTCCCTCTGATGCTTCCCTAGATGGGACATATGAACTTGATTTAGCGGGCTCTGCAGCTCTACCTCACCCGACGGTCGCCTTTTTGGATATGACTTTTTGAAGGGCGAGTGGTAAGGTATTCCTGACCCGGCCTCGGGAGGGTTCACCCCTCCCCTTTTATGTATCACCACAACCACGTGACATAACCAATTTCTAAAATAAACAACAATAGAAGTTAGTTCTAGTTCAAGTGCAGAATATCAGACATTTGTAGAACAAAATATGTTGCAGGGTGGGGAAGTGCGGTCCACACAATATCAACTTCGCTTGTAGGTAGGGTTGTGCGGACCGCACAATTTTAAAGTGCGGCCGCAGTGATGAAATTACGTTCCACACAATTTTGAGTGCGATCCGCACATTTTTGAGTGCGAACGCACAGTGGATATCTTAAAAATGGCGACTCTTTGAAGATAGAGAATGCCCTGATCTGCGGCTGCACAAACTTTTCTATGGCCACGATTGAATTTTTGCGGGCTGCACAATTTTAAGTGCGGTCCGCACATTCTTGCCAAACCAAATGCCCTAACCCATAGTTCTACGGATTGCACAATTCCTTGTGTTGCCGCACATTTCAAAATTTATCGAGCATAGTTCTTAGGGTTTTGCTTTTATGCACAATTTGAACATGGTAGTAGAAATTAAACATGATAAATAAGATACCCATTGCCCAAATAACAAGTAGGAGATTACCAACACAATCTACACCCCACATAGATATGAAATTGACAAATGGTCTTAAAATAACTAACAAATTATAAACTGAATGACGAAAATTGAAGAATTCTAGAAATGATTTGAACATACCAGTGATGAAGTGGTGTTAAGGAATGATCAAAGATGCTAAATTAGTTAGCAGATGAGTGAATTCGTTGTGTGCAAGATTTTTGCCTTTGTATTAATTTCTCAAAAATTTGAAAAGTTCAACAATAGAATTAGGTCTACTATTTATACTTAACGGGATTGTCTAAGGGTTCAAGTGACGAGTGTGGCCGCAGAATTCCTTCTACGGTCTGCACTCTGTTACTTGTTATGCAATTTCCCTCTGTGTCGCGCCCCCTTTTTCCTCGCAGAGTTCGAGTTTCGACATTTTTTGGGACAACTCATTTCCTTTTGGGAAAGGGTATGGAATTTAAAGAGTCGCCACCTAACGGATTTAAGGTGTGTTAGGGCACCTAAAGCAAATAACTCATAAATCGGTTTGCATTACCAGAGATTGGGTAAGGGCTTGAAATAACATTGAGGGGAAGGTGTTAGGCACCCCTCGAGGTCCACAACAATGGGTCCCGGCCAAACTCAATTTAAGTGAATTAGTCCTAAGCAATTTAAACATATAGAGATTATTTAAACGGGAATAAAGGGGGTCCTAGGTTTATTAACCTATAGGATCACTTCTGTGTAATAATCGGTAAACTTTCCTCAAATTGAGGTGTTACGCGTAGCATTAGCGCACAAGTCATCATATCCTTTACTACCCAATTACCATTCCCTTAATAATATCTAAGCGTTGTAATAGCATTGAATACGTACCATATGCGTGCATTACCCGTCCCTTGCCTAGGGCCCTAGAGGTGCTTAGGACCTCTAGTTAAGGTGGTTCTAGACTTATCTATGGTGCTTAAAAGGAGAAAACTACGCATCAAACAAAACAGGTAAGACTATCACATAATGAGCAGTTAAAAGGGCCCACATTTACCTCCACAAATAAGCAAACAATTGCACGTCTCAAACAAATAATTTTAAATGATTTAAAGTCCTATAGCAGGATATCTAGATGAGCACAAAATATGCAGCAGTTTCATTAAGGCGAGGCAATAAATACCTAATCAATTTCCTACTGATTTTATTACTTCCTGAATCTGGGCTGTTTGTAAGCAGTAAAACAAACACATTTTTTGGCAACTTCAGGATTTTAATTATCATATAGGCTTGCCGAGGCAATAACCGGCGGGATCCTATAGGTATGATATCTAAACATATTATAAACCAGTGGCTAGTTTAAACAAGCAGATTTTATCCGTTTAGACCCTATCGGCATGCTGTCTATGCGCTGAAAATGATCACAAGCATTACAGAACTGATTTTACATGTTTATCTCTATGAGCATGATATCTAAGTGTTGGAGTTGTTTTTATACTAATTCCTTATGGGCATGACGGTTAAGCGATGAAACTGATTTTATATATATTTTCCTATAGGCATGATATCTAGGCGAATAAAAGTGTCAATGAATTGCTAAGTGAGTGCAACAAAATATCCCAGAAACATGATTTCTAATGCAGACATAGAGGTTTTGAAAACATGATTATTACAGAATGGGTAAACGACCTAGGAGTAGGATTTCTAGGATGAGAATTCAACATAATGAGATAAACCCTATGAACATGGTTTCTAATGCAAATAGATATCATCACAATAGTCCTATAGACATAGTTTCTACCCGATCCCCATAAAGTTATATATAAAAATCCCTTTCCAGTTTTACTAATAACCCTAATATCTGTTTTTACAGGAATTATTATTACATACCAGATATAAATGAATTACAGAATGAAATTGATATACTATATGGAGCCTGGATAGGACCAAAAGTAAACTTGGAAACCAAGCTTTCAACCAAGTATGAAATATGCCAGTATCTCATAGTACACCAAATGGCCTTCTGCTGCGTCAAAGTTCCCAAGGGCCTCAGGGACCCCGGACAATGCTCACACCAGAAACCCTTTTAAAGAAACAATTTTGTGAACAATTTTGGGAAAAGTCAGCCCCAGTGTGTCAGAGTTCGGAGGAGTCTCATGGACTCCTAGGCAGTGCTCATACTGGAGGGGCAGGACCCTAGATATTCTAAAAGTAGGAGTTGAAAATAGTACATGAAAATAGGAGATAGTTTTAAGAAAACAGTTTGGATTTTAGGAGTAAATAGGAACAAACAGAGTTATTTCAATGCTTAGAATTCAAACAAAGATTCCAGCAATCAAGTAGTAGACAGAAACAGGATCATAACTACTTCAAGCAAAGTTTCACATTGCATAGATTTGACTTGGTTTATTAATCATCACTAGTTGGTCAGATAGTATGTTGGGAACAAAATAATAAACAGACAACTACATAGAGAAAGGTAGAAGGGGTTGGGAACATGGAAGTCAGGAACACATAAAATAGGGCAAGCATGCTAGTTGAGAAAACAAGTAGATAAGCATCATGTATCAAATAAGAACATGCTAAAGAGTATGAACCATATTGACATATTGAACAAGACAATTTCATGAGAGTTAAGGGCATGCTAGTTATTAGAAACATAACACAGGCAAAGGCAGGTTGACATCTTATAATAGTCAGATTAGACAACATACTAAATTGGACATAGAAACAGAAGTAGTCTTGCTAGTTTAAAACAATGAACAAGAAAGACATACACAATAGTAATCATGCTAATTGTGAGCAATAAACAGGCAAGACAGGACTGAACTACACAGAAATGGTCATTCTGATTGAGAGCAATAAACAGGAAAGCATAGAGGTTCAAATCCATAGCATATTGAATGATAATAGGAATGGAGACATACCAGTTAGGAATTAGCAAACAGGAAGTTGAAAGTATGCAGAATCCAATAGTCTAGTCTTGGCTTTCAGCCGACTAGACAATGTAGCAAACACAAGTAACAGAAAGGTTTAAATGAGAGCAACAGTTTTTGTGTGTGTGTGTGTGTGTTTCTTTCTGAGTGTGTGCGTGTATATGTGTTTGAGTCTGTATGTTTTTAAATCAGAATAATGGAGGGTTTTTATGGCATGCAATAGAGTAGGACACATAAAGTAATGAACCAATCATACGCACATAAGGTATGAAAAATCAATTAACAATCAGTCATGGATCAATTAAGGGGAAAGAATCAAATAAGTACCACTTAATTTAAGGAATATCTCACACATAATCAATCAGTAATTAAGAATAAGGTTAATAAGGTAAGAACTAGTTTTCAGAATCAATTAGGAATTAGAATACAAAATCAGGCTAGTAATATAGATATATAAATAGGGTAAGAACAAGTAAAAAACTTTAATAAGGAAATACGGGTACTAAATTCAACCCTAATTCAGGTAAGTGAATCAATTAACACCTTAATTGATAGAGCTAAGGTTAATGGGCAAAACAGTATAATAGTAGTCAAATAAATGAAACCCTAAGACATGTCAAAGATATAGAGATGAATCTCAAGTAAAAATCGGTCGAAAGAGTAAAGAAGAAAACCAGAGTTGAAAATATTTAAACGTCTAAGCATTTTACAAAAAACCCGTTAGAAATCAAAACCCTAGCTTCTTAGGGTAAAATAAAATCGGTTAACAATAATAGTAAAACAGAAAAATCTTAAAGAAAATATCAGACAAACTCAAAACCCTTCAGATCTAAAGAGATCTAAAGGATTCAACCAGAAATAACTAAGTTTATGAACATAGGTGGAAAATCTGGTTTGAACTAGAGATTTGAAGTCATGAAAACACGAAAGTGATAGTACTCATAGACACAGGGTTGAATATAGGCGGATTAATCGAAAAAATGAGAGATCTGAACTAAATCTGGTTCAAATCCCTTGAGATCCCACCAAGTAACATGAAAATCGAACAACTAGTAGAGGTAGGAGGTCGGATAAGGCAGTAAATCACCAAATGATTCCATATCTGGTTGGGAATCAAAGGGATTTGGGAGGAGTTTTGAATGACGACGCTCTAGGGTTTGAGAGCATCTGAGAGAGAAGAGAGGAGGAGAGGATTTAGAGGCGGCGTAATTGAGAAAATGGATAGGGTTTTGGGTGTTAGGGTAATTAAAAAAGGAAAGGAGGTCTAGGGCCGTTAATCTTTTGATATCAACGACTATGATTGATTCCGGGTTGGGGCGGGTTATTTGGAGATTGGGTCATGGGTTACATTTAAGTGGGCTAGGGTATATTGGTCTAGGTTTTAATTGGGCTGGGGTAGGCTAAAGTCCGAAATTGATTAAGAAAAGGGGCTCTTATTTAAATACCCAATTAACATAATAAAATAATTTTATAAAATAACTTATAAATGATAAAAATATATTTTGTGTATAAAAATGATTTAAAATAATTACTAAGTATTATAAAAATATAAAAGGTTATTTTCTTGTGAAATAAGGTAATTATGCACACATGGGGCCATTA
The DNA here is from genome assembly GCF_000393655.2 of Nicotiana sylvestris. NCBI lineage: Eukaryota > Viridiplantae > Streptophyta > Magnoliopsida > Solanales > Solanaceae > Nicotiana > Nicotiana sylvestris. The sequence goes on from NC_091064.1 coordinate 50,865,214, forward strand.
TTGCAAATATAATTCTAACACGTACATATGACTATTCATGAAATAATTAAAGCCTAATATAAATATAAATGATAAAATTAAGAAATAAAATTACTATAAAACCTGTTTGTGATGCAATTAGTAATTACTTATATAATAAAATGCTAGAATAAATTAATTAAAATCCTTTTAAAATACAAAAAATTATGAAAAAATACTGGTTGATGCTCATGCACTATTTTGAAAGTATATGTGCATTTTGAAATATATAAGGAAAAAATTGGGTATCAACAACTGCCCCTCTTTACCCGAGAAGGATGAAAGAGTTTTCGAGTAAAGAAATGATGACCGATTTTGACCGAATGGGATGTGTTGAAAAATAGAGGCCGAACCCTGGTCTTTGTGCTGTCTAGATATCCCTGATTTTACAGTAATCAGGCCATGTGTTATTCTGGACCCAACGGTGAATGAGGCCGATGGATTTATTATAGGAATGGTAGCAAGTTTCAGAAAAGGTTCTTTTGTGAAGGGTAATATCGGATGGAGTTATGATTATAATTCTGAAGTATAACAAATTTATCATAGGTACGTATCCGAACGGTCGTGGGGTAAAGGCAAGTAATTGATGGGAGTCAATTATGTTTGAAATAATGGTAAGGCACAAATAGAAACCGAAAGGGTATGAGTGGAAACCGGAGCGAAGGTGGCCCTGTTTGAAGAACAATTACTTCCTGGATTAAACTTAAAACACAATGCATGCAAGTATATAAAGTATTGCAAGAATTTAAACATGATGCAAGTTCCCTTTGGACCATGAAAGATTGTCTTTGGATAGTGAAGATGACGTCCTTAGACCATGATGTCCGGGGACACGAATCATGAGATAAAAGATTCGCAGGCCATGAAATGGTGTTCTCGAGCCATGAAAATGGTGCCTCTGAACCATGACGTCATTGAATAATGATGCGCAGTATTGAGATATCATCTGGCCATGACATGGTGTCTTCAGGGTATGAGGATGATGCATTCGGACTATGACGCCTTTGGACAAATTGGCTATACATCAGCCTATGAAATGCAGAGACATGATACCAAAGGTGATAACAAGAAAGAGCTTAGTCTTGTGCAGAGTTTTGGGGCAGAGCTTAGCCCCGAGGAAAGAAGATAATGTAAAGTCTATAATAGAGCAACAATTATGAGGAGGTTGACCAAGCTTAATCTCACGAAAAGGCAGTGCTTAGCCTTATGCAAATAGGGAGGTAGGGCTTAGCCTCATGAGAACTTTGAGACAGGGCTTAGTCTCATGCAAAGAGAAGGCAGTGCTAGCCTTATGGAAATAGGGACGCATGGCTTAGCCTCATACATGATTTGAGACAAGGCTTAGTCTCATGCAAAGAGAAGGCACTGCTTAGCCTTATACAAATACGGAGGCAGGGCTTAGCCTCATGCAAGATTTGAGATAGGGCTTAGTCTCATGCAAAAAGAAGGCAATGCTTAGCCTTATGCAAATGCGGAGGCAGGGCTTAGCCTCTTGCAAGATTTGAGACAGGGCTTAGTCTCATGCAAAGAGAAGGCAATGCTTAGCCTTATGTGTTGATGCCCAATTTTTCCTCATATATTTTTAACATATATATATATATATATATATATATATATATATATATATATATATATATATATATATACACTTTTAAAACAACACATATGCAGTTATAAGAATGCATAAGCATTTTTATAATTTTTCTATAATTTTTAAAAGCCTCAAACTGATTTATTTCTCCCCTTTTATTTATAAAATCTCCAATAATGATCTTTCAAATTATTTTGTGGTGATTTAGTCATCTAAATTCTTTATTTATGCCAAAATATTATTTAAATATTTTTAGTGCATTTTGTATAATTGCATTTATATTTTTTAAGCTAAATTGCATATCTTTGCAATAATAGCCCTACTAATGCATAATTGCATTGTTGATGCATAAAATGATCCTTTATATTTTTAAAATATTAAACAACTATTTTTAATCATTTTAGTATACTAAAATATTTTTTGGAAGTCATTTATTATTTTTATAAATTATATAGTATTGAAAATGACTATTTAAAATCTGGCCTAATTTCATTTCAATTTCAGCCCCAATACCAGCCCATTTTCAATTAAATTACCTAGCCCAGGAACCCCAGCCCAAATGCCCATCTGCCCATCCCAATATTGGCCAAATCTTGGCCGTTGATCATTTTGATCAACGGTCCAGGTTCCCCTTTCCATAATTAAACTAACTTATACCCCAAACCCTAATCATTTATCACCCATCCCTGTCGTCACCTAATCCTCTCATCTCTCAAAATCTCTCAACCAAAACCCTAATCTCCAAACGCCATCACTCACCTACTTCCCTCCTATGGTGGTTCTTCACTGCCTCATGCCTCTAATGGCCTCCTATTTGCTATGGCGTCTCCATTCTGGATCCTTGAAGAGATCCTCAAGAGACCTAGACAGTCTATTTATACCTTGGGTTTTTCTTGCTGTTTTCAGGCCATTTGGTTCGACCTTGAGTAAGATCTTTTTGATTCTCGTCTTGAATCCATGGTCTCCTAAGTCTAAGTCCTCATCTCTGTTTTGCCTCTCAAAAACTTAATTTAATCTTTGATCCTCTCAGATCTTTATAGATCCGAGATGGATTGAACGTATTTCACATGTTTCTTGAAAGTTTTCTTATTTTCCAAGCGATTTTCCGTTCTTCCTAAAACTAGGGTTTACTGAAACTCATCTTCTCAAGTTTTCCTGATTTTCGAGTGTTAGTCATCTGTTGTTAGGTATTATTGACTGATTTATGCCAAGATTGTCTAGACCCTAACTAGTTTATGTTAAATCCCTAATTTTCTTATGTTTATGCTTCGATTCTGAGCCTTTCCGAACTACTTGTTAAATTGTTGGTCTTGTGCTTTGACTTTCATGATTTTCCCCTTTCGCCTAATTTAGTATCTTGTGGCGTCTACCATAGTTCATCTCGACTAGGGTTTTTGAGTCGATCTCTTAACTCATTTGTGTGCATTTTTGAAGTTTTGTTAAGCTACTCATCTATTTTTGGAAAACTGATATTTTTCCCTCTCTTTAAATCAGTATTATTTTGAATTTTTATTTACTGATTTGCTTGTTCAAATTATGTGCTGATTATTGATTTATACCCTTGTTTACGACTCTAATTATTCTTATTACCTTAATTGTCTGTAATATTATTGATTCTTCACGATTACTTCCTTAATTTAAACCTCTGCTTGTTTACCTCTTTACTTAGGTCTGATTTGATTTTCTTTCCTTAAGTGAATCTTGTCCTTTAACCGTTGGGTATTTGTCCTTAATTAAAGGAAGACCATGCTAATTTTGTGTGTGATTGATTTTGTAATTTCAATGATTGCTAAATTATGATTTCTTTACCTTATTTTGCTCCACTCCTACACTGCTATATATACCCTCTCTTACTCTCAATTCAAGAACAACGATCACAAGTTCAAAGAATATACACTCACACTCAAAACTCTCCTTTCTTGCTCTACTACTTGTGATAATCACTGATATAGCCGGCTGTAAGCCAAGGCTAGATATTGAACTGCACTCGCTTTACATTCTGTGCTCTCTTCATTAACTGGTATGTCTCCAATTAGATTTTAAAACTCAACTTTAAGTGTTCTATGCATATACATTTGTGTTTGTTCCTGTATTAGTTATTCAATTTTGGTTTCTCTGTTTGCTGTTATTAAGCATGTCTAGATTCTGCCTTACGAGTAATTAGCATGACTGACTTCATTTAGTTCTTTGATATTCGTCCAGCATGTTTACCTAGTTCCCTTACCCCTCCCTTTAATTGGTATGAATTTGTTAGTTATTTAGTTTTCTAGTGCATTCAATTGATCCTGATTGTGTTCAATTCTGTTCAGCATATCCTTGTTTTCAACATGATTCTGTCACATTCTTTCTCTATGTCTATGACTAATTTGTTCAGTATACTCATAGTTGTTCTGGACATTTGTTGCATTAGTTCCCTGCTTATGTAGTGTCAATCCTATATGTTTCCTAATCCCTTTCACCCCTTGTTTGTGAACCTGCCTGTAAAGTGAATCTGGGTAGTCCTTGATTAATTGGTTTGTTTGCTGAGTGTGTTTTCCTCAGAATGATTTCAAAACTGCTGCTCCTACTCCTAGCATTCTTCTCAAAAACTGGTCACTCCCAATATTTTTTAAAAGAAAACTCTTTCTGAAACTTTTCACTTCTAACTATTTACCAAACTCTTTCAAAGTCATCATACACTCTCACATTACTCCTAGAATATTAGGTTCTGCCCCTATGGCATTTGTACTGCCTTAAGATCCTTGAGATCTCTCTGAACTCTGGCATGTCAGAGCTGGCCTTTCCACATTGTACCTAAATTAGTTATTATTTGAGAAAAGGACTACGTGTGAGCACTGCCCAGGATCCTTGAGATCCTTAGGGAACTCTGACACACCTAGACACAAAATTGGCTATGGAACTTTAGCATTTGAGGCTATTGGAGGCTTGGGAATTCACTTGGGCCTGCTTTAGGCTCTCTATAGTTAACTTCTTCTTTTTCTTTATTTGTTTATGTAATTTATTCCGCTGGTCTGTAATAATTATTTGTAAACAACATTGGGGGTGATTAGTGAAAAGGGGTGGATAGTTATATATATGTTGGGTAAATTGGGTAGATACCATGCCTATAGAGTTGTGTTAATTCAAATGCATTTGCTATGTTTGCTTTACTTTCACAGTATTAGAAATCATGCCTATAGGATCCGAATGGCTTTAATAATAGAGATCATGCCTATAAGGTTAAAATCAGCCTTATATTTAGATATCATGCCTATAGAGATAAAGTAATTAAAGTTCAATTTTTGTTACAACATGTATTCACATTCGTCTTCTTAGATATCATGCATATAAGTTCAAGAGTCAGCTTTAATAACTAGATACTATGCCTATAGGGATTATAATCGGCTCTAATAGAAATCATGGCTATAGAACCTAAAATCATGTTAGTTAAGTAAATTAGTCTAATTCATGTTTGAATTAGTTTAATTAACTATCTGTTTCTCTAAATATGTTTTTCTCAAACACTGCCTTAATTAATGCTGCTAGAAAATATGTCTATAGGATCTTAAATTGTCCGTTTAAAATTGATCATTGTTTTACTGCATTCCTAGTAGGTATCATGCTCTTAGGACACCACTGTTACGCGCATAGGCAAGCCTCTAGGGCGATTTAAATTCTACAACTACAAAACTGTGCTTTATTATTTAAAATTGTTCAGATTTAACAAGTCTAAAAAATCAGTAGGCAAGCTAATAGGTCTTTGACACTCTATCCTAATTCAATACTGTATAATCCCTGCTCACCTAGATATCATGTTCTAGGATTTTTTCTTAAATACTTGACTGTTGTCAGAGACGTGCATTTATCTGTTTTGCTTGTGGAGGTAAAAATGTGAGCCATTACTTGTTCCTTCTTTATGTGCAGTCTTAACTGTTTTGATTGGCGCTTAGACTTTTCTCCTTTAACTAACTTAGGAGAATCTAGAGCTGTCCAAAAGTAGAGGTCCTAAGTACCTCCAGGGCGATGCGGAAGGGACGGGTAGTGCACGCATAGGCATTTTCAAGGTTGCTAGAGTGCTTTAGGCTAGGACCAAGGGGAGGAAATTGGGTAGTAAGGATATGATGACTACGCACTAATGTCACGTTTAGCCCCTCATTGAGGAGTGTTTATCGGACATTGTGTGGGGTGATCATGTAGGTCAGCCAACCTAGGACCCCTCTATCCCAATTCCTGATGTTTAAACTTTACTTTTATATATGTATGCAATTTGTTCATGTCTTTTCCTTTTTATCTCATTACTCAAGTCATACAATGTCTAAAATATGCCTTTATTTGCAAGAATGTTTTTAAACTGTTTATTTGTTTAGAGGACTAATTCATAAGTATAAGTTCGGCTGAGACCCACCGTTTGTGGACCGAGAGGGGTGCCTAACACCTTCTCCTCAAGGTTATTTCTAGCCCTTACCCTAAATCTCTAGTAATGTAAACTAGTCTAAGAGTTAATCACTCTAGGTGCCCTAACACACCATAATCCGTTAGGTGGTGACTCTTCAAAATACCCAAGTTCCCAAAAGGAAATGAGTTATTACCCCCCATGGACATCGAAACCTGGACCTCTCTCTCCGCGGAGGGAAAAAAGGGGGCACGACAGCATGGCGACACTGCTGGGATACCTTTAGGCTCTTACCATAACGAACTAATCTTTTGTGAATTAGTCCAAGAATGCTCCATCCCACGTACCCTTTCCCTTATTTGGATTTATCTGTCTACTTTCTTTTAAGCAATTATGATTCTTTTGTTCCTGAAACTGACTTGCCTCTTTGTTTTCTTTTCCGTAACTGTCTTTCAGTTATTTAAATACTATATTTATTTTTTCTACGTGCAAATGCTTGACTACATGCTATTTATTTGCTGCATAAATCATGCTCCACATCATATTCCACTCGTGCGTATCAAATCCTATAGCAACGCTTCATGAGTGGTTGTGCTCTTCCTATTTATTACCCTTAAATTTGGAAAGGCTTATTTGCGGTAAAACTAGCCGATCAGCGGTGCAGTCGACGGTTCCGTGCCTTTCCCCTCAAGTTGTCCGCTCGAGGATACCAGTCTAGACCCCTATAGTAACCTTACTCTGATTATAATTGTGCATGCATCATGGTCAAACCTAGTCAGATTAATATGTTGTTCCCATAATAATCCTTTAATACAAGTCTTATCCAAAAGTCCATCGATGTTTCCATAATCCCAACGGACACAACCACATTTTGTGTATTAATTTGGAGAACTAAATGCCAATATGCTAATCATAAATGTATAAATAATCGAGTCTGGTGGGGGAGAAGGGCCTAACCCTTTTGTTCTGCAGAAAATGAGGCATGAGGTTCCCAGATTCGGTATGGTTAGCAACATTCCACCATTGCTGTTAGATTGGTGGGAGGACCTTTCCTCAAGTGACAAGAAACATGTAAGAAAGTACCTGGGTAACTTGCCTTCCCTGCTAGACATTGAGCCAAGCAACAAGTTGATCGAGGCTACCACTTTGTTCTGGGACAGTGAGATGTCTGTATTCCGTTTTGGCTACATAGAAATGACACTACTTCTAGAAGAAATTGGAGGGCTTGCGGGATTAACTTGGGATAGTCCCGGGTTATTGGTACTAGAGAACCGTACCGGTAAAGGGTTTTTAAAGATGATGGGGCTTAAGAAAAATGCTGACCTGGTATGCCTGAAGGAATCTTACATACCCTTCGAATATCTATATGAGAGGTATGGCCACAACAAGTCCTACCGTACCTACCATGATAATCTCTCTCTTACTTCTCTGGGCCACATCCACCGTAGAGTGTTTGTGTTCATTGTATGCTTCTTAGGCCTGATAGTATTCCCAATGAAAAGGGAAAGAATCCACACTAGGTTGGCCATGGTCGCTAAGACTTTGATGGAAGAGATTAATGGACAGACATATACTATAGTCCCCATGATCATATCTGACATCTACAGGGCTCTGGAGCGCTGTCAAAGAGGGGTCAAACATTTCGAGGGTTGTAACTTGTTGCTGGAGTTGTGGTTGTTAGAACATTTTCAAAAGGGTCACTATTGCCAAGAATTTCCGCGAAAGGCTTGGAACGACCATATTGCCTTCCATCACCCCAAGAGGATGACTTACATTCTAGACAGGTTTGCTCAGCCGGAAAGTGCCAAAGAATGGGTAGAGTTCTTCGACAATCTGACCGAGGAACAGGTGCAATGGATGTTTGAATGGTTCCCAACAGACGAATTCATCATCAAATCTAGGGACGCTCCACACCTAGTGCTAATTGGGCTGAGAGGGATATACCCTTATGTCCTTATCCGAGTTATGAGGTAAGCAGGCAGGAAACAGGTTGTACCAAGGGTGGCCAAAATGAGTCATTTCAGGGCAGACTTTCAAGACGACGACGTCCCTTACAAGTACCAAGCTCAGCATATGTGACACTGCAAAATCATTGTGGAAAAGAACACCGTTGAGCCAGACAGGCATCATGCGGGGTTTGAACCTCTCTACCCAGCATGGTTAGAGGACAACCTAAAAGGAATGGTGATTCCAGGAGCCGGTCGAGAGAATAGAATCATAGACGAAGAAGCTGAAGCTCAAGTCAAATACAATAGGCTGCGCAAGAGGGTCCACGACTCTGAGAATGAGCACCGGGAAATACATGAGAGGAATGTGAGGTTGATCAAAGAATGGAAAGAAATGGTAGTCACTTCCAACAGGAAGTTATAATCTAGGGAAGGTCCTTCTAGGACCAAGTAGGCTTGATTTATTTGCTTTCCTAAATGTAATAAGGCCAAGTTCCAGTAATGACTTATTTTTCTATTATCTTAGTTTTGGGATTCGTCTATTTTACGTTATGAAATGAAGTAATTAATGGCATCTAAAGTTCTCCAAATCTACTTGTCGCTAGGCCTACCTCAAGCACAACGAGGCTCCCCAAATTAGGACACGAATTTACATTCCCGCAACATGTGTTTAAATACTGCAAATATTTCAGAATCCTCACTGACTTGTTACCTTTTTGTTTTTCCTTATTTTGATTATTCCCATCCCCTTAGGTTAGTTCGCTCATACTGGCCTCATCATCATATCATACCAGATCTAGAGGCCCTCCACCTCCTCCTCCTCCAAGCAATAGAAAAGGAAAAGGAAAAGCAAAAATGGACGACTTAAGTGGTATCCGAAAGGAGAATGTTGAGAACACAGAAACTTCAGATGGACGAAGTACTCCGACACCGAATGACCTAGTCTTGAGATTAGAACAAAAGATATTGCAATTGCAAGGAGAACTTGAGCTGGTTCGCAACTTAGCAAACTTGTCACTCACCCTGAATGTCCCCGACATCAACCATCATAACACAAAGAACCCGAAACCTCCCCAAAACACACAAAACCAACATCCACAAAATCCTCCCGCACCAAATCAATACGCAACTCCACCCCAAAATCTCAATCCATTACCAATACCAACTCCGCCACAACATCACCACCAACCAATTCAGTACCCTCCAACCACCACTTACCACACTCTCCAAAATACACCACAACCCATTCCCGATCCCCAGAACTCCACCAATGACTATCATTACACCCAAGTCCCCGACACACATCAAAGCAACCCTATATATGGGGAAATTGTACCTCACTCTATCCAACTAATCTTCTATACACCGAAATCCTCCGAGAAGGACCTGCTCATTAAAAATGTGGCTAAAGAACTGAAGAAGTTGACGAGTCGAATTCAGGGTGTCGAAGGCGGCAAAGGAATAGAAGGGTTGAACTATGAGGACTTATGCATACAGCCAGATGTAGAACTACAGGAGGGAAACAAACCTCCCAAGTTTTAGATGTTTGACGGCACAGGTGATCCCAGGGTCCATCTGAGGACCTATTGTGACAAACTTGTTGAGGTCGGGAAAGACAAAAAGATATGAATGAAAATCTGTATGAGGAATCTTACTAGGGATGCTTTTTCCTGCTACATCAGCCAAGATCCCAAGAAATGGTCCAATTGGGTAAGTATAGTGTCAGATTTCATGGACTGGTTCAGGTTTAATTCAGAGAATGCACAGGATGTTTTCTACATTCAGAATCTTAAGAAAAACCTATTGAGACTTTCCGTGAGTATGCTACTCGTTGGAGGTCAGAAGCAGCCAAGGTCAGGCCATCTTTGGACGAGGAACAGATGAACAAGTTCTTCGGTAGAGCACAAGATCCACAATATTATGAAAGGTTGATGGTTATCGAAAATCATAAATTCTCTGATATCATCAAACTCGGGGAAAGAATTGAGGAAGGCATCAAAAGCGGGATGGTAACGAATTTTGAGGCACTATAGGCCACAACAAGGCATTACAATCAGGCTGCATATCAAAGAAGAGAGACGTTGGGGCAGTAATGGTGGCCCAGGGTCCGAAATCTCCACTTACCTATCAAACACCTCCACTCGCATATCAAATGCCTCCACCCACATATCAAACACCTCCGCCCATATACCAAGCATCACCACCTACATATCAGCCTTCATCTCCCCGATATTCCCAACCAACCACTGTCCATCACACCTATAACTCCCAACCATCCCATTTCTAGTCACCTCCAACTTGCCAAAACTTTCTAAGACCAAGACCCAATTTTGATAGCAAGACACCCAGGCAATACACCGCCATTGCTGAACCCATCGACCAACTGTATGAAAGGTTGAAAGCAGCTGGTTATGTCACCTCCATTCCTGCTATGGCATTAGAGAATCCATCCCAATGGGTCAATCCAAACAAAACTTGTGCGTACCATTCTGGTATGAAAGGGTACACCACAGATGAGTGCCGAACACTGAAGGACAAGATACAATGCTCATCAACAACAAGGTCATACAGGCCAAAGAAGCCACACCTAATGTCCGCAACAACCCCCTCCCTAATAATAGAGGTGGTGGGTTTATGTGATAGAGACGAACGGAGAATGAGAACATGAGGGTTCGATTGGGCTTATTCGAGAAGGCGATGACTTTAAAGTTGCAGTCACACTTACTCATATTGTGGTACAAACTCAGTCAACAATCGAGGTTAAGGTGGCTGTACCGGTTCCATTTGAGGTAGAGGTGGATATACCTATGGCCACCCCCCTCCATATGAAGTAGAAGTGGTCACACCTTTCACAGTGAAAGTATCAACCACACCTCCTTTAAACTCAAAAGCAATACCCTGGGATTACGTTGCCCAAGCTTAGCGAAAAAGGAAGGAAAAGGTAGAAGAATCTGATGCTGCACAAGAAATGACTAGGACTGCAAGAGTCTATACACCTGAACACTTGGGAGGATAAAGTAGGGATGCCACTACCAGGCATCCCGTCATTGAGACAGGGCCAGATGACCTGTGAATGAAAGTACAAGCAAAAGAGTATTCCATCATTGACCATTTGAACAAAAACCTTACTCAGATATCTATCCTGTCACTGTTGCAAAATTCAGAGGCATATAAGAACGCTTTAGTGAAAGTGCTGAGCGAGGCTTATGTACCCAATAATATCGCTGGAGGAGAAATGGCCAATATGGTAGGGAAAGTACTGAAAAGTCATAAGATCATATTCCATGAAGATGAGCTGCCACCTGAGAGGTTGAACCACAATCGAGCATTGCACATTACAGTGCAATTTGAAGACAAATTCATTGCCAGGGTTTTGGTTGACGGAGGTTCAAGCCTCAACATTTGTCCACTGGACACTTTGAAAAGGTTGTACGAGGGTTTTCATGATATACGGGTAGGAAGCATGAACATGAAAGCTTTCGATGGGTCCCAAAGGGCCACAATCGGGGAAATCAACCTTTGCATGCAGATGGGGCCAACTTGGTTCGACGTCGAGTTTCAGGTGCTCGACATACCAGCCTCATATAATCTTCTATTGGGTCGGCCATGGATCCATGCTGCTGGAGCCGTGCCTTCCACACTACATCAGGCTGTGAAATTCGAATGGAATCGTCAGGAGGTGATCATTCACGGAGATGGGAGTAACCCCATGTACACTAGTCAAACCATCCCGGCTATTAGGCATAGAAGAAGGCTAGGAGGGAAAACCTATCATCACATTGAATGGGTCAATGCCGTCGAGGAGAATAAATAGTGGAGTAGTAAAATAGAAAGCATATTGGCCAGGTCTGGATATGAACCCGGCACGGGAAAAACCTCCAACGTATCACCAAACGGATTTAGCTAAAAGGTCATGGTACCACCTTTGGGCTCGGATATCAGTACACATGGTGAGAATACAATGATTGGTCACCTCCATGGCGCAGATCGTATTACCCTCTCGAGCAACCAGTGCCACGCTTAGAATAAGCTTTTCACCAAGTTGATACGATATGGGGGACTGCAGAAGAGGAAGTGTTAGTTGGGTTGAAGAATCTGTTCTTAGAGGATGAAGACATGGACTGCAGTGCCATAATTGAGGAGGAAGAGGAAGAGGAAGAAGGCCTCACTATTTGGACTATAAAGAAGGGAGCTGTTCTTAGGAACTGGACCGCCAAACCATCCCGAGCCCGCCGAGTCCCTAGCATTATTATTACTTTCCCTGATGAACCGATGCCTGTGACATGTAATGGGGCAACATAACATGAGGATAGTGATTCAAATGAAGAAGATGAGATACCTAAGGAAGTTGTCAGGGAAGTTGAAAACTTTGAGAATAAGCCCAAGTCCAATCTGGACGAAATAGAAGCAGTAAATTTGGGGGACGCCGAGGCCGTCAAGGAGACTTGCATCAGCATTCACTTGTCACCAACAAAGAAGGAAGAATACATCCATTTTCTAAAGGAATATGATAACATTTTTTCATGTTCATATGATGACATGACCGGCTTGAGCACGTCTATAGTGGCTCACAAGTTGTCTACTAATCCTATGTGTCCACCAGTCAAGCAGAAACTCCGAAAGTTCAAACCAGATATGAGCCTGAAAATCAAGGAGGAAGTTACCAAGCAGATCAAAGCCAAAGTTCTCAGGGTGGTTGAGTACCCAACTTGGTTAGATAACATCGCGTCAGTTCCGAAGAATGATGGGAAAGTCAAAGTATGTGTTGACTATCGGGATTTAAATAGAGCAAGTCCCAATGACGACTTCCCACTGCCCAATATACACATCCTGATCGATAATCGCACCACACATGAACTCCAATCTTTGTAGATTGCTTCGCGGGTTAGCACTAAATCTGGATGGACGAAGAAGATGCAGAGAAAATAGCTTTCATTACACTTTAGGGGGTGTATTGCTACATGATGATGCCATTTGGTCTGAAGAATGCTGGGGCTACTTACATGAGAGCCATGACAACCATCTTCCATAATATGATACACAAGAAAATAGAGGTGTATGTAGACAATGTAATTATCAAATCCAAGAGAGCCGCAGATCACATAGCGGACTTGAGAAAGTTCTTTGATAGGCTGAGGAGGTACAACTTGAAACTGAACCCCGCAAAATGTGCATTCGGGGTTCCCGCAGGAAAGCTACTGGGATTCATTGTCAACCGTCGATGAATCGAGCTGGATCCGTCCAAAGTCAAGGCTATTCAGGAGTTGCCACCACCTAAGAGCAAAAAAGACGTAATGATCTTCCTAGAATGTCTCAACTATATCAGTCGATTCATAGCACAATCCACAGTCATATGTTAACCCATCTACAAGATGATGAGAAAAGATGCCGAAACAAGTTGGACAGAGGATTATCAGAGGGCCTTCGACAAAATCAAGGAGTACCTGTCTATACCGCCAGTTCTGGTCCCGCATGAACCAGGATGACCTTTGCTACTTTATCTATCTGTATTGGATGGAGCCTTCGGATGTGTTTTGGGACAACATGATGAGACCGGAATAAAGGATCAAGCCATATATTACTTGAGTAAGAAGTTCACACCTTATGAAGCACAGTACTCTCTGCTGGAACGCACTTGCTGTGCTTTGACCTGGATAGCTCAGAAATTGAGGCATTACTTCTGTGCCTATACTACATACCTTATATCCAGGATGGACCCTCTAAAGTACATATTCCAAAAGCCCATGCTAATGGGAAGTTAGCCAAGTGGCAGATACTGTTAAGTGAGTTCGACATCGTCTATATAACTCAAAAGGCGGTCGAAGGACAAGTATTGGAAGATCACCTTGCTGAAAATCCGATGGGAGGAGAATGCGAACCCTTGAAAATGCATTTTCCTGATGAAGAAGTATCATTCGTAGGAGAAGAAATTACTGAAACATACGACGGTTGGAGGATGTTCTTTGATGGAGCTGCAAATTTCAGAGGAGTAGGTATTGGAGTAATTTTGGTATCAGAAACGGGTCAACATTATCCGGTATCTTCTAAACTCAGATTTCCCTGCACCAACAACATGGCGGAGTATGAAGCCTGCATACTAGGACTCGACATGGAAATCGACATGAACATCTAGGAGCTGCTGGTGATCGATGATTCAGATTTGCTTGTGCACCAGGTATAATGAGAGTGGGCCACCAAGAATTCCAAGATATTGCCATATCTGCACCATGTGCAGGAATTAAGAAAGAGGTTCACAAAGATAGAATTCCGACATATGCCTAGAATTCAAAATGAGTTCACCGATGCATTGGCCACTTTGTCATCTATGATACAACATCCAGATAAGAATTATATTGATCCCATTCTGGTGTAGATCCATAATCATTCGGTATATTATGCTCATTTTGAAGAAGAAACATATGGAAAGCCTTCAAACTGACACAGGTTTATTCTGGTAGCCATTGATTACTTCACAAAATGGGTAAAGGCTGCATCTTACAAACCTGTAACCAAGAAAGTCATCACAAATTTTGTCAAAGATCGTATTGTTTGTCGGTTCGGAGTTCCCGAGTCCATTATTACTGATAATGCCGCCAATCTCAACAGTGATTTGATAAAGGCCATGTGTGAAACTTTCAAAATCAAGAACAATAATTCCACAGCCTATAGACCTCAGATGAATGGAGCCGTAGAAGCTGCCAACAAAAATATCAAGAAGATACTAAGGAAGATGGTAGAGAACCACAAACAATGGCACGAGAAGCTACCTTTTGCTTTATTAGGATATCGCACTACGTTTCACACATCAACCGGGAAAACTCCCTACATGTTGGTTTATGGTATCGAGGCTGTCATTCCAGCCGAGGTAGAGATTCCTTCTTTAAGAATCATACAAAAAGCTGAACTCAGTGATGCAGAGTGGATAAGGAGTCGCTATGAACAATTGGCCCTTATCGATAGAAAGAGGATGAATGCAGTGTGTCACGGTCAACTTTAACAGAAAAGAATGTCCAGTGTTTTCAACAAAAGGGTCAAACCAAGGCAATTTGCACCAGGTCAGTTGGTGCTGAAGAAGATCTTCCCACATCAAGATGAAGCCAAAGGGAAATTCTCTCCCAACTGGCAAGGTCCATACATGGTTCACAGGGTGTTGACAGGAGGAGCACTCATGCTTGCAGAAATGGATGGAGAAGTCTGGCCAAAACCAATCAATTCAGACGCAATCAAGAGATACTATGCTTAGATTATTTACATTCCTCATCTGATGTAATTGAACTACGCTTGAATTGATTTTCGATTAAGAGGGGCTACGTAGGCAGCCTTATGGGTTCGGGCATATCATAATAAAATTTCCATTTCCCCCAATATCAGAAACTGGGGCAGAATTTTGAGGAGGACCCTCAAAATTCCGGAGCAAGTAAGCTAATACCAACATGTGTCAGACAGTCAGAAATCGGTTAAGAAATTGGGGTAAAATTTTGAGAAGGATTCTCAAAATTCCGAAGAAGTTTCAGTAAGGCCCATTATCCGCAAATGGTCAAAAGATCACCTACCAAACTGGGTCAGAATTTTGAGGACCCTCTAAATTCTAAACACAAGACAGCTGCAATGTCTCTGAAATGTGTTACAATCACTAGTTCATCTAAAAAATCACTTGATATATCAATGTGTTTCCAAAATGACTCTATTCTTTTACCAATAATTGCATATTTTTCGAAAAAACTTTATTTCCGTAACAGTTAGGTGTTACCCAGGGGAACTCGAAAAGGCCTCCAGAACGGAGCAAAGCAAGGCCAGCAGATAAAGGCACGAACCAACCTCCCATCACAAAACTTACAATTTTTCTTTGAACACAGGTACATCTGAAGTAGCGATAGCAACCGCAAATATATACACGTAACAAATTCTCTATCAATTAGAACATCAGACACCGAATATATCTCCAGCTAAGACATATACTACTCTTATTTGCTATTTGCTCTCTGCATGAGGCTAATCCTTGTCTCCGTACTTGCATGAGGCTAATCCTTGCCTCCATATTTGCATGAAGCTAATCCCTGCCTCCATACTTGCATGAGGCTAGTTCTTGCCTCTGTACCTGCATGAGGCTAATCCCTGCCTCCATATTTGCATGAGGCTAATCCCTGCCTCCATATTTGCATGAGGCTAATCTCTGCCTTCGTATTTGCATGAGGCTAATCCCTGCCTCTATACTTGCATGAGGCTTATCCTTGCTTCTGTATCTCCATGAGGCTAATCCCTGCCTCCATATCTGCATGAGGCTAATCCCTGCCTCCATATTTGCATGAGGCTAATCCTTGCCTCCATATCTGCATAAGGCTAATCCCTGCCTCCCTCTCTTGCATGAGGCTAATCCCTACCTCCATATCTGCATGAGGCTAATCCCTGCCTCCCTATCTTGCATGAGGTTAATCCCTGCCTCCATATCTGCATGAGGCTACTCCTTACCTCCCCATCTGCATAAGGCTAATCCTTGCCTCCCCATCTGCATGGGACTAAGCATTGTCCCTCTTTGCACAAATGTTGCTCTATTTTTGGTACTTTACAATCGTGCTAAGCTCTGCCCTCCATTTCACAAGACTAAGCCTTGTCTTGTTAACATCCTATTATTGCATCTCATGGGCTGAAATATCGCCAATCTATCCAAGGGAATCATAGTCTAAAATGCATCATCCTCAGAGCCAGAAGACACCATGCCATGGCCTGAGGATCCCTCAAATTTGCATATCATTATTCAAAGGCGTCATGGTTCAGAGGCACCATTTTTCATGGCTCGAGAACAACATTTCATGGACCTTGAATCCCTCACTAAACAATTCATGGCCCAGGACGTCATCTTTTACCGTCCGAAGACAACATTTATGGTCTAAAGGGAATCTGCATCATGTTTAAATTTTCACACAAATACATGTTCGTAGCATCTTTTTATCTGCAGGTAACCAGTAAGCAACTGCTATCCCAGTATGAGCAATCTCGCTCCAGTTCCTTCAACTATCTCAACCTTAACCATAACCATGCTTTCACCTATCCCGAAATCTCGTGTCCATTCTTGTAATGACTTCATCAGTATGTTCCGCCGATGAATCCAGAACTACACATGGCCTGATTCCTGTAAGACCAGGGATATGCAGGCAACTCAAAAACTGGAGTCCGGCCTTTGTCTTTTAAAACATCCCACCCGATGAAAATTGGTCATCATTTCTTTACCCGAAAACTCTTTCATCCTTCTCAGGTAAAGAGGGGCAGCTGTTGATACCTAATTTTTCCTCATATATTTTTAATACATATATATATATACTTTCAAAAAAGCACATATGCAGTTATAAGCATGCATAAGCATTTTTATAATTTTTCTATAATTTCTAAAAGCTCCAAATTGATTTATTTCTCCCCTTTTATTGATAAAATCTTCAATAATTATCCTTCAAATTATTTTTGTGGTGATTTAGTCATATAAATTCTTTATTTATGCCAAAATATTGTTTAAAAATTTTTAGTGCATTTTTTATAATTGCATTTATAATTTTTAAGCTAAATTGTATATCTTTGAAATAATAGCCCTACTAATGCATAGTTGCATTGTTGATGCATAAAATGATCCTTTATATTTTTAAAATGTTAAACAACTATTTTTAATCATTTTAGTACACTAAAATATTTTTTGGAAGGCATTTATTATGTTCATTTCAATTTCAACCCCAATCAAACCCCAATACCAACCCAATTTTCATTTAAATTACCCAGCCCAGAACCCCAGTCCCAAATGCCCATCTGCCCAATCCAATACCTGGCTAAATCCTGGTCGTTCATCATTTTGATCAACGGTTCAGGTTTTCCCTTTTCCATAATTAAACTAACATATACTCCAAAACCCTAATCATTTACCACCCTTGCCCCGCCGTCACCTAATCCTCTTATCTCTCAAAAGCTCTTAACCAAAACCCTAATCTCCAAATGCCGCCACTCACCTACTGCCCTCCTATGGTGGTTCTTCACTGCCTCAGGCCTCTAATGGCCTCCTTTTTGCTATGGCGTCTCCATTCTGGATCCTTGAAGAGATCCTCAAGGGACCTAGCTGGTCTGTTTATACCTTCGGTTTTTCTTGCTGTTTTCAGGCCTTTTGGTTCGACCTTGAGTAAGATCTTTCTGATTCTCGTCTTGGATCCATGGTCTCCTAAGTCTAAGTCCTCATCTCTGTTTTGCCTCTCAAAAACTTAATTTATCTTTGATCCTCTCCGATCTGTATAGATCCGAGATGGATTGAACGTATTTCACATGTTTCTTGAAAGTTTTCTGATTTTCCAAGTGATTTTCCGTTCTTCCTAAAACTTGGGTTTACTGAAATTCGTCTTCTCAAGTTTTCCTGATTTTCGAGTGTTAATCATTTGTTCTTAGGTATTATTGACTGATTTATGCTAAGATTGTCTTGACCCTAACTAGTTTATGTTAAAGCCCTATTTTTCTTATGATTTTGCTTCGATGCTGAGTCTTTCCGAAATACTTGTTACATTGTTGGTGTTGTGCTTTGACTTTCATGATTTTCCCCTTTCGCCTAATTAAGTATCTTGTGACTTCTACCCTAGTTCATCTCTACTAGGGTTTCTAAGTCGATCTCTCAGCTCATTTGTGTGCGTTTATGAAGTTTTGTTCATCCTACTCATTTTTGGAAAACTTATATTTTACCCTCTCTTTAAATAAGTATTATTTTGAATTTCGATTTACTGATTTGCTTGTTCAAAATTATGTGCTGATTATTGATTTATTCCCTTGTTTACGACTCTAATTATTCTTATTACCTTAATTGTCTATAATGTTATTGATTCTTCACGATTACTTCCTTAATTTAAACCTCTTCTTGTTTACCTCTTTACTTAGGTCTGATTTGATTTTCTTTCCTTAAGTGACTCCTGTCCTTTAACTGTTGGGTATTTGTCATTAATTAAAGGAAGACCATGCTTATTTTGTGTGTGATTGATTTTTTAATTTCCTTGATTGCTGAATTAAGATTTCTTTACCTTAATTTGCTCCAATACTAAACTGCTATATATACTCTCCCTTACTCTCAGTTCAAGAACAACGAACACAAGTTCAAAGAACACACACTCACACTCAAAACTCTCCTTTCTTGCTCTGCTACTTGTGATAATCAATGATCTAGCCGGTTGTAAGCCAAGGCTAGATATTGAACTGCACTTACTTACAGTCTGTGCTCTCTTCATTAACTGCTATGTCTCCAGTTAGATTTTAAAACTAACTTTATGTGTTCTATGCCTATACATCTGTGTTTGTTCCTGTATTAGTTATTCCATTTGGTTTCTCTGTTTGCTGTTATTAAGCATGTCTAGATTCTGCCTTATGAGTAATTAGCATGACTGACTTCATTTAGTTCTTTGATATCCGTCCAGCATGTTTACCTAGTTCCCTTACCCCTCCCTTTAATTGGTATGAATTTGTTAGTTATTTAGTCTTCTAGTGCATTCAATTGGTCTTGATTGTGTTCAATTCTGTTAAGCATATCCTTGTTTTCAACATTATTCTATCACATTCTTTCTCTATGTCTACGACTAATTTGTTCAGTATACTCCTAGTTATTCTGGACATTTGTTGTCTCAGTTCCCTATTTATGTAGTCTCAATCCTATATGTTTCCTAATCCCTTACACCCCTTGTTTGTGAACTTGCCTGTTAAGTGAATCAGGGTAGTCCTTGATTAATTGGTTTGTTTGCTGAGTGTGTTTTCCTCAGAATGATTTCAAAACTACTGGTCCTACTCCTAGCATTCTTCTCAAAAACTGGTCACTCCTAGTATTTTTTAAAAGAAAACTGTTTCTAAATCTTTTCACTTCTAACTATTTACCAAACTCTTTCAAAGTCATCATGCACTCTCACATTACTCCTAGAATATTAGGTTTTGCCCCTCTGGCATGTGTACTGCCTTGAGATCTTTGAGATCTCTCTGAACTCTGGCATGTCAGAGCTGGCCTTTCATTACTACACCTAAATTAGTTATTATTTGAGAAAATGTCTAGGTGTGAGCACTGCCCGAGATCCTTGAGATCCTTAGGGAACTCTGACATACCTAGACACAAAATTAGTTGTGGAACTTTGGCATTTGAGGTTATTGGAGGCTTGGGAAGTCACTTGGGCCTGCTTCAGGCTCCCTATAGTTAACTTCTTCTCTTTCTTTATTTGTTTATGTAATTTATTCCGCTGGCCAATAATAATTATTTGTAAACAACATTGGGGTGATTAGTGAAAAGGGTGGGTACTTATATATATGTTGGGTAAATCGGGTAGATACCATGCCTATAGGGTTGTGTTAATTCAAATGCTATGTTTGCTTTACTTTCATAGTACTAGAAACCATGCCTATAGGATCCAAATGACTTTAATAATAGAGATAATGCCTATAGGGTTAAAATCAGCCTTATATTTAGATATCATGCCTATAGAGATAAAGTAATTAAAGTTCAGTTTTTGTTATAGCATGTATTCACATTCATCTTCTTAGATAAGCAAGGTACCACATTCAAGAGTCGGCTTTAATAACTAGGTACCATGCCTATAGGGATTAAAATCGGCTCTAATAGAAATCAGGCATATAGAACCTAAAATCAGTTTAGTTAAGCAAATCAATCTAATTCATGTTTGAATTGGTTTAATTAACTATCCGTTTCTCTAAATATGTTTTTCTCAAACACTGCCTTAGTTAATGCTGCTATAAAATATGTCTATAGGATCTCAAGTTGTCCGTTTAAAATTGATCATTGTTTTACTGTATTCCTAATAGATATCATGCTCTTAGGACACCATTGTTACGCGCATAGGCAAGCCTCTAGGGCGATTTAAATTCTGCAACTACGAAACTGTGCTTTATTATTGAAAATTGTTCAGATTTAACAAGTCTAAAAAATCAGTAGGCAAGCTAATAGGACTTGGACACTCAGTCCTAATTCAATACTGTATAATCCCTGCTTACCTAGATATCATGTTCTAGGATTTTCTCTTAAAAACCTGACTGTTGTCAGAGACGTGCATTTATCTGTTCTGCTTGTAGAGGTAAAAATGTGAGCCATTACTTGTTCCTTCTTTATGTGCCGTCCTAACTGTTTTGGTTGGCTCTTAGACTTTTCTCTCTTAAATAACTTAGGAGAGTCTAGAACTGTCCAAAAGTAGAGGTCCTAAGTACCTCTAGGGCCACGAGGAAGGGACGAGTAGTGCATGCATAGGCATTTTCAAGGTTGCTAGAGCGCTTTAGGCTAGGACCAAGGGGAAGGAATTGGGTAATAAGGATATGATGACTACACACTAATGTCACGTGTGTAATCACGTGATTTTTGCTTCACGGACAATCGCTCCAAAAGAAAACAAAAATAGTGACCAATGACCTCGCTGTACAAATTTTCATTTTTTATGACATGCACTGCTGGTCATTTATGGTTTGGCCCATGTTGCATTTGATCTTACCAATCAAAATACAAAGTATGTCTGTCATGGTAATCAAACCGTAATTCGGTCGTTAAAAGAAAATTCAAAAATATATGTGCATCGTCCGTTCTAGGTTGTGATTTAACTTGCTTAAACATTTTAATTTGGCGTGATAATGGTGTTGAAGTGTTACATTGTTGTTTGTTTTAATTTCATTTGTTTTATTATTTATTTTGTTATTTTTCATTTTTTGTTTAAAAATAGAAAACAAAAGAAAAGAGTGAATGAAAATCAGTTTGGGCCCAAGAAATAAAACAAAAATAGGCCCAAACCAGCACAAGTCCAGTCCAGACTAGGCCTGCCCTGACCACCTCCCGAAACGACGCCGCATCATGCGCCTGATCTGAGCCGTTCAAACACACCCATCCAACGGTCCACCTCAACACCCGTAACCCGACCTGTTTAGCCGGTCCAACCCAACCCATCACTTAAACCCAAACGACCTCGTTTTAATGCCAAACGACCTCATCTCACCCCTCACCATCAGATCCCAGCCGTTGAGATCAGATGATCTAACGGCCTGAATCCAATCCTCTATGCTGTATATAAGCCTTCCCTCACACCCCACGCCCCCTATCCGAACCCCACCTTTCCCCATCTTCTTCACCAAGCCCTGAAACCCCCCGAAACCCTAGCAGCCGCCCTAGTTTCCCTTTCACCAGAACCCAGCGGCATGAACGCCGGTGACCTCCTCCTGAACACCATAGGACCACCTCACTGTCCTGAACATGGATCTGTTACTCCCTAGCCTCAAATCACCTCCCATCGTCTCGAATCTGGATTTGAAGATTCGAGACAAAACTCGATTTATACCAAACCTCACCATCTTCGTACCAGACACTCCCATGACCTCCCTCGTGACCAAACCAAGCTTGGTTTGGTCCGAATCTACCCACAACTCCTAAAAACCAGATCTGAAGATCCAAAACCTAGAACACTAATAGCCTTGGAATCCAGCCGGTCTTAACAGGGGTTTGAGGTCTAATAGACCTTAATCAAGGTGTTCTCGTGTGAGAACACCCTGATTAAAGTTTGTTCGGCCTCAAATGGTCAAAGCTAAGTCGGATTTGGGTCAGTTTGGTTTAAACTTTTTCAGTAAATTTTCTCTTTTCTTTGTTTTAGTTTTGGTTGAGTTGTTAGCATGCCTTGTTGTGACTGTTTGTATTTGTTTGATAGTTTTCTTAATTTCTTCAATCTCTGTCAAAGACCTTTTTATTTGGTCGATTGTTTTCTGTGTATGCTTTGAACGTATCCTGTGATAAACACGTCCGATTAAGATAGTCGTCGCATAAATAATTTATATAGGTTCCCAGTGATTGACCAAAGTTGTCCGAAGCCCTTTAGGTCCCTGTATATATTTGTTTATATGAACGACTGATTGTTACCTGTTATAATTAGTATAGTCGACTTGATAATTGTCGTCGATTAACTTCCTACGACTGAATGTTCAAATATTCTAATTCGTACAACTGCACGTAAGTGAATGAACCTGTTGATTGTTAATTGGATGCTTGACATTAGCTGTGACTACTAGCTTATAACTGCATTGTAAACAAATTAAAAGAATCAGGCTAGGGCAGTCTTGAATTGAACTTTCGGAAGTTCAAAATGCCCTGATGCTGCAAGGGGTTCAGGGCAGTAATAATCAAGGTTAACAAGGGTAGTCTGGGGTTCGAGAAAAACAGGAAAAGCTTAGTTTAAGTGAGCTGACAAGTAGGGTACTAATTTGGGATTAAACTAATGCCAATGGGGAACAAGACACAAGAGTATGGGGTTTAAAATGAATACTTAAATGAACTCATACTCTTGAACAAAAGGAATAAGCCAGGCATGGGGAACAAATGGCTGGCATCAAAAAGATGCTTAGGCATGGGATTTAAAGGGTATGGGCAGTCTGCAACTGGGAGAATCCAGGCAGCTTGACTGCACTGGTTGTTTGGCTTATAAATAGGCTATTTCAGAACTTAAAAGGGGCTGAAAAATTTAGTCTTGAGGAGAGGTCTTGTGAGTTGAGGAAAACTGAAAAAAACAGAAAGAAATTTCCAGAAAACACTGTAACTGAACACTGTCCAAAAATTGCACAAAGAAACCAAGTTGGTTATCCTAACTGGGATTGTTATTTGTTCCATTAAGAGAAGTCTGTGTTCTTCTACTGTGATTGTTACTACACTGAGCTTGTTGTGTGTCGTTGGTTTGAGTTTTAGTCTTCTTGATTGTCGAAACTGTGCTGGTTATTTGCTGAGCCTTGGTGGTTATTGAACTTCTGTGGCTATAGCACAAAATATTCTGTTTCCTTTCTCGACTGGTTTTGTTTCCTATCCTGTTTCTTCCTGGGATTGTCTGTCCATTGCTCGATCACTTGTTGAGCTTCTCCATTGTGGCTGTTTTGGTTATTGCTATGTTGTGTTGTTTACCTGCTGCTGTGCTTGTTGTGTATCACTCAGCTGATCATCTTTCTTCTTCTTTTGCTCCTCTATACCAAGTACACAAATATACTATCACTGTAACTTGAAAGGTTTGAGCATGAATGTAAAATAGAAGATCTGCAGATGCTTATATATGCATAGACTATTCTGTTAGGCCTCATATAATGTATAATAGTTTACATTCTTGTTTTGGATACTGGAGATAGTCCTCATGCCTAATAAATGTCAATGTATGGTAGTTGAATGTTGGGCTGTGTATATAGGTTGGTGATAAAAGTATGCCCAATGCAGTAGGTTGTATCTTAGATTTAGTTTAATGGTGTAGTATGATTCTGTAATGTATGCCAAGCATGAAAATCGTACACTACTAGTTAAGTTCTTTCCCTTCTGATAAATTGCCTTATATAACTGTTAAACCATGTTTTAAGACAAAGAACACGGAGAATAATTAATCTGTTTTGATATTATGGTCAATCTCATGTTCTAGTATTATTGAATAACAGAATATAAAATGAAAGCAGTTTTTCTTTGTACAAACTCGATCGCAATTTTCCATTCGCATTAGCCGTAAACTAATAACTAATAAGTTACGTTTTTCAGCATGTAAATAATTAAGAGATTTTCTTTTATTTTAGAGACGAACTTAATAGAAAATATAGTCATTGTAGGTTTATCCTTTAAAAATAAAAATGAGACGAGCCTCGCCAAATAAAACGTATAGATTGCGGGGCCCTCACAAAATGTATGGTTTAATTAGAATTCGGAAGGACCGTTTAGCGAATTTCACGGTCTTCCCCAAAATAATAACGCGATAGTCTCTTTAGGCGCGTGTTTAATATTTTACTTTCTTAAGCCTGGGTGTGCATTTCATGCGACCCGAATCCAAATCCCAAAACATCAAATAAAACGTGTTCCGGATTGTGGGTGCATTTCATGTGACGCAGTCCAAAGACGTGTTTTAAGCGATGTTCACATTTCTTTTAAAAACAATAATAATAAAGCGGTTAAAAGATAAAATTTGCACATAAGTTCATATTTGTATAAAATCAGATAATCAAGCCGAATATAACAGTTGAGCGACCGTGCTAGAACCACGGAACTCGGGAATGCCTAACACCTTCTCCCGGGTTAACAGAATTCCTTATCCGGATTTATGGTACGCAGACTATAATATGGAGTCATTCTTTTCCTCGATTCGTGATTAAAATTGGTGACTTGGGACACCCTAAATCTCCCAAGTGGCGACTCTGAAATAAATAAACCAATCCCGTTTCGATTGTCCTTTAATCGGAAAAACTCCCTTGTACCCTCGTGGGTGCGTAAAAAGAAGGTGTGACAGCTCTGGCAACTCTGCTGGGGACATCAGACCCAGAACCACTGGTTCAGGGTTAGAAATTCGAGCTTAGATAAATTGTTATATTTGGTTTTATCTGATTTTTACATGTTTGAGCCTACTGTGCTAAATGCTGCTTTTACCGTTTTGATATTACGTGAACTGTATATAAACTGTACCGAAACCCCTATACTTTCTGAGTCTTCTAAATCATGAAGAAGGGCATACTTCGTACGACTTCTTTTCTGTATAGTGTCAAATCCCAATTTAGAACGAGGTTCAGATAAGTTGCTAAGCCGGTGAAGCTTCTGTATTCCCGGTACGTTGCCCCCCCTCGGCTCGAGCTGTCCGCTCGGGTAATCCAGGTCTAGAACAAACACCCAGGTTCTGAACCTAGAATAACTCAACTTCATGCCGGATCCCTAGTAGGGGCGCTTATTTGCATCATGTGCATTTTTGACTTAGGGGACTCAACACAGGGGTTGGGTCCGTCTAGGAATAGCAACCTGAAACAGAAAAGGCCATCCTGATGCATCCTGCTCACTGCTTGTGCATTTATTTGCTTCAAACATGCATGATGACCGGTTTTGAATGTTGGGACAAAGTTCAGATAGAAGAGAAAATGGGTATATTTATTTTAATAGTTTGTTTTACTAGAAATAAAAGAGAAAAGAAAATAGCAAGCTGAGAAGGAGGAATGAGTTTTCGTTTTACTTTATTTTCAAAAATAATAATAATAATAAATAAATAAGCTAGTTGGTTTATTACCCGAACTACGTCGGTTTGATTCTCACTGGATGTGGGATACGTAGGCAACCCTCAGGGGTTCCAACTCCTTTTCTTTTTATTTTACCGATAATGATATACCATAAAGTATATATGTATATATATATATATACACATGTATATAAATACATATATTGTTTTTTTGTTTGTTTTCAAAGATTTTTGTTTAGAGTCAAAATAAAGGTTTTGTTTTCGCCTAAAAAGTCACCTTAATAAATGTGCAGGATGAGCACAGAGAAAAATGAACCATTCTCGGCCCTCAGCGAGGTCCCTCTGCAACTCCACATGTGGTGGAATGACTGGGAAACCGATAGCAAAGGGTTAGTAGGAAGAATATTGGGAGGTTTTGTCAATTTGTTGGGTGTTAGGCCGAGGACAGATATTCTTGAAGCTCTAATACCATTTTGGGACCCAACCCGCAATGTATTCCGCTTTGTTGACTTTGAACTTTCACCAACACTTGAGGAAGTCGCCGGATATGCGGGATTGAATGAGAGGTTAAAAGGGCAATATTTACTTTCGCCAAGGCCAGTGTCTCCGCATGCGTTTCTGGATCTACTAAGCATCAGTTGGAAGATACAACATGACGATTTATCAAGAGGATGTTGTGATCTCCATTTCTTGTATCAGCGGTATGGAGCTCCGCAGGGTTTCGAAGAACCAAACCTTGGACTGACTCACGGCGGGAATAGAAACAAATGGGAAGCAAGACGTACTTTGGCTTTCATCACAGCGTTCTTGGGAGTTATGGTCTGTCCAAGGAAGGATAAAAAGATAGAGATAGGCCTGGTAGGGATGGCCGACGTTGCAATCAAAAGAACCAACAGTACTGTGGTTCCTTTGATTTTGGCTGAAATCTACCGAGCTCTGACTATATGCCGAGAAGGAGGCAGGTTCTTCCAAGGTTGCAATCTGTTACTTCAGCTATGGATGCAAGAACACCTCCATCACCGAGTAGGATACATGAACCACGGGTTGACCGAGAGGAATTGTATCAGCGGATTCGAGAAGCGCATAGCAGGCGCCAGATTTCCTGAAGGTGTCAAAGCGTGGTTTACACGGTTAAGGTCAACAACAGCTGACCAAATCGAATGGGCATTTGGTTGGTTGATTGATACTGAGGCGATCTACATGTCAGCTGAAGAATGTCATGTTCTCTTAATAGGACTTCGCAGCATCCAGCCATATGCCCCTCATCGGGTATTACGACAGCTGGGCAGGTTTCAAGTAATCCCTACTGATGAAGATCTGAGCAAGCACGCTTTAGAGCTGAGCCCGAGAGTCATATTTCCCGAGGGGAAGATTAGAAAGTTGTGGCACGAATGTAGATTCTTGGAACCCAAGACCATGGTGCGAGAATTAGCCAAAGGTGAGGTAGACCCAAAGTAAGATGCTTGGTTCGAAAGAAGGTTTCAGATTCGGCAAAGACCTGCTAAAAGAGCCCACGTCCAACGCTTCACAGATGATTCACATGAGCAATGGGGATGGTTAAAAAGGGAGGAAGGCTACCGGTTTGAAATCGGGAAACTAAAGCAACAAGTTGAAAGGCTTGTATTTGAGAACAATGTGCAAGACGCCTCGGAGCAGGCTAAAAGAAACAAGCTAGCCCAAGAAAACCAAACCCTGATGGCCCGCCTTCGCCAAGCCAGTAAGAATAACGTTGATCGACAAAAGCGTCGCTCTGACGAAAGATTGATAGCAAGTTTGAGAAATCAGGTCATCCAAAGCCAAGAAGAATTAGAACAATCAGAAGCTCGCATAGCAAGGATGAGGGTCAGATGGGCCAAGTACACATTGGCCCGGAAGCAGCGTCTGCAACAAGTCATAAGGGATTATGAAATGAGCATCGGGATATTAAGGAAGACGAACTCCACTCTACATGATCGGATCGTCAAACAAGCACGAGATGCTCAGGCCGACAGAAGACATTGTTACGATGCAATGGCCTGCATGGAAAGACAAATGGAGTTGTTCCAGGATAGACTTGCCGATAATGCTCAGGCACTAGGATTGAAGAACCGACAAATCAGGCAATTGTTTATTGAAAGGGACAACATTCGAGGAAGAATTGACGAAATTGGGCATTACATATACATGAAATGCTTAGCATGTGAGCGAGCACCTCGGAAGACCCTCCTTGTTTCCATCATGGGCTGCGTCCACCGGATTATGAACGAGCTGAAGAGCTTGCAGAGGGACCTTACACCTAGAGCCGCGAAAAGGCCGAATGATGCCTCAAGGGCCCTTAAATTGGAGAATTAATCTTTGGTCAAGTCCTGTTTATTTGGCTTTGTTGTTTTCCCATATGTTGTTTTCTTTTCTTTTTAGTCAAGTCAAGTTAAAAACTATGGAGTCTGTACTATTGCTATTTTGTTTGAAGTAATGTGTAATAGCAAATTTTGATATTGAAGTTAAGTGACTCCGGAAGAATTTTTATGTCTTTACTTGGAGGCAGAACTACGCCTGGTCTGATTCGCGCGGGGACGTGATACGTAGGCAATCCCCATAAGATTAGACCACTTTTAATAAAGAAAGAAAAGAAAGTACAACAAATAAATAAAAAAAGGGACAAATGAACAAACCGGGATGACGCATGTTGTTTGAAGCAGAGCATGTAGAAACGGTTAACTGCCTAGGAGCATTGCATCCTCTATGTGTTATGATCAAATCTGTTAAGCTCAAACGCTAACAAAATTTGTTGTTGTCTGATCCAGACAAGTTAGTTGTTAAAGAACTCTGGCAACACACTCCTATCAAACCAGATCCAAAGGACCGATAGCAACAAGCATGACTATTTCAGAGAATAGTAATGAGGAAGAGAGGCCGATGAGCCAGTTGTTAAAAGAAGCGATGGAAAAGATTGAAAGGATGGGACTAGAGATGAATGCAATGCAGCTAGCCATAGCCAAAACACAGAAAGAGCCCTGAAACACTGGGACACATGCCAGAATACCCTCACTCCGGCCCTTCCACAAGCCGCCCAAATCCCCTTTATCATCAAGAAAGAAGCCCTCATGATTCCCAAGCTCCACCACCCCATCAACCTCTCCCAACACCCAATATTCCCATTTTTGTGGGACCAACATCAGCCCCTTTGCAAAGAACGACCAGTGAGCCATTGTTTCAGGCTCACGATACACAATACTATCCCCCCGAGCCTACGTTTCATGCTCCCGAGCCACAGACTTACAATCCACACTTGGAAGTGCCGGCAGAGATTGAGAAGCCGGTCAAGGCCCCTGAACAGGATGAGGTATTGAGAAAGTTCAAAAGCCTGGAGCAGTCTTTCAGGAACTTGCACGGGCTGGGCAACCAAGGTCAGTGTAGCATACAAAGATCTATGCCCTTTCCCAGACGTCCAACTCCCGGCTGGGTTTAAGATGCCTAAATTTGATCTATATGAAGGGCACGGTGATCCCATGGCACATTTGCGGGGATTCTGTAGCAAAATTAGAGGGGCAGGCGGCAAGGATGAGCTTCTGATAGCTTATTTCGGCCAAAGTCTGAGCGGATCTGCATTAGAATGGTATACCAGGCAGGATTCCAGTAGGTGGTATACTTGGGACGATCTGGCGCAGGCTTTTGCAGGTCATTTCCAGTACAATCTCGAGATAGTCCCTGACCGTCTCACATTATTAAGAACTGGGAAGAAACCCGGGGAAAGTTTTCGCGAGTTCGGGTTCCGCTGGAGAGAACAAGCAGCTAGAGTCGATCCTCCCATGAGAGAGGGAGAGATGGTGGACTATTTCTTGCAAACATTGGATCCAACCTACTTTGGTCACTTGGTGACAACAGTTGGAAAATCTTTCAACGAGGTGGTCAAGATAGGGGTCATGATAGAAGAGGGTCTGAGGTCTGACAAAATCTTGAACTATTCGGCACTCAAGGCCACAACCCAGGCTATTCAAAGCGGCACGGGAGGGGCGTTGAGAAGAAAGAAAGAAGAGGTTGCCACGATCGAGGCAGGCAGTTGGTCCAGGGCTGGCCGGCCACACTACAACCAACCCAGACCTCACAGGTCAAACTACCCATACAACCCACCACAAAATTTCTATCCACCTCGAGAACCACATTGTTCCGTACACCAGGCCCAAGCATAAACTCAGCCTCCGGTTCGCCGGCAATGGCGTGCGCCGGCTCCCCAGAACATATATGCACCACCACAAAACACCTACCCTCCATCGAGGGCGTATAGAAACCCTTCAGGGGCAGGCTTTTGGGGAAATCCAGATGCTAGGAATGATAGGTTGCGGAAATAGAGAACTTTTACGGAGTTGGGAGAAACCTACACCGCTTTGTTCCATAAGCTGAGGCAATTGGGTTTGGTTAGTCCTGTCCAAACTCGAGAACCAAATCCCCCACCTCAGAATTTAGATCGATCAATAAGTTGTGAATACTGCTCAGGGATGCTTGGGCATGACACCGAGAAGTGTTGGAAGTTAAGGCATGCCATACAGGATCTTATCGACACCAATAAGATCGAGGTCCAGACACCGGAAGCTCCTAACATCAACCAAAACCCACTGCCAGCGCACCACGAGACTCACATGATTGAGTTGGTGTATGAGGGAGGAGAATTGAGAAAACCCTCACAAACAGTGATGATGATCCAAGCCGCCCCGAAAGAAGTCTCAACCAGTGGGGGAACGAGGGTACAGTCACAGGGAGAAAGCGTCAAGCCAGTAGTGATATTGGGAAAGAGCCCGTTCGCAATGACAAGCAAACCCGAGCCAAACAAGTTGGTATTATCAGGGGTTCCGCCCGCACCTGCTGTTGTGTTGAAGGGGGCATATAGAGAACTGGTCACCATAAAGCCGGTAGTCCAGCTGCCGATGATTGATAGCAAGGCTGTGCCTTGGAAATATGAAAAGGCGGTGGTGATGTACAAAGGAAAACAGGTGGAAGAAGTTAGTTGTGAAGCGCAAGGGCTGACTCGATCAGGTTGATGTTTTGCTCCGGTGGAGCTAAGAAGAACCAACCAGTTGCAACCAAGAAACCTGTGTCCGAAGAAGAGGCTGAGGAGGTCCTGAGGAAGATAAAAGTGCAGGACTACTCCGTGGTCGAACAGCTGAGGAAAACACCGGCCCAGATCTCGTTGCTGTCATTACTGATCCATTCTGAGGAGCATCGGCGGGCCCTGATGAAAATATTGAATGAAGCTCATGTACCCAGTGAGATTTCTGTAAACCACCTGGAAACCATTGCCAACAAGATTTTCGAGGTGAACAGGGTAACATTCTCAGATGATGACTTGCCGATGGAAGGTACGGAGCATAATAAAGCTTTGTACCTAGCTGTCAAATGTGAAGACTCGGTGGTAACTCGAGTACTGGTGGATAACGGCTCAAGTGCCAATATTTGTCCACTATCTACCCTGAATCAACTAAAGATCGACCACGGAAGGATCCACAAGAACAACATCTGTGTCCGAGGGTTCGACGGAAACGGAACAGCCACTGTGAGGGATGTTGTACTTGAACTGACCATCAGTCCAGTCCTGTTTACCATGGAATTCCAGGTGTTAGACGCCACAGTATCTTACAACCTGCTGTTACGACGACCATGGATTCATGCAGCCAAAGTAGTGCCCTCCACCCTACATCAGATGGTGAAGTTTGAGTGGGAAAGACAAGAGGTCGTGTTACACGGCGAGGACACAACGTGCACCATGGGCGGAGCCATTGTGCCTTTCATAGAGACCGCTGATGACAAAGGTCCTTGGGTCTACCAGATTTTCGATACAGGGTCGGCCAACAAAATTTCTGAAGGAGAAATCATCCCGCACCCTAGGGTAGCTGCCGCAACAGTCATGATGGTCTCAGAAATGCTGGGTAATGGATTTGTGCCAGGAAAAGGCCTGGGAGTCGAGCTTAAAGGGATTGTCCAACCTGTCTCCCTTCCTAAAAATCTGGAAACCTTCGGATTGGGGTTCAAACCAACCGCATCAGATAGGAAGCAAGCGCGAAAAATGAAGAAGAGGGTTTGGTTTCTGCCCAAACCGGTGCCACGTCTCTCGAGGTCTTTTGTCAAAGCAAGTGCTAAGGGGTCACCGGTCCCAAAGATTCTAGGACCGTTGATCGGTATAAATGAGGACCTGAATCAGAGTTTTGAGAGGCTGTTCGCGGATGTCAGTGTGGTAGAAGCTGGAGAAGGTTCCAGCAGAACAGAGATACAGTTTGTGGGGCCTGAGGCCAAGACCAACAACTGGACAGTTACTCCTCTTCCTGTCCGAGGGGAGTCTTGGTAGTAGGCTTTGATTTATGTTTTGTTTGTTTTGTTTTGTTCGGATTATTCCAGGGTGTAATCCAAAATTTTACGTTTGTCTTGTAAAAGTGTGAACCCTTTTATCCCGCAAGTTTAATAAAGTTCTCTCTTTTTGTCCTATTTTAATTTTTGTTTTGTTCTTTTTCTTTCTGAACAGTTCCCTTTTTACTGGTTCTAATGACATGGCATGCACAACGGATCTTCGACCTAGTCTAATAAATCAATCTGAATCTGACTCAATGAGGCAAGAAGTCATTTGTGACGATGAATCTGAATGTGACGAAGGTGAAGCCTTCGAAGAAATAAGCCGAGAACTATGCCAATTTGAGGAAAAACCCAAACCCAACCTAAATGACACTGAGGCTGTGAATCTAGGAGACGCTGATAACGTCCAAGAAACCAAAATCAGCATCCACATTGAGCCGAATGTCAGGGAAGAATTGGTCAAAACCCTCATGGAATTCAAAGATGTTTTTGCATGGTCATATGACGATATGCCTGGATTAAGCACCAATTTAGTGGTTCACAAATTGCCCACTGACCTGGCATACCCTCCGGTCAAGCAAAAACTAAGGAAATTTAAAACAGAAATGAGTGTAAATATCAAAGAAGAGGTGATTAAGCAGTTGCAGGCGAAGGTCATTCGGGTCACTCGATATCCCGAGTGGTTGGCCAATGTGGTACCAGTCCCAAAGAAGGATGGGAAAATCAGGGTGTGCGTTGACTACCGCAACCTCAACAAAGCAAGTCCCAAGGACAATTTTCCATTGCCCAACATCCATATCTTGATTGATAATTGCGCTGGGCGCGAGATCGGATCCTTTGTAGATTGCTATGCGGGTTATCATCAGATCCTAATGGACGAGGAGGATGCGGAAAAGACAACGTTTATTACGCCATGGGGAACCTACTGCTATCGGGTAATGCCGTTTGGGTTAAAGAACGTCCAGGCAACGTACATGCGAGCAATGACTGTTGTGTTTCATGACATGATACACAAAGAAATCGAGGTGTACGTCGATGATGTGATCATAAAGTCTTGGCGTCAGGAGGACCATGTACCGGACCTAAGGAGATTTTTCCAAAGACTCCGAAGGTGTGATATCAAGCTTAACCCGGCCAAATGCGCATTCGGGGTTCCATCAGGAAAGCTGCTAGGATTCATCGTCAGTCGACGGGGGATTGAGTTAGACCCATCCAAAATTGAATCCATCCGAGATTTGCCACCGCCAAGGAACAAAACAGAGGTAATGAGTTTGCTGGGTAGACTCAATTACATCAGCAGGTTCATCGCTCAACTCACAGCAACTTGTGAGCCCATATTTCGGTTGCTGAGAAAGGATGCTGCGGTAGGTTGGACGGACAGAGTGTCAAGAGGCTTTCGACCAAATCAAAGGGTATCTGTCTAATCCACCCGTGTTGGTCCCGCCTAAGCCCGGGAAACCCCTAATCCTTTACCTGACAGTCTTGGAAAATTCATTTGGTTGTGTACTGGGGCAACATGATGACACAGGAAGGAAGGAGCAGGCCATCTACTATCTTAGCAAGAAATTCACAGTACATGAGGTCAAGTACACTCAACTCGAGAAAACATGCTGCGCCCTAACTTGGGTAGCTCAGAAGTTGAAGCATTACTTGTCCTCATATACTACTTATATCATATCCCGTTTGGACCCATTGAAGTATATCTTTCAGAAACCTATGCCCACGGGAAGGTTAGCAAAATGGCAAATTCTGCTCACAGAGTTTGATATCGTCTATGTGACGAGGACAACCATGAAAGCCCAGGCGCTGGCCGATCATTTGGCAGAGAATCCCGTTGATGAAAAGTACGAGCCCTTAAGAACGTACTTTCCCGACGAGGAGGTGATGCATACAAATGAGTTGGAATTACCCGAGGAACCGGGTTGGAAGCTTTTCTTTGATGGAGCGGCAAATGCAAAAGGGGTGGGAATAGGGGCAGTACTCATCTCTGAAACAGGACGGCATTATCCTGTTACGGCCCAACTGCGCTTCTATTGCACTAACAATATGGCCGAATATGAGGCTTGCATTCTGGGTCTGCGCTTGGCTGCTGACATGGATGTCCAAGACGTCTTGGTCTTGGGAGACTCGGACCTCTTGGTACATCAAATTCAGGGTGAATGGGAAACACGAGATCTAAAGCTCATACCATACCGACAATGCTTGCATGATCTGAGCAAGCAATTTCGATCGGTGAAGTTCAAACACATCCCGAGAGTTCACAATGAGGTTGCGGATGCCTTGGCCACCTTAGCATCAATGCTGCACCACCCTGACAAAATGTATGTTGATCCTCTACACATCCAGGTCCGTGATCAGCACGCCTACTGCAATGCCATAGAAGAAGAAGCAGATGGCGAACCCTGGTTTCATGATATCAAGGAATACCTCAGAATGGGGATATATCCAGAACATGCCTCTGGAGACCAAAAAAGAGCCCTTCGGCGTTTGTCGAATGGTTTCTTCCTCAGTGGAGGAGTATTGTACAAAAGAACCCCGGATTTGGGATTGTTGAGATGCATAGATGCCAGTCAAGCAACGACGGTTATGGCAGAGGTACATGCTGGAGTTTGTGGGCCACACATGAGCGGATATGTATTGGCAAGAAAGATCCTTCGAACAGGGTGTTATTGGCTCACCATGGAACACGACTGTATCACTTTCGTGAGGAAATGCCATCAGTGCCAGATACATGGAGATCTGATCCATTCTCCGCCAACAGAGTTACATACGATGTCAGCACCCTGGCCGTTTGTAGCATGGGGCATGGATGTCATTGGACCTATCGAACCAGCAGCATCCAACGGCCATAGGTTCATTCTTGTGACCATTGATTACTTCACTAAATGGGTTGAGGCTAAAACCTTCAAGTCGGTAACCAAAAAGGCAGTGGTGGACTTTGTTCACTCCCATATCATCTGCAGATTTGGGATCCCAAAAGTGATCATCACGGATAACGGTGCGAATCTTAATAGCAGCCTGATGAGAGAGGTATGCCAACAATTCAAGATTACACACCGCAATTCCACCCCATATCGTCCCAAGGCGAATGGAGCAGTCGAAGCAGCCAATAAGAATATCAAGAAGATACTGCGAAAAATGGTGGAAGGGTCCAGACAATGGCACGAGAGATTACCCTTTGCTTTGTTGGGTTACCGCACTACCGTCCGAACTTCCATAGGCACAACTCCTTATTTGTTGGTGTATGGAACTGAGGCCGTAATACCAGCGGAGGTCGAAATTCCGTCCCTCCGAATTGTCGCTGAAGCCGGGATTAATGATGATGAATGGGTCAAAGCTCGGTTGGAACAGTTAAGCTTGATAGACGAGAAAAGATTGGCGGCAGTGTGCCATGGTCAGCTGTACCAGAAGAGAATGGCAAGAACATACGATAAGAAGGTGCGCCCTAGGAAGTTTGAAGTAGGGCAGCAGGTATTGAAGAAGATCCTCCCACATCAGGTCGAGGCAAAAGGCAAATTCGCCCCAAATTGGCAAGGGCCTTATATTGTAACCAGAGTGTTGTCCAATGGCGCTTTGTGTTTGACAGATATCGAGGGAAGATGTGTTGACATGGCTATCAATTCTGATGCAGTCAAGAGATATTATGCGTAATTTCTTTAATTATGGCAATTATTAGTTCGTTTGTTTGTATGTGGCATTTATTGGATAATGAGATGACGGAGGCAATTCTTTCTTCTATTCAAACACTTTTAACCCTTGCTCCCCCCTTTGAGCCTTAAGTTATTCTTTCATACCCCTCTTTTTGGAATCACTAATGGAAAAGACATGAAAAAAAAAAGAAGAAGAAAAAATCTTTAAAGATCCGCTGAAAAGAAGGAGAAAGAAAAGAAAAAGAAGATAAAAACCACAAAAACGTGGGAACTACGTTTGACCTGATTCCTCAAAGAGGATACGTAGGCGCGTCACGACTCGGTCATAGTGTGCATCATAGTGAATATAGGATGCATAATGTGCATAGTGTGCATAATAGGCACAGTGTGCGTAATGCACGTAGCTCAACACAAGTATAAAAAATAAAATTCCCCAAGCAAGAAAACTGGGGCAGAGGTTATGTTTTAAGTTCCAACAAAGGTTTGATTCCAAAAGTTGTAGCAGATCACCCATCAAATTATTTCATTTTTTGATAGCCTTTCTTTAACCCCACACCAAAACCAACATCGACGTCCAAAAGACCTCCCGATCAATATCCAAGAGATGCCAAGACAGGCAAATAAGGCCGAGAATAATGCACCGATCCCCAGCAAAGAAGAGGATCGTAAGACTGGGAATGAATTGATGGTCAAAGGAATCTCCAGAAGAGAGGGTCATATCAACAACACCCCGATTCCTCGATGAAGAAATAAAATGAGAGAGTCTTATCGGTGAAAACCTTCACAGGCACCGAAAGACAACGTAAGATGAGGGATATAAAATGAGAGAGTCTTATCGGTGAAAACCTTCACAGGCACCGAAAGGCGACGTAAGATGAGAGATATGAAATGAGAGAGTCTTATTGGTGAAAACCTTCACAGACACCATAAGGCGCCGGGAGATGAGAGAAAAGAGAGAGTCTCATTGGTGAAAACCCCTCGAAGGGCACTATGAGGCGACAAGACAGATCAACAAAAAGCGACCACATTCGCAACGAAATGGACACTCATGTATC
The DNA here is from genome assembly GCF_000393655.2 of Nicotiana sylvestris. Lineage (NCBI taxonomy): Eukaryota > Viridiplantae > Streptophyta > Magnoliopsida > Solanales > Solanaceae > Nicotiana > Nicotiana sylvestris. Next base: position 50,902,148 of record NC_091064.1, read on the forward strand.
ATCCCCAGCAAGTCAGACCATCGGGCAAATCGATTGATAAAAATAGACTGGGTCGGGAATCTATGGTGCACGTCATGATCACGGGAACCAGTCATGTCCTCCAGATAAGTTCTTCTGAGTTTCTTCTCCCACCAAATATTGGTTCAGAAAGATTTTCTCCTTTTTCTATCTTTTATTTCTCTTCCTAAAGATTTGTCTTGAAAAGGATTTTTCAAAGCTTACTACCAGAGACCGGAGGGGAATTCATCCAATGCAGGATAACACAAACAGTCTTAAAGGCCGGCCCCAGGCAATGCAATGATCGTGCCTGGCAGTTTTGGAGGAAGTAAGCTCCTAAAGGGAGTGGTTTCGGGAGTAAAAGCAGACTCCCATAGCATGTGCTTAAAGAGAAAGCCGAAAAGGGGATAAATTGAAAACCAGCCCCCAGCAGGCTAGAAACCCCCAGCAAGCAATTTTGTCCACCAACCGATTATGGGGACATAGAGCAAGAAAAGGGGAAGAGAGAAAAATCATCCGCCGGAAAGGCACCTTCTACCACCACGATTAAAACTAACTAAATCCTTTTGTCTGCTGCAGAAAAACAAAGGATTGATGATGGCAGCAAGACGCAACGCCAGGGAAATCACCAAAAAAAAAAAAAAAACCGGGGCAGAAAATTTTCTCGGAAGAACGGGGAAACAATTGGAATACTTTTAAGTTCTAGGTCGCCCACCAGTAAAATGCGGGAATACATTTAAGTTCTAGGTCGCCCACCAGTAAAATGCGGGAATACTTTTAAGTTCTAGGTCGCCCACCAGTAAAATGCGGGAATACTTTTAAGTTCTAGGTCGCCCACCAGTAAAATGCGGGAATACATTTAAGTTCTAGGTCGCCCACCAGTAAAATGCGGGAATACATTTAAGTTCTAGGTCGCCCACCAGTAAAATGCGGGAATACATTTAAGTTCTAGGTCGCCCACCAGTAAAATGCGGGAATACATTTAAGTTCTAGGTCGCCCACCAGTAAAATGCGGGAATACTTTTAAGTTCTAGGTCGCCCACCAGTAAAATGCGGGAATACTTTTAAGTTCTAGGTCGCCCACCAGTAAAATGCGGGAATACTTTTAAGTTCTAGGTCGCCCACCAGTAAAATGCGGGAATACATTTAAGTTCTAGGTCGCCCACCAGTAAAATGCGGGAATACATTTAAGTTCTAGGTCGCCCACCAGTAAAATGCGGGAATACTTTTAAGTTCTAGGTCGCCCACCAGTAAAATGCGGGAATACATTTAAGTTCTAGGTCGCCCACCAGTAAAATGCGGGAATACATTTAAGTTCTAGGTCGCCCACCAGTAAAATGCGGGAATACATTTAAGTTCTAGGTCGCCCACCAGTAAAATGCGGGAATACATTTAAGTTCTAGGTCGCCCACCAGTAAAATGCGGGAATACATTTAAGTTCTAGGTCGCCCACCAGTAAAATGCGGGAATACTTTTAAGTTCTAGGTCGCCCACCAGTAAAATGCGGGAATACATTTAAGTTCTAGGTCGCCCACCAGTAAAATGCGGGAATACATTTAAGTTCTAGGTCGCCCACCAGTAAAATGCGAGAATACTTTTAAGTTCTAGGTCGCCCACCAGTAAATGCGGGAATACTTTTAAGTTCTAGGTCGCCCACCAGTAAAATACGGGAATACATTTAAGTTCTAGGTCGCCCACCAGTAAAATGCGGGAATACATTTAAGTTCTAGGTCGCCCACCAGTAGAATGCGGGAATACTTTTCAGCTCTAGATTTTGGAATCAGTAACCCCACCTAAAAGCGGAAGGTTACAACAAAGACCCCCAAGCAGGAAACAATAAAATCCCCAGCACCAAGAAGCAGAAGGCTGCAAAGGCAAGCGCGCGATATAAAAGGAAGAAGGAACGTGTCTCAAAAGAAGCAGTTTGGGAACGTTATAGCATGCCCAACATAACAATTTTGATGAAGAAAGCCATACCACTGAAGAAACCATTGAAAGGCTTAAAGAAGAGGGCCATGTTCCCAGCAGATCAAGCGTAGTGATGAAAACTGGCATTCAGAAAAGGCGAAGGACCAGTATCATCCCCCAAGTCCACAAAATAAAGGCATCGGAGGAAAGCGTTAGCCGACAAGAAAGCAAGGCAACAAGAACAAGTTGAAGATAGACGAGGTCTCATACTCTAGCTTAGCTTCTTGTTTTTCCTTTCAGAACAATGTAACAAGGAGATCAGTGAGCGGTAGCATCCTACAGCAGCATGCGACAGCGCACAACAGCAGCGAGCACTACAGTCACATGGTAGTCCCAGCTACCAAAATTTCCCGAACTACATTGACCTGATTCCTGTTCAGCCCAGGATATGTAGGAAACCTCTGAAGCAAAGGTTCGGTCAAATCTTTTTCAAAAAATGCTTCACACGGAGTATTCGGACGGGCAAAAATCGCTCGCTTTATCTTTGCGCGAAAACCCTTCGTGTCTTCGTGCAAAGAGGGGCAGCTGTAAGCACGTGATTTTTGCTTCACGGACAATCGCTCCAAAAGAAAATAAAAATAGTGACAAATGACTTCGCTGTACAAATTTTCATTTTTTATGACATGTACTGCTGGTCATTTGTGGTTTGGCCCATGTTGCATTTGATCTTACCAATCAAAATACAAAGTATGTCTGTCATGGTAATCAAACCGTAATTCGGTCGTTAAAAGAAAATTCAAAAATATATGTGCATCGTCCGTTCTAGGTTGTGATTTAACTTGCTTAAACATTTTAATTTGGCGTGATAATGGTGTTGAAGTGTTACATTGTTGTTTGTTTTAATTTCATTTGTTTTATTATTTATTTGTTATTTTTCATTTTTTGTTTAAAAATAGAAAACAAAAGAAAAGAGTGAATGAAAATCAGTTTGGGCCCAAGAAATAAAACAAAAATAGGCCCAAACCAGCACAAGTCCAGTCCAGACTAGGCCTGCCCTGACCACCTCCCGAAACGACGCCGCATCATGCGTCTGATCTGAGCCGTTCAAACACACCCATCCAACGGTCCACCTCAGCACCCGTAACCCGACCTGTTTAGCCGGTCTAACCCAACCCATCACTTAAACCCAAACGACCCCGTTTTAATGCCAAACGACCTCATCTCACCCCTCACCATCAGATCCCAGCCGTTGAGATCAGATGATCTAACGGCCTGGATCCAATCCTCTACACCGTATATAAGCCTTCCCTCACACCCCACTCCCCCTATCCGAACCCCACCTTTCCCTATCTTCTTCACCAAGCCCTGAAACCCCCCGAAACCCTAGCAGCCGCCCTAGTTTCCCTTTCACCAGAACCCGGCAGCATGAACGCCGGTGACCTCCTCCTGAACACCCTAGGACCACCTCACTGTCCTGAACATGGATCTATTACTCCCTAGCCTCAAATCACCTCCCATCGTCTCGAATCTGGATTTGAAGATTCGAGACAAAACTCGATCTATACCAAACCTCACCATCTTCGTACCAGACACTCCCATGACCTCCCTCGTGACCAAACCAAGCTTGGTTTGGTCCGAATCTACCCACAACTCCTAAAAAACTAGATCTGAAGATCCAAAACCTAGAACACTAATAGCCTTGGAATCCGGCCAGTCTTAACAGGGGTTTGAGGTCTAATAGACCTTAATCAAGGTGTTCTCGCGTGAGAACACCCTGATTAAAGTTTGTTCGGCCTCAAATGGTCAAAGGGTCAGTTTGGTTTAAACCTTTTCAGTAAGTTTTCTCTTTTCTTTGTTTTAGTTTTGGTTGAGTTGTTAGCATGCCTTGTTGTGACTGTTTGTATTTGTTTGATAGTTTTCTTAATTTCTTCCATCTCTGTCAAAGACCTTTTTATTTGGTCGATTGTTTTCTGTGTATGCTTTGAACGTATCCTGTGATAAACACGTCCGATTAAGATAGTCGTCGCATAAATAATTTATATAGGTTCCCAGTGATTGACCAAAGTTGTCCGAAGCCCTTTAGGTCCATGTATATATTTGTTTATATGAACGACTGATTGTTACCTGTTATAATTAGTATAGTCGACTTGATAAATGTCGTCGATTAACTTCCTACGACTGAATGTTCAAATATTCTAATTCGTACAACTGCACGTAAGTGAATGAACCTGTTGATTGTTAATTGGATGCTTGACATTAGCTGTGACTACTAGCTTATAACTGCATTGTAAACAAATTAAAAGAATCAGGCTAGGGCAGTCTTGAATTGAACTTTCGGAAGTTCAAAATGCCCTGATGCTGCAAGGGGTTTAGGGCAGTAATAATCAAGGTTGACAAGGGTAGTCTGGGGTTCGAGAAAAACAGGAAAAGCTTAGTTTAAGTGAGCTGACAAGTAGGGTACTAATTTGGGATTAAACTAATGCCAATGGGGAACAAGACACAAGAGTATGGGGTTTAAAATGAATATTTAAATGAACCCATACTCTTGAACAAAAGGAATAAGCCAGGCGTGGGGAACAAATGGCTGGCATCAAAAAGATGCTTAGGCATGGGATTTAAAGGGTATGGGTAGTCTGCAACTGGCAGAATCCAGGCAGCTTGACTGCACTGGTTGTTTGGCTTATAAATAGGCTATTTCAGAACTTAAAAGGGGTTGAAAAATTTAGTCTTGAGGAGAGGTCTTGTGAGTTGAGGAAAACTGAAAAAAACAGAAAGAAATTTCCAGAAAACATTGTAACTGAACACTGTCCAAAAATTGCACAAAGAAACCAAGTTGGTTATCCTAACTGGGATTGTTATTTGTTCCATTAAGAGAAGTCTGTGTTCTTCTACTGTGATTGTTACTACACTGAGCTTGTTGTGTGTCGTTGGTTTGAGTTTTAGTCTCCTTAATTGTCGAAACTGTGCTGGTTATTTGCTGAGCCTTGGTGGTTATTGAACTTCTGTGGCTATAGCACAAAATATTCTGTTTCCTTTCTCGACTGGTTTTGTTTCATATCCTGTTTCTTACTGGGATTGTCTGTCCATTGCTCGATCACTTGTTGAGCTTCTCCATTGTGGCTGTTTTGGTTGTTGCTATGTTGTGTTGTTTACCTGCTGTTGTGCTTGCTGTGTATCACTCAGCTGATCATCTTTCTTCTTCTTTTGCTCCTCTATACCAGGTACACAAATATACTATCACTGTAACTTGAAAGGTTTGAGCATGAATGTAAAAGAGAAGATCTGCAGATGCTTATATATGCATAGACTATTCTGTTAGGCCTCATATAATGTATAATAGTTTACATTCTTGTTTTGGATACTGGAGATAGTCCTCATGCCTAATAAATGTCAATGTATGGTAGTTGAATGTTGGACTGTGTATATAGGTTGGTGATACAAGTATGCCCAATGCAGTAGGTTGTATCTTAGATTTAGTTTAATGGTTTAGTATGATTCTGTAATGTATTCCAAGCATGAAAATCGTACACTACTAGTTAAGTTCTTTCCCTTCTGATAAATTGCCTTATATAACTGTTAAACCATGTTTTAAGACAAAGAACACAGAGCTTGCAATCTCAACCTCACGAAGGTCGAGCCCAGGTCGAAACAGACCAAACAGGCCCGCATCGAACAAACCATGGCCCAGGTCTGGCCCATCACGCATAGGCTGGATTTGGGCCCTTGATATTTGCTCGGCTGACTGTGCACGTGGCCGTGCTTCTGATTTTTCATAAGCACTCAGAATTCTATTATAGATAACTTGCAAGCATGTAATTAACTAGGGCTATCTACTGTTTTCAATTAGTAGAGACAAACACGACAAGGAACGTAGTTGCTATAGGATATCCTTTTAAAATAAGGACGAGATGAGCCTCGACAAAAATAAAGAAAAAACGCACAAATTGCGGGGCCCTCGTTAAATGTATATATTGAAGCATTCAGTCCCTAAGGTGGGTCGTTTAGCAAATCTCACGACCCTCCCAGAATAATAACGCGATAGTCTCTTTAGGCACGTGTTTAATACTTTACCTTCTTAAGCCTGGGTGTGCATTTCATGCGACCCGAATCCAAATCCCAAAACATCAAATAAAACATGTTCCGGATTGTGGGTGCATTTCATGTGATGCAGTTCAAGGACGTGTTTTAAGCGATGTTCACATTTTCTTTTAAAACAATAATAACAAAGCAGTTAAAGGATAAATTTGCACATAAGTTCGTATTTGTATAAAATCAGATAATCAAACCGAATATAATAGTTGAGCGACCGTGCTAGAACCACGGAACTCGGGAATGCCTAACACCTTCTCCCGGGTTAACAGAATTCCTTATCCGGATATCTGGTACGCAGACTATAATATGGAGTCATTCTTTTCCTCGATTCGTGATTAAAATTGGTGACTTGGGACACCCTAAATCTCCCAAGTGGCGACTCTGAAATAAATAAACCAATCCCGTTTCGATTGTCCTTTAATCGGAAAAACTCCCTACCCTCGCGGGTGCGTAAAAAGGAGGTGTGACAACGTGTATCCCCTCATTGATTTTTCCGGGCATTGTGTGGGATGATCCTGTAGGCCAACCAACCTAGGACCCCTCTTTCCCAATTCCTGATGTTTAAACTTTACTTTTCTATATGTATGCAGTTTGTTCACGTCTTTTCCTTTTTATCTCATTATTCGAGTCATACGATGTCCAAAAAATGCCTTTATTTGCAAGAATGCATTTAAATTGTTTATTTGTTTTGAGGACTAATTCTTAAGTATAAGTTCGATCGGGACCCACCGTTATGGACCGAGAGGGGTGCCTAACACCTTTCCCTCAAGGTTATTTCGAGCCCTTACCCTAAATCTCTGGTAATGCAAACTAGTTTATGAGTTAATCACTCTAGGTGCCCTAATGCACCATAATCCGTTATGTGGCGACTCTTCAAAATACCCAAGTTACCAAAAGGAAATGAGTTATTACCCCCCATGGACTTTGGAACCCGGACCTCTCTCTCCGCAGAGGGAAAAAAGGGGACGCGATATTATGCAGATGCGGAAGGCAGGGCTTAGTCTCGTGCAAGATTGAAGACATGGCTTAGTCTCACGCAAAGAGAAGGCAATGCTTAGCCCAGGGAAAATGAAAATTTTATTATGATATGACTGAACCCACAAGGCTGCCTACGTATCCCCTCTTAAACGTGAATCAGGTCAAGGGTAGTTCAGTTACATCATATGAAGGAATGTAAGCAATCTAAATATTGTATCTCTTGACTGCATCTAAATTGATTGGTTTTGGCCAAACTTCTCCATCTATTTATGCATGTATGAGTGCTCCTCCTGTTAGCACCCGCTGAACCATGTAAGGACCTTGCCAGTTGGGAGAGAAAATTCTGGAAGTTCTGGCATGTAAGGTGTGTTGACGCAAGTTTCGGCATGTATCTCCTCAAGCAATCTGGAAGCCTTCTTTGAGTCAACACACCTTAACAACCCCAGATCAGGAGTTCTTCTATACAAGGTCCCTCCGCTTTGAAAGAAGTGATTGGACAACCTCCGTAGTGTGCATTTCTGAGTATGGTTCACCTATTTTGGGTATTCTCATTTTGCCAAATATTCCTTGATATCGTGGAACCAAGGCTTTCCATGCATTTCTTCTTCAACATGAGCACAGTAAGCCGGTTGATTATGGATCCTTACCGGGATGGGATCGATGAAATTCTTCTCTGGATGTTGTATCATTGATGATAGGGTGGCCAATGCGTCTGCGAACTTATTTTGAATTCTGGGTACATGTTTGAATTCTATCTTTGTGAATCTTTTCATCAATTCCTACACATGATACAAGTATGGTAGTATCATGGTGTTCTTCGTAGCCCATTCTCCTTGAACCTAATGTACCAGAAGATCTGAATCGCCAATTACCACCAACTCTTGTGTATTCATATCAATGGCCAAATTTAGCCCCATGATGCAAGCCTCATATTCTGCCATATTATTGGTGCATGAGAACCTAAGCTTTGTGGATACCAGGTAATGTTGGCCTATTTCTGATATTAAAACTGCTCCAATGCCCACTCCTTTAAAGTTTGCAGCCCCATCGAAGAACATTCTCCAACCGTCGTAAGCTTCAGCAATGTCCTTTCCTACGAACGATATTTCTTTATCAGAAAATACATTTTCAAGGGTTCGTATTCTCCTCCCACAGGATTTTCAGTAAGTTGGTCTGCAAATGCTTGTCCTTTGAGTGCCTTCTAAGTTACATAGATGATAATGAACTCACTTAACAATATCTGCCACTTGGCTAACTTCCTAGTTGGCATGAGCTTCTGAAAGATGTATTTCAGAGGGTCCATTCTGGATATGAAGTATGTGGTGTAGGCATAAAAGTAATGCCTCAATTTCTGAGCTTTCCATGTCAAGGCACAGCAAGTGCGTTCTAGTAGGGAATATCGTGTCTCATAAGGTGTGAACTTCTTGCTCAAGTAGTATATGGCTTGCTCCTTTCTTCCGGTCTCGTCATACTGTCCCAAAACATATCCGAAAGCTCCATCTAACACAGACAAATGGCGTAGCAACGGTCTCCCAGGTTCTGGCAGGACTAGGACTAGCAGTGTAGACATGTATTCCTTGATTTTGTCAAAAGCCTTCTGACAGTCCTCGGTCCAACTGGTTTCAGCATCTTTCCTCAACATTTTGAAGATAGGTTCACATATTATCGTAGATTGTGCTATGAAGCGACTGATATAGTTGAGGCATCCTAGGAAGCTCATCACATCCTTTTTGCTCTTTTGTAGTTGTAGTTATTGAATAGCCTTAACTCTGGACGGGTCCAACTCGATTCCACGGTGGCTGACAATGAATCCCAACTGTTTTCTTGCGGGAACCCCGAATGCACATTTTATGGGGTTCAGTTTCAGATTGTACCTCCTTAGCTTGTCAAAGAACTTTCTTAACTCTGCTATGTGATCTGCAGCCTTCTTGGATTTGATGATGACATCGTCAACATACACCTCTATTTCCTTGTGTATCATATCATGGAAGATGGTTTTCATGGCTCTCATATAAGTAGCCCCAGCATTCTTTAGACCGAATGGCATCATCTTGTAGAAGTACACTCCCCACGGTGTAATGAAAGCTTTTTTCTATGCGTCTTCCTCGTTCATCCAGATCTAGTGATAACCCTCGAAGCAATCTACAAAGGATTGGAGTTCATGCTTGGTGCAATTGTCAATGAGGATATGTATATTTGGAAGTGGAAAATCGTTCTTAGGAGTTGCTCTGTTTAAATCCCGATAGTCAACACATACCTTGACCATCCCATCTTTCTTCGGAACCGGTACAATGTTGGCTAACCAGGTTGGGTACTCAACTACACTAAGGACTTTGGCTTTGATTTGCTTAGTGACTTCCTCCTTGATTTTCATGCTCATATCTGGTTTGGACTTTTTGAATTTCTACATCACCGACGGACACATTGGATTGGTAGGCAACTTATGAGCCACTATGGATGTGCTTAGATCGGTCATGTCATCATATGACCATGCAAAGATATTTCATATTCTTTCAAGAAATGAATGTATTCTTCCTTCTCTGACGGTGATAAGTGAATGTGAGTTTCCTTGACGGTTTCGGCATCTCCTAAATTGATTGCTTCGATTTCATCTAGGTTGGACTTAGGTTTGTTCTCAAAGTTCTCAATCTCTCTGACAATTTCCTTAGGTATCACATCCTCTTCTTATGAGTCGCTATCCTTATGTTGCATTGTCTCATTACATGTCACAACCATCGAGTCATCAGAAAAAGTAATAATAATGTTGTAGAAAGAAAATGTGAAGGATAATAATGAATATTAAATAACAATGCATTGATTAAATTTTGAAAATATCCAAAACAAGTAGGGCTCGATGACTCGAGCAATTATTTCAAAACAAAATGCGTCTTTAAAACAAAATTACTGAAAATATCTTAAATGTCTAGCATGGCTATAAAAACAAATCAGGCTAATTTGCTAAGCTACCTAGGAACTCGGCGGGCCCGGGATGGTGTGTCGGTCCAATTCCTGAGAACAGCTCCCTTCCCTACAGTTTCAATGGTGAGTCCTTCTTCCTCCTCCTCCTCAATTAGCACATTGCAATCCATATTCTCGTCTTCTAGGAACAAGTTTCTCAACCCAGCCAAAGTTTCTTACTCTACAGATCCCCATATTGTATCGGCCTGGTGAAAAGTCTGACTTAGGTATGGTACTAGCTGCTCGAGAGGGTAATAAGGAACATGCCATGGAGGCGACCAATCATCATACTCTTTCCAGGTGTATGGATATCCCAGCTCGAAAGTTGTGCCGTGACGTTTCAACTGTATTGGTTTGGTAATGACTTGGAGCTCCTTCCCAAGCCCTTTGTCGGGTTCATACCCAGACCATGCCAGTATGCTTTCTATTTTATTACTCCACCACTTGTCCTTGTCAATTACGTTGACATGTTCAATGTGGTGATAAGTTTCTCCACCCAGCCTTCTTCTATTCTCGATAACCGGGATAGTTTGACTGGTGTAAATAGGATTACTTCCATCTCCGTGAATGATTACTTCCTGATGGTTCCATTCGAACTTCACAGCCTGGTGTAGCGTGGAAACTACGGCTCTAGCGGCATGTATCCAAGGTCGACCCAACAGAAGATTGTATATAGCTGATATGTCTAGCACTTGGAATTCAAAATCGAACCAAGTTGGTCCAATCTGCAGACAAAGGTTAATCTCCCCAATCGTGGCCCTTTGAGACCCATCAAATGCTTTCACGTTCATACTTCCTGTGCATTACTCATGGAAATCTTTGCCCAATCTTTTCAGAGTAGTCAACGGGAAAATGTAGAGGCTTGAACCCCCTAACTATTAGGACCCTAGCAATGAATTTGTCTTCGATTTGTACCGTGATATGCAATGCTCGATTGTGACTTAACCCTTTAGGCAGTAATTCATCCTCGTGGAAGGTGATCTTATGACTCTCCAGAACTTTCCCTACCATGTTGGCCATTTCTCCGCTTGTGATATTGTTGGGCACATAATCTTCATTTAACACCTTCATCAGAGCATACCTATGCACCTCTGAATTTTGTAATAGTGACAGGATGGATATCTGGACGGGGGTCATATTTAAATGATTGATGACAAAGTATTCTCTTGCCTGTACTTTCCTCCAAAGATCATTCAGTCCAATTTCAATGATAGGTTGTTTAGTAGCAGCCTCCTTAATTGATCCAAAATTTTGGGTGTATAGATCCTCCCAGTTCTTGTCATTCCCTGTGCGGCACCAGATTCTTCCATCTTTCCTATTCCCTTTCGCCTTGATTCGGCAACGTAATCCCAAGGTATGGTATTGGACTTGAAAGGAGGCGTGGTCGCTACTGTCATCGTGAAAGGTATGAACACTTCTACCTCAATTGGAACAAGTATGGCTATAGGTGGTGTTACTTCTACCTCAAATGGAACTGATGCAGTTACCTCAACCTCAACTAGCGGGTGCACCTAGACCACAATAGGATTGAGAGTGACTGTGGGCTTTTTAGGATCGTCGCCCTCTTTGATAAGTCCAATTGATCCTTCGAGATCCCACTCCTCATAAGTTTCTATAACATTGATCCCTTTGCCCCTATGATCTGGAAGAGGATTGTCACCGACGTTGGGTGCAGCTTCCTTCGCCTGTATGACCTTTTTATCAATCAATGTCTGAATCTTATCTTTCAATGTCCGGCACTCGTTAATGGTGTGCCCCTTCATACCAGAATGATATGCACAGGTTTTATTTGGGTTGACCCATTGAGATGAATTCTCCAATGCCACAGATAGAATAGGGGTGACATAACCGGCAGCCCTCAACCTTTCATATAGCTGGTAGATGGGTTCAGCAATGGCAGTGTACTGTCTGGGTGGTTTGCGATCAAAAATAGGTCAGGGTTTCTGGTAATTTGGACGAGTTAGAGGTGAATGATAGTAGGTTAGTTGGGTGTTATAAGTATGATAGGCGGTGGCGGGTTGAGAATATCTCAGAGGCGAGGGTTGGTATGTAGGTGGAGGTATTTGATATGTGGGTGGAGGTGTTTGGTATGTGAGCGGAGATTTTGGGCCTTGGTCCACCATTACTGTCCCCTACTTCGTTCTTCTTTGATATTCCACCTGATTGCAATGCTTTGTTCGTGGCCTGCAGTGCCTCAAAATTTGTCACCATCCTGCTTTTAATGCTTTCTTCAATCCTTTCTCTGAGTTTGATGATGTCGGAGAACATTTGATTCTCAATAACTATTAGCCTTTCATAATATTGTGGATCATGTGCCCGGACAAAGAACTTGTTCATCTGTTCCTGGTCTAATGCTGGTCTGACCTTGGCTGCTTCTGACCTCCATCGAGTAGCATACTCGCGAAAAGTCTCAATTGGCTTCTTCTTTAAGTTCTGGATATAGAAGACATCTGGTGCATTTTCCGTATTAAACCTGAACCGGTCTATAAAATCTGATGCCATGCTCACCCAATTGGCCCATTTCTTAGGATTCTTGCTTATGTACTAGGATAGGGCATCTCCAGTAAGACTTCTCATGAAGAGTTTTATTTGAATCCTTTCATCTTTTCCAACCCCACGAGCTTGTCACAATAAGTTTTCAGATGAACCTTGTGATCACCCATTCCATCAAACATTTCGAACTTGGGAGGTTTGTAACCCTCCAACAATTCTGCATCTGGTTGTATGCATAAATCCTCGTAGTTCAGACCTTTTATCCCTTTACCTCCTTCAACACCTTGAACTCAACTTGTCAACTTCTTGAGCTTCTCGTCCATATTCTTGATGAGCAGGTCTTTCTTAGTAGATTCTGGTGTATAGGAGATAGGTTGAGTGGAGTGAGGTAGTGTTTCCACGTATATGGGGTTGTTTTGGTGAGTGCCAGGGATTTAGGTGTAGTGGTGGTGGTTGGTTGAGTTTTGAGGATTGAGAATAGGTTGTGGTGTGTTCTGAAGAGTGTGATAGGTAGTGGTTTATGGGTACTGGGTTGGTTAGTGATGGTGTTGTGGACGTTGGTTTGGCGTATTTTGAGGAGGTGGTGTATTTTGAACCTTTTGTTGGTTGACGTCTGGGACGTTCAGAGTGAGGCAGAGGTTTGCCAAGTTGCGGACCTTCTCAATTTCTCCTTGTAACTCCAGTATTTTGTGCTCCAATCGCATGACAAAATCATTTTGGGATGGAGTACTCCGGCCGTCTGAAGTTTCAATATTCTCAGCATTTTCTTTTCGTATACCACTCAAGTCTTCCATCTTAGTTTTTCCTCTGCTTTTTGGATTACTCGGAGGAGGAGGGGGTGGAGGGACTCTAGATCTGCTATGATATGCTGATGATGCCAGTATATGCGAACCAACCTTAAGGGATGGGAATAATAAAAATAAGAAAAACAAAAGGTAAACATGTCAGTAATGATTCTGAAATATTTGCAGTATTTAAACACATATTGCGGGAATGTAAATTTGCGTCCTAATTTGGGAGCCTCATTGTGCCCGAGGTAGGCCTAGCGACAAATAGATTTGGAGAATTTTAGTGCCAATAACTGCCTCATTTTATTAATGTAAAATAGATGAATCTAAAACGACACTAAATAAGATAATTCATTAATGGCACTTGGCCTTATTACATTTTGAAAAAGCAAATAAACCTAATCTACTTGGTCCTAGAAGGACCTTCTCTAGGCTGGATGTTTTTGGCTTCATCGATCAAATTTCCCAGTTCGCGCAGGTTCAACAGTAGGTGTGCCCTTGCTAAATGTCCTCCTTCACTTCCTTCAGCGTTCTAGCAATCAGTGACTCTCTTCGTCATTTTTTCCTCCAATTCCATCAGACTGTACTCCAGGTATTCCAACCTTTCGCTTGATTTGACATTCATCTCCCTCCATTTATTAATTAGTTCCATGTCGGCCTTGTGGCGCTCCATCTGCTCGGCCTTGTACTCGTGAACTCTTTTGCGCAGTTTGTTATACTTCACTTGTGCCTCGGCAACCTCACCTATGACTCTATTTCCTAGACAAACCCTTGGCTCAAATATTCCTGCTATATTATCCTCTAACCATAATGGGTAAAAGTACACCTGACCAACATGATATCAATCTGACTTGATGGTATCCTTTTCCACGATAATTTTCAAATGCGACATGTGCTAAGCTTCACATTTGAATGGGACGTCGTCATCCTAAAAATCTGCCCGGTAGTGACTCATTTTAGAAACCCATGGTATGACCTACTTCCTGCCTGCCTGTCTCATAACCCTAGGGGAGCTTAATGGTATATGCCCCTTAACCTGATCAGTACCAAGCGTGGAACATCCCTGGATCTGATGATGAACTCGTCGGTAGGGAACCACTCGAACATCCATTGAACATGATCCTCGGTCAAATTGTTGAAAAACTGTGCCCATCCTATAACATTTTTGGGTTGAGCAAACTTGTCTGTGATGTAAGTCATTCTCTTAGGATGATGGAAAGATATGTGATCATTCCATGGCCTCCGCGGAAGCTCTTGACGGTATTGACCCTTTTGGAGATGCTCTAACAACCAAACTTGCAGCAGCAGTTTACAACCTTCGAAGTATTTGCACCCCTTCTGATAGCGCTCTAAGGCCCGGTATATGTCTGCTATGATCATAGGGATTATGGTATATGTCTGCCCTTCGATCCCATCCATTAAGATTTTGGCTACCATGGCCAATATGGTGTGGATTCTATCCCCTTGGATCGGGAATACTAACATACCCAAGAAATAGACAATTAATAAAAAAACCCTGCGGTGGATCCAACCCAAGGAAGTGATGGAGAATTCATCATTGAAGATATGATAAGATCTACTGTGACCGTATTGTTCATAGAGGAAGTCGAAGGGTATGTAGGAATTTTTCAGGCACTCTAAGTCATCATTCTACTTTAATCCCATCATCTTCAGAAACCCCCCTAGTAGAGCGGTTTTCCGGTACCAATAAACCAGGACTATCCCAAGGTAGCCCAGCAAATCCCCATATTTCTTCCAAGAGATGGGTCATTTCTATGCTTCCAAAGTGAAACACGACTCTTTCCTTGTCCCAGAACATTGTGGCAGCTCTGGTTAGCATGTTGTTTGGTTGAAGGCCCAATAAAGAAGGTAAATTTCCCAAGACCCTTTTCACATGATTCTTATCACTTGGTAGAAGATCCTCCCACCAATCTATCAACAATGGTTGTATGGCACGAACCATGCCGAACCTGGGGATCTCGTGCCTATTTGTTTGCAAAACAAATATGGTTAGGCCCTTTCTCCCACCATATCCGACTATTTATACAACAATGATTAGCATATTGGCACTTATTTCTCAAAAATTAATGCATACAATCGTGGTTGCGTCCGTTGGGATTAGAGAGGTCTAGACTAGTACCCTCAAGTGGACAACTTGAGGGGGAAAGACACGGAACCATTGACTGCACCGCTGATCGACTAGTTTTACTACAAATATGCCTTTCCGAATTTAAAGGGTGATATATAGGAAGAGCGCAAACACTCATCAAGCGTTGCTATAGGATTGATTACGCACGAGTGAAATATGATGTTGAGCATGATTTATGCAATAATAAATAACATGTTGTCACATGCACGTTAAAAATGATAAATATGGTATTTAATAATTGAAAGACATTTAAGAAAGAAAACAAGGAGATGAGTCAGTTTCTGTAATAAAGGAAATCATGAATGCTTGAGAAATAGGCAATTAAATCCAAATAAAGGAGAAAGGGAAAGTGTGCACATGTATTAACAAGATAAAGCATGCTTAAGACTAATTCACAAAAACAAGTTCGTTATGATAAGAGCCTATAATTATCCCCAGCAGAGTCGCCATGCTGTCGCACCCCCTTTTTCCTCATGGAGTTTGGGTTTCGACATTTTTTGGGACAACTTATTTCCTTTTGGAAAGGGGTATGGAATTTGAAGAGTCGCCACCTAACGTATTTAAGGTGTGTTAGGGCACCTAGAGCAAATCACTCATAAACCGGTTTGCATTACTAGAGATTGGGTAAGGGCTCGAGATAACCTTGAGGGGAAGGTGTTAGGCACCCCTAGAGGTCCACAATGGCGGGTCCCTGCCAAATCAATTTAAGTGAATTAGTCATAAGTAATTTAAATAAATAGAGATTATTTAAACGTGAATAAAAGGGTCCTAGGTTTATTAGCCTATAGGATCACTTTTGTGCAATACTCGGTAAAATTTCCTCAAATAGAGGTGTTACGCATAGCATTAACGCACAGGTCATCATATCCTTTACTACCTAATTACCCTCCCCTTAATTATTATCTAAGCATTCTAATAGCATTGAATACGTATCCAATGCGTGCATTACCCGTCCCTTGCCTAGGGCCCTGGAGGTTCTTAGGACCTCTAGTTAAGGTAGTTTTAGACTTATCTATGGTGCTTAAAATGAGAAAACTAGGCGTCACGCAAAACAGGTAGGAATATCACATAAAGAGCAGTTAAAAGGGCCCACATTTACCTCCACAAATAAGCAAATAATTGCACGTCGCAAACAAACATTTTAAACGATTTAAAGTCCTATAGCAGGATATTCAGATGAGCACAAAATATGCAGTAGTTTCATTAAGGCGAGGCAGTAAATACCTAATCAGTTTTCCTACTGATTTTATTACTTCCTGAATCTGGGCAGTTTATAAGCAGTCAAACAAACAAAGTTTTTGGCAACTTCAAGGTTTTAATTATCCTATAGGCTTTCCCAGGCGATAACCGACAGGATCCTATAGGTATGATATCTAAATGTATTATAAACCAGCGACTAGTTTAAACAGGCAGAATTTATCCATTTAGACCCTATAGGCATGATGTCTACGTGCTGAAAATGATCACAAGAATTACAAAACTGATTTTACATGTTTATCTCTATGAGCATGATATCTAAGTGTTGGAACTATTTTTATACAAATTCCTTATAGGCATGCCGGTTAAGCAATGAAACTGATTATATATATATATATATATATATATATTCCTATAGGCATGGTATCTAGGCGAATAAAGGTGTCAATTAATTGCTAAGTGAGTGCAACAAAATACCCCAGAAACATGATTTCTAATGCACACATAGAGGTTTTGAAAACATGATTATTGCAGAATGGGTAAATGACCTAGAAGCAGGACTTCTAGGATGAGAATTCAACATAATGAGATAAACCTTATGAGCATGGTTTCTAATGCAAATAAATATCATCACAATAGTCCTATAGACATGGTTTTTACCCGATCCCCACAAAGTTATATATAAAAATCCCTTCCCAAATTTACTAATAACCTATTTGTTTTTACAGGAATTATTATTACAGACCAGATATAAATGAATTATACAATGAAATTATTATACAATAAGGAGCCTAGATAGGCCCAAAAGTAAACCTAGAAACCAGGCTTTCAACCAAGTCTAAAATATGCCAGTATCTCATAGTACATGTTAGAAATTAAGCGTCCACCAGACTGTATGTAGAATCGGGTTCTCTATGATTTTCTACTGAAAATACTAAGGAACCTAATTATATAGCGATCTGGTCCTATATCAGTTTGGTACAGTGCTAACTACGAAACCAGTATATAGATGAGACACAAGATAAATTCCCATTGTATTGAGAACCAGATTCTCTAGAAGTTCCTACTATAAGAACCAGACTGTGCAACCAATCAGTACAGGGAATCAGGTTCTCTAATTGTTACCACAGTAGCTGGACAGTAAGTAAAGAACACAGAGGATTTTTTTTACATGGAAAAATCCCAACTCAAGGGGTCAAAAATCAGGACCTACACTTGTAGGCTTTCAACTTCATTAACTTGTAAACACCTATTACAAGCCACTTTGTAATACCTCTATTACAAAGGATTCAACTCAACTAACTTGTGGCACTCTCACCACAAGCCACTTTGCGACTCTCTAGTTAAAAAGACTTTGACTAACTTGCGATACTCTCACCATAAGCCACTTTGTCACTCTCTAGTGACAAAGACATTAAACACTCTAACTTGTAATAACCCTCTTACAAGCCACTTTATAATAACTCTATTACAAAGGCTTTAAGACTCAACTAACTCTAGCCAAGACACAAACTTGGAGGTTTGTGATTTTGAGTTTCCTAAAACACAGCTTCTAAGAAAGCAAGATAGGAGTTAAAATTGAAGAACAAACAACAAAGACTCAACAAACCTAAGGACTTAAGATATCTTCAATCTTGGATCCGCTCCTTGAGGTTGCAGTAGCTTTGTTCTTGAGAGAGGTTGTTGCAAGCACTTGAGAGAGTATTTTCGTTTCTGATTTTTCAAGTGTTGGAGAATGACTTGTGCCTTTCACTAGGTTTATAATACAAAAGACATCTACTTAGTGATGTCAAATCTTTGTTAGTACATGCCTCTTCTCAATGGGAAGTGACTGCTGCACTGTCTGCAGAACTGTTGCGTGTACAGTTGCAGGCAATCACTTTCTGCAGTTGCTTTCCGCTATCCTATTGACTTATACTTCTGTCAGGGGAACACAAAGGTATCAGGTCCCTAATATGGTTCCTATGAATGTAAAGCACACTGCCCAGATTATCTTAAGTCGATTTACTTGAATGATTGTACCAAGCTTGCTTCAGGTCCTTTATCTGGTTCTCTCATGAAGTAAGTTGATTTACCTTCCTTGATGGTATTTATACATGTGTGACATCACGTACAATGATGTAAGCAAGGTAGGTAAAAATCCTTCCATAGAAAGTTGACTGCTGCACTATTCATGTGCAGTAGCATGTGCAGGCAGTAACTTTTCTGCTGGAGAGTTGACTTCATACAGTTTCCTCGGGAACTGGTAGGGACCTGTTTCCTCAGCTATTCCTTCCATTCTGAAGAGTTGAGTTATATCCCATACTGGATCCCAACCTGTAACTTTATGATCTCAAGGTCCTATAGATGTGTAACAGGTTCCTTATCTGGTTCTAGATGGTAAGTTTGTTAGATCATCAAAACATAAAGTAAAGTACTTATGCCCAAGGTGCTTGTAACCTATCAATTTCCCCCTTTTTGATGACGACAAACTTAGAATTGATATTCCCCCTGAGAACTAGATCTCCACATTGTCCCCCCTACGAATCAACCATATTCCCCATGAGAACCGAATCTAAGGAGTCGATCACAACTGGTTCCTCAAGACTGTTTGGCAAATCATCAAAACTCAAAGTACCACAACTTATCAATTTCCCCCTTTTCGATGATGACAAACCCAAAATTAATATTCCTCTTGAGACCTATACTTATCTATTTCCTCATATATTTCCCTGCAGATCAGACCTATACTTAACATATTACCAGCAATGTTCCCCCTGCGAAGTAGAGCTATCTTTCATGCATGACACAACATATCAATGTGATTCTGTTCCTCCCTCATGTTGGCACTACACCTATGTAACTTCCCCCTTTTGGCATCATCGAAAAGATTAACAGAAGAAGCACAACCAAAAATAAGTTCAACAATATTAACTCAGGCCACTTAGGCAACACAACATAAACAATAACAAGAACAACAAGTGAATGTCAGTGCACAAAATAGAGTGATTGCCCGTAGTGGAGTAATTATAATAAAAGCACAATAGTTTCAGCAATACATAATATGACAATTTAAACAACTAAAGTGTCAATGCCATCAAATATAGGGATCAAAAGAAGGTAAGAATTCAAGGGAATTTGGAAGGAGTGAAGGACATGGATCACTAGGAAGGAAGAAAAGTAAGGGGCTAAGGCTTTGATGAGCTTGTCCATTCGTTCATTTACTCACCCTTCAACTTAGCATTCTATTCTGCCGAGGGTCTATGAGGACCTGGTGCTCAACCTGTCTAAGTAGGTTGAACTATCAATCAGATCACCAAGAAGCTCCCCAAGCTTCGTCTCATCAAGAACAGACTCAGTACCATGAACATATAGCATCATAGTATCACGTAAAACATAGAAGTTTTTACTTCTTCTTCAGAAACATTGAGACTTGGAGAAATAAAGCTGTAATTCTATTTTTGGAGCTCAACAATGTCAAGAAGTTCCTTCATTTTTCAGCAATATCAGAGTCAACACTCTGCCTAACAACACTTTTTTAGGCGTCAACGTCTTCTCCCTCCAAACCTAATGGCTCAACCCGTTGCTTCTGTAAGGAACCAGGTTCCTTGCTTACATTACCCTTTCTACCTCTGAGCAGCCATGTCTCCCTCTTCTTCTTCTCAATCTATTTTCCCTTATCATCTGCTGCATCTTTCTCAGCCAACCTTCGTTTCTCTATTTTTAATTTTTTATTATTATTTTTTTCACAAATGGAGATTCTTCCACTTCATCCTCTCTTCCACAATCACCACATCAGCAGGTTACACCACTTCATCATCAATCAGCCTGCTTTTCTCAATCTTTTTTACTGGATCAGAGGTTCATTTAAGCACAGAACCCAAGAGAAAAAGATCATCATTAAAATTATCATCCTAAGAAGGATTTTAGGGACCGAGTCCCTCATTCAGTTCCCCTATTTTTCAGCACATTCACCAATTCCTCCTTCCTTCAAGGCTTTTACAAATTCAACAACAATTTCAGCCTCACGCTCTAGAATATTAGATCTATCATGTTCCCTTTCAGTTAAACTTCCATCAAAAACTACCAAAGAATTCTTGGGTTTTTGATTATGATGAAGTTAGGTTTTTGGAAAGTGAGAGAGTTGAGTTCACTTCTGGAATATTTGGAAAGAAGGATTATTTTGAGACAAGGTTGATTTTGGTTTTGAAGAAAAGAATCAGTTTTATTTGGTTGTAAGATAGAGAAGTGCCTTTTTGGGGTAATAGGTCAGTTTAGAAAAAGGTTTAACATTTTTGGACTTCAGAAGTTAGGAGGAGAGGCAGGAGAAAGGTAGAAACAAATTAATGACATGACACTTCAGCAGCTTAAAAGGCATATAAGTATTGGAGAGACTGCTAACCTGAGTCACAGGAACCAGGTTCCGTGACGGTTTTTGAAACTTTTGAGTAAAGACTCCTAGAAGTGCAAAGTCACTCTTACTTTTTTGTGTCCTAAAACTGCCATATGTGTATACCTGTAACAATATAGATTTGAGTTAGATGTCGCCGAAATATACTTTTTAGCATTGTACCTTTCCTTCTTAACATAGTCAATCATCGAGGGACTAGGTCCTTGGTTGAGCTTGATCAACCCCAACTCCAGACGATTTCTTTCAAAAATGTTACCTGCTCAGCGCCTTGGTAAAGATGCTTGCTACCTGAACCTTCATCTTCCAGAACTTTATACAATCAGAACCTTTTCAACATTGTACCTGAGAAAATGGTGTCTGACATCAATGTGCTTGGTTCTTTTGTGTTGAACTAGGTTCAAGCTGTAAATCCACCAAAGTCCTCAAGATGTTACTTGATCTGTACTATTTGATCCCAACAAGAAGCAGCAACCACGTATTCAGCTTTAGCAGTAGGAAAAGCCACACAGTTTATCTCTTTGTGCCCCATTAGATCAAGCATGACCCCAGAAAATGTGCCGTTCCAGAAGTACTCTTTCTTAGAACTAGGTTGAATACCAGAATCTAAGGATGTGATTACATTTTGAAGGGATGTGAACTCTTTTACTTCTAGTTGGATACTTGAACTTCAAAATTTGATGGACTAGGTTCTTCATTTGTGAATCATCATTGACATCAACAGAATTATGACTTCCACTATTTTGTTCGGCATCAGGAGTACCTAATGCTGCATCAACACCCCTATGTTCAGCTCAAGTCGAGGTGATAAAGGGACCAGGTTCCTTTGTGCCTTTTGGAGATTCTACTGCATCTCCTTCATCCTTATGCTTGACTTGACTTATCAAATCAGTCTTTCCATTTGCAATATTTATAGCTTCACCAGGAGCATTTGTGAATTCTCCATCTTTATCTTCTTTGTTTTGTGACCCTTTTGCAACCATTGTTGATAGCACCACATTATACATTCAAAGGCTCTCGGGTAAGTCAACTTGGCTTTTCTCCCATTGAGTAGTTCATAGAGAGACTTCTAGAGAAGGGACCTGATCATGCACATGTTAATCAAGTAGCAAGCAGTGTTGACTGCTTCAGCCCATGAACCAGGTCCTTCATAACCAATTTATTCAACAAATAAAACTCACATGCCTAGTCATCTCCACCATAACTCAGCATCATCATCAACGACACTTAGGCATGTTAGATCACCACCGTGCAGGGACTTAAAATCAGCAATGTAAACATTCTTGTTTCTTTTGGCCATAAGCACCACCTCACCAGTCACAAGATTTGTGACTGTGCATATCTTAGACAAGAATTCCACTTTATTTCCCTTGTCACATATTTGAGAAACACTCAACACTATACTTCAGGCCATTGACATAGTACACGTTCTCAATTGAGTGAGTGAGTGACTTCCCAATCCTTCTTACTCCTAGAGTGTACCCCTTTTAGCTATTTCCAAAGGGTACACTCTCTCCTTGCAGGGCCTTAAGTGAAAGAAAATCATTTGTACTTCCAATCATATGCTTTGAGTAGCCGCTATCCATGTACCATTATAGGTTGCTCCCTTTCACTGTTCCCTGCATAAGAAAATCAGAAGTTAGACTTAGGAACCCAAACGAGTTTGGGTCCCTTGTAATGATAGAACGGGTGGATCAAACTTCTTTTTGCCCATGCAAACAACACATATTTTCTTTTCTGGGAACCAGGTTCCTCATCAATATACCTCTTTTCAACAAAAACTTTATTATTCTGCAACGACTGAATATTAACTTTACAGGAGTCATTGCAATGAGAAAAGGGGTGAATGAGGGCCCTTTTGGTCCAAGCAGGCATTATATGTTTTTTATGTGAAGGACCAGGTTCCGTAGCAACAGTTACTTTTTCAGCAAAACTTTATTTTTCTGTTGAGACTGAATTCTAAACTTACAATTTTCTTTAAAGTGCTTAGTGTCTCCACAGTGAGTGCAACGCCAATTGTCAGATACAGTAACGTACTTGCTATAAGGGTTGTAGGGAGCCTTTTCCCTTTGGAACCCGATTCCCTGCTAGTTTCCTCCATTTTTGTGTACAAGGCAGTGATAGCATCAGAGGACTAGGTCCACTTAGGTGATTTTTCAAGATCACTTTTCACTCTTCCTGAAGTTGTTTGTTTCTTTCAAGCTCAGCACACAGACTAGACTTCACTAAATTTAACTCACTTTCAATCTTAATGTGTGCCTCACTTGCAACTTCCTTTCCCTTTTGATAATTCTGAGGCCTACTTTTCATTTTAAGTTCCCCAATTGTTTCCTTTAAGTTTACAACTACCACCAATAGGTCATCTCTCTCGTGCTCAATGTTACTCTTAGTTAAAACCTTTTTTTCTTTTTTCATGCTCTCAATTGTTTCCTCTAAGTCTACAATGGAAACTCCCATATAATCCCTCTCTTGTTAAATGCCACCAGTTTCTTCTATTAAAGAAATTTTCTCATTAATGAGGCTGTGATAGGCATCAATCAACACATTTGCTAAGGACCTCAATTTTTTCTTAGAGTAAGTTTTCAAATTTCTTTGAACATCAAGAAAACTTACCTTATCTTCCTCTTTGTCCTCATCATCATCAGATTTGGCCATGAGTGCAAAGATTGACTCATATTCTGAAGATCCATTGTCAGCAACCATCATATTTTCACCTTCAGATTCACTAGAGGAATTTCCCCAATCAACCAGGGCTTGCTTCAACATGTTGTTAGCAACATCTCTTCTTTTGAACTTTCTGTCAAGGACCTGGTTCCTTTTAGTAGCCTTTTCAGTGTTGGTTTTGTAATGATCCTACATATGAAGAGGATAGTCTTTAATGAAGTGTCCAAACTGTCCACAGTTATGGTAACAATCGTTTTCTTTGAAATTCCTGCTAGAACTCCTTTTCTTTGGAATCCCACCATTTTTTTGAATCATCTTTTGGAATCTTCTAGTGAGATACTCCATGCCGGATTAATCACTACTTGAGTCTTTGTTGGCAGCCTTGAGAACCAGGTTCTTCTCCTTCTTGGGCTCTCTTCTTTCAAGATCCTACTTTCTCTTCATCTCATAAGTTTTGAGATTTCCAGTGAGTTCATCAATGGTCAGCTTCTGCAAATCCTTGGTTTCAATGATAGCATTTACTTTACTTTCCCAAGAACCTAGCAAAACACTGAGTATTTTTAGGACCAACTTGTTTCTTGGGATGACTTCACTAAGGGAGTGAAGCTCATTGATAATGGAGGTGAAACGTGTGTGCATATCTTGAATATACTCATCCTCCTTCATCTCAAAAAGCTCATACTCAGTAGTAAGAATATCAATTTTGGACTGCTTAACCTGAGTAGTTCCCTCATGGGCAGTTTGAAGAGCTTCCCAAATCTCCTTAGCAGACTGACAAGCTGAGATGCGATTGTACTCATCTGGTCCGATACCACAAACAAGAATCTTATTTTCCCTAAAATTATTCTCAATAGCCTTTCTATCAGCATCGTTATACTCTTTTCTTATTTTTGGGACTGTAACTATTCCCTCACCACCAGTTTTCATAGGAACAAAAGGTCCATCACAAATTACATCCCACAACTTTGAGTCCTCAGACATAATGAAGTCATGCATTCTTGTTTTCCACCAACCATAGTATTGGCCGTTGAATCTTGGTGGTCTGTACGTTGATTGTACTTCCTCGAAATTTGGTGGAGCAACCATGTAGATCCTTTCTAGGTATTAACCTTTTAGAAAGAACCCGCTCTGATACCAATTGTTAGAAACTAAGCGTCCACCAGACTATATAGAAAACCGAGTTCTCTGTGAGTTTCCACTGAAAATACTGAGTAACCTAACTGTATAGCGATCTGGTCCTATATCAGTTTGGTATAGTGCTAACTGTGGTACCAGTATATAGATGGGACACAAGATAAGTTCCCACTATATAAAGAACCATATTCTCTAGCAGTTTCTACTGTAAGGAACAGACTATGCAACAAATTAGTACAGGGAATCAGGTTCCCTAATTGTTACCACAGTAGCTCGACAGTAAGTAAAAAACACAGAGGATATTTTTTACGTGGAAAAAACCCAACTCAAGGGGACAAAAACCACGGCCTACACTTGTAGGCATTAAACTTCACTAACTTGTAAACACATATTCCAAGCCACTTTGTAATACCTCTATTACAAAGGATTCAACTCAACTAACTTGTGGCACTCTCACCACAAGCCACTTTGTGACTCTCTAGTTACAAAGACTTTGACTAACTTGTGATACTCTCACCACAAACCACTTTGTCACTCTCTAGTGACAAAAACTTTAAACACTCTAACTTGTAATAACCCTATTACAAGCCACTTTGTAATAAATCTATTACAAAGGCTTTACAACTCGACTAACTCTAGCCAAGACACAAACTTGAAGGGTTTGTGATTTTGGGTTTCCTAAAACACAGCTTCTAAGAAAGCAAGATAGGAGTTACAATTGAAGAACAAATAACAAAGACTCAACAAACCTAAGGACTTAAGATATCTTCAATCTTGGATCCGGTCCTTGAGGTTGCAGTAGCTTTGTTCTTGAGAGAGGTTGTTGCAAGCACTTGAGAGAGTATTTTCGTTTCTGATTTTGCAAGTGTTAGAGAATGTCTTGTGCTTTGCACCAGGTTTATAATACAAAAGACATCTCCTTTGTGATGTCAACTCTTGGTTAGTACATGCTTCTTCTCAGTGACTGATGCACTGTCTGCAGAACTGTTGCGTGTACAGTTACAGGCAGTCACTTTCTGCAGTTGCTTTCCAACTATACTGTTGACATATACTTCTATCAGGGGAACACCAAGGTATCATGTCCCTAATCTGGTTCCTGTGAATCTAAAGCACAATGCCTAGATTATCTTGAGTCGATTAACTTGAACAATTGTACCAGGCTTGCTTCAGGTCCTTTATATGGTTCTCTCATGAAGTAAGTTGTTTTACCTTCCTTGATGGTATTTATACGTGTGTGACATTACTTAAGCAAGGTAGGTAAAAAGCCTTCCATAGAAAATTGACTGTTGCACTATTCCTATACAGTAGCGTGTGCAGGCAATTACTTTCCTACTGGAGAGTTGACTTCATACAGTCTCCTCGGGAACTGGTAGGGACCTGTTTCCTCAACTGTTCCTTCCACTCTGAAGAGTTGAGTTATATCCCACGCTGGATCCCAACCTAGAACATTGTGATCTCAAGGTCTTATACATGTGTAATAGGTTCCTTATCTAGTTCTGGATGGTAAGTTTGTTAGATCATCAAAATATAAAGTAAAGTACTTATGCCCAAGGTGCTTGTAACCTATCAGTACACCAAATGGCCTTCTGTCAGAAACCCTTTTAAAGAAACAGTTTTGTGTACAAATTTGGAAAAAGCCAGCCCTAGTGTGTCAGAGTTTGGAGAAGTCTCACGGACTCCTAGGCAATGCTCACACTGGAGGGGCAAGAACCTAGATATTCTAAGAGTAGGAGTTGAAAATAGGAGATAGTTTTAAAAAAACAATTTGGAATTTAGGAGTGAATAGGAACAAACAGAGTCATTTTAACACTTAAAATTCAAACAAATATTCCAGTTATCAAGCAGTAGACGGAAACATGATCATAACCACTTCAAGCAAGGTTTCACATTGCCTAGATTTGACTTAGTTCATTAATCATCACTAGGTGGTCAGATAGTATGCTGGGAACAGAATAATAAACAGACAACTATATAGAGAAAGGTAGCAGGGGTTGGGAACATAGAAGTCAGGAACACATAAAACAGGGAAAACATGCTAGTTGAGAAAACAAGTAGATAAGCATCCTATATCAAATAAGAACATGCTAAAGTGTGTGAACCATATTGACATATTGAACAAGACAATTTCATGAGAGTTAAGGGCATGCTAGTTATCAGAAACATAACACAGGCAAAGACAGGTTGACATCTTATAACAGTCAGATTCCATAACATACTAGTTATGTTATGGAAATAGCAAACAGAAAGTTGAAAGTATGCAAAATCCAATAGTCTAGCCTTGGCTTTTAGCCGGCTAGAAAATATAGCAAACAAAAGTAACAGAAAGGTTTGAATGAGAGCAAGAGTTTGTGTGTATGTGTGTGTTTCTTTCCGAGTGTGTGCGTGTATAGGTGTCTGAGTCTGTGTGTTTTAAAATCAGAACAATGAAGGGGTTTTATAGCATGCAATAGAGTAGAACCCATAAGGTAATGAACCAATCATACTCACATAAGGTATGAAAAATCAATTAACAATCAGGCGTGGATCAATTAAGGGGACAAAATCAAATAAGTACCACTTAATTTAAGGAAAATCTCACACATAATCAATCAGTAATTAAGAATAAGGTTAATAAGGTAAGAACTAGTTTACAGAATCAATTAGGAATCAAAATACAAAATCAGGCCAGTAATACGGATATATAAATAGGGTAAGAACAAGTAAAAACTTTTGTAAAGAAATACGGGTACTAAATTCAACCCTAATTTAGGCAAGTGAATCAATTAACACTTTAATTGACAGAGCTAAGGTAAATGGGCAAAATAGTATAATAAGTAGTCGAGTAATTGAAACCCTAAGACATGTCAAAGACATAGAGATGAATCTCAAGTAAAAATCGGTCGAAAGAGTAAAGAAGAAAACCAGAATTGAAAACATGTAAACGTATAAGCATTTTACAGAAAATCCGTTAGAAATCAAAACCCTAGCTTCTTAGGGTAAAATAAAATTTGTTAACAATAATAGTAAAAATAGAAAAAACTTAAAGAAAAATATCAGACAAACTCAAAACCCTTCAGATCTAAAGAGATCTAACGGATTCAACTAGAAATAACAAAGTTTATGAACATATGTGAAAAATCTAGTTTGAGCCTGAGATTTGAAGTCATGAAAACACGAAAGTGATAGTACTCACAGACATAGGGTTGAATATAGGCGGATTAATATAAAAAATGAGAGATCTGAACTAAATCTAGTTCGAATCCCTTGATATCCCACCAAGTAATATGAAAATCAAACAACTAGTAGAGGTAGGAGGTCGGATAAGGCTGTAAATCGCCAAATGATTCCATATCTGGTTGGGAATCAAAGGGATTTGGGAGGAGTTTTGAGTAACGACGCTATAGGGTTTGAGAGCGTCTAAGAGAGAAGAGAGGAAGAGAGGATTCAGAGGCGGCGTAATTGAGAGAATGGGTAGGGCTTTGGGTGTTCGGGTAATTAAAAAAGGAAATGGGGTCTTGGACCGTTGATCTTTTGAGATCAACGACCAGAATTGATTCCGGGTTGGGGCGGGTTATTTGGAGATTGGGTGATGGTTTACATTTAAGTGGGATAGGGTATATTAGGCTAAGTTTTAATTGGGCTGGGGTAGGCTAAAGTCCGAAATTGATTAAGAAAAGGGGCTATTATTTAAATACCCAATTAACCTAATAAAATAATTTTATAAAATAACTTATAAATGATAAAAATATCTTTTATGAATAAAAAATAATTACTAAGTATTATAAAAATATAAAAAGGTTATTTTCTTGTGAAATAAGGTAACTATGCACACATGGGGTCATTATTGCAAAATTATTGCAATTATAATCCTAACATATACATATGGCTATTCATGAAATAATTAAAGCCTAGTATAAATATAAATGATAAATTAAGCAATAAAATTACTATAAAACTCGTTCGTGATGCAATTAGTAATTACTTATATAATAAAATACTAGAATAAATTAATTAAAATCCTTTTAAAAAATACAAAAAATTATGGAAAAATAATGGTTGATGTTCATGCAGTATTTTGTAAGTATATATGCATTTTGAAATATATGAGGGAAAGATTGGGTATCAACACTCTGATGATCTGCGGTCCGCAGAATTACGTGTGTGAGCGCTGATTCTGGTGCGGACCGTAGATTTCCTTGTGCACCGCACTTTGGCTATTTCTCTGACAAGCAAACTTCAGAGAGTGTGTAATTTTTCATCTCAAGTTGTGTTGTCCGCACAAGAATTGTGCAACCACAGTTCCCTTCTGCTGTGGCGTTCAAAATTGTGCGGCCCGCACAATATGTATGCGGCCCGCACTTTTTCCATACTTAGCCGATTTTGCTGAGCACAGTTCCTGTAAAGCACACTCATTCCTGCAACACACTTCAAAACCAATTAGCACAAAATAAGACCTATCAGAAGAAGAAGAAGAAGAAAAAGAAAAAGAAAAAGAAAAAGAAAAAGAAAAAGAAATATGGGTTGCCTCCCAAGAAGTGCATGATTTAATGCCACCACACGACGCAGATTACCATCATTTGAAATGAATTACCACCACGACATGGCCATCACCAAATTTTCCCATGTATTTGCTTCACCTGGTGACCATTGACTCTAAACACCTCATCATTTTTATTCTTCAAGTCCAATGCACCAAAGGGTGTCACACCCACAACCTCAAACAGGCTACTCCATTTATACTTTACCTTTTCGGGAAACATCCGTAACCGAGAATTGAACAACAATACAAGATCACCTTCTTTAAACTCTTTGTTCTGAATGTACTTGTCATGGAGGTATTTTATCTTCTCTTTGTATAAGGACAAACTTGTGTATGCATGGTACGGGAACTCATCCAACTCATTCAATTGTGCCACCCTTAAGTTGGCAGCGACATCCCACTCAAGATTCAACTTCTTTAAAGCCCACATGGCTTTGTTCTCAAGTTCCACCTAAAGATGACAAGGTTTTCCGTACACCAACCGTATGGAGACATTGCGATAGGTATTTTATAAGCCGTACTATAAGCCATAAAGCATCATTAAGTTTCTTGGACCAATCTGTCCGGTTAGCATTCACTATTTTGGACAAAATACTTTTTATCTCCTATTTGGAGACTTTCACTTGACCGCTTGCTTGTGGATGATAGAGAGTCATGACTTTATGAGTGACACCGTACTTGGTGAGTAAGGTGTCGAAAGCTTTGTTGCAAAAATATGATCCCCCATCAAATATGATATCCCTTGGCGTACCAAATCTTGTAAAAATATTCTTCTTCAAAAACACCGCCACACTTCTTGCTTCCTTGTTGGGTAAAGGAACGGCCTCAACCCATTTGGACACATAATCAACCGCGACCAAGATGCATGTGTTTCCACAATAGATCATAAATGGACCCATCAAGTCAATATCCCACACATCGAAAATATCAATCTCCAAAATGGTGGTGACGGGTATTTCATTATTCTTTGAGATTCCACCAGCCCTTTTACAATTATCACAATGCTTGACGAGATCACTTGCATGTAAAGAGTGGGCCAATAGAAACCGCAACTTAACACTTTGGCTTCCATTATTGATACACCATGGTGACCACCATATGACGAAGAATGACAAACCCCAAGAATTTTACATTTTTCCTCCTCCGGTACACATCTTCTAATCACTCTATTCATACAAATTCAGAAAAGGTACGATTCATCCCAATAATAGTCTTGACAATCCCGTTTGAGCTTCTTCATTTTGTTTGAAGATAACTCATACGGGTTGATACCACTAACAATAAAATTTGCTAGATTCGCGAACCATGGCACCTCTTTCATAGAAATAGCCAAGAGTTGCTCATTGGGGAAGGAGTCATTGATTTCAAGGCCATCATAAGGCCTCCCCTCCTCCTCCAAACGAGACAAGTGGTCCGCCACTTGGGTTTTACTCCCTTTTCGATCTTGGATGTCTATATAAAACTCTTGCAACAAAATTACCCATCTCATCAACTAGGCTTTGGAATATTTCTTGCTTATAAGATAAC
This sequence comes from Nicotiana sylvestris, assembly GCF_000393655.2. Taxonomy (NCBI): domain Eukaryota; kingdom Viridiplantae; phylum Streptophyta; class Magnoliopsida; order Solanales; family Solanaceae; genus Nicotiana; species Nicotiana sylvestris. The sequence continues at coordinate 50,932,939 of NC_091064.1, forward strand.
GAAGTGCCACATTATCCATGTAGACAATTACTTTTGCACCCATCAATTACGGGTGGAAATTCTCAATAGCAAACACAATGGCAAGAAGCTCTTTCTCTATAATGGTGTAGTTGAGTTGGGCACTATTCATGGTTGATGCGTTGCCACAAAACAACCCCTACCACTACATCACTTGCTTCGCACATGTGCTCAAAAGGAACACTCAAATTTGGAGTGGTGATGATGGGAATAGTAGTCAACATGAGCTTTAGCAATTCAAAGGCTCTCATGAAATAATCATTGAAATGGAACTTAGCATCTTTTTCCAAATGTTTGCACGAAAAGTTCACTACTTTAAAGAAATCCTTGATGAAACGCCGGTAAAATCCCGTGTGGCCTAAGAAACTCCGCAAGCCTTTCACTGAAGTTGTAGGTGGAAGTTTAGAAATCACCTCAATCTTTACCTTGTCGACTTCAATGCCATTCTTTGAGATCTTGTGGCCAAGGACAATGCCTTCCTCAACCATGAAATGACATTTCTCCCAATTGAGCACTAAGTTTGTTTCTTCACATCTTGCCAACACTTTATCCAAGTTTGATAGACAATCATCAAAAGAATTCTCGACCACCGAGAAGTCATCCATGAAGACTTCAAGGTAATCCTCCACCATGTCCGTGAAGATCACCATCATACACCTATGAAAAGTCGTCTATGCATTGCACAACCCAAATGGCATCTGCGAAAAGGCGAAAGTACTATAAGGACATGTAAAAAGAGTTTTCTCTGGATCCTCAGGAGAAATAAGAATTTGATTGTAGCGGGAATAGCCATCAAGGAAACAATAGAAAGCACGGCCGGCCAATCTATCAAGAATTTGATCTAGGAAGGGAAGTGGAAAATGGTTCTTCCTTGTGACTTTGTTGAGCTTACGATAGTCCATACACACTCTCCACCCAGTCATCGTTCTTGTTGGAATCAATTCATTTTTATCATTGGTGAACACTGCCATGCCCTCTTTCTTTGGGACACATTGAACCGAAGAAGTCCACAAACTATCGAAAATGGAGTAAACAACTTTGGCATCCAACCACTTGATGATCTCCTTTTTGACAACCTCTTGCATGGCTTCATTGAGTCTCCTTTGATGTTCAATATACGGTTTGGAACCTTCCTCCAATTTAATCTTGTGCATGAAAAATATGCGGGGCTTATTCCTTGAATATCCACCAATGTCCATCCAATATCCTTCTTCCTCTTTTGTAGCATCGCCAATGTAGGGTCTACCTATACATTAGTCAAACAAGAGGAAAGAATAACCGGTAAAGTAGAAGAAGGGCCAAGAAATTTATACCGAAGATGTGGAGGCAATGGATTCAACTCCAAGATAGGAGGCTCCTCAATTGAAGGCTTTGTTGGAGGAGTTGTTCTATTTTCAAGATCCAAGGACAATTTGCGGGGCTCACAAGTGTACGACCCCATTCCTTGCAAAGAGTTCACATATTCCACGAAATCCTCCATCTCTTCATCATCAAAGTTGAGTAGGATGGCCTCCAATGTATCATAGACATTCATCACGACACTTGTTTCATCCACAATCGCATTCCTCACCAAATCCACAAACGAGCACACCTCATTGCTATTGGGTTGCCTCATAGACTTACACACATGGAAAACCACTTTTTCATCACCAACCCGAAAAGTAAGTTCTCTTGCTTTAACATTAACTAGAGCCTTCCCGTAGCAAGGAAAGGTCTACCAAGAATATTCAGCATCTCATAATCAACTTCACAATCAAGAATGAATTTATCAACTCGAACCAATACATCCTAAATCGCTCAAATGGTCTCTTCATGGTATGATCAACCATTTGTAATCTCATAGATATGGGTCTTGGTTTCCCAATTCCCAAAGTCTTGAAAACCGAATAGGGCATCAAGTTGATACTTTTCCCAAGATCACAAAGTGCTTTAGCAAACTCGACACTTCCAATGGTACAAGGGATTGTGAAAGCACCAGGATTTTCCAATTTGGGAGCCATGGAATGTACAAATATACTCACTTGATGACTCATTTTGATAGTGTCACAATTCATTGACCTCTTTTTTATCACCAAATTTTTCATAAACTTTGTATAACCGGGTATTTTCTCCAAAACTTCAACCAATGGCACATTGATAGATAGACTCTTCATCACGTCAATGAAATTTTTGAACTGATTCTCACTATTTTTCTTGGAAAGCCTTTGAGGATATGGAGGAGGAGGCCTAGGTATTGGTGCCTTAGCCTATTGCACTACCGGTTCCGGTATGTCAACAATGTCCTCTCTAGACGGGTTCACTTCCTCTTGAGCTTCCTCCACATTGTCATCAATATCAATCTGCACTTCATCATTTGCTTGTACCACATTGTTCGGGGTCTTATCTTCTTGTACCGTTTGCTCATCATCCACAAGTTTCCTTTGACTTGAGGTGGGTGCATCCTCACCTTTTCCACTCCTTGTAGTAACGGCCATGGCATGTCCCGTGTTGTTCCGATCCTTTGGGTTCACCACTGTGTCACTTGGCAGTACCCCCTTAGGACGAGTGTTTAGAGCTTGAGAGATTTGTCCCAATTTTACTTCCAAGTTGCGAATTGATGTGTTATGTGAGGCTAGTTGAGCATCGGAGTCAGCATTTTTCTACATCATTTGTTTGTACATATTCTCAATTTGTCTCATCTCATTGTTGGAAGAACATGGACCATGGGAAGGATAAGGAGGCGGGTTACTCGGTTGTTGATACATCGGGGTCTTTGAAAACCTGACCCCAGATTGCCTTGATTATTGTTCCATCCCCCTTAGTTATTGCCTCCCCAATATCCTTGGTTGTTGCCACTCCAATTTCCTTGGTTATTTGCACCACTCCAATTCCTTTGATTGTTGTCATTTTCCAATTCCCTTGATTGTTGTCACCACTCCAATTACCTTGGTTGTTAGAACTCAAATTACCTTGATTACCTTGAGGCCGCCATTGTTGTTGATTTGGGACTTGAGAGTCGTTTCTTTACCCTTGAAAGTTGTTCATGTATTGCACTTCCTCCTCCTATTCATTGTAAGATTCATCTTGATCAAACCCACTATCCTCTTGCAAAAAATTCTCCACACGGTTTTGCACTTGTGTACCCTTTGGCCTTCTCTTGTTCACCATCATACTAACTCCCTCCATGGAATTGACTTTCTTAAGACTTTGCACTTGTTGAAGTTGAGTCCTGACTAATTGATTCATTGTGGTGGTCAACTCGGCAATGGCTTGCCTATGATCATGCAATTTTTTATGTAGGTGAATCATGTTCGGATCACCTTGAGGAACATTTTCTCTACTTTGCCATGCCAATGAAGTATCTGCCATCTCATCTAAAATCTCACAAGCTTCCGCATACGACGTTGTCATGAAATTTTCACCAGCAAGCTGGTTGACCATGCATTGATTGGTAGTACTGATCCCCCGATAGAAAGTTTGTTGAATCATAGTCTCTGTCATGTCATTATTGGGGAACTCCTTGACCATTGTTCGATAACTCTCCCATATTTCATGCGACAGCTCATTGGGCTCTTATTTGAATGCTAGAATCTTGTCTCTAAAAGTAGCCATATGCTCGAGAGAAAAGAACTTGGAAATACATTTCTTCGCCAATTCATCACATGTATGGATGGAATGGTTTGACAATCTCTCTAACCAATCCAAGGCTTTCCCCCATAGATATAAAGGAAATAGCCTCAACCTTAAAGCATCCTCAGAGATGTTTGTCTGTTTACTCCCCCAACAAGTGTCCACAAATCCTTTAAGTTTTTGTATGCATTTTGACTCGGATCCCCGGTGAAGAATCCCCATTGCTCTAGCAATGTGAGAATTAAATTCATGATTTGAAAGTTGCCCACCCTTATGCAGGGCAGGACTACGACACTTACATACCCTTTATTCGACAACACCTGATGTTGAGCCGCTCTTGGTGGAGGTGAGGGTGGAATTGGGACATTGTCTTGACGCTATCATCCTCTTCTATTTGCTTGAGGTTCAAGAGGAACCTCTTCAACTTGGTCATCCTCCACTTCCACATCCCCCAAAGGCATGTTTCCGAGTTGATCATTGTTGAGGGCCATTGCTGCACCTACAATTGATTCACAAAAATCAATAACACGGAAGGAAAAGAAGACAATTCACACATAAAACCAAATATATAGCTAAATCCGTTGTTAGCTCTCCACCAACGATGCCAAAATTGATCTCGTCCTAGTCACAACTCTATTTAAGGTTGTGAAACGGTCGATGTAATAGTAATACCCAACAAGGAGTCGGGGTCGATTTTTCATAGGAAGCTATGAATGGGACTTAGGAGTATATACTTTAGTGAATGAGCTTGAATTATCTCAAATTGCACTTCCACAAAATTGGGTTGTTTTTAAGTCTAAGTTAAACAAAGATTACCAACTAAAAATTAGAACGAGGAAATTGTTTTTGTTGTTTTTCAAATGATATAAAAGTCCTAGGGCTACGAACTTTACCTAGGTGTTTGCCTGACGGGTTGTAGACTTTAAGCTTGTTTTTATTGGTCAGGATGTATAGCTATCAACACTCGAGTGCCCACTCAATACCTCTCAGTAAAAGAGTGATTTTTGACAATTTAGCTTTCTCAAGTCCAAATGGGTATTTAGCAAACAATTGATACAAAGCTCAAGTCGGGTTTTACTATCTCAAGGTTCAACCCTTTAATTAGGACTATCAATATCTTGAATTACCAAATTTCTTATTAGCCAAGTTTTCCTAGACTAAATCTATCTTTCTTAAGTAGACACCAAGTCAAATAGGCATGAACTAATCTTTGCAACCATTAATTCTATAATTAAAAGCAAGAACAAGGCTAAATAATAAATACCCAACCATAAATAAGAAATAAATCAAACACCCATTAGGTTTACACTCTAGGGTTGGGTCACAACCCTAGTGACAATCTAGCTACTTATGCTTAAATCAGAAGAAATAGAATAAGAAATGATAATTAAACCCATAATGATAATTTAAATAATAAAATCTAAGTTCACAAAGCTCAAAATGACAAAAACTACTAAAGATGGTAAAGAAATACGTCTACTATTGCTGCTGATATTCAAAACTTGACCTAAAAATGTGAAACTCTTCTATTTATACAAAGCTGGAATTTAAAAAAAAAAATACACTTTCGGAGGTTCTGCGGCCACACAATTCCATATGCGGTCCGCACTTTGCTTCAGCTTAATAGGATTTGAATCTTGCAGCTGCACAATTATGAACCGCGGCCACATCTCTCTTTTTCTGCGGTTAGCAAATTTTTGAGTGCAGCTGCACATGGCTCTTCTGCGGACCACACAAATGCAACTGCAGCCGTGTAGCTGATCTTCTGCGGCCGCACAATAATTGTGCGGTCCACACTTTCTTTGAACTTGATGTAAACTCTCTGAACTTTTGCTCTTGCTTAGCTTCTGCAGCTGCACATTTCATGTGCATACCTCTTTTCTCACAATCCTCTTATGTGTTTGCTTCACAATCTGCGGCCGCAGATGATATTCTGTGGTCCGCACTTTGAGCTTCTATGCCTATTTTTTTCCTTAAGTTCTGATCGCTCGTTCTTGAGTTGGATTTCATCTAAGTAGCTCGCTTTTCAATACTCCTGCAATTAAGCATATTTCATCAATTTTTCGGAAATATTTTCGACTAAAACGAAAGCAAAAAGTGCTAATAAATAGTCAAAATCCGCACTTATCACCCGGTAAAGCATTGCGTTGGTGAGCCTGGTCTCGCAATCGAGAAGAAGGATTTGGAGTTGGAGCTGAGATTGTGATTCGCAAATGCGAGGCACATGCCGCATCACGAAAAAGGATGCCTAGGAAGATTATATGTTAGCCAAGTCGGGATTTTTCTCATTTCAACTCATTTCTCTCCTGCTTGGCGATTTTTGGGCGATTTGGAGGAGTCATTTTTATCATCTATAGTGAGGTAAGTTATTCTCACTTACTGTAAGTCAAATACAAAGATTATATATGGATTTAAACATGTAATTTTATAGAAATTGTGAGATTTTGAAAGAAACTCTAGAAATGGTAATTTTAGATTTTGACCACGAAATTTAACATGGAATTGAGAATAAATTATATATTTGAATTTATGGTGCTATACGTAATGTTTATCTTCAGTGAGGCCAGGTGTTGACATTGTTGACTTTTCGAGTGGAGTTGAAAATTGTTAAAAATTGCTAAATTACTAGTCTTTGAGTATATTTTGATTGGTTTGCATGTTGTATGACTAGTTTCGGATCGTTTGGCATTGGATTGAGGAGTTAGAGAGGCATTGGAGCCGGTTATCAAAATTTGGAGTGAGGTAAGTCTCCTATCTAACCTTGTGAGGGGGAAATTACCCTATAGGATCATGCGTAATATTTGATAAGAAGGCAGTATACCCGTGAGTTTTCTGACTTGAGATGTGTTATTTTATGCGTGTTGACCGTTATGTATTCCATTCGAGGTGATATCCGGTTATCGGGGACCTCGTGTTTATTCTTCTGTTGAGGACAGTATTATTTACTTATATCTGTTTCGTTGGTTTTACCTACTATGCCTTATAACTGTTTGCTTTCATTATACCTGATTTATTGGACTACTAGTAAGTGTCAATATCGACCCTTCATCACTACTTCTCCGGGGTTAGGCTATATACTTACTGGTACGCGTTGATTTACGTACTCATGCTATACTTCTTTACTAATTGTGCAGGTACTGAGGCAGGTTCCTTTGGTGACCATGTTGGTGCATAGGCGCAACTGCTGAGAAGACTTTATCGTGAGCTACATTCCATGTTACGATCCGCAACACATAGGGTCTTCATCATATTCATTTATTTTATCCTGTTTATTTTACATTCGAGGCAGATGTTGTATTAGTATTGTACTTCCTAGTAGATGCTCATGCACTTGTGGCACCAGGTTCTGGTGATCGGATTTAAATTTTGCTCGTGGTTGTTATATTCTGTCTAATTTCGGGTTTACTTTTCAACCACATTAAAATATTTAAAATAATAACATATGTCCTTTGTATGAAAACGAACGAACTTTCGCTCTTTATTTCTTTAATTGTTTTGGAATGTGTTTTGGATTTAATATTGACGTTTTGATTTAGTTGTTGGCTTGCCGAAGGACGGTGTTGTGCGCCATCACAACCTATAGTGGGATTTGGATCGTGATATATATGCGATGTTTGGATGATGATTAAGGTTGGCTAGCTCGCGAGAAGGGTTTGCGGGTATCGCTCGATGGTCACAAGGCCCGACATTTTGGGGAGTGACAGATACAACATTTAGCTCTCTAATGGCGTCTGTTGACATTGAAGGACATGCTATGCGCGCTTAGTATAGGAAAACGTTATGCATGTAACGTTGTGGAGTTAAGTGTGCCATCTGTGGACTCTTGTAATGTAATTTATTTGTTATTTAGCATAAAGGCGTCAAATGTGCCTTAATTTGGAGGAAGCAATTTATAATCCTTCTCATAACTGCATTATAACTTTTGGTATAGGCCTTTTGACTATAAACTGGAAGGATTTACTGGGGAAAAAAATTAACCAAAGTGGCCTCCTTGTTCTATAAACTAAAATAATTTATTAAACCTGGCCAGTTTAATAATTTCCTTTTTTTCTCTTCTACATTGCAGCACCATATTTGAGGTTAAATGCAAATCATGTTAACAAGTTTAAAAGCAGATATGCAAATTATTCTTTAAATTCTGTATGGAATAGTAATGAAGAATCTCCAGCGGCCTTCCATTTAGCTGATGCTGTAAAATAAGAGAAAAGAGAAGTTAGAAGAACATTAGCAAAGCTACAAATAATTAAGCATTAACTAAACCACAATATACTTGAAAATAAATGTAGCAACTAGCAAATATCATTTAAAAGGATATTACATAACCCAGGAAACGAAACAAACAAAAAAGTAAGGAGAATAAAACCAAAAAAAAAAAAAGATTTACCTTATATATACTTATTACAGTAAAAGAATCTTTACATTATCAAACTACAAGGTTGTAGCACGTCTGCTGCTAACTTTTAGGTTATTAATTTCACTTCTTGTGACAGATTTAAATTTACTAATTCTAGTTTACTTTTACCTCATTTACTATAATGTGCAGTTTACCGCGCGAACCATGCTTGCTCTAGAACATCACAGGTAGTAGGTTGTTTAATTACCTGTATAGAAAGTGAATTTTTTACTAACAATTACCTATAGTTATTTTTTAGGTGACTCGATACGATAAATATTGTTATACTGCAGTATATAGAACTTTAAACTCTAAAAATGGAGATAAGAAAAGATCTAACAGTTCACAATTGAAGCTTCTTGAAATTGGAAAGTCAAGTTTGATCCGACATTTCTGAGGAAGAGTTTGAGCTGCATCCTCTTTCAGATTTGAGTAACGCTTAGCAGCATTTTTGAGACAGATACATACTGTTCTCTGATCAGTCACCGTTAGAGCCATCCCTTTGAGATTTCTGACACCATTACAGCATGCAGGATAAGGTTGTACATCTTGAGTAAGATAAGTGATGCATGGGGCCAAGGAAGTTTCAACTTCACCACAAAATACTGTGGCTTGTCCAGGTTGTACCATGAATTGGACCAATGTTAATATGACTATCACCAAGATTACAACATTTTCCATTTTTTGAACTTTCATGTTGAGAAAGATGTAGAAGTTAGTTTGTGGGTGCTTGGTTGGGATTGGGGTGTTTTATACTCTACAGGATCAAGGACGGAACTAGCGTGTAAGTAGTGGTGGCAAAATGGATTAAAAAAATAGTTATTCATTAATATTATCCACTAAAAAACGAGTTGGATAATTCAATGGGTTTAACTATTACATTTGCAAATACTTAAATTGGGAATTTCTTAATTTTGGGAGACTAAGAATTCTCCCAAAAGTGATCATATTTAAAAATTCATGGATAATGCTACATTATATGCCGACCTGTTTTTAATCCGCCCATATCCCACTCCCCCCCTCCCCCGCTTTTCCACCCCTATGTGTAGGTTATGCGCCGAATACGATAATTTTGGTCCAAATTCTATACTTGTCGCTTAAAAAATTCATTTGAATATATGTAAGATTATTAATTTAAAATACGTTAATTAAAAAGAATTAAAATTTCGAATTCGTAAGCTTTAAATACTAACTTCGCCTGTTATTTTGACATTTTGGAACAAACAACATATATATTATTGCTGTTATAACTTGTTAATATTAGGCTAGTAGGAAAAAGTGTGTTATCCAATTGGTAGTTTACAAAGGCTTCAAAGACCTTGTAATGGGGGATACGTTATGAGAAGAATTGGTGTGAAATTTCGGATGGAAATAGAAATTTGCCAACGAAAAGGAAGTAACTCCATTTAAACAATACTTAAAGCCTTTGATAGTATTTGACACTTGGCACGTGTATGTGTAGGATTTCGCCCACCTTTTCGTAACACTCCGTAAATTCGGATTAGGTGTAGATGCGTTAAATAAGTATTAATATGACCTTTCAGACATGTGAGGTCTTATTGGGATGAGTATGGGTGGAAACAGTTATTTTGGAATCGAGATAGAAAGTGAGGTACATAAAATTCAATAGAATCAACTACGTTTATGGGAGGTCCATCTTACAGCCTTAGATAGTGCAAGGCCATGAAAAATCACAGCCTTAGACAGTACAAGGCCATGAAACCTCACGGCCATAGACAATGCAAGGCACTGTCCAGGGCATTAACCTCAGTACCCCAGAAAGTGCAAGGCACTGTCCAGGGTATTAACCTCAGCGCCCCTAACAGTGCAAGGCACTGTAATTTTGGTGCCTATGATGGCGCTTTGCACAATTATTTTGGCGCCCCTGATGATGCCCCGCACCGACGATATTTATCCGAGCTACTTTTATTTTCTCCTCAATTTTTGGGATGTGTACACTTATTTAAACTCTACCTCGTTCCCTACAACCCCAAACACGTACATTTTCTCTAGAAAGGGTAGCTCTCAAGAACCCAACTTCCCCAAGGCCCCTCCATCATCCAAGGTAAGTTCTAACGATGATTCTAAGTTAATTTCAATTCTCTAACACCTTATTAACATGGGTAAATTCTTTCAATCATTAGATATTCGATTGAGGCATCATTGTTGAGAAAAGAAACCCTAGAACTCGAATTCAAGAGGATTGAACATAAAAAAGGTAATGTTTCTACTACCTAATCATTTATAGCTATGAATTGATGAGTTTTTGGGAGAATAGTAGATGAGTTTGATAAAGAGAACCATAAGAACTATGCTAGTGTTTTGGATTGTTGACTTAATATTATTATAATCACTTGCGTGATGAGATTAGTTACATCTATTTGGGATTGTAGTATTACCTAGATGTAGTAGAATGATAATTGGATGAAGAAAACACCATTAATGAGGTCTATGAGATTTTATGCCCAAAGGGTGTTTGATAGAATTCCTATGTTACTAAAACAAGAGCATTAGTGCTAATATTTGTTCCTATATATATATATATATATATATATATTCACGTAGATTATCATTGAAAGAGGCGACGAACATTGTGATACTCTTAAAAAGGGCCAGAGTTAAGGTACGTGAGGTTAACTTTCTATGTTTGGGAATGTTAATGATTCTTCCTAAATCACATTTTTTTACGACGTTACTAATTACCTCTGAAATATAGTTAAGCCTAATTCCTCTAATAGTTGCAGAACTTCTATTCTTTAGCTTCATAACTCGTTCATAACTTTAATTCTGGACATTGTTAGCTCAGTGCGTAATCAATATAGACTTGAGTTTGATGCCCATGAGTCTTAGTCTAGATTACTTAACATATCATAAAATATTAAAGTTTCAGTGTTGACAATCAGTTCAAGAATACATGTCTCAGTCTAGTCCTATTCAGTATTCCAGTATCATGTAACTTAGTGTCATGTAGTATTTCAGTATCATGTATTGCAGTATGATTCTCAGTTCTTGGTTTTAAATCCCTGAATGTTGAACATCTGTATTTAGGCCTAAGGCCGCAGTTTATGCTTTATGCATCTTTGGGCCTGAGACCGCATTTATGTATACGTATATTTGGGCCCAAGGCCACAGTTTGTGCACATATATATTGGGCCCGAGGCCGTAGTTTATTTATTCAAATAAACAGGTGGTTCATCATTTAGAAGAGGGAGTATTCATATCTTTACTTCCTTTGTTCATTTCAGTTACCAGTTATTAGTTATCATTTCAGTTTCAGTTACCAGTTATTAGTTATCACTTCAATTTTCTGTTATCAGTTCTCAGTTCTGACGTCCCTTTCTCCTGGGGCCTGTACCTCACAATGCATGTAATTATTTTTAGATTGACGATTTTGAGCGCTAGGATTCTCATACTAGCTAATTGGTGAGCCCCAGTTTTTTCGAAGCATTATAGTTACCTTATAGTCTTTAATATTTTCAGCCAGTCAGTATTTTCAGTATTTCATTAGAGGCTTCATAGACTAGAGTAAAAGTTAGATAGAGTCACAAGCTTTTCATGTTAAGCAATGTTGACTACAGATATGTTTCAGACTTGTATTAGTGTTTTCATACTTTGATTTATATCATTCGGACTTTCAATATATCAGCATGTGTTAGCTTATCTTCAGCATTCAGTATGTTATGATATCACATGTTAATTCAGTCAGCCAGCTGGTTCGCTCGGTCACATGTAGTCAGGCACCGAGTACCGTGTTACGTCGAGGCCAAGGTTCAAAGCGTGACATGTCAATGTAGGATAAAATTAATATTATTATCTCTTTTCAATTCTAATTTTTTCTTTAAAAAAGAAAGAAAGAAAACAGTTAGCACACATAGCCTGTTTGAACAAGTATTATTTTCAAAATAGACATGATTATTTAAATAGGTTTGTGCTAAGGTCTATCGCGACCTTGCCGCCTCTTGGCAAAGTATGTTGATGAGCAAACCCACTCCTATTGTAATGATGTGAGATGTTAGAGTGCAAAGTAGGTTGATGGGCGAACTCGCTCCTATTGTAATGGCGTAGGGTGTCAGAGGTTGACCCATGGCCAACTCAAATAGCTGAAGTTTGACCCAAATCTTTTTGGTTGTTAAGTTATAGCGAGATTGAACAACATCAAATCCTTCGATTTCAGAATAGACATAATTAATTATCTGCATATATGCAATCCAAACATTTAAACCTCCTGTCAGTAGCCTTATATATGTGTCGTTTTTTAGGATTTCAAGTACTCCCTTGATGTATCAATTTAAACTAGGTATTTTGAGTCGGCACATAGTTTAAGAGAACAAAAAAACTATTGAAATTTATGGTTCTAAAAGCTTAAGAGGTAAAGAGTTTGTGGGGTCATGACTTATGTAGCTATAAAATCTTCTTATTAAGGATAAAATGGGTAAAACAAAAATTTTAAAGTTAAATTATTTTCAAATATTAAAATATGTACTTTTTGGAGAAGAGGTATTTGTTTCATCAATCGAGTCACATGTATCTAACATATTTGTATACGGTAAAATCGGAGGGTCCAATTCCTCGTCATCGAGGCACCTCAGAAGATCATCCTAAAGCCTCGAGGCTACAAGGCTATGGTCGAGTCTCCTCCCTCGAAGTTCGTCGACACCGCCCGAACTTGGGATAATGTCGACTACAGTTGTGATAGAAATGGGAAGTTACCAAGGTACACGGCTAGGACTAACAGAGCCTAGTGGACTACTTTGACCCTGAATCAGGGTGTCATCTAGCTGTCTCATCCCCCTATCTTTGTAATTAATGCATCTTGTACTATGTTTGGATTCCCTTCATATATAAAGGGGATCCTTATCATTTTAGAGGGTTCCGTTGTTGCTTCAGTTGCTCCACAAGAAATATACAAGAAAATTATCTTTGCTCTCTAACATATTCTTTGATATTATTGCTCCCATTTATTATATTCATTATTGTTTTCATCATTGTTCTTCATTTATCGCTTATTATTGGCTATAAGGAGCTTTCATTAATTTTACTCCAACTGTTAGTCATACTTCGATTACCTTCAATAGCTTCCAGCCAAGCTCCGGAATCGACCTCGAGGCCCCCGAATCGACAAGCTCGAGGCCCCGATTGTTAGCCTATCGGTTTGATTATCACCCTACCCTTAACTCTCATTTCATTCCTAAGTCTCACATACATAGCATCAACTGCTTAACAAACTAGCATAAAAATAGATCGTGTATTTTTAGAATCTCATAATCAAATTTAATTATTATTACCATTTTTACGGTAAACAGTTTGGCGCCCACCGTAGGGCAAAAAATAATAGTGATTATTTTCTTGTTGGTTTTACAACATAACACAAGTTATCTTTCACGCATTCTCTTGTCCAAGATCTTCGATTTCAAGTAGAAATATCTAATTCAGTGAATGGAGGTGAAAACAACAATCTTGTGGACCACAGAGAAAACGGTGTAGTTGTTCCAGGTGTTGGTCCACGAAACCATGGGAATGCACCAGAACCAATCCCCGTGGATGCGGTCTCACGCGATGCCAAACACATCGACATAAGCTCCCATACTAACAGGAGCGTGCACCAAGGAGACCGACAGGAAGCTCAGGAAACCCCGGCTAGGGAAGAACGAGAGGTTAGCCTTCACGTTATTTTTGAAATATTGCACGCACAACAGCTGGCTATTGCTCAGCTGCAAAGTCACTAGAAAAACTCCTAGCACGGTAGCACCGGGGATAGTTCCCCCAACCGAACATGTACCGGAGAGATCGAGCAATAATGGGTCGATGACCAATCCCGTCATCATAAAAATGCTCGAGGACCTCACTAGAAGGATCAAATCGGGTGAGAAAATGATAGAAGCCAACGACAAGAAGGTCCAGACCTACAACTCCAGGGTCGACCAAATTTCGGGCGCACCCCCGGCCCTGAAAGGTGTGGATTCGAAGAAGTTTGTGCAAAGGCTGTTCCTGGAGGAAGCGGCTCCGAAACCCATTACAAAGAAGTTCAGAATGCTAGACCTACCAAAATACAACGAGACCTCAAACCCCAATGAGCATGTTACTGCTTACACTTGTGCAGTAAAGGGCAACGACATAAAGGACGACGAGATCGAGTCCGTCTTGTTAAAGAAGTTCGTGGAAACACTCTCGAAGGGGACCATGATGTGGTATCACAACCTAACTCCTAACTCTGTGGTATCACAACCTAACTCTCGATGGCTTTAAAGCAGTTGAATTAGAATTTGGTCGAGTATCCCGCTGTGACCTGGTCGGACGTCCACAACCGATACCAGTCTAAGATCAGGGTCGAAGACGACTAGCTAGGGGCCCCCTCAGGCTCACTACCCAAGTAGGCTTCTGGCGAAGGAGCCAAAGCCAAACAAAGAAATATATCATTCGTACACCGAAGATAGAAGGAACGCCCCCAAGGCGCAACCCACCTCGCAACGATCGAAGGATAGACCGAGGACAGAATCCTTGAGGGCTCATCAACAGAGCCGGATTCGATAGGAACGCGGGGCCAATGGAGGCACCTCACTTATCGGAGTACAACTTCAACGTCGATGTGTCAGATATCGTGTTCGCTATCAGCAAAATCAGAGATGCCAGGTGGCCCAGGCCTGTACAATCAGATACACCACAAAGGTAGCATAACTTAGTGTGTGAATTTCACAATACGCACGGTCACAAGATCGAGGATTGACACTAACTCCGAGAAGAGGTAGCCCAAATACTTAATAAAGGTCACCTCTATGAATTCCTCAGCGACCGAGCCAAAAATTAGTTTCGAGAAAGAGAGGCGGCCAAGAAGAACAAAACGAATGAGCCACAACATATCATCCACATGATCTTGGGAGGCATTGATTCCCCACAGGAACCCGTGATGAGAAGGACGAAAATATCCATCACTAGATAAAAGCGAACCAGGGGGTATATACCCGAGGATGCCCTCACATTCAGCGAAGAGGACACCGGGACCTTGTCTCAACCCCACACTGACCTGCTGGTAATCTTTTTCCTTGTAAATACATTTCAAATAAAACGTGTACTCGTGGATCCAGGTAGCTCGGCCAACATTATCAGGTCGAGGGTAATAGAGCAGCTCAGACTGCTTAACCAAATCGTGCTCGCCACTCAAGTCCTCAACAAATTCAACATGGCCAATGAAACAACAAAAGGAGAAATCACCATCCCAGTCAACGTGGCCGGCACAATCCAGGATGTCAAGTTCCATATCATCGAAGGAGACATGGAGTACAACGCCTTGTTTGGGAGACCATAGATACACTGCATGAGAGCAGTACCATCCACCTTCCACCAAATGATGAAATTCCGGACAAAGGATGGAATTAAAACCATCTACGGGGAACAACATGCAACAAAAGAAATATCGGCGGTGCACGATGTGACACCGGCACCAATGCCTCCACCCTTAAAGGGGCCGCAGGGTAATCAAACTACATCTTCGGTTAAGCCCGATTAAACAGAGCAAAGGCCCGTACCGCATCCTCACCACAAGCAAGTAGAATACATCAGACCTCGAAACATCGCAGGCACATCCCACACTAAGGTATAACCATCTCCATTTTCATTTTATACTTCACGCTAACCCTTATACAGGCGCCTGAGCGAAGCAGTCAAAGAACTAACCCAACTCGAAGACCTTAAGGTTTTAAAGCATCCGTTGCACTCTTTTCCTTCGACCGGGTTTTTGTCCCAAAAAGGGTTTTACCGACAAGGTTTTTAATGAGGCAACACCCACATGCTACCTAAGGAAGACTGAACAAGTATTAAAGGTTTCTTTTGCAATCAACCTCAAACACTCGGGGGCATCCCCCCGGAAGGCGATCCGCTCGGAAAATCCAAGAAACGCCGAATGGGGTCCCAATTGGAAAATGATGTACTAGGCCAAACGATCGAATGAACCATGTCCGTATAGCCGGGCCCCTGACGGCAAAAACATGTACACTTGTACCAAGTAATCGAAGAATATCTTTTATCAAAGCATCTCACACTCCAAAAGAATCTCGGCACCTTCGTAAAAATGATTCCTCCGCCGAAAATGTCCCGAACACTCGGGGACTGGCGTCTACGATTCAACACCTGAACGACCTCCAGGTCGGGACTCCAAATTCATAAGCCTCCCTGCAAGGCAACACGAAAATCGCGCAGCGTCTCCAAGGCCAAAAGTGTCCGAAACACTCGGGGACTTGCGTCGATAACTCACAACAACGCGACCCCCGGGTCGGAGCGTCGAGATTGTAAGCCCTCAATAAGGCAACAACAACAAGATCACGAAACGGCTTCAAAGCCAAAAGACAACCCGAACACTCGGGGACTGGCATCAAAAACTCAAATGACCTCCGGGTCAGAAATTCCAAAAATTGTAAGCTCTCAATGTGGCAATACCAAGTTTACAAGTAATGGCTCCCGAGTCAAGAAACCCTCGACGACTCGGGGACTGCCGTCAAGTGCCATCACCATTCATTAAAAAACCCGAGGCCATAAGACCCCTAGCGGGCAGACTCGGTCTCGTAAGACCTACATAAGGCAACAACAAAACTGTAAGACCTTAAGCAAGACATAAACAATACTTGTACCAAGTATCCAAAACTGTAAGACCTCAAGCAAGGCATGAACAATACTTGTACCAAGTATCCAAAACTGTAAGACCTCAAAGGCATGTAAAACTTGTAAGACCTTACTAAAGGCATAAACCCAATCTCAATGTTTTGGCTATATATCAAACTTGTAAGACCCCTAAAAAGGCATACCCTCGATATAGATGTCGAAACTACTTCACTCGGGACTTAAAGGCTCCAGCCGAACATAAATGACTCCGGTCATAAGGCTGTACTAGCCAAACTAATGTGACTCGAGGATGCCGACCGTCGCTACAAAATTACAAGCCTTCAATTACTTCGAACCTACTTCGAAAAGAACTGGTTAAACAGGCTACCTCGATACAGGCAAAAGAGCTTCGACCATGTCAGCTCCTAAACATCGGTTGAGATACTCAGCCTCCGAGCCAAACCTCCCGAGGTGCTTAATCATCGCCATATAATGACTCATAATCGAGGTTTTTTATTAAGCCATCGAAGATTCCGGCAAATATTTTTTCAAAAAATTCCTTAACAAAGGAAAAATAAAGCCTACATAAAAGGTCACATCGACCCAAGGCGTAAGAGCTACTATCGCCAGCCCACACAAATCCGAAAACTTGAGGGTCTAATGAGCTCGAGTCGTAACCAGATTCGGAGACTGAACCCAAAATAGTTAACTAAAAAGGTCGCATCGGTCAAAGGTGTAAGAGCCATTATCGCTAGCCCACACTAAAAGGCCGCATCGGCCCAAGGCGTAAGAGCCATTGTCGCCAGTCCACACACACTAAAAGGTCGCACCAACCAAAAGCATAAGAGCCACTATCGCCAGCCTAAAACTCGGCAACTTAAGGGTCAAATAAACTCGAGTCGATGCCCAACTCGGGGGATGAGCCCAAAATAGTTGGCCTAAATATGCCTAAGAGCAAAAGCGCGTAAGAGCCCACGGGCCAGCATAATGAGCCCCAGGGCCATATCACGAATCTGAGAATTCCTACCAACTCAAAGACTAGTTCACCTGGCCAAATTCGAGATAGAAAGAGACATAAAAGAAATAAAGCCGAAAGGTTTTCTTTTATACACATATACGAAAAAATGCAATCTCCATCTACAAAAATCCTTCGAAAATGCTATATACAAATGGAAAAATCTACGCCCCCTAGGAGCTACGGCCTGCTGGCCTTATCTTTGCTTTCTTCGGTGTCAGACAGAAGCAACCGAGCATCATGATTGTCCGCCCTCACTCGCGCCAACTCTTCCGAGAGGACGAAACCTCTAGCTCGGATCTCCTCAAGGGTGTTTCTTTGAGACATGCAATGAGCATATTCTTTGATCCTCTCTTCGTGGTCGAGGATCCTTCTCAGCTCAGCTTGAGCATCGGTAGTGTCCTTTAAATAGATCGCCATCTCCTGGTCAGCCTTAGCTTGGCTCATTGCGGCATCAGCCCGGGCATTAACGATCTCGGCCCTGACGTTCGAAAGCTCGAATTCAAGCTTCTTTCTCATATCAGTTTGAACCGAAGCGTTATCACTAGTCAAGCGAAGTTGAGCCTCAAAAGCGGGAACTTTAGCCAGAGCTCCCTTCCCTTCTAAAGCTTGAGCCTCCGCCCGAGCTTTTAGCTCATTATGCTCATGCCTGGCTCGGCTAGCTTCATCCCAAAGGCGCTCCAAGGCCTCCTCTTTTTCTGCAACTAAAATAAACGAAGTGTTAGCCTTAGAAGCTAGAAGGCAGAATGCACGCTCACCCGGACAGATAATTACCTACTCCTTCAAGTAGTTCTCATAATTCAAGCTCCTGCTCACCTCATACCGCAAGTGCACCAACTCGACTTCCTTTTCATCACAAAGGAGCCTAAATGATCTCTCCTCATCCAGAGCTTTCCGTAACTTGGCTTCACAACGAAGCAGCCCAGACTTAAGCTTGTCGAAGGCCTGCAAAATAAAACCCAATAAGGAAGGGAAGGCGTGAAGATCGAAAGACATGTGCCAAAACTCACCACGAAGTGAAGCCGCTAGCTTCCTCGAAGGCCGAGCGCACATCTGCCAACCTAGTTCCCCCAGCTCTGAAAGGATCGACTCTGGTCGAGGCACGGTTGCTCAGTGTATGCGACCTTGGGTTTCAAGTATCCCTCGAAGTACTGTCGATGGAAAAAGATGGTGACAGCAACGGAGAAACCCTCTTTCCAGAACCAGGAACCACGGGTGTGGCAGGCTCGGACGATGCTTCCGCTACGAAGCCCTGGTCCCGTTTTGCCTTGATTTGGGCATCATCGCCCTGTAAAAACATCTCTCACTTATTGTTGTTATTCTTTAGCCCAGAAGCTGGCAACCCTTACCCTTCTCCAGAGGAGTATGGCCTCACCTCGAAAGGCTTTCCGATGCCTACAACAACAAGATTAATACGCATAAAGGGAAAATTCCTCTCCAAATGAAGGAAGGGAAATGAAAAAATAGCACAACACGCACCATGATGTTTTGCTTCCCATCTGCCCGGGGACAAAGCTTTCCACTTGCGCTCATCGCAGGTCGAGTGGGTCACCAACTTCCGCACCCAATCCAACAGATCAGGAACGGTGCCCGACGCCCATGAAACTGCTGCAAAAAAGGAAAAGAAGGCACGGTTACGAAACCAACTTTCACCATAGACAAAACTGAGAAGGCACGGAATGTACCACTTACGCGTATGGTTCCATTTCTTAAGGAATGGCATAAGCTCCACGGGGATAACGTCAGCGGTCCGAACTCGAATGAAGTGACTCATCCACCCTAGTCTTCATCTTCCTCATCGTCAACAATAAAAGGCGGGGTCGATCAACATCTCAAGGTTAGCAAACCTCGATGGTGAAAGGGCCGGTACAGCCTAATGAGATGATTGAGCAAAAATTCAAGACCCACCTTCTCCGCGAAAAATCTCATCATCAATACTATTCACCAAAATGATGGGTGGATCTGCGCCAAGGGAACCTAATAATTCAAACAGAAGTCGAGCACAACCCTATCAAGGGGGCCTAGTGTAAAAGGATACGTGTACACATTCAAAAATCCATCGGCGCGATCTGTGATGCCCTCATTCGAGAAAAATGTCTATAACACTACTTTCTCCCCCATACGCAGTCTTTTCTCACTAACTAAAGGTGCTCTTCTCCTATCAAAGAAGTAATCCTCAAGGTATACTCTCGTTGGTCCTGAACGTCGGAGGTGGAACTCTCCCCTCCCTGCCGAACAGACCCCGATGTAGCAGTCATGGCTATGGAAAAATTAGAGAGCTAAAGCAGGAATCTGTGCTAGTACGTTAGTACTGAAGTGATGAGAGACTTAACGCAGAGAAAATGGTAACTACTTAAAATGAATGGATCTCCAAAGGAGCAGAAGTGACCATATATATGGAAAAAATGGCAGAGATTCGCCCGCCTAATAGGACAACGACATCATCCCCAGTCCCGGGGTGGTACCGGAGCTTGATGACCTCTCTCAAAACGAAGTTCGCCTGCCTAAAAGGCCAACGACATTATCGCCAATCCCGAGGTGGTACCCGACCTCGAGGACCTCCATCAAAAAGAAGTTTGCCTACCTAAAAGGCCAACGACATCATCGCCAGTCCCGAGGTGGCACCCGACTTTGAGGACCTCTATCAAAAAGAAGTTAGGCCATAAAAGGCCAGCGGTATCATCGCCAGTCCCAAGGTGGTACCCGACCTCGAGGACCTCTATCAAAAAGAAGTTAGGCCCTAAAAGGTCAACGACATCATTGCCAGTCCCGAGTTGGTACCCGACCTCGAGGACCTCCATCAAAAAGAAGTTAGGCCCTAAAAGGCCAACATCATCATTGCCAGTCCCGAGGTGGTACCCGACCCGAGGACCTCCATAAAAAAGAAGTTAGGCTCTAAAAGTCCAATGTCATCATTGCCATTTCCGAGGTAGTACCCGACCTCGAGGACCTCCATAAAAAGAATTTAGGCTCTAAAAAGCCATCGGCATCATCGCCACTCTCGAGGCGATACCCGACCTCGAGGACCTCCATTAGAAAAAGGTTAGGCTCCAAGAAGCCAATGACATCATAACAAGTCTTGAGGTGGTACCTAACCTCGGGGACTTTCGCCAAAAAGGAGTTAGGCTCCAAGGTAACAAAAATTTAAGCTCCACCCACATGGGCTTGGTCCCGGGTGCCATCTGAATTAGGGCAAACCCCCTTCGGGATCTATCTACATTGCCTTAAGGTTATCTATGCTAAGTTCGAAGCAAGTTTCCAGGTGGTCTGAATTTGAACGAACCTCCACTCGGGAACTGCCCTCGAAATCTCAAAGGCAGTCCCTATACTCGGGCCTCCGAGCTAATTTCTGCTCAAAGATTACTGTGGAGCCTAAGTGATAAATCACGGTCTCTAGGCTTGAAGCATTACTTTAATTCATCTCGAAGTAAGGGTCCCGACGACCCGAGTTTATCAGTTCAATCCAGGCTCAATCCAAGGAACGGCGAAGGGTTCCACGAGGGGTCATATTAGTCAATCAAAGGTCAAAAAAGAAAAAACACTCGTATCTGGGTTCGGTATTGGTAGTAGCTAATAGAATCATACATTCAGAGTCTCCATAAACGCAAATAAAAGGAAATAAAGCAAAAATTAAAGACAAAATTGAAGAAACTTCTTTGTATTCATAACATAGATTACAAAAGCCCATGAGGGGTCCTTACATATGATTACAAAAGCACACGAAGGGTCCTTACATAGAAACAAAGAAGCGGAAAGGTACACATATAGTAAAAGCCTAGAGCCTAGCCTACTCTCAAAGGCGCTTCCCCGGCAACAACATCTTCGAGCATCATCTTCTCGGGAGTCTTATCTTGATCCTCTAGAATGACATCTTCAAAAGGGGAGACGACGAAGAGGAAAGCGATGGAGAAGAGCAAAGTGATGCGGAAGAGGCAGAAAGGAATGAAGAAGTGGCTGGGTGAAAAATCTGGCTAGTATAGATTTCGCCAGGCTACTATTGTAAAGCCACTTCTTGGGACGTTGCCCCGATGTATGATGCAACAGTTAGTAGATAGTACCACCTCACTCCACGAAAAGCAAAGGTAGTGAGGCACCACACCGGCTGATCAGGGGAGGTGATCAACAGTGTATAGTCCGAGCTCCCTTGTGAACAGCGGTGTAGAGTCCAAATATTTCCCTGAGTTAGGAGAAATCGACCCCCGCTTCGTCGTCCCGAGCCAATGACGACATCAGCAACAACAACAACAACAACAAAGCGGTGTAGTCCCGTTCGACAAAAGAAAGTCTAGGGGATAGGTCGTGGCATGACTGATACAAACGCCTACGTATGATCTTGAGGCCATGGGCGTTAAACATGGTGAACGACGATGGGTAAGGATGGCGAGAAGAGAAGGATGGATAGATATGGGAAGATACTTGGGTGAAAGGTTGATCACAGAAGTATTCCATTTATAGAAAGAGAGGCAGCATAACCGACAGTGCCATTATTGCCCTCGGAAGACGTAACGACAGGCACATTTAATGCGCCATTGGGAGCTGAACCGACGACGACATTATAACTCTGAAGAATGAGAAACTATAATGCTTTGAATGACCCTGAAGAAGCAAAACAATGGGACATTTCGGTTATCACGAAGGCTTACGTCATCGGTATGACGTAATCGTGGGAAGTCTGAAGAGTCGGACATCAAATTCATCTCTTGTCGCTCCTCTCTAAAAAATGTAAGGACTATCTGTATACGGTGAAATCGGAGGGACCAATTCCTCGTCATCGAGGCACCTCAGAAGATCATTATTCATCCCAAAGCCTCGAGGCTACAAGGCTATGGTAGAGTCTTCTTCCTCGAGGTTCGTTGACGCCCGACCTTGGGATAATGTCGACCGCAGCTATGGTAGAAATGGAGAGTTCCCAAGGTACACGGCTAGGACTGACAGAGCCTAGTGGACTACTCTGACCCTGAATCAGGGTGTCATCTAGCTGTCTCATCCTCCTATCTTTGCAATTAATGCATCTTGTACTATGTTGGGATTCCCTTCATATATAAAGGGGATCCTTATCATTTTAGAGGGTTCCGTTGTTGCTTCAGTTGCTCCACAAGAAATATACAAGAACATTATCTTTGCTCTCTAACATATTCTTTGATATTATTGCTCCCATTTATTATCTTCATTATTGTTTTCATTATTATTCTTCATTTATCGCTTATTATTGGCGATAAGGAGCTTTCATTTATTTTACTCCAACTGTTAGTCATACTTCGATTACTTTCGATAGCTCCCAGCCAAGCTCCGGAATCGACCTCGAGGCCCCCGAATCGCAAGCTCGAGGCTCCGATTGTTATCTTATCAGTTTGATTATCACCCTACCCTTAACTCTCTTTTCGTTCCTAAGTCTCACATACATAGCATCAACTGCTTAACAAACTAGCATAAAAATAGATCACGTATTTTTAGAATCCCATAATCAAATTTAATTGTTATTATCATTTTCATGGTAAACAATATTCATACCTAACGATTTCTCACAAAGTGGTGACAAAACTTATAACTTGTACAAATCTTTCCATTTTCCGAGTTGATCTGATCCATTCGTCCGTAGAGGTATTTACTCGATCGCAGACTTTTTTGAAATTCTTTAAAATGGACTAATAAGGAAAGTGTATCATATAAATTGAAATCGTGGGAATATTATATTTCTCTCCCCTTTTAATAGAAAATTTCTCACCAAATTATTTATTCTTAAAATTAATAATTTTGAAGGAAATTCTTTTGGAAATGCTGCATATAGATTTTGGAGGCTCTTTTGTATCTTTATTGCCAATTCCCAACAACAATAGTTCATAACGAGGGCAATTAA
Source organism: Nicotiana sylvestris (assembly GCF_000393655.2). Lineage (NCBI taxonomy): Eukaryota > Viridiplantae > Streptophyta > Magnoliopsida > Solanales > Solanaceae > Nicotiana > Nicotiana sylvestris. The sequence goes on from NC_091064.1 coordinate 50,956,423, forward strand.
TAACTTGAAGAAAGTAGGTAAAACTTACTTTAAGGTAGGTATTCTACTCGCCTTAAAAGTCTATATAATACCCACTGAGCTAACAAATATTTTGGTTCATCACGTTTCCTCCTAGGTTTGGAGGTTAGAACTGTTTAGATTTTTTTTCATACATTGTCATAAGATGATGAGAAATTACATCAGCTTTTTTGGTCTTCTGTTTGCAGTGTTTGTTAGTTTCTTTCTGCACCTTGATAATGATGACGATCTCAAGGGCTGTTACGTTGTTTGGATTTTCCCACGTAAAGAAAATCATCAGACTTTGCCCGCAAGCTTTTCTGCTGGTGCTCTCGGACACGTTATGTCATAATTAATGTACATTTATACACTAAGTTGCTCGAACACGGGTGCGGGCGTCCGACACGGGTACGGATCTAGATGTCAAATTCTTCGAGATGTACATTCGAAGATACGGGGATACGGATTCTAGTACAGATACAACTACTGGGATCCGGCTAAAAATAATTCAAAAAAATAAAAATATTTCTAAATTATGAGAAATTTTGTGGAATACTTACCAATAGCTTGTAAAGTGTGGATTTCTTTTTTATTCTCAAGTCGTAAATAAGTAAATAATTAATTTCCTAGATAAGGTATGTTATTTTCTTCAAATTTACTCTAGTTTTGGTTCTGATTTCAGGAATCAAATTATATATCGTCTCGAATTTTCAAGTTCAATCATACACGTTAACTATCAGGAGGGAATCTAAGATTTAAAATTAATGATTTAATTTTTAATATTTTCATCTGCATCAAAAGGAAAAAGGCAAGAACAAGAGCTCGCCACATCTTTTTCAGTTTTCGTTATCCTTAATTGGAACAGAGTTAAAGAACAAATCTCGCCCAACGCTAACGCCGCACTGACGAATAATGGAGATTGTAATGGAGTAGATCCCGACCTAGCATTTTAAATAACATTTCAAATGAAGGACTGGACAGGGTTAGACTGCTAAATTAATTCATATCCCGTTAGAGTTGGATTCCGTTAAGTTGAGCAAACCTGGTTGGACATCTCTATTAAAAATATATAACAAATTATTACCTCAAAATGGGTGGCATATGCTGTTACGTAGAGGAAGGACACCACAAGTATGTGTTGTATAAATCTCTTGTACGTATGGAATAAACATAACGTGAAATTATCTTTTCCAAAGTTCACTGCCTAATTTCCTTTTTGGTATCATAGGATGCAAAGATCTTGGATTCAAGTATCACTATTATCCATCAGAAAGACTTTTCACGTGCTTAGACCCACGAAAAAGAATTAGACCGGCATGCAAGGAGCATGTTATGATATAATTTACTAAATAAAAGTGTACATTGACCCACACAAAAATTAGATCCGCACATGAAGGAACATGTTGAAAATATGATTGACTAAATAAAAGTGTATAGTTCACATGATTCAGCACTACTATGGGTAGATCTTTTCCTTCTTTCATATTTCTGAAAGAATAAGTTGAACTCAGAAAAGCAAGGGCATGCTTAACTTGAAAATGCAGATGTTCACTTGCCTTGGTGTGTGAAATGATGGGATTCATGATCACATAGCCAACAAGGGAAGACATCAAAGGAAGGCTCAGATGTGCATGAAGTTAGCAAAAAAGTGATTAGCATAAACGGATTATAAGGGCGAGCTCGTGTTAAGTAGTCAGTCGTGTATAGTGTCACACATCAGGAAGTAGATTGTTTACCTTGAAAATGGTAATTACAATTAGATTTGATTTTGTGGTTCTAAAAATATGTGATTTATTTTTATGCTAGTTGTTAAGCGATAAATGCTAAGTGTGAATCAGGAAAATAAGATAAGATCTTGAGGATAGTATGTTATGTAAACCGAATGGCCATGAATCGGGGTCTCGAGCTAGCCTATGCTGGGCCTCGAGGTCGAGTTAAAGCGTCAGACCGGGGATTGCCGATGAAGGAATAACTGTTCTAAGAGCCTTGATGATGGTTCTTTATGATCAATGATGAGTAATAAATGAAGAACAATCAATAAAATACAATAAATGTAAGCAACAAAATCAAAGAAATGACGGTAGAATATGTTTAAGTTGGAGAGTAGAGAATGTTCTTGTTCTTGTATTGAATGTCATGTGCCTTACAAAATGATAAGGGTCCCCTTTATATAGGAGGGGGAATCCCAACATAGTACAAGTGCATTTATTACAAAGATATACGGCTGGTACAACCATTTAATGTCATGGTACGGATTTGTACTAGTCTAGTAGACCTGGTCAGCTCTAACCACGTGCCTTGGGAATTTCTCGCTTGTCCATCATAGCCACCGATTTGCACTGCCCCGAGGTCGAACATAGGGAACCCTCGGGGCCAAACTTTGAGCTATCCCTCGAGCCTTCTGGAGATGGGCTATGGAGTGTTATAATGATTATAAAATTGGACTCTCCAATTTTAGTCGTATACAGATAGTCCCCGCATTTCTTGGAGTAAAAATGATAAGAAACGATTTTGACCTTGACTTTCTCGAAGCTTCGTGATGACGTCATGCTCGTGACGTCAGTGCTCCAAGTGACTGAAAACATCCTATCAGTCCGTCTCCCTAGAAGCACTAATTATACAGTCGGTTTATTTTTCAAAAAGGCGTTTATTGCATCGTCGATCCGTTTCCCCAAAAGCATTGATTGCGTTGTTGATACCTTTCCCTAAAGGCATTGATTTCTCCGTGGATACGTTTCCCCAAAGGCATTGATTGTGCTGTCGGTTATGTACCATCCTTCTATAAATGGGGGGTTGCTTGAGCCAAGATTTCATTCAGTTTTTTTTCAACAGCTTTAGGCCCTTTCCCTTCTTTACATCCTCTTCCAAATTTCTATCTTTATGGTTCAAACTCGTGAACACAAGGTCATACGGCGATAACTTTCTCAGTTATGCCATGGCTCTTCTTCAAAGCTTTTCCACACTGAGTGGGATTATGCTGAGTTGTTGTTGTTGTTGGCTCGAAAAAATGAGGGAAGGGCCTCAAATTCTTCCCATATCAGAAGATATGTGGATCGTAAACAGCTGCTCATCTCTCTTAACTTCAACCTGGTGTGGCACCTCATTCTTTTTGCTTTCCACAGAGTGAGGTGGCATTATCTACTAACTTTTACATCCCATACCGGTACAATATCTCAAGAAGTGGCTTCACAATAGTAGTGCTGACGAGACCCATACTCGCCAAATTTTTCACTAAGCCACAATTTTGCCTACTTGTTAAAAGTTTTTGCTCTTTGATAGGCTATAGCTGCTTCGGAGGAGACTCTCGAAGATATTGCTCTGAAGATCGAAATGAGGATATACCCTCGAAAGTAGATTAAGCACAATAGCTGTATTTTTTGCTTCTTTGTTTCTGTATAAGGACCCCTCGTGGGCCTTTGTAATCGTCATTTATTAATACAAAAGTTTCTTCAATTTGCCTTTGACTTATGTTGGATTTCCGTTTTCCTGTGTTTGTGAAAAATCCAATCGTGTGACTTTATCGATCAATCTGAATACTGGATCCGAACATAGGAATTCCTTTGGTTCTCGATTGGTTAATATGATATTCCCTGAAACCCTTTGCCATCCCTCGGACTAAGTCTGGATTGATCTGATACAAACTTAGGCCGCCGACACTTCCGAGTTCGAATTGAGTGAGAGCGGGGCCTCGAATTTCTTTAAAATAAAGCTTAGCCTTTTTAGGCCCTGTTGATAGTCCTGGAGGGATGGGTTTTCTTTATCATCTAAAAATAAGGATAGCCCTTAGGCCTATACAAATAGTCCCCGAGTGAGAGTTTGCCTGAACTCGGGTGGCCCCCAATCGAGCGAAAATTTGCCTTGAACTTAAAAAATAAGGATAGCCCTAAGGTGTTATAGATGGCCCCTGAGCGCAGATACACTCGAACTCTGGTGGTCCTCAAGCTTAAAATAATCGAGAGAGCATTCAAATTGAACTTCAGATGTAGGTAGCCCTGGGGCTTTACGAAATGTCCCCGAGTGAGAACTGGCTCAAACTCGGGTAGACTTTGGGCTTAATAGTCGAGCGAGCGTTGGCTCGAACTCGGAGTAGAGATAGCCCTGAGGCTTTATGAATAGTCCCCGAGTGAGAACTGGCTCAAACTCGGGTAGCCCCTGGGCTTAGTAGTCGAATCAAGCATCTACTCGAACCCAACTCGTAGGCTATTTTTTAATAATTTCTAACAATCCAGTTCCCGATGTCTGGGTCCTGATGTCAACATCACGACATAAACGGTCGAAGAGATCGAAGGGTTGCTTTTGTACGATTCCCATAGGCATTAATTGTAGGCAGCCAACGGTCGGCCTTTTGGCTTCCTTAGCACGTTCAAACGATCTTTATAAATAGACAAGTCCCATAACCTTGTGGATATCATTCTTTTAGTGCTTTCAAAATTTCGTTTAGCCTCTTTCAATTTCCTTGAACTCCCCCTTCTCTTTTCTAACAACATTTTCTCTCCCCTTAGACCTTTCGTTTTTGGAGATGGCAAAAACTTCTAAAGCTGTTCCTCAAAAGGAAAAAGCTTTATCATCCTCTCGAAAGACTAAAGGTGAAACCGGTAGTTCCTCCTAGTAGAGGAGTGTATTCCCGGGCCTTGCATTACCGAGTCCTGATTACACTACGACGTCAATCCACCCGGCCCTTTGTTTCCAGTAATCAAGAAGACGGGGACCGAGGGTGGATAAGTTGATTTATCTGAGTGTGGGCTGTTGACATCATCCCCGTAGAGTTCCTGCCATTCCCTGAAAAATGGAATTTCACACGTAAGTGGTACACTTGTGCTTTTGTTATTTTGTTCATAGTGGAGGCAGACTATGTAAAAGGTGTTTTCTTTCCCTTCCTGCAGCAATCTTGTGTTCGCCATACGAGGTCCCCGATCTGGCAGATTGACTCAGAAACTGGTAGCTTGCTCGACCTACGATGAGCGTAAGTGGCGATACCCATCAAAGGGTAGATGGGAAGCAAAACATCACGGTGAGTACTGTATGATTCTTCTCTTTAAGGAATATATCCCTTTGTGTTTCCTAACTTCTTTACTATAGGCGTTGGAGAATTTTCTGAGATGACACCATGCCCTCTCGGAGAGGAGGGAGAATCATCGGCTTCGGGGTGGAAGAGCGATAACAAGCGCAAGGAATCCTCGATGGGCGAAGAGATTTATAACGAGGCGGGCCTTACCGGAGGCGTAAAGGAGATGCATCCGTTAAGGTAGATCATGTACCTATCAGCCATCGTGTGAACATTGGTGCAACAGAAGGGAGCGGCCATTCATCGATGGCTCAAGCCGAGAGACCTCTAGGGGTAGCTGAGCCTACAATATCTGAGGTTTCTAGCCTCGGGGGAGTGGCTCCTCTTTTGCCGCCGTCTTCTTCCCTGGTCGAAGGTACTTTGAGGGACAAGGATCTTTTGCCGCTATCTTCTTCTCCCGTCGAAGGAGGGATATCGATTTTCTACTGTCATTTTCCTCTCCCGTTGATGGTACTTCGAGGGATGTTCGAGGCCAGAGGCCGCCTAAATCAAGCGGAGCTTCAAGCGATCATATCCCTATTGAGAGCGGTTCAACTGGGGCCGATGAGACCAGGCTAGTAGATGTACGCTCAACTTTTGAGTAGGCTCAGCGGCTCTGTTCTGTGGTGAGTTTTGGTTGACTTTGTTGGTTTTTTAGTTTTGCATTTTCATTTTCTCATTGAGCTTCTTTTTCATAGGCTTTTGGAAAGCTCAAGTCTGAGCCGCTCTGCCGTGAAGCTAGGTTGCGAAAAGCGTTGGACGGGGAGAAATCCCTCAGGCTTCTTTGTGATAAAAGGGGAAGGGAGTTGATCCACCTTCGGTACGAGATTAATCGAAGTCAGAACTACGAAGATTACCTCGAGAGACAGGTAAACTCTGTTTCGAGGGGATGTATATTTCTCCTTCTATCTTCGGAGATTAATATTTTGATACTTTAGTTGTAGAGAAAGACGGAGGACCTGGAACGCCTATGGGTCAAAGTTGTCCAGGCCAAGTATGAGTGTAATGAGCTAAGGGCTCAAATAGATGCCCAATTTGCGGCCAAGAAAAATGCTTTGGCCAAGGCTTCTGCCCTCGAGGTGCAACTCCGGAATGCTCGTGAAAATAGCTCGGTCCATACGAGCAGGATTGTAAGGATCGAGTCTTACCTTTTGGAGATGAAGGCCCAGGTCATGGACGCCTGGGATGAAGCTGAAGAGATTAGAGCTAAGGCTGATAAGAAAGTGGTTGTCTATTTAAAAGACGTTGCCAATGCTCGAGCTAAGTTGAGAGGGGCTTCCGATTGGGAGAATAGAAGTAATGAATATGCCCAGTGTAGATCTCGGAGGGAAATCCTTAAGGAGATCCACTATAGGGGCTTGGATCCCTCTGAAGAGATAGAGCAGGCCAAGGCGGATGAGTACGATGCCAAGTTCCTCGTATCCGAGTCGGGTTTTAGGCACTTTTTAGTTTAATAGTTTCGAGCTCAGTCTTTGAGTCGGGTTTTGACTCAAGCTCGTCGACCCTTAAGTTTTTGAATTTTAAGCTAGCTCTTAGTCCCTTACGTATTGGGTTGGTACGACTTCTAATATAGACTGGCACTTAGGCTCTTACGCATTGGGTCAGTATGACCTCTAACATAGGCTGGTGCTTAGGCTCTTACGCATTGGGTCAGTATGACCTATAATATAGGCTTTATTTTTCCCTCGTTAAAGAACCTCGATTGTGAGCCATTATGTAACGATAAGTGAGCACCTCGGGAGGTTTCACTCAATGGTTGAATCATTTCGAAGCCTTTTCATTATTTGGAGCTGATATGATCGAAGCTCTTTTGCTTATGCCGAGGGTAGCCTGATTAACCGGTTCTTTTCGAAGTATTTTCGAAGTAATTGAAGGCCTGTTATTTTATGGCGACGGTCGGGCATTCCCAAGTTGCGTTAGTTCAACCGGAGCCTTAAGACCGTAGTCATTATATTTGTCCGTAGCCTTTTATTCCCCGAGTAAGGTAGCCTCGGCGTTTATATTGAGGGTATTCCTTTTTAGGGGTCTTACAAGTTCGAATATATAACCTTGACTTTAAGATCGGGATTATGCCCTTTGTAAGGTCTTACAAATTTGAACATGCCTTACTTAAGGTCTAACAAATTCTTTGGTTACTTGGCACAAGTATAATTCATGCGTTGCTTGAGGTCTTACAGATTTGGTGTTGCTTTATGGAGGTCTTATGAGTTCAAGGTTGCCTCATGGAGGTCTTCTGGGCTCGAGGTTGCCCGTTTGGGGTCTTATGACCTCGAATTTTTAGTAGCTCGATGGGGTGACAGTCGGCGACAATCCCCGAGACATCGAAAGTTTTTGGCTCTGGAGCCGTTCTTTGTAAACTTGACGTTACCTCATTGAGGGATTATGGGCTCTAAGTTTCCGACCCGGAGGTCTTATGGCTTCGAGTTTTTGATGTCAGTTCCCGAGTGTTCGGAAAATTTCTGTCCCTAGGGCCGTTTCTTGTAAAAAATAGCAAACGTTTTTGAAACGCGAAATGTTTTGATAGTAAAAGATACTCCTTTAATTACATGGTACAAGTATACATGTTTTTGTCGCCAAGGGTTCAATTATTCTATGCGGACACGGTTCATTTGGCCGTTTGGCCTGATACATCATTTTTCTATCAAGATCCTCTTTGGCTCATCTTGATTTCTTCGGAGAGCTGATCTCCCGGGAGGATGCCCCCCAGTATTCAAGGTTGATTGAAGAGAAGCCTTGAATACTTGTTAAGTTCTCCTTAGGTAGCATATAGATGTTGCCTCGTTAAAAACCTTGCCGGTAAAACCCTTTTTGGGATAAAATCTGATCGAAGGAAAAGAGTGCAACGCATGCTTTAAAACCTAAGGTATTCAAGCTGGATGGTGCTTCAATTTTTCTAACCGGATACCTGCACACAGGTTAGTGCAAGATGTAAAATAAAAAAGGGAGACAGTTATACCTTAGTAGTGATGGCACTTCGAGCCTCGATATGCTTCAACTGCTTGCTCCAGGGATGTGGTACGGTCCTTTGCTTATTCATTCGGGTGCAGCGAGAATGTAGCTTGTGATTGCTACTTCATTGTTTGCTTATCCTTTAGCTCCTTCGATGTTAAAGGTGTCGATGTCGGTACCACATCGTGCACCACGAACATCTCTCTTGCTGCATGCTGCTCCCCGTATACAGTTTTTATTCCGTCCTTCGTTGGAAACTTCATCATTTGATGAAGGGTTGATGGTACTGCTCTTATGCAGTGTATCTATGGCCTTCCGAGCAAGGCATTGTACCTCATGTCTCCTTCGATGACATGAAATTTGACATTTTGAGTTGTGCCAGCCACGCTGACCGGGAGGGTGATCTCCCCTTTCGTTGTCTCGCTCGCCATGTTGAATTTATTGAGGAATAGAGAGGTAGGCATGATTTGATCGAGCAGTCCGAGCTGATCTACCACCCTCGACTTGATAATGTTGGCCGAGCTACCTAGATCCACAAGCACACGTTTAATTTGAAATGTATTCACGATAAATGAAATTACCAATGCATCGTTATGAGGCTGAGACATGGCCTCGATGTCCTCATCGCTGAATGTGAGAGCATCCTCGGGTATATAACCTCGAGTTCGCTTTTTCCTGGTGATGGATATTTTTTTTCGTTTGACAATGGGTTCCTGTGGGATGTCGATTCCTCCAATGATTATGTGGATGACATGTTGTGGCTCTTCTGCTTCAGTTTTCCTGTTCGTTCTGTTACCTGAAATTGATTTTTTGGCTCGGTCGTTGGGAAACTCTCGGAGGTGCCCTTTGTTAATTAGTCGGGCCACTTCTTCTCGGAGCTGTCAGAAATCTTCGGTCTTATAACTGTGTGTGCCATGAAATTTGTACACCAGGTTAGGGTTCCTTTGCGACAGATCTGACAATATGGGTTTTGGCCACCTAGTGTCTTTGATTTTACCTATGGCTGGTACGATGTCCGAAATATCAATGTAGAAGTTGTACTCAGATAATCGGGGTACCTCCATCGGTCCTGCATGTCTGTCGAATCCGGCTCTGCTCACGAGTCCCCGAGGATTCTAACCTCGACCTCTCCTTCGGTCATTTCGGGGTATGTTACACCTTGGGGCTTTTCTTCGATCTTCAGTGTACGGTTGGTACCTTTCCTTGTTTGGCCTTGGTTCCTTTTCCAGTAGCCTGCTAGGATATACTGAGCCTGGGGGCTCCTAGTTGGTCGTCCTAGACCCTAATCTTTGATTGATATCAGTTGTGGACATCCGCCGAAGTCACGGCGGGATATTCAACTAAGTTCTGCTTTAGCTGCTTTGAAGTTATCGAGCTTCATTCGTTCAAACCTTGGGTGAAGGCCTGCACTGCCCAGTCATCGGAGACTGGTGTCAATTCCATTCTCTCTATTTGAAAGTGAGATACAAACTCACGTAGCATCTCGTTTTCTCTTTGTTTGGTTTTGAAGACGTCGAATTTCCTTGTAGCAACCTTGATGGCACAGGCATGTGTCTTTATAAAAGAATCTGCCAGCATGGCGAATGAGTCTATCAAATTCGGGGATACGTTGTGATACCACATCATGGCCCCTTTGAAAGTGTTTCTCTGAATTTTTTCAGTAGGACGGATTCAATCTCGTCGTCCTTCAGGTCATTTCCCTTTACAGCACAAATATAAGCAGTGATGTGCTCGTTGGGGTCGGAGGTTTCGTTGTATCTCAGTAGATCGGGCATTTTGAATTTCTTCGGGCTAGGCTTTGGAGCAGCACTCAATGGGAATGGCTTTTGTATGAATTTCTTTAAATCTACACCCTTCAGAATTGGGAGTGCGCCCGGGATCTGATCGACCCTTGAATTGTAGGTCTCCACATTTTTGTCGTTGGCCTCTATCTTCTTTTCGCCCGATTCAATCCTCTTTGTAAGTTCCTCGAGCATCTTTATAATAGCGAGGTCGGCTACTGACCCGTTGTTGCTTGATCATTTCGGTACCTGTTCGGCTTGAGGAGCCGTTTTCGGTGCTGTCGTGCTTGGAGTTTTTTGGTGGCTTTGCAGTTGAGCAATCGCCATTTGTTGTGCTTGTAACATTTCAAAAATGACTTGGAGGCTGATTCCTCCTTCTTCCCCTCCTCATGCTTCTTGCCCTCCGGCCTGGTCTTCCATGCGTCCATTCCTCACGGGGTTTGCGCCCGCTTCCTTGTTCAGTACATTGTGAGAGCTTTTATCATCTGTCTCTATGTTTGGTACTCCCTCAGGGTTTGCAGATGGTACACCCAGCCCTATGCCACTGTTTTCTCCAAGCTCTTCACTGTTGTGAAGAGGTGCATTTTGTGTGCTAGACATTATTAACACTGAAATTAAAGAATCTTTGACAAGAAAAAGTGCGAAGAGTAACGTGCGTTATCAGAGAACTAACACCAAAACAATCACTATTATTCTTAGCCCCACGGTGGGCGCCAAACTATTTACCTTTAAAATGGTAATTACAATTAGATTTGATTTTGTGGTTCTAAAAATACGTGATTTATTTTATGGTAGTTGTTAAGCGATATATGCTAAGTGTGAATCAGGAAAATGGGATAAGAGCTTGAGGATAGCATGTTATGCAAACCAAATAGCCGCGAATCGGGGTCTCGAGCTAGCCTATGCTGGGCCTCGAGGTCGAGGTAAAGCGTCAGACTGGGGATTGACGATGAAGGACTAATAGTTCTAAGGGCCTTGATGATAGTTCTTTATGATCAATTATGAGTAATAAATGAAGAACAATCAATAAAACACAATAAATGTAAGCAATAAAATCAAAGAATTGACGGTAGAATATGTTTAAGTTGGAGAGCAGAGAATGTTCTTGTTCTTGTATTGAATGTCATGTGTCTTACTAAATGATAAGGGTCCCCTTTATATAGGAGAGAGAATCCCAACATAGTACAGGTGCATTTATTACAAAGATATGCGGCTGGTACAACCATTTAATGTCATGGTACGGATTTGTACTAGTCTAGTAGACCTGGTCATCTCTAACCACGTGCCTTGGAAATTTCTCGCTTGTCCATCATAGCCACCGATTTTCACTACCCCGAGGTAGAACATAGGGAACCCTTGGGGACGGGCTATGGAGTGTTACAATGATCACAAAATCGGACTCTCCGATTTTAGCCGTATACATAGATACATATTATTATGTAATCATTGTATACAAATAGGGAGTTATAAAACACTTTAGATAATTAATAATATTTTCTATCGTGCATTCTCACATGGTATCAGAGCAACTAGTGAGAAATCCCCGATGTGCAGTTACCGCGAGTCTGGGACAGTTACCATGACTTTCAAGTTGTTTTTTTACGAAATCCCATCTCCGATGGTTTTTTTTATGAAAATTAACACACCAGCAGGTGCCGATTTCTGATGTGACCAAACCCCAGAAAACCACACCGGCAGAACCCTATCCACGTGCTCTCACGTGCATCCATAGCTTTTGATGTCGACGACACGTCAAACCCACGAGCCGGCGCGTGAACAGTGTTTTGGCCATTTTTTGGAAAAGTTTCTTCAAAACAGCCTTATCTTCTAGTAATTCCGACCAAGACCATATTCTTTTCTTTTTATTTCTAGCACTTTGAGATTTCTCCGACGACTACAGTAATTTTTCCGGCATGAACAGTAATTCCCTAAAAATTTCTGCTTTTTTCGGCACAATATTATATGGCATTCGTATAGTATCCTTTAACTCACAATCCTTTGGATCCAATGCATTGAATCTAATGCAGATGGTTTCTCCACCAGATTATATTGAGTTCCTTCAGCACAAAGCATGTAAATAGACATCTTCAGGTATAGCTTCCGTTGTTCAAACAGATAGTAGTGTGACTTGTGTCTCCCTATCTTTCAACCCCTGAGTCATGAGTCATTGATTCAGGTGCATCTGATCATATTTCTTGTAACAAATCTCTTTTCACTACTATTTCATATTCTTAATCTCTTCCAATAGTCACAATGGCCAACAAGTCTCAAACCATAGCAACTAGAATAGGTCAAGCAAGTCTACTTCCTTCCTTACCTTTAGATTCAGTTCTTTATGTTCCCGGTAGTCCTTTTAATCTCATAGTTATTAGTCGCTTAGACAAATCACTTAAATGCTCTGTTTTATTTACTGATGACCTTGTTTTTATACAGGAACACAGTACAGGGCGGATCATTGGTATCGGGCATGAATCAAATAGACTTTATTATCTTATCCTTGTAAAATCACATGGATTCACATCTTGTCTTCCTTCAACAACTTGTCATGTTACCGATTCACCAGATTTATTACATAAACAGTTGGGACATCCCAGTTTGTGAAAACTTCAGAAAATGGTACCTGGTTTATCTCACTTGTCCACACTAGAATGTGAGTCATATGAGCTCGGTAAGCATACCCATTCCCATTACCCTCGGCGCCTTGATAATCGAGCAGAGTTGCCTTTTACTTTAGTCCATTCAGATGTTTGGGGTCCTAGTCGGGTCAGTTCTACCTTGGGATTCTACTACTTTGTGAGTTTTTTTGATGATTATTTCTAGTGCACTTGGATATTTTTGATGAAAAATCGATAGGAGTTGTTTTATATTTTCTAGACCTTCTTTGTTGAAATTCAAAATCAATTTGCGGTTTCTATCAGCACACTTTGTAGTGATAATGCCCTAGAGTATTTGTCTTCCAAATTTTAGCAGTTTATGAACTCTCATGGATTATTCATCAACATTTTGTTCGTACACATCTCAAGAAAATGGGGCAGCTGAAAAAAGGAATAGACATCTTATTGAAGCTGCTCGTACCCTAATCATGAAAATCTCATGTTCTGTTGCATTTTTCGGGAGGATGCAGTTCTTACACATTGTTGTCTTATTAATCGTATGCCATCTTCAACTATTCAGAATCAAGTTCCATTCTCTGTCCTATTTTCCCACTTACCTTTGTTCTCTTTTCCACCCCGTGTCTTTGGAAGCATGTGTTTTGTTCATAACCTTACTTCAAGAAAAGATAAGTTAGCTCCTCGTGCTCTTAAGTATGTATTTTTGGTTACTCGAGAATGCAAAAGGGGTATCGATGTTATTCTTCTGACCTATAGCGGTACGTTATGCCCGCTGATGTTACCTTTTTTGAAACCCAATCATATTTCACAGGTCCAGGTAATCACTTACATATTTTTGAGGTGCTACCAGTTTTATCTTTTGACAATTCAGTCACTATATCCCATTTATCTTCCTCTACAACTCCAGCTCCACCACCTACAGCTCCAGTTGCAGCTCCACCGCCTATATCTCCAACTCTAGCTCCAGCTCCACCACCATAGCTCCAATTCCACCACCTGTAGCTCCGGTTCAACCACCTAGTCTAGTTCACCCCTCTGTAGCTCCACCACTCTTGACTTATCATCGTCGTCCACGTCCAACATCAGGCCTAGGTAATTCACGTCATGCATCAGATTCTGCACCTACTATGGACTTGTCTCATCTTAGTCAACCAATTGCATTTTGCAAAGGTGTACAATCTACACTTAATCCTAATTCCCATTATTTCGGTTTAAGTTATCATCGTCTGCCATCACCTCATTATGTTTTTATATCATTTTTGTCCACTGTTTCTATCTCTGAGCCTACAGGTGAGGCATTCTCTCATCCAGGATGGCGACAAGCTATGATTGACGAGATGTCTGCTTTACATGCGAGTGGCGCTTGGGAGCTTATTCCTCTTCCTTTAGGTAAGTCTACTGTTGGTTGTCATTGGGTTTATGCAGTCAAAGTCGGCTTGAACGACCAGGTTGATCGGCTTAAGGCTCGTTTTGTTGTAAAAGGATACACTCAGATTTTTGGGCTTGATTATAGTGACACTTTATCTCTTATGGCTAAAGTGGCATCTGTTTGTGTCTTTTTGTCCATGGTTGTTGTACGTCATTGGCCTCTTTATCAGTTAGACGTTAAGAATGATTTTCTCCATGGTGATCTTGAGGAAGATGTTTATATGGAGCAACCACCTAGTTTTGTTGCTTAGGGGGAGTCTAGATATATTGTATACCGATTGCATAGGTCACTATATGGTTTGAAACAGTCCCCTCGAACTTAGTTTGGTAAGTTCAGCACAGTTATTTAGGAGTTTGGCATGACTCGTAGTGAAGCTGATCACTCTTTTACGAGTTCGAAATTTTACGGTTTCGAAAGTTTAGTGGTTCAAAAGTTTATGAAATTTATGGGTTCGGAAGGTTATAGGTTTGAAAGTTTATGGCTTCATGTTTATTATATCAAAATTATTTATGAATACTCTTGAGAAGTCATTTTGTGTTTTATCGGCATTCTGCTCCTAATCTGTATATTTATCTGATGGTTTATGTTGATGATATTGTTATTACTAGCAATTATAAGGATGGTATTACTAATCTGAAGCAGCATCTCTTTTAACTCTTCCAGACTAATGACCACAAAATCTAAAGCAAAATGCACAATGAAAAAAAATGAAAAAAAAAATCTTTTGGTTAGGAAATCTGGAACTTGTGTAAATATCTAGATTAATCTTTGCTCAATATCATACTGTAAATAGTGTACTCTTGTGCCATGTGTTGATATGACTCACTAATCTCTAACAAAATTTTCTCTATTTTGGCAAATTGAGGCATGATCAAGAGGATTCTTAGTGAATAAGCTGGTTCATCAGCACTAGTTCATCTGAATAACGAGGTATGTTTTCTACACTCTGCACAATAAGAAATATTAATATTTAATTCATGAGTAGAGTCCTACCTATGTTCAAAAACTTCAGAAAAACCTATCCTTTTGATTTTGAACCAGTTCCGTTTCTATTAGACTCTTCATCGTATTAAAATGCCTAGAATCTAGGGAAGCTTAACAACCCTTTCAACCTGAAATTTCAGAGTGATTAGACTTCTAATTGACTACAAAAAGTTTTTGTTGGATATTAATTATCCCTCTCCCTTTAAAATCCATCATCATCATCACTGCCACTCCCATAATTCTCAAAACCGTCAAAAAATTCTCTGTTCTCTACTCTTCTCTCTTCCAAAACTCAAATCAAAAATTTTCTTCCAGAATTAACGAAGATGACCAACCCTCAAGATAACCCCGGAAGACCTCCGCCACCTAGCCCCTCCAATTCCTCCACTACACCTCAACCCAACACAACCCCCAACCTAGGAGAAGGCGAGTGAAGATGCATGCTCGCAAAACTGTGGCTACAGGTGCACTTTCAAAGAAAGTAAACACAAAATTAAAGGCTAGTCAAGCTAGGATTCTAAAAAATCTGATGATTCTTTCAAGTCTGCGAGTGATGGGGAAGAAACTGGATCTTCTGATTCGGAGAAGGTCACATCTGTGTGAAATCCCCATACTGAAGTAACTTCTGATCTAGCTGAAAATCTGGAGAATCGTTTTGTTTTGGTTGGGTCTGTTGTGGATGTGGAAACACCTGAGCCAAGAAAGAGAGGAGGAAAAAATAAAAGAGAAAAAGAAAAAGAGAGTGAGGGTGTGAGCAGTAATGTGAGGGGAAAAGGGAAAGAAGTGGTTGATTCTTCACCCACCTATGAAACGGTTAAACTTGTTATCCGTGGAGCTGAGCCAGAAAAGGTGGTAGAGAGTAGCAAGAATACAGAGGGAAGTGGTTCAGGGGAGACTGCTGAAGGGCTAGTAAATCTCAGTACACATACAGATGAACCTGGTTCATCTATTGAGGAAACCCTAGCAGATCTTCTAAAGAAGGTGGGTGCAAGCTATAACCCCAAGAAAAGGAAAACTCCAACACCAAAAGTTCCTAGCACTGCAAGAACCTCCAAGAAAAGGAAGGCTGCTTCTCCAACAACTACTGATATTCCTCTACCAAACGGAAGGGCCACAAGAAGTAAGTTAAAGTAGAGTGAAGATGAGTTCCAAAAAGCTATGGAAGAAAGTACGAAGAAAAGAATGGACAAAGGGAAAGCTAAGGTGGCAGAGCCTATTGAGGCTTTTGATGTGGATGAGATGGACCCGGTCCATCAGGGTGAACATGTGACTGTGAAGGTGCAGACCCCTAAGCCCAAGAATACCAAGACTTCCCCAAAGAAGTCTTCATCTGTATCCAAGACTGCTGAACCTTCTTTGGCTAAAAGGACAAGGTCTGATGTGAAAGCCAAGAAAGTTAAGATAACTAAAGAGGAAGATTGGAGTGGTGAATAAGAGAGTGAATCTGATAACGAACAAGATAAATTGGCCAAGTTTTGTAAACGAACCATCTTGAAGGGTAGACTTTTAAGGGATTTGGAGGAACCAGGTAAGGTTCTACTAGTTGATGCACTAGATGTTCAAGGGTGGAAGGCCATGGACCTTCAGTTGGATGGCAGGCTAGATAGAAATGAGATTATTGAGTTCATGGAAAATGCAAAGGTCAAAGATGGCAGAGTTACCAGTCAGGTGAAAGGGGTTCAAGTGTCTTTTGATGCAAAAAGGCTGGGTGAAATCCTTGGCATTCCTTCTGAAGGATATGATGACTACACAAGGCAAAAATGGCTGAGTCTGGACTCCCTTCCTACTACCCTTGCCATTACTAGGAAGTTATGTGATGTCACAGAAGTGAATGAGGCCAAGGTTGTGTATAAGAGTGAAATGAAGCTATCCCACAAAGTCCTGTTTGAATTTGTTAACAAGTGTTTGCTGCCTAGGCAAGAAAGAAGACATATTGCTAACTACATGGACTTAATTTTGATGGAGTGTCTTGAAAGTGGGTGGCAGATCAACTGGCTTGGATTTATGATCAAGCTACTTGATAGGGTTATCAATGGCTCCAAGGCCCATGCCACTCCTTATGGTTTTATTCTCACTATTGTTCCTGCTCGTTGTAAGATGCCACTGAAGAAGTGGGAGATGGCCGCAAGCAAAGACCATTTTGGAATCAATACTCTGATTGCTTGTGATTATGAGGTCAATTCCAATCCCAATGAACCTGGTTCATCTAAAAAGACACCTATCAATAGCAAAGTCATAGCTCTATTGCAAGAGAGTGAGGCAAAGGATGCTGAGATAGCTAGGCTGAAGAATCTTTTGGCAGAGGTTGAATCTGAAAGAGATGCTCTCAAAACTGAGCTCACTAAGGAAAAGGAGAAGAATAATGGAATTCTTTAAGACATGTTGCACCTTCTCCAAGCCAAAACCCAACCCTCCAGTTCTTCCAAGCCTTCATTTCTTGAACCTTGTCTAGACCTTTCAGTGACCCAGATTAGGGATTTTTTCTTGTTTTGCTCATGCTTTAACTGTTTTTGTTTCATTTTGTGAATTATGGCAGAATCATATTCTCTATCAACAAAGTTTGTTACTTTTGCTCTTGTTGATTGTTTATCTTTCCTTGATAGTTTGAATATGTGTAGTTGATTATTGTGATTAATTCTGTTGATACCCAATTTTTCCCTGTATATTTTAATATGCAAAATACTTTCAAAATAGCATATGTATGCATATATAAGTATGTCCAAAGGTTTTATTATTTTTTCTTAATTTTTAAAGATTTTTAAATCGATTTATTGCCCTATTTTATCCATAAAAACCCAATAATTATTCCCAAATTATCATTTTGGTGATTCATTTATTGGATTATCATATTTATGCTAAAATATAGGAAATATAATATTTGCATATTTTTACAAAGTCATTTAGTATTTTTAAAGTTAAATTGTATATTATTACAACATTAGCCTCTTTTAAGATTAATTACGTTTATATTCATAAATATTAGGTTTGGTTTTTTAAATAGTTAATTATGTGCTATAAATCATTTGGTACCTTTAATTTATTTCCAGAAAGTAATTTATTATTTTTTATAAATTAAATAGGGAAAATTGGCTATTTAAATGTTAGCCCAATTTCATTTCGATTATAGCCCAATTCTGACCCCAATTGAACTCAATTGAAACCATTTGAACCCCAACCCAATTCCGATTTAATCCCACCCAAACCCATCTTCATAACCTGCCCACTCACCCGTTTTGATCCAGACCGTTGATCATTCAGATCAACAGCCAGCAATCATCATTGCCTTTTTTAATTCAAACGACCCCTAACCCTAGCCTTATTTCCAAATTCTGCCGCCTCTAAATCCCCTTCTCTCTCAACTCTCTCTTAAATCCTCTCAAACCCTAGCTGTCGCCATCAACTACAACCCTAATACCACCTCAAATCTATGGTTCCCAAAGTCATTAGAGACCTATATCCACCTCCCATGGCTTCTTCATGCTCGATTATTATGGTCTCGAGGTTAGATCTCGAAAGAGCTTGGTCCAGGCTTGTTCGACTGTAGTTGATGACTGTTCTCCGGTCGTCTCCGACTTTTTCTCCGGCCAGTCATGGCAATTCGAGTCAAACTCTTGACTCTCCTTCTTAGATCGTTGGTTTTCAAAGACTTTCTCACCACTTGGGGTTCTTCTGAAACCTTAGCCATTAAGGTTCCTTCGATTTCTTTTTAGATCTGTTTTAGATCTATGTTTGCTCTGAACTTCTAAGTGTTTTTCTCAAATTTTCTTTTAAAACTCTGCTTTCAAAACCCCTTATCTTTTCGATTAGGGTTTCTGTTAAGTTATTTCAAAATGTTTCTCTGATTCTTTGACATGTTTGGCTATGTTTGCTTATATCGTTCTTCTACCTGAGTTTGCATGTTAAAAACCCTAATTTCTTTTAACTGTTTACTAAACGAATGTTTGTTTGCCTGAGTTTTGTCCGATTTGTTTGCTTATTCTCTTTTAAAACTCTCCTATTGTTGAAAATCCCAAGGTTTTGGGTCTGAAACTATTCGTTTAAGTGCATGACTCGATTTGAAGTTTTTTATTTCGAAATCTTTTGCTCCCTTTGTGTGATTCTTCTGATTGCTGGGTTTCTATCTTCTCTAAAACTCAAATATGCTCGAAACCCTAATTTTTCTAAAGGGGTTTTCCTCACTGCTACTGTGAGACCTTCGCATGATTTTGATATTCTATGTTTTCTTCACTACTTGACCTACTGGACTGTCATGCTTCGAACGTTGTTATCTACTGAGTCTTTGTACTACTGTTGTGTGCTATTTCTTCTTGCCAACAGGCCTAGCCTCGCATGTATAATGTTTATGCACCCTATTTATATGTCGAGTCTCCTTCTATGACTAATTTTCAAACTCGTGACTAAGTTTAAACTTTTCCTTTGTGAGATTCTAATTTCACTCGCCTATTAAGGTTAATTGATTTCTTTCCTGTTTTACCTTACTGAATCCTTTCCAAAATTAGAGTATCTCTGTACCTGGACTCGAATTGCTTACTTGTTATTTTACTACTTCTTTTATTACAACTTTCAGCCTGCTTTTTAATTGATTGATTTCCTTATTTCGAACATGTCACTGCCTGTTAAGCAAGTGACCCCTTAATTAAGGGCAATCACTTGTATAATTGATTCTGAATCATGATTGTTTCCATGTTTGTAGCTTATTACCTCTTTCTTACTCATTTTCAAAAAAAACTATAAATATCCGTTACTTCTTCTCTTTAAAAAACACGAACACTTTTAGTTCTGAACTCACACTTACACTCAAACACTCTCTCTTGCTTTACTATTACTTGTGCTACTGCTTGTTTAGCCGGCTGAAAGTCAAGGCTATATTTCGAAGTCCTGCTACTTTTCTTTACTGCACTTTGCTTCTTTGACTTGTATGTTCTAATTACGTTTTTCAGCACCAACAACAATATGCTTACTTACTAATTTTGCATTCTCGTCTACCTACTGTTTGTATTTAATTTAGTACCATTATTTAGCATGCTATAATTTCCTTTATCATGTTCTAAATCAATGTATTATGAATCCCAAACCCCTACCCCAATGTGATTAATACTTGTGGTTAGTTTGGGGCATGACAACATTGAATATTGCTGAGCATGACCCAAACTTGATCCTCCTAGGATCATAACCTCCATGTAACCCTTATATATTGTGTGTTCTAGTTGATTTACAAGCATGACAACATTCCCTATTGTTGTGCATGCCCAAAATTAACTCACGTCTAAGTATATAGGCCCTATTGCAATGGATTCCCAATCCCCTACCCCTTTGTGTGAAGTTATCAATTCTTTGAAGTGTTAATGGCTGACTCCTCTCACCCTTTCCCTCTCATTTATTCCCTCAGGTCTTAGAACAAAGTTTCTGCACCTTTCACTCTCTTATTATACTTAAGTTCTTCTTCCCCCTCATGTGAGCCTTGCCTTGGTACCCATGAGCTCCCTCTGAACTTGGACACATGAGAGCTGGTATTTCCACACTGCACTTGTCCCTATTCTGGTTATGAAACCTGGGTGTGAGCACTGCCCGGGGTCCTATTGAGGCCCTTAGGGAACTCCGACACACTCAAGGTTGAGAAAGGCTTTGGATCAATGGTATTTTGAGTTGGTTTATCTCATAACTCAGAGAGGAAGTCAAGAATTAGGCTTCCTCTGGTTGTAACTTTTCTTTGTACTTTTTCTGATGTAATTTATTATTCCTGGTTTGTAATAATTTGTAATGAACATTTGGGGCTGGCTAGTGAAAAAAAGGGTTGGGAAATTATGCATGCTCAAGGGTAGAAAACATACCTACAGGGCTGCATTCTCTACTTGTTCAAATCGCATTTAGAAAACATGCCTATAGGATTGCTCCAATTATGCATATTCACGTTATATTTAGAAACCATGTCTATAGGACTTACTTGTTCAACATCACATCTAGATAACCTGCCTATAGGGATTATCTAAAATTCTGCACATTTGTTACCATTTAGATATCATGTTTTTAGGGCCCAATTGGGTATAACCCTGTAGCATACTGAAATCAGTAACACATAGAAATCATGCCTATAGGGGTTCTTAAATAATTTTGAGTCGTTCCATTCACATTCAATGTTAGGTATGATGCCCATATGGATTAGAGTCAGTAATAGTAGATACCATCATCTGCAAAATTTGGAACTAGTCTAATTTAAATTCGTCTATTCTAAACAAGGTTTAGCAAGCATGCCTATAGGATTGCAAGCAGTACGTTTTGAGTTAATCACTATTTCACCACCTTCTGAATTAAGTAGATATCATGCCTATAGGACCCCGTCTAAATACTTAGTCAAGATTTAGAGTAATAATCCCCCTTTGTTAATTGTTACAACCAGCAGGCAGGCCTGATTCAGACTTCTTATCTGAGTTATGTAATAAACTAATCTGCCTCAACAATTAACTTCCCTCGTCTTTATGTGCTTTAAATCAGACCTAAAAAGTATGTGCAAGGCATGCTATTTATGTGCAACTCATGCTAGTTATGTGCTTTTGTTTTGAGGAGGTATACATGAGCCTTTTGTCTGTTTACATGCTTCCCCTTTATATGCCATATTATCTGTTTTTGTATGTCGCCTTAGATTTTTATCCTTTGAAACCAATCAGCCTAATATCCCTTCCCTTTAGGAATAGTAATCCTAAGTGCCTCTGGGACTGATAGGAATGAGACGTGTAATAACATGCAATAGTAATCGAGACCAATCCGTGCTGTAATACCCTAACGGGGTGGGAAGGGTAGATATGAATATGATGACCGGTGTGCTAATGCCACGTGTAACCCCTCTTTTGTGGAGTGATTACCGGGTATTGCATTGATGTGATCCATATTTTTTGTAAACCTAGGACCCCCTTTCTTTATTTCCCCCTTCTTTTTTTTAAGCATTGTAACTTTTTATTTAAAATCAGCTCTTTTAATTGCTCTTTCAAACTTTGTTTACTTTCAAACTATTGTGCGTTGAAATCCCCTCTTATTTGAGCCTTATCTGCTAATATGTTAATTGCACCCGAAATTCACAATAACTGTCTGGCCAGGAACCACACTAGTGGATCCTGAGGGGTGCCTAACACCTTCCCCTTGGGATAATTTCAAGCCCTTATCCAATCTCTGGTTACCCAAAAAAACTTAGAATTGAATCTCTATTGGTGTCCTAATGCACCTTAATCATTAAGTGGCGACTCTTCAAATGCAAAAACCCAGTTCCCAAAAGGAACGAGTTGTCCTTCCAAATGTCATAAACCCGATTTCGCAAGAAAAAGGGGGCGCGACAGCATGGCGACTCTGCTGGGGACTTTTAGGCTTTTACCATTTCAGACTATTATTGTGAATTTATGTGCAATCACCTGTTTAATTCCTTTAATCATTCAATTCCCCTTTTCGATTGCAAAACTGACTTGTCTTTTTGTTTCTTTCCTTTACTACTGCTTTAAAATTATGAAACTGTTGTATTTACTGCTTTCTTAAACGTGCAAACACGTGACAACATGTTTTTAATTATTGCATAATCATGCTCAACATCATATTCCAATCGTGCCAAACAAATCCCATAGCAACGCTTATAATGAGTGGGTGCGCTCTTCCGATATTATCACCCCCTAAATTCGGAAAAGGCGTATTTGCGGTAAAACCAGTCGATCAATGGTGTAGTCGACGGTTCCGTGCCTTTTCCCCTTGAGTTGTCCGCTCAAGGGTACTAGTCTAAAACCCCATAGAAATCTTACTCTGTTTAAACTGTGCATGCATCATGGTCAAACCTAGCCAAGTCAGTTATATTGTCCGCATAATGGCTCTTTAAGATAGCCTTGTCCAAAGTCCACTGGGTTTCCCTAAACCCAAACGGACGTCACCACGTTCTGTGCATTTATTTGGAGAACTAAATGCTTTATGCCAATTGTTGATATTAAATAGCCGAGTCTGGTGGGGTTAAAGGCCTAACTTTATTTGTCTTGCAGAAGTATGAGGCACGAAGTCCCCAGATTCGGCATGGTCACCAACATTGACCCAAAATTGCTAAGCTGGTGGGAGGATCTTCACTCTAGTGACCAAACTCTTGTCCGGAAATATTTGGCAAACCTACCTTCTCTCCTGGAAATCCAACCCAACAACAAGATCATAGAAGCTGCTACTATGTTATGGGATTGTAAGAGGTCCGTATTCCGCTTCGGGGACATTAAAATGACACCCTTGCTAGAAGAGATAGGAGGATTGGCTAGTATAGCCTGGGAAACTCTGGGCTTGTTAATCCTTGAGAACTGCAAGGGCAAGGGTTTCCTCAAAATGATGGGTTTGAAGAAGAATCCAGAACTGATATGTATGAAAGAATCATATATCCCTTTTGACTATTTGTATGAGAGGTACGGTCACAGCAAATCCTACCGTACCTATCCTGACGAGTCGCCATAACATCATTAGGGCATATTCACCGAAGGGTCTTTGTATTCATGTTTTGTTTCCTGGGATTGATCGTGTTTCCAATGAAGAAAGAAAGAATCCACACCAGACTGGCTATGGTAACTAAGACCTTAATGGAAGGAATTGGCGGGCAATCATTCAGCATTGTACCCATGATCATTGCTGAAATATACCGAGCCCTAGAGAAGTGTCAATAGGGAGCCAAACACTTCGAAGGCTGCAATTTGCTACTTCAGCTCTGGCTCACGGATCATCTCCAAAGGGGTGAATACCGACAAGAGATTCAGAGAAGGTACTGGGATGATCATATAGCCTTCCATCATCTGAGGCCGATGAATTACATGCCCAACATGTTCGCTTAGCCGGAAGATGCCAGGGGATGGGTAGAGCTATTTTATAATCTAACCTAGGATCAGGTACAATGGATGTTCGAGTAGTTTCCGACCGAGGAATTCATCGCCCGATCCAGGGATGCACCATTTCTGATATTGATCGGTCTGAGAGGAACATACCCTTACGTCCCTTTCCGGGTTATGAGGCAAGCTGGTAGGAAGTAGGTTATACCCAGGGTTTACAAGATGAGTTATTTCCGGGCTGACTTCCAGGCTGATGATTGTCCTTATAAGTGCCAAGCTCAGCATATGTGGCACTGCAAGATCGTCATGGGGAGAGATACCATCGAGCCAGATAGATACCATGTTGGTTGTGCTCCCTACTATTCAGGCTTGTTGGAAGATAATCACGATGGTATGGGCCAGCCAGGGTTTGCTAGGGGACACAGGATCATAGATGAAAGGGCCGAGGCAAAGATCAAATACAACCAAATACGTAAGAGGATCCGAGAGTGCGAAAGCGAGCAACGTGAGATACAAGAAGACAACCAGAAATTGATTGAGGAATGAAAGGACATGGCTGTTAGTACCAACAATTGACTGGGATACTTGGAGCGAGGCATAATGGAATTGGAAAGAAAGTTTCTCAAGAGGGTCGAAGACTGCCAAAATGCTGAAGGGAACGAGGGCAAACATCTAGCCAGAGCCTACCTGTTGCTGGAACTTCGCGAGTTGGGAAAGCTGTTCGACGGAGCCAAGGATGCCGAATTTGGGGAAGGTCCTTCTGGGACCAAGTAGATATGAGTTTTTCTTTTTATGAAATGTAATAAGGTCAATGGCCATTTGTGACTTTATTTCCTGTTATTTAGTGTCGATTTGGGGTTCGTCTACTTTTTATCAATAAAATAATGCATTTAGCATTCTAAGTTCTCCAAATCAATTTGTCGCTAGGCCCACCTCGGGCACAAAGAGGTCCCCAAATTAGGACATGATTTACATTCTTGCACTATGTGTTTAAATATTGCAACCCTTATTATAATCCTCACTAACTTGGTTACCTTTTGTTTTTATTTTTGTCTTTGTTTTTATTATTCCCATCCCCGAAGGTTAGTTCATGCACTCTGGCAACATCATCTTGTTCCACGAGATCCAGGTGCCCTCCACCCACTTCTCCTCTTAGTCCTTTCAAAAACAAGAACAAAGGGAAGATGGAAGATTTGAACAACGCCAGAAAGGAAAACTCAACTGAACGAATAGAGGTCACTTATGGTCATGGTAATCTGGTCCCTAAGGAAAATGCATCCCAACTTGAACAAAAACTGTTGAAATTTCAAGAAGAACTTGATCAGGTCCGGAATCTGGCAAATTTATCATTTTCCCTCACCACTCCAGATATCAATTTCCCAAATGCTCAGAACCCTACACCTCCATAGAACATCCCAAAGCAACAAAACCATCCCGCTCCTCACCACCACTGCAATACCTGCCATACCTCAAACAACACCCCGCTGCTCATCCCAGAACCCCAAAACTCCACAAATGACCACTCCCACACAACCATAACACCCCTATCTATGTGGAGACTATGCCACATTTCACCCAACCCATCTCAAACACACCCGAGTCTGATGATAAAGACACGCTCATCAGGAACCTAGCTGAGGAACTTAAGAATTTGACTAGCCGGATTCAAGGCATTGAAGGAAGCAAGGGGATTGAGGGGCTAAACTATGAAGATCTTTGCATACAGCCCGATGTCAAACTGCCCGAGGGGTACAAACCTCCGAAGTTCGAAATGTTTGATGGTACATGCGATCCAAGGGTCCATTTGAGAACGTACTGTGACAAGATGGTTGGAGTAGGGAAAGACGAGAGAATCCACGTGAAAATTTTCATGAGGAGCCTGAAAGGAGATGCTTTGTCCTGGTATATTAGCCAAGATCCAAAGAAATGGTCGAGCTGGGTAGGCATGTCGTCCGAATTTATGGACATGTTCAAATTCAACACGGAGAATGCGCCGGATGTGTTCTACATTCAGAATCTAAAGACGAATCCCATAGAAACATTTTGTGAGTATGCTACTCGCTGAAGGTCCGAAGCTGCTAAGGTCAGACCTGCCTTAGTGGAGGAACAGATGAACAAATTCTTTGTCCGAACTCAGGACCCGTAGTATTATGAAAGGCTAATGTTGATTGAGAGCCATAAATTTTCTGACATTATCAAGCTGGGTGAAAGGATCAAAAAGGGCATCAAAAGAGTTATGGTTACGAACTTCGAGGCCTTGCAAGCTACTAATAAGGCCTTACAGTCTAGTGGTGTGTACAAGAAAAAGGACGTAGGAGCCGTAATGGTTACACAGAGAACCAAATCTCCTGTCAAATACCAAATTTACCCAACTCCTCCACTTACATATCAGCCTACTCCGAACTATCAAGCACCCTTACCCTCCTACCAAACTCCACCACCCACTTATCAATAACCTCTACCGCCCACATATCAGCCTACTTTACCTAGATATTCCCAACCCGCACATGTTTACCAAGCCTACAATGCTCAATCGTCCCATTATATATCACCTCTTACACACCAAAACTTCCCTAGACCTCGACCAAATTTTGACCGCGGACCTCCTAAACAATACACAACCATTGCTAAACCTATTGACCAGTTGTACGAGAGACTCAAAGCTGCTGGTTATGTCACACCCATCCCTGCTGCAACCCTTTAGAACCCTTCTCAGTAGGTTAACCCAAACAAATCTTGTGCATACCATTCTAGCATGAAAGGATACACCATTGACGAATGTAGTTCTTTGAAGGATAAGATCCAGGCTTTAATTGACAACAAGATTATTGTAGCGAAGGAACCCACTCCAAATGTCCGTAATAATCCTCTGCCAGACCACAAGGGTGGAGGTGTTCACATGATTGAAATAGAGGATGATTGGGATCCCGAGGGATCAATCGGGTTGATCGTAGAGGGTGATGACCCAAAGAAGCCAATAGTTACTCTTAATCCGATTGTAGTCCAGATGCAGCCCTCGGGGGACACTGTGGTAATTATGTCCGTGCTACTTGAGTTTGAAACAATGCCATCTGCAAAGACACCAGCGCTAATTGAGGTCGAATTTGTGTCTCCAGCAAATGCACCTACACCATTTGAAATTGTAGTTTTATCGCCCAAGGTACACACTCCATTCGGAGTAAAGATACACACGCCAATCCTAGTGCCGATGTCGACTATGACACTATTCCATACAAAGGCTATACCATGGGACTATACAACCGAGGCAAGGAGGAAAGGCAAGGTTAGGTTCGAGGAAACTGTTGCCGCACAGGGTATGACGAGAACTGGTAGGGTCTATACCCCGAAACACCTAGGTGAGTTAACCAAGCAGGCCTCTAACCGGTTACCCATCATTGAGACAGGTCCAGAGAATCTTTGGAGAAAGATACAAGCCAAGGAATACTCGGTCATCGACCAGTTGAATAAAACACCAGCGCAAATTTCCATCCTTGCTTTGCTACAAAATTTTGAGGCACACAAGAACGCTCTATTGAGGGTGCTGAGTAAAGCGTACGTGCCAAGAAACATCACTGGTAGGGAAATGGCCAACATGGTAGGACAGGTATTGGAAAGTCATAAAATTACTTTTCATGAGGATGAGCTGCCACCTGAAGGGTTGGGTCACAACAAAGCACTGCACATCACTGTGCAATGCGAGGACTACTTTATCACCAAGATCTTGATCGACGGGGGTTCTAGTCTCAACATTTGTCCGCTGGTAACACTCAAGAAGTTGGGCAAGGGACTGCACGAGATAAAGGATGGAGCCATAAATGTGAAAGCCTTCGACGGTTCCCAAAGGTCCACTATTGGGGAGATTAGTTTGTGTTTACAAATGGGGCCAACCTGGTTCGATGTTGATTTCCAAGTGATAGACGTGCCAACATCTTACAATCTGCTGTTTGGACGGCCATGGATTCATGTTGTTGGGGCCGTAGCATCAACACTACATCAGGCGGTAAAATTTGAATGAAATCACCAGGAGGTGATCATTCACGGTGACGGTAGCAACCCTATATATGGTTGCCAGATCATTCCGTCAATCGAGGGAAGAAGGAAGCTAGGTGGAGAGACTTACCATCACATCGAACGGGTAAATGTTGTTGACAAAGACAAATGGTGGGGTAACAAGATCGAGAGTATACTGAATTGGAGTGGGTACAAACCTGGCAAAGGACTCAGAAAGAATCTCCAAGGAATCGCTAAGCCCATAAAAATAAAAAAACACGGCACCACTTTCGGTCTAGGATATGAGTACACTTGGGAAGGATTCAACAACTGGTCGTCACCATGGCTCGGTCCTTACTATCTGCTAGAGCAGCCAATACCACATTTAGAGCAGACTTTCTAATCGGTCGATGTTATCTATGAGTCAGAAGAAGAGGAAGCACTGGCAGCGGTGAAGAACTTGTTCCTAGAAGACAATAACATAGACTGTTGTGTTGTTCTCGAGGAGGAAGGAGAGGAAGGCCCTTCTATACAGGGTGTAAGCAGAGGGGCACAACTCAATAACTGGACCATCAGGACGACCAGAGCCCGACGAGCCTTGGGGGAGCAAGGCTAAAACAAGCACTGTCTTATTTACTAAAAGATTTTTATTTCTCGCATGTTTTCAATTCCTGCAATAAGATCTCTAATGTTCAAAACGATTATGCAATTTATCAAAGTATTTTGACTTTTTTTATGAATCAACACTCATTATTATTTTTCTCTCATTACTTTACTTACACAACATTACTATTCCTTATCTTAATGAACCAATGACTGTGACATGCAACGAAACAACGCAACAAATGGACATAGATTCAGAGGAAGATGACATACCAAAAGAGATTGTTAAGGAGGTTGAGAATTTTAAGAACAGACCTAAGTCCAGCCTGGATGAGACTAAGATTGTCAACTTGGGAGATGCAGAAAACATCAAAGAAACACAATCAACATCCACTTATCGCCATCAGAAAAGAAGGAATACACAGAATTTCTAAGAGAATATGAGGACATATTCGCCTGGTCGTATGATGACATGACTGGCCTGAGTACGTCTATTGTGGCTCACAAATTGCCAACCGATCCGACATGTCCGCCGGTAAAGCAAAAACTCAGAAAATTCAAGCCTGATATGAGTCTAAAATCAAGGAAAAAGTCACCAAGCAGGTCAAAGCTAAGGTTCTCAGGGTAGTAGAATACCCTACATGGTTAGCCAACATCATGCCAGTACCAAAGAAGGATGGGAAGGTCCGAGTCTATGTCGACTACCGCGATCCCAACCGGAACAGTCCAAAAGACGACTTCCATTTACCAAATATACACATCCTGATCGACAATTGCGCCAAACAGGAGTTGCAGTCATTTGTAGATTATTTCACTAGGTATCATCAGATTTGGATTGATGAAGAAGATGATGAGAAAATGGCTTTCATTACGCCATGGGGAATGTATTGTTACAAGATGGTTCCGTTTGGGTTAAAGAATGCAGGGGCCACCTACATGATGGCCATGACCACCATTTTCCATGATATGATACACAAGGAGATTGAGGTGTACGTAGATGATGTTATCATCAAATCCAAGAAGGCTACTGATCACATGGAAGATTTGAGGAAGTTTTTCAATAGATTGTGAAGGTACAACCTGAAACAGAATCCCAGAAAATGTGCATTTGGGGTTCCTGCCGGAAAACTACTCGGGTTTATAGTGAGTCGCCGGGGAATAGAACTGGATCCATCAAAGGTCAAAGCTATTCAAGAGTTGCCACCGCCAAAGAACAAGAATGATGTAATGAGTTTATTGGGGAAACTTAACTATATCAGCCGGTTCATAGCACAATCTACAGTTATCTGTGAGCCAATCTTTAAGAGGTTAAAGAAGGACACTGCTACCAAATGGACTGATTACTGCCAAAATACCTTCAACAAAATCAGGAATACCTGTCAACACCACCAATCTTAGTCCCGCCTGAGCCAGGTAGACCCTTATTACTCTACCTTGCAGTATTGAATGGAGCTTTCGGTTGCGTTCTGGGGCAGCATGATGAAACAAGGAGGAAGGACCAGGCCATCTATTATCTCAGCAAGAAGTTCACCCCGTACGAGGGGCCCGATATTCTCTATTAGAATGCGCCTGTTGTGCTTTGACTTGGGTAACTCAGAAGCTAAGGCACTACTTCTGTGCCTATACTGCATATCTCATATCAAGGATAGATCCTCTGAAGTACATCTTTCAGAAGCCCATGCCCACCGGAAAGCTAGCCAAGTGGCAAATCTTGTTGAGTGAATTTGACATTGTCTACGTAACTCAAAAGGCAATCAAGGGACAGGCACTAGCAGATCACCTTGCTGAGAACCCCGTGGATGGATAATACGAACCCCTGAAAATGTATTTTCCTAACGAAGAGGTATCATTCATAGGAGAAGATATTGCAAAATCCTATGACAGTTGGAGAATGTTTTTCGACGGAGCAGCAAACTTCAAGGGAGTTGGCATAGGAGCAGTCCTCATATCAGAAACCGGTCAGCATTATCTGGTGTCTGCCAAACTCAGGTTACCGTACACCAACAACATGGCCGAGTATGAAGCCTGCATCCTAGGGCTCAAGATGGCTATTGACATGAACATTCAAGAGTTTCTAGTGATTGGAGATTCAGACTTGCTTATACACCAGGTATGAGAAGAATGGGCAAATGAGAACTCCAAGATACTTCCGTATCTGCATCATGTACAGGAATTGAGAAAGAGGTTCGCGAAGACGGAGTTCTAACATGATCTCAAAGTCCAGAATGAGTTCGCCGATGCATTGGCTACCCTATCATCCATGATACAACATCCAGAGAAAAACTTCATTGATCCCATTCTAGTAATGATCCATGATCAACCAGCTTATTGCACCTATGTTGAAGAAGAAGCAGATGGAAAACCTTGGTTTCATGATATCAAAGAATATTTAGCAAAAGGCGAATACCCAGAACTTGCAAATCCTACTCAGAAACGCACACTTCGGAGGCTGTCCAATAATTTCTTTCATAGTGGAGGAATCTTGTATAGGAGGACTCCTGATTTGGGACTATTAAGGTGTGTCGACGCAAAGGAAGCATCCAGGCTACTAGAAGAAATTCACGCTGGGACCTGTGGTCCGCATATGAATGGTTTTGTCTTAGCAAAGAAGATACTCCGAGCTGGTTACTTTTGGATGACTATGGAGACGGACTGCATCCAGTATGTCTGGAAATGCCATCGTTGCCAGATACATGAATACATGATAAAGGTACCTCCAAATGAGCTTAATGCAACAAGCTCACCATGGTCGTTCGCCGCTTGGGGGATGGATGTTATTGGACCAATCGAGCCCATCGCTTCCAATGGACACAAATTTATCTTGGTAGCAATCGACTATTTCACCAAATGGGTCGAAGAAACATCTTTCAAAGTAGTAACCAAGAAAGTTGTGGCAGACTTTGTCTGCGACCGCATCGTTTGCCGATTCGGGATTCCAGATTCAATCATTACTGATAATGGATCCAACCTCAACAATGACTTGATGAAATCTATGTGTGAAACCTTCAAGATCCGACACAAGAATTCTATATCCTACAGACCTCAAATAAACGGGGTCGTAGAGGCCACCAACAAGAATATCAAGAAGATACTAAGGAAAATAGTAGAAAAGCATAAGCAGTGGCACGAGAAGTTGTCATTCGCTCTATTGGGATATCGCACCACAGTCCGCACATCAACTAGAGCAACCCTCTATATGCTGGTTTATGGTACAAAGGCAGTCATTCCTGCCGAAATAGAAATTCCTTCCCTAAGGATCATACAAGAAGCTGAGCTCGACGACACAGAATGGGTAAAAAGTTGTTATGAGCAACTAGCCCTTATAGATGGAAAGAGAATGAACGCAGTTTACCATGGTCAACTCTATCTGAACAGAATGTCCAGAGGCTTCAGCAAAAGAGCCAAGCCGAGACAGTTCACACCAGGGCAGCTGGTGTTAATTAAAAATTTTCCTAGTCAAGATGAAGCCAAAGGGAAGTTCTCTCCCAACTGGCAGGGTCCATACATGGTTCACTGGGTTCTGATAGGAGGAGCCCTCATACTCGCAGAAATAGACAGAGAAGTCTGGCCAAAGCCAATCAATTCAGATGCAGTCAATCGCTACTATGTGTAATCTTTATGCTTTCTTATATGATATAAATTGAATTACGCCTGACCTGATTCCCATTTAAGAGGGGATACGTAGGCAGCCCTATGGGTTCGGTCACAATTCAATAAAATTTTCATTTCCCCCAGCAATTGGAAACTGGGGCAGAATTTTGAGGAGGACCCTTAAAATTCCGAAGGGATTTCAGCCAATCATCGCAAGCAACAGTCAGAAACATCAACCCATTAAACTGGGGCAAAATTTTGAGGAGGACCCTCAAAATTCCGTAGCAAGAGAGGTTGCAATGTCTTGAACCACGTCACAGTCATCGGTTTATCTAAAAGTTGTTTCTTAATTTTATACTTATATCATATTTCACAAAATCATGCATGTTTATTACTGAAATTGCCCTGTTTAGCAACACTACCCCAATGATACATACAGTATCACCAGATAAAAGCCGAGCAGATCAAGAAGAGCTAACAAGGATACGAACTAACCTCCCCCCTTTACAAAACTTATGATTTTTCTTTGGATGCAGGCACTTAGATTACGAAAGCATCAGACATGCTATACACTCACGAGACAAACACTGCTAAGGAATACAATTCTCAAAATTATTGCACTTACCAACATTTGCTATCTACGCATGCTGGTGATATTTCGTGTTGCACAATGTCCCCAGCAGTCACAATATCGCAACCTACTATCAGCTAAGAAAGCTCTATTACCGTTTGCTACCTTATTTCTTGCATAAGGCTACCATTCTGCCTTCCGAGACTAAACGCCGTCTCCATCTGCATTTTCTGCATTGTATAAGGCTACCATTCTGGCTTCCGAGACTAAACACTGTCTCCATCTACATTTGCATGGCTGAAAGATCGCCTCCTTATCTTCATTTTGCATGGCTGAAAGATCGCCACCTCTATATTCGCATGGCTGAAAGATCGACACCTCTACATTTGCATGGCTGAAAGATCGCCACCTCTACATTTGCATGGCTGAAAGATCGCTACCTCTACATTTGCATGGCTGAAAGATCGCCACCTACTACATCTCATGGGCTGAAAGATTGCCAAATTATCCAAAGGTGTCATTGTTCGGAGGCACCATTTTCATAGCCCGAGAATGCCATGTCATGGCCTGAGGACCCCTTTAATCTTTTGCATATCATTATTCAAAGGCATCATGGTTCGGAGACATCATCCTCATAGCCCGATAACATCATTTCATGGCCTACGAATCCTTTATTATACGCTTCATGGCCCAGGACATCATGGTCTAAGGACGTCATTCTAACCGTCCGAAGACAATCCTCACGGTCCGACGGGAAATGGCATCACGTTTAAATTAATGCACAATATATGCTTGTATTGCTTATTCGCAGGTAAATCGGCAAGCAACGACCATCTCGGCAGGAGCGGTTCCGCTCCATTTCCTGCAGCCATAGCAAACCTAAACATTTCCATAAACCTACCACACACCCGACCCTAGATATTGCGTTCGTTCTTGAAAAGTCTCCATCAGCATACTCCGCCGACGGATACAGAACTATATATGGCCTGATTCCTGTAAGACCAGGGATATGTAGGCAGCTTCGAAGCCAGGGCGCGGCCTAAACCTCCTCGAACCGTTTTGTTCGGTCAAAATTAGCCATCATATCTTTACCCGATAACTCTTTCATCCTTCCCAGGTAAATAGGGGCAGCTGTTGATACCCAATTTTTTCTTGTATATTTAATATGCAAAATAATTTCAAAATAGAATATGTATGCATATATAAGTATGTCCAAATATTTTATTATTTTTCCTTAATTTTTAATGATATTTAAATCGATTTATTGCCCTATTTATCCATAAAACCCCAATAATTATTCCCAAAATTATCATTTTGGTGATTTATTTATTGGATTCTCATATTTATGCTAAAATATAGGTAAATTTATTTTTTGCATACTTTTACAAAGTCATTTAGTATTTTTAAAGTTAAATTGTATATAATTACAACATTGGCCTCTTTTAAGATAAATTACATTTATATTCATAAAAATTAGGTCTGGTATTTCTAAATAGTTAATTATGTGTTATAAATTATTTTGGTACCTTTAATTTATTTTCAAAAATTAATTTATTATTTTTTATAAATTAAATAGGGAAAATTGGCTATTTAAATGTTAGCCCAATTTCATTTTGATTATGGCCCAATTCTGAACCCAATTAAACTCAATTGAAACCATTTGAACCCCCGACCCAATTCCAATTTAATCCGACCCAAACCTATCTTCATAACCCGCCCACTCGCCCGTTTTGATTCAGGCCGTTGATCATTTAGATCAACGGCCAACAACCATCCTTGCCTTTTTTAATTCAAACGACCCCTAGCCCTAGCATCATTTCCAAATTCTGCCGCCTCTGAATCCCTTTCTCTCTCAACTCTCTCTCAAATCCTCTCAAACCCTAGCCGTCGCCATCAACTACAACTCTAATACCTCCCCAAATCTATGGTTCCCAAAGTCATCGGAGACCTATATCCACCTGTCATAGCTTCTACGTGCTCGATTATTATGGTCTCGAGGCTAGATCTCGGAAGAGTTTGGTCCAAGCTTATTCGATTGCAGTTCATGACTGTTCTTCGGTCATCTCCGACTTTTTCTCCGGCTAGCCATGGCTATTCGAGTCAGACTCTTGACTCTCCTGCTTAGATCGTTGGTTTTCAAAGCCTTTCTCACCACTTGGGGTTCTTCTGAAACCTTAGCCTTTCAGGTTCCTTCAATTTCTTTTTAGATCTGTTTGAGATCTATGTTTGCTCTGAACTTCTCAGTGTTTTTCTCAAATTTTCTTTTAAAACTCTGCTTTCAAAACCCCTTGTCTTTTCGATTAGGATTTCTGTTAAGTTATTTCAAAATGTTTCTCTGATTCTTTGACATGTTTGGTTATATTTGCTTATATCGTTCTTCTACCTGAGTTTGCATGTTAAAACCCCTAATTTCTTTTAAATGTTTATTAAACGAATGTTTGTTTTCCTGAGTTTTGTCCGATTTGTTTGCTTATTCTCTTTTAAAATTCTCCTATTGTTGAAAATCCCAGGGTTTGGGTCTGAGACTGTTCGTTTAAGTGCATGACTCGATTTGAAGTTCTTTATTTCGAAATCTTTTGCTCCCTTTGTGTGATTCTTGTGATTGCTGGGTTTTTATCTTCTCTAAACCTCAAATATGCTCGAAACCCTAATTTTTCTAAAGGGGTTTTCCTCACCTGCTACTGTGAGACCTTCACATGCTTTTGATATTCTATGTTTTCTTCACTTCTTGACCTACTGGACTGCCATGCTTCGAACGTTGCTATCTACTGAATCTTTGTGCTACTGTTGAGTGCTATTTCTTCTTGCCAACAGGACTAGCCTTGCATGTATAATGTTTATGCACCCTATTTATATGATGAGTCTTCTTCTCTAACTAATTTTCAAACTCGTGACTAAGTTTAAACTTTTCCTTTGTGAGATTCTGATTTCACTCGCCTATTAAGGTTAATTGATTTCTTTTCCTATTTTGCCTTACTGATTCCTTTCAAAAATTAGAGTATCTCTGTACCTGGACTCGAATTGCTTACTTGTTATTTTACTACTTCTTTTATGGCAACTTTCAGCCTACTTTTTAATTGAATGTTTTCCTTATTTCGAACCTGTCACTTCCCGTTAAGCAAGTGACCCCTTAATTAAGGGCAATCACTTCTATAATTGATTCTGAATCATGATTGTTTCCATGTTTGTAGCTTATTACCTCTTTCTTACTCGTTTTCAAAAAAAACTATAAATACCCGTTACTTCTTCTCTTTCAAAACACGAACACTTTTAGTTCTGAACTCACACCTACACTCTAACACTCTCTCTTGCTTTACTATTACTTGTGCTACTGCCTGTTTAGCAGGCTAAAAGCCAAGGCTATATTTCGAAGTCCTGCTAGTTTTCTTTACTGCACTTTGCTTCTTTAACTTGTATGTTCTAATTATGTTTTTCAGCACCAACAACAACATGCTTACTTACTGATTTTGCATTCTTGTCTGCCTACTGCTTGTATTTAATTCAGTACCATTATTTAGCATGTTGTAATTTCCTTTCTCCTATTCTGAATCAATGTATTATGAATCCCAAACCTCTACCCCAATGTGATACTTGTGGTTAGTTTGGGGCATGACAGCATTGAATATTGATGAGCATGACCCAAACTTGATCCTCCTAGGATCATAACCTCCATGTTACCCTTATATGTTGTGTGTTCTGGTTGATTTACAAGCATGACATCACTCCCTATTGCTATGCATGCCCAAAATTAACTCATGCCTAAGTATATAAGCCCCCTTAAAATTGGTTCCCAAACCCCTGCCCCTTTGTGTGAAGTTATCAATTCTTTGAAGTGTTAATGGTTGACTCTCATCACCCTTTCCCTCTTATTTATTCCCTCAGTTCTTAGAACTCAGTTTCTGCACCTTTCACTCTCTTTTTGGACTTAAGTTCTGCCCCCCTCATGTGAGCCTTGCCTTGGGACCTATGAGCTCCCTCTGAACTTGGACACATGAGGGCTGGTATATTCATACTGCACTTGTCCCTATTCTGGTTATGAAACTTGGGTGTGAGCACTGCCCGGGGTCCTATTGAGGCCCTTAGGCAACTCTGACACACTCAAGGCTGAGAAAGGTTTTGGATCAATGGTAGTTTCAGTTGGTTTATCTCATAACTCAGAGAGGAAGTCAAGAATCAGGCTTCCTCTGGTTGTAACTTTTCTTTTTACTTTTTCTGATGTAATTTATTATTCCTGGTTTGTAATAATTTGTAATGAACATTTGGGGCTGGCTAGTGAAAAAAAAAGGTTGGGAAATTATGCATGCTCAAAGGTAGAAAACATGCATATATGACTACATTCTCTACTTGTTCAAATCGCATTTAGAAAACATGCCTATAAGACTGCTCCAATTCTGCATATTCACGTTACATTTAGAAAACATATCTATATGTTTTAAGGCCCAATTGGTTATAACCCAGTAGCATGCTGAAATCAGTAACGCATAGAAATCTTGCCTATAGGGGTTCTTAAACAAATTTGAGTCGTTCCATTCACATTCAATGTTAGATATCATGCCCATGTGGATTAGAGTCAGTAATAGTAGATACCATCATCTGCAGAATTTAGAACTAGTCTAATTTAAATTCGTGTATTCAGAACCTCTGTTTTATAATTCCCTTATTTCCAACAAGGTTTAGCAAACTTGCTTATAGGATTGCAAGCAGTACGTTTTGAGTTACACTGTTTCACCACCTTCTGAATTAAGTAGATATCATGACTATAGTACCCTGTCTAAACACTTAGGCTAGTCTAGAGTAATAACTGTAAAATTGAATCCGCCTTTGTTAATTGTTACAACCAGCAGGCTGGCCTGATTCGGACTTCTTATCTGAGTTATGTAATAAACTAATCTTCCTCAACAATTAACTTCCCTCGTCTTTATGTGCTTTAAATCAGATCTAAAAAGTATGTGCAAGTCATGCTAGTTATGTGCTTTTGTTTTGAGGAAGTATACATGAGTCTTTTGTCTGTTTACATGCTTCCTCTTTATATGCCATATTATCTATTTTTTTATGTCGCCTTAGATTTTTATCCTTTGAAACCAATCAGCCTAATATCCCCTCCCTTAAGAATAGTAGTCCTAAGTGCCTCGGGGACTGATAAGAATGGGACGGGTAATAGCATGCAAGTAATCGAGACCAATCCGCGCTGTAATACCTTAACGGGGTGGGAAGGATAAATATGGATATGATGCCGGTACGCTAATGCCACGTGTAACCCCTCTTTTGAGGAGTGATTACCGGGTATTACATTGATGTGATCCATATTTTTTGTAAACCTAGGACCCCCTTTCTTTATTTCCCCTTCTTTTTTTTAAGCATTGTAACTCCTTATTTAAAATCAGCTCTTTTAATTGCTTTTTCAAACTCTGTTTACTTTCAAACTATTGTGTATTGAAATCCCCTCTTATTTGAGCCTTATATGCTTATATGTTAATTGCACCCCAAATTCACAATAACTGTCTGGCCGGAAACCATACTAGTGGATCCTGAGGGGTGCCTAACACCTTCCCCTTGGGATAATTTCAAGCCCTTACCCAATCTCTGATTACCCAAACAAACTTATAATTGAATCTCTATTGGTATCGTAATGCACCTTAATCATTAGGTGGCGACTCTTCAAATGCAAAAACCCAGTTCCTTAAAGGAACGAGTTGTCCTTCCAAATGTCATAAACCCGATTTCGCGAAAAAAGGGGCGCAAAAAATCTATGAATACATTTGCAGTTGCTCCAGTGGCCATGAGTAACTTTTAAAATTTGGAAATCACCCTGTGTTTATGCAACTTTTCGATGATGCCAAAAGAGGGAAAAGATATTGTGTTTTATATTCTGAATAGTGATGTTATAACCTAATGAACCTGGTCCTTGATGATGAGTAAAATTTTCTAACTTTGCATTGATGTTGAGCTAAGTTCTGGCAGGGCCTAAGTTTATGAAAAGCACAGAGTTTGTCATCATCAAAAAAGGGGAATTTGTTGGCCCAAGGAAAGGTTAGTTTTGAAGACTGACAAAGAAACTAAGACATAAACCAGGTCCATCCTAGTAGAGCACAAATATGGACAGACTTAAGCATGTAAGATGCACGTGAAGGAGATAAACTTAATCTCCTGATCCTGTTCGAAAAGGTTGCATATTGGATAGGAGAAGGACTCCTTACTCAAAGAGAACACGGTTTAAGAAAGGGAAGGAGTTAGAGGTTGAGATAAACTAGAACTCTTCCACCAAGGAAGAGTAGCATGAGAATTCTAGTTAATCTCTATTTACTAACTCTATAAATATCAGTGTTGATTTCTTTTACATGTAACACACATAAGCAGAAGTTAAACGTGAATTGAGAGCAAAATAGCAAGGAAATTTTGCAAGAAGTTTGTGTGTGATTCAAGTGTGCAAACCTGAAGCTACTTGAACCAGATAGAAGAACTAGTTCCAAGTGTTTGTCTTTTATTCTAGTTCAATTGTAGTAAGTGTTTTCATATTGTACCTTTCAGCTTTATCTAGAAGCAATTGTATTAGGTACTCAGAGTTTTCAAGTTAGAGTTAACTTGAAGTTGTCACAACAGTTGAGGCTATGTGCTACAACGGGATTAGTGTTAGTCCTAGGTTTACAAAAGAGTTTTTGTAAATGCAGTTTTTGGCTCAGTAATTTTAGTGAAGAGTTTGGGAAAATCCTACTGGAAGGTAGGTCGTGGTTTTTTCACTTTTTGAGCCATGTATTTTCCACGTAAAGTACTTATGTTCTTTACTTTCCGCATTTACCATTTCTTCAATAGTAGGTTAAGGAACACGTAGAAGAACCAGGTTCTTCCATAAATAGCTTAAGCAAAAAATTGGTCACCACACAAATCACCACCCCTTCCTCTTGTGTGGTATTAAAGTATAAAACATCAACACGACTTGGACACAAGTAAGACATAGTTCCATACGCATCTGGGTTTTCCTTACTGAATCATTCAGCACGGACATGGGAATGACATTGAAATGTCCCAACTACTTCATAAGCTTATGTTTCATACTGCTAATAATAAATAAATCAAATAAACTTCCTTCGCTAAATATTCTTATTCAGCCTTTTGTTAAGATTATCCAACGTTTTTATCGGTACATATATGAGTCATTACATCTTAGCTCTTGAAATTATATACATATATAAATGATTCATCTAATTAAATACACTGCTATTTTACTTCTTCGAGAGAAATATGATTTCAGTCTGAAACTACATTAATATATTTCAGCTAAGTGCCATGTCCTTGTTCTCAAAGTTTTCCGTCCACGTGTTCACGTCAGTCATTTACCCCAAGTATATAATTCTTTTTCTTTTTTTGATAAAAACAATGTTAAAGCTACAAAAAAAGAAACGAAACTCAATTGTCCCACGTATATATTTCTGCTTCATAGCTATTAACTTGTCGATCATAAGCAGGTGCTCGTCTGCATTGCCTTATTCAGAGTTCTATGTCAGTTCTCGTAAATAGACTTTTTTGTAAGTAGATGACCTAACACATGATGCCTAGATGTTGATTGCTTTAAGGAGCATATATGCCAAAGAGGAGATCTGTATGTCATTTTGTAGCACAAGAGGTCAAAGATATGAAGCAGAAGTACATCATAATGTTTCATTAACCACTCTTAACACATGCTAGTTGTGAGGGAATTAAAAACTTTTCTGTATATATAAGACGACGGAACCTTGAGTAGTTATAAGTGAGGAATTATCAAATACATAACCAAATGTAATATCAAGAAAAAACCTATTATATAATATAGTAAAATCAAGAAATAAGGCGTACTATCACCAATGTAGAAAATAGCAGGTCATCGAAACGTAAACATAAATACCTACCAGTTAGTGAATGTATCACTCCCCAGTTGGCCAGATCTGAGATACCTCCCTGCAGCAAATTGTATCTGAAATTTTGTGGAGAGTCAGTTCATTACCCCAAATCAGCTCATGGATACCAACAGTTACCGAAAGAGAAAATATAATACCAACCCCAAAGCATCTCCTCAACTGACCCAGTTTTCCTCTCACTATGCCCTATTAACATAGTCAGCAAGATTGGAAT
Organism: Nicotiana sylvestris; assembly: GCF_000393655.2. Taxonomy (NCBI): domain Eukaryota; kingdom Viridiplantae; phylum Streptophyta; class Magnoliopsida; order Solanales; family Solanaceae; genus Nicotiana; species Nicotiana sylvestris. The sequence continues at coordinate 50,996,905 of NC_091064.1, forward strand.
TTGGTAAAATTTTCTTCATAATAGATTAATGAGGTAACAACTAACAACCCCCCCCCCCCCCCCCGCCCAAAAAAAAATCAAACACACGACGGGAAAAAGTAAAAACAATAAACATCATAAAAAGGAGAACAGGTTAAGGGAGGCAAAAAGCAACCCTGAGCCTTAAATTGCCTATGAGGCGAAGAAACTATAATAAAAGTTTCTATGTGAGCTTCACCAGATGGCCAAATAGACTACCCCTTGAACAACAACAAAAACATACCCATTGTGACCTCACAAGTCGGGTTTGGGGAGGGTGAGATGTACGCAGACCTTATCACTACCTTATTCCTACCTTGTGTGAGTTAGAAAGATTGTTTCTGATAAATACTCTGCTCAAGAAAAGCATTTTAAAACAAGTTTGAAAACTTCAAGAGTAAAATAGCTAAGATGAAAATATTGAAGGAAAGAAATATATTGATAGCAAAAATAGTAAATACAACCAAAGTAAAAGAAACAACAATAGTAAAAGAATTGAAGAATAAGATAAAATAATAATAATAATAATAATAATAATAATAATAATAATAATAATCTGATAAGGAGAAGAGGAAGCAGATAAGGTGCTTTAACTACCCACAGAGAGGAGAGAATCGCTCGACTATCTACTAACCTTTTATCATAATCCTCAACCTCCATGCTTTCCTATCTAAGGTCATGTTCTCGGTGAGCTAAAGATAAACTATATCATGTCTAATCACGTCTCCCCAATTCTTCTCCGGTCTACCTCTACCACTGCCAACTTCCCGCACCTTCTCACTGGGTCATCTGTGCTTCTCTTCACATGCCTAAACCATCTCAGCCTCCGTTTCCCATCTTGTCCACCACGAGGGCCACTCCCACCTTGCCCGATATTTATTCTTTCCTAATCTTATTCTCCTAGTATGCCCATACATCCATTTAAATATCCTCATTTTCGCTACTTTCATCTTATGAACGTGTAAGTTCTTGACAGGATAACACTCTACCCCATATAACATAGTTGATCTGAACTTACCTTTAAGTCTTGGTGATACATTTTTATCACATAGGACCCCGGATGTGAGTCTTTATTTCATCCACTCCACTCCAATTCGATGTGTGACATCATCATGATCTCCCCATTTTCTTGAATTATTGACCCAAGATACTTGAAGCTTCCTCACTCGAGGATGACTTGTGTATCAATTCTCACTGTACCACATTCGCCTCATGTGATGCATCACTAAACTTGCACTTATGTACTCTGTTTTAGTCATGCTCAACCTGAAACCTCTAGGCTCTAGGGTCAGTCTCCAAACCTCCAGTCTATTGTTAACTCCGTCGCGTGTCTTGTCAATCAATACTATGTCATCTGCAAATAACATACACCATGGTACCTCCCTTAAATATGTGGTGTCAATTCATCCATCACAAGGCAAATGAAAACGGGCTAAACACTGATCCCTAGTGAATAGACTATCCCTTTAACAAATAGAAGAAAAATCCTAAAATAAATCCTATTCCTGCGTATCTTCAAATAGTTGAAACAACATTAATATTTATGTTCATGACAATCATACATCCATTTGTAGGAAACAGATAGATTCTAGTTTACCTTCTTATCCAGAAGAACAAAGGACTAAACCCTAGCCACATCATTGAAATAAAGATATAAAAGAAACTCCAGCCCTGCACATTTCCCAAATGTGTAAAGAATGATATCTCTTAACATAATGATTCTCGGAGTTAAAGTTAGATACTCACCACATAGATGCATTAATTTATAAAGAAAATCTTCAGTTTCATGCACATTTGTGACATTTAACTCCTACATAAGTGAATCGTATGGAAGCACCTAGAAAGAATGCTTATTAGACACAACTTAGATAACATAGAGTATCAGCTAGAAGAAGTATTTTACAGGAACAACAATGTCAAATTATCGAAAGGTATCTGAGAGAGAGTAGGACAATACAAAAAAGTACTAAAAACGAAGATAAAAGATCAAAAACTTAACAATTATTTGAGGCAGTTATACCAGCAACAATGACATCTCTGAAATAATATGACATACAGAGATGACTGATCAAAAATATAAATATGATATGCACAGATTTTTGGCATTTGAGTGAAGTAGGCATAAACCAAGTATCAATGTTGCAATTCATTAATCATAGGTTGTCAACTCTACGATCTCAGCGACAATAAAATGTTAGAGTGGGTTGAGGTACTACTCATATCATACAACAAAGGGGAGGAGAAAGAAATGAAGTAATAGAGAAATTAGTCAAACTCAAAAAGGCTTAAGCAAACAATTTCAAGAGCATTCACTCAACTAGAGGTCAATTAACTGATGATAAATATATTGGAATCATCATCCAGGTTAGCTAAAAGCAACCAAAAATCAAGGGTTTTGACAAACAAGCACCAAAAAGCTTTGATGAGCCACTTGTCCCTTTTACTTATATTGTGACAAGTTGATATCAACGAATGAAGCAAAGGGATAAAAAGGATGGATCAACAGTTATCATAATCCCCCAAGAAAGCATTCTGATTTGGAGAAGTTGACTACACTTGAATGAAGTGTACCTTGCTTGTCTCAGCCAGGGTAAGCATGGAAGCTTCAGCTTGAGAACTTGTATAGGCACCAATTCAGGAAGACGGATAGCAATACCTATAAAACCAAACAAATTCACAAAAGATAAAGAGCCAAATGACAAATCTATAACACATGCAACAACAATTTAAGAGTATATAATTTCTACAAAATTGAATTGCTGAAACACAACCTGCAAGTCGACAGGGTTTATGGGTTTAAATTGAACAAATGGCATAGAAAAGGTAACTTGAGAGGAGCCTATAGGTTCAGTTACTTCAGTACATTAAGCAAATGAGACCACAAATTTTACTTTTTTTTAACTAACCGAAAACTCCTGTGGGCTAGCTGCTTCATGGTTCATAACTCGATGGACAATGGGTCTGCCCTATATCCTTTGCTAGTTAAATACCAGGCAGCAGGGTTCAAACTCTTCACGTGTACCAAACCCATGCATTATGTGTTGTGCTCTTACCATTGGACTGAAACACTAGGGGCACCAGACTGCAACTTTTTTAGAAGTCCAATACTTTATGTTGAATCAATGGATGAGCTTTTGAAGATCTGTAACGTCAATGCAAGTCAAAAACCATCTGAACTCAAACACTGATACAAACTTGTCTTCAATAAATTGAAAGGAACAGTAATATCAACAACTAGAAAACCATTTTTTCATATCCATAATGATATTCTGGCATGCCTATATGCTCCCAGTGTCACATTACCCAATATTAAATTTTACATTGTCAGCAAATAAAACAAGTTCTGCTAAAAAGAATAATGAGCGTCATGCTCTACAGGACATTATGAGTTCTAAAGATGGAATTTAGCAAACTGCAAAACAACTTTTTTTCTTGTTCTTTCTCTCTTTTTTATCCCGGGCTATGGGGGGATTTTTGCTGGAATCTTGGATAGAAGGACACTGCATAAGCTGTTTAGTCATCTCCTTAAAAGTCGTCACTAGAAATAGCCAATATTTCTAGTATCATAAGTATATCAATAGTTGTCAAGAGTTCTCTTGACTTTCCTTTCTATATAAAAGGATTACTCGGGTAGCCAAAAAGTTATTCCCTGTAGATGATTGTCTGTCACTTTGTGCAGAAGCTGACATGAAACTATAATGCTATATATGAGATCCTTATTTATGGAAGCTCATAAAATGTGCCTGAAAAGTTTAGCTCGCTTATCTGTAGTATGAAGGTTATTAGCTTGCTACTATAAGTGCTAAAGATAAAAGTCAGATTAATATTAGGCTCTACTGGCCATTCAAGCACAAAAAATCAAATTCTGAAGATCTAAATATCAGCATAGCTGAAATACTGAGATATAGTGCCAGAGTGAATAGTAAAAAGTCAAACATAATGGATATCCTCTCCTAGTCCTGTCTTCTTTTTATCTCTCAAGATCTTTTTTTTTGAAAATGGTAACTTTTCTATATTTCATATGTAGCAAAAACAATACTTAGGTAGTACTGAAACGATATATACAAGAGACTTTATCACTAACACTCTATACATTGAGTCTAAAATATCAATAATGATATTAGTATCATTTGTGTACATCAGATTACACCAAAAACGTAACAGCAAAATAAAGTTTAACTTGATCTTCTGCACTCCACTCTCCACATTCTCAAAACATCTGGAGTTTCTCTCTTTCCAAATTGTCCACCAAACATAAGCAGGTATAATTCTCCATCTAGTCCTGACCTTTGCATGTAGTCCTGCTTCCTCCCAACTTTTAAGAGTATCTATAACTTTCCCAAGCATGGTCCAGGAGATGACTTTGAGGTTAAGAATAATTCTCTATAGGTGAGAAATTGTCTTACAATGGAGGAAGAGATGATTAACTATTTCTGTTGTTTCCCTACACAAAAAACATTTAGAACATAAGATGAGGCCTCTTTTCATCATATTATCTTGTGTAAGGACATCTTCCTTAGCCAATAGCCACACAAAGCAAGCAACTTTGTAAGGAATTTTCGTTTTCCAGATGTGTTTCCATGTCCAATCAGCTATCTGCTGGTTGCAATGATTCATCCTTTTGTAAGATACGTTGACCTTGAATATACCCTTACTGCTACCTTGCCACCTTAGAACATCAACATCTTCTTCTAATCCACTAAATTGTTCTAGTACACAGAAGAAATCCACCACTCTTTGTGCTTCCCGATCATTGATATGTCTTCTAAAAATGATGTTCCATCCTTGAGGTGTCCACATCTTTGCTATAGTCCTTTGCTGATGTAGAGCCAAATTGAAGACTTCTGGAAAAGCCACATCCAATCTGCCAACTCCATGCCAATTTTCCTTGCAAAAGCTAGTCTTATTTCCATCATATACTTTGATTTTGGAGGAATCCCTCAATTCACTCCACAGTGATCTAATGGATCTCCATAGACTAACCCCATATGGTGTGACCTCCTTAGTCATCCATTTGTATTTCTGTCCATATTTTGCTTTAATAATGTTTCCCCAAAGGAGCTGATCTTCCTTGTTGAGCCTCCACAACTATTTCATTCTAAGAGTTTTGCTCTGAATCTTCAAGTTCCTGATCCCTAGGCCTCCAAATTTCTTGCCAACAGTAAGTGCTTTCCATTTCACTAAGTGGTAACCCTTCCTTTCTTTGTTCCCATTCCATAAAAGGTTCTTCCTGATGCTATCCAACCTATTAATGACCCCTATTGGAATGGAGAACAATGACATCATATATGTTGGAAGTGCATCAAGAACTAAGTTAATAAGAGTCACTCTGCAACCTAAGGATAGATATTGGGTTTTTCACCTAGCCAGTTTCTGTTCACACTTCTCTAACACATTGTTCCATATCCCAATTGACTTAGATTTAGCTCCCAAAGGCATTCCAATATATATTGTTGGTAAACCCCCACTTCACCACCCAAAACAACAACTAACAGGTCTATATTTGTGACTTCATTTATAGGGTACAAAAGCCTCTTCTTACAGTTGATATGCAAGCTAGAGATTCCTTCAAAAAGAACTAGAATCACCCTGAGGTGTTTCAGTTGATCTTCTACATCATCACAGAATATGAGTGTATCATCAGCATATTGCAAATGAGTCACTTCGAAACTATCATTGCCCTTCCTAGCTACATCAAAACCTTTTATCCACCCAAACGGATTGGCTGTTTTAATCATATTGTTGAGACCTTCCATAACAATCACAAACAAAAAAGGTGATAAAGGATCACCTTGTCTTAGTCCCCTTTCTGCTTTGAAGAATCCTGTTGGAGAGCCATTTACCAGAACTAAAAACCTGGTTGTTGACATGCAGAATTTAATCTAGTTTATCCATTTCTGGCAAAAAACCAATCTTTCTAGCATACACAGTAGGAAATTCCAGTTGACATGGTCATAAGCCTTTTCAATATCAAGTTTGCACAAGATACTAGGTTTCTTTTGTTTCAGCCTAGAATCCACTACTTAATTGGCTACCATTACAGCATCTGTTATCTGTTTACCTTTGATAAAAGCAATTTGTTGATATTCCACCAATTGTGAAATTACCTTTTTGAATATCTCTATCAGAACTTTGAAAACAGTTTGTAGATGCAACCTATCAAGCTGATAGGTCTGAAATCCTTTAGTTACTTAGCACCTTCCTTCTTTGGAATGAGAGCAATCAGTGTTGCATTAAAGATTCTTTCAAAAACTTCTTTGTCATTAAAGTCTTGAAAAGCATTCATGATGTCAGATTTCACTATCTCCCAGCTTTTGATGAAGAATCCCATAATGAAACCATCTGGGCTAGGGGCTTTATCTATTGCACATAGCTTCAAGCACCTTAGCACTTCTTCCTCTTCAAAATTACCCTGTAGAGCTTCCTTATCCTCCACAGTTAAGACTGGGCAATTGTTATAGTAGCATGCATGTCTCCATTGAGTAGTTTCTTTGTACAGCTTCTGATAAAAATCAACAATTTCCTCTTCTATTCTAGTTGGCTCCTATGTTAATTCTCCTTGTACCATCAATTGATCAATATTATTGAATCTTTTATGTGCATTTGCTACTTTGTGAAAAAACTTAGTGTTTTTGACTCTTTCTTTAAGCCATAGTGCCCTAGATTTCTATCTCCATGAGATTTCCTCATTTTTTATCAATTGCTCATACTCCATGAAAAGAGTTGCCTTCTTGATAGTTTCTTCCTCTGTTAAAATTCTGTCTCCGAGCACCTCATCCAGTTCAGCCAATTGACTTAGTAGTTTCTTCCTTTGCTGTCCTAAATTCCCTGCCTCACTTCACTTTTGCTCCACTCTTGGAGTTTTGATTTGAGAGCTTTTAATTTACAGGCCAATATAAAGTCAGGCTTGCCTGAGAAATTGAAAGAGCTCCACCATTCTTTAACTCTGTCATTGAAGCCAGCTGTTCCTAGCCACCAATTCTCAAATTTAAAATAATTTTTGTTTTTATTCCAAATTCCCCTTGAAGAGTTACTGGAGTATGATAAGATGCTAATCTTTGTAGTGGAATCTGTTTTATATTACTAAAAACTATCATCCCACTCCTCAGAAATCAGAAACCTATCTATTCTGGAAGCCTTGTCTTGATTATCCCCTTTCAACCAAGTGAAGTTACCATCTTCTAATCGTAGATCAATTAGGCTCGTGTCTTCAATGAAATCAGAAAATTCCACCATACCCCTTGTTCTCCTCCTACAATTCCTTTTTTCTGAAATGAATCTGGTGACATTAAAATCTCCACAAATAGACCCATTGTGATATCTCCCTTTCTGTAACTTGAATGGGTTGTTGTTGCTGAATGAGAAGAGGTTCTACCTCTTCCACTTCCCAATTCTCTATTTCTTTGATTGTATTTTGTTGATCTAATTCCAAAGATAGTTCTTGAATTCCCCTGGTCTCATATTCTCTCTCCTCCTTATCTTCTGCTACCCTAATTAAGTCTAGAGAAGGTCCCCCAAGAAAAGCTTCTATTAAGGCCTTGTTTATCTATGCACTTTTTCCATTAAAATCTGCACTTTGGGATTTTGCATACGCCAACTTTTGGGTGGAGTCAGATTAGATCTTGTGAGTTGGAATCTTTCAATTAATTAAAAATGACTTGGGGTGTAAAGTCTGGCCCAAAGGAGTTATTAAAGTCAGCCACTTTATTGGGCTTAGCTTGCTGGCCCTTTTTATGACCTTCATTAAAACCTAACACATGCCTCTCACGTGGACCTTTTTAAAAAATATTTTCACCTATCATAGAAGTACTACCCACGTGCTTTCTTGCTGTAAAATCCCTATAAAGAGGGGATTTTTGTACTTCATTGCAGTTGGTAGCCCTATTTGCCCGATAGATAAAGGTAGTACCTGGTTCTTGCACAGAATCTTCTTCTCCGATGCCCCCCTCTGCTAATTCCGGCGAGATTTCATATCTTGACTTGCTTTCCAGTCATCTTGGAATGTGATGGGTGATTCCGTTACAAGAGATGGATATATCTCTTCGGGAGATTCCTCCCATTGTTCCTTACCAAAATTCTGGATCACTTCAAGTGATTTTTTTAGCTCTGTTTCTTCTTCAGTGGCCACTCATCCTCCATAGGATTCACTTAGTTTTTGAAAATTTCTCTGCGACCACAGATGAAGGGGAATCCCTACTGCTTTGAGCCACGTTTCTTTGATTTCAATAGAATGCGGGGTACATCCTGCCATGGGATTCCACCATTCTAATTGCAACCTAAGCTTTTTCCATAACCACTGCCCTTGTAAGGTCCTTTCAGCCATGTATCTATTAGGGAATTGAAATAAGAACAAATCCCCACATATCTCATATATGTTTACCCCAATAACATTCTTCCAAGCTGAGGTTGACCACCTTCTAAGGTCAGCAAGTGTTGGTTTTTCTTTCACCTCTTCTTCAAAGCACCCCACTAGTCATCTCTTCAAAGGCCCATTGTCTTGTACCTTGACAAATTCAAGAATGTCAATATTTCCACTGTTGCAAGTCACCACTGCTTCCTGAAGACTCCTATTATGCCATTTGCTATCTTGTACAACCTTCTTATAGGGATAATTTATCTCAGTTAATCTTGGGGGAGCTACCACTGTCACTTCTTTTGAGTCTTTAATGAAGTTGTTGATCTTAAATGCTATATCTCATTCCAGCCTGCATTAAAGACTGGTTCAGGAATAATAAGTATTGATCTTCCTGCACCATTTAATGACAGAATACTCATGTATCTCCCATACACATTAAATTTTTTGGTGCATAAGTACTCTGTGGCCTGCTATGATATTTTCCAACTCATAACCACTCTATTCTAGTCCTTTGAGGCCTCTTTAAGTACAAAACAAATCATCTTTCTGCTCATAGTCGATCTGCTCATCATCTTTCGACATCTCTCAACCCATTCAAACCACTCTGTGTTTCTAGAAGACCACCTGATAATATCAAAAGATTTGAACCCAGTATTGGAGTAAATCTTGTTCTCCCCCATACAACAAGCTTGGGAAAAGGTCAATGTAGAAAGCAACCACAGAATATGATTCCTTGAACAAAGAAAAATAGAGAGGAAGAGAGGGAAATAGATTGTATCAGGAAAAAATAGAGGAAGAGGGAAGGGAAGGGTAGAGAAAAAGAGATATCTCCCGTGGAAGAAGGCCGAAGAAGGAGAGATTCTCCCTCCTAGAAGGGAGGAGAAAGAAAGGTCTCGAAAAGAGTGCCTGAGAGCATTTTTTTATAAATAATGCTTTGGAGTATTCTCTTCTCCCTTAATTCTATGCTTTTCTCAAGTCTCCTCTAAAGATACCCACCATCTTCCCATGCAAGGCAAGTCGTTTGCTCCTAGGTTCATAGGCTATTAGCATGAGTATGCTAGCTAACTTATATTTTTACGAGTTATCACGAGTAAGTCGACATCATCCTTCAGAAGGAACAAATAAAAGCTAAGAATGTCTTTCTTATGATACGAGATGAGGAAGTGCAACTTGCCTCTACACCATAGGCTTTAAGAAAAGTCAAACCTTGTATCTTTTTCTATTAGAAGTTGGTTGATGTAAGTAAACCTTTTTGCTAATAAAGGTCAATGGCTATTGAACACTGGCATTACATGTCATCTAAAAATTCTCTACAATGCGAAGGGAAGGCAGCTTGCCTGTGGCTATGTGGACATATTGGGTTTTGACATACCAAACTCTGACATGTCAAAACCCATTATGTCCAGCTGTTTGTGGATAGAGGGCATTGAAAGTCGATATAAATCATTATCAGTCTCAATTCCATTTTTTAACACTTCATGATCTTCAAATTATTAACCAAAAAAGAACAAACCTACATCATTTATTAAAACGTGCCAAAAAAAGGATCTAATGTACTTACCGTAATATGAGGTGAAAATGAAGAATAATTATATGATCATATAATTGCATCAGAAATAACGTTATTGAAAAAACAAACATAAAAATCAGATCAAGCCAATGGAAGATCCTTTGAACACAACCCCTCCCCACAAAAAAAGGAAGCAGTAAATGCCTTGTTAAAAGCTCTACAACATATAGATGATCTGAGATGAAAGAGACAATCGAAATAATGTTAAAAACAAAACAATGCTTACCTTTGTGGACACTCCATATTCCATGAGCAAACAAGCGAAGCAAATCAAGGTACGGTGAATTGTGGATTCCTTCAAGTTGCATATAGGTCCAATATAAAAGTTAAATTATCCAAAAATATGAGAGGGGTCCTCAAACATAACAATGATTGCCTACATAATGTACCAATATTTAATTATATCCAGCACAAATGTAATTTTTGAGGAGGTAAGGTTACCTATGTCCCCTTCCTGTATGTACGCTTTTTTAGTCCCTTAATGAACAAGGTAGGGGTCAATGCCTAACCCCCATCACCATGGGAGGTGAAAGCCTGGGTAAGTGGAGTTTAATTTCTTTTTAAAAAAACATAGTGTACCAATATTCTTATGAAGTGAACATAAATATGAAGAGAGATATAGTGACTCAAATTATGAATAAGAATCTCAATCTGTAAGAAGAACTAATTTGGAACAAGTGTTTCTATCATACTTTTCTTAATCTCATGACTTACATTTATATCCTTTTTTATTTTCCTTCTAACAAAATCTACTCCCACAATATGAATATATAATGCATGATTTCAGTTGAATCTTGTGATTTAATACTGTGCCATAATGAATTTTCAAGTCAAAACTATGGTGTGATAAAGTTTTCAGCGCAAACAATTTCAAGTCGTGTAACCTGACTTCCCAAAAATATTTTTTTTCCACTTCCAATTTTTCATCTAATCTCAGAAGGAACTGCAAAGAGAGGTTTCAAACACTTTTTTCTTTTGCAAGCTTGATGAGAACACGAAATTGTTGCCTCTTCATCTGTTGCACCTACTATGCTTTCTCCTGAATAATGAACCGAAATACCAATGTCTTCCGAATTTCAGGCTATTTTAGTTCTCTTCTTCTATCGTGCATATCCTGATTTCTTTCTCTTCTTTTTTAAATTCCAAAGGTTATTTGGTACTTCCATGCATATACAATACTTAACATTTGCAGCTATATATTCTTCCAGCGATTAAAGACATGAAGGTAGACCATACAAGTTTGTTTCAAAATTGGTTTTGACAGGTGAAAATTGATACCGACATGTAAATCGCAAGTCCATTTGACAACCTTTTTGACAAGTATGCTTTATACAAAAACTACAAGAGTTCAAATTGGCAAGAAATCAAAAGGCTTGAGCAAACAAACTCTCTTATTGGTCCTCCCATAGTACTGTCATCAGCTACAACAACAACAACATCTCAATTCAAGCAAGTTGGGGTCAGCTATGTTGCTTCATTTAAGCTCGCCTAAGTCCAATATTATAAACGTTTAGCTTCTTTAACGCTAGAAGTTTTCCACACTTCCTACAGACATATAAGTTTCTGACAAGGCTAACAAATGATGGACCTAAACTACACCTAACTTTTTTTACAACAGAGAAATCTTCGAGTGTCAATAACGCATGGTTCGAAACTCGGTGTGTAATGGGTCCACTCTTTATTTATTTTTCACTTAAATTTTAGGCTTTTGTATGATGTGTGCCTAACTCATATCATGTGTTGTACTCTTACATAAGACCAAAGCGCTGGGGCACCTAAACTATAATTAGACTAAAACTTAATCTCCACTAATTAGTATCGCCACACAAATATAAAGCTGCAGGACTAGATAAAGAGATCATAGACTATACACGTAAGATTAATGCGACACGGAACCCACCAACATTATGAGAGAGAAAAAAGGTCAACATGCTTCATCGGTAACCAAATAAATAACAGAAAAATAAGCATAAGAGTTTATGAACATCAATGTACCCAGGGATGTGGCCTAGAGGTTAATGAAGTGGCTTGAGAACCATGAGGTCTCAGGTTCAGATATAGAGCAAAAATACTAGGTGGTTTCTTCTTATTTATTCAAACATTTGGTGGATAAAGTTACCTTGTATATGTGAAGGTAGCAGCTACCCGTGAAATTAGTCGAGGCTGGTCCATACTCCACACAATTATTAAAAAAAGAGAGATTATGAAAACAATTAAGTAAAATTGAGGAATTGGAACCTGAAGAACATTGGGAAGGTAAAGAATCTGGTAGAAGGCGAAGAGAAAGGGATAAGAAGTGGCTTCCACAATAACATGCGACAGTGCAGAACTCTTGAGTGCTGATGATATATGCCTGTGTCACAAAGTGATCGATTTGCTCCGCTTGCTTTTGTTATATATCCACCAACTTTCACCATTTTAATTTCTCAGGAAAAAACACACAATTATAATATTCTAGATTACACCACTAAATTGGGTTCAAACTTCAATATCATTTACAAAGATAGAAATTTACTAGTATAAAATATACATATTTTATGTATATTATATATTAATTAAACAAAAAATATGTAACAAATGGCCAAACTTCTTACTGTATAATATGAACTAGAACTAATTTACAGATTCGGATAATAATTCAACACTAACTACTGAAATACAATGAGAAATATAAGGATTAGAGATTAAGAAGGGGAGATGAGAAGCTTAGACTCAAAGCAAAGAGATGAGAGGAACAGACATTTTCGTCTTCAACAATAGGCATAATCCCTTCTCTCTAACTGGTAGTCCTTAACAAATTTCTAAATGGACCTGGATCCCAAATAAAACTCTCCAAACCTTTGTTTATTAAATATTTTGATTTGGCCATCAGTATTTGACAATGACCTGTTTGCTCATTAAATATTACTGTATTTAGTATTGAATTACCTGTGAAATATTGAAACAATTGTTCGATGAGTATACATTTCAAGCGAACAATGATTTCTACTAGCAACAAAAACAAATTTTAATCTTTTCTCTGGGTGAACTTCATTCATATACACATGCAACTAACTTCCATACTTCCTTTTTTAACTTGAAGTGCTTTAAATACCTCATTCTCGACTTCAACCGAATATTGTCCAAACTCATTTGCTAAGAAGAAGTGTATATTTTTCATACATGCATGCATGTTATTATCATAATAAGTGGAGTATACGAAATTTAATACTCCACACCTGATAACTTCATAAGCTTATGTTTCATACTGCCAGTAATCAATAAATAAAATAAACTTCCTTTGCTAAATATTTTTATTCAGCCTTTTGTTAAGATTATCCAATGTTTTTATCGGTATATATAGGAGTCATTACATCTTAGCTCATGACATTATATACATATATAAATGATTCATCTAATTAAATACACTGCTATTTTACTTCTTCGAGAGAAGTATGATTTCAGTCTGAAACTACATTAATACATTTCAGCTAAGTGCCATGTCCTTGTTCTCAAAGTTTTCCATCCACGTGTTCACGTCAGTCATTTACCCCAAGTATATAATTCTTTTTGTTTTTTTTTGATAAAAAAACAATGTCAAAGCTACAAAAAAAAGAAATGAAACTCAATTGTCCCACGTATATATTTCTGCTTCATAGCTATTAACTTGTCGATCATAAGCAGTTGCTCGTCTGCATTGCCTTATTCAGAGTTCTATGTCAGTTCTCGTAAATAGACTTTTTTGTAAGTAGATGACCTAACACATGATGCCTAGATATTTATTGCTTTAAGGAGCATATATGCCAAAGAGGAGATCTGTATGTCATTTTGTAGCACAAGAGGTCAAAGATATGAAGCAGAAGTACATCAAAAAGTTTCATTAATTAACCACTCTTAACACATTCTAGTTGTGAGGGAATTAAAAACTTTTCTGTATCTATAAGACCACGGAACCTTGAGTAGCTATAAGTGAGGAATGATCAAATACATAACCAAATGTCAAATCAAGAAAAAACCTACTATATAATATAGTAAAACCACTCTTAACACATTCTAGTAGAACTTACCTTTAAGTCTTGGTGATACATTCTTATCACATAGGACCCCGGATGTGAGTCTTCATTTCATTCACTCCACTCCAATTCGATGTGTGACATCATCATGATCTCCCCATTTTCTTGAGTTATTAACCCAAGATACTTGAAGCTTCCTCTCTTGAGGATGACTTCTATATCAATTCTCAATCTTCCACATTCGCCTCATGATATGCATCACTAAACATGCACTTATGTACTTTGTTTTAGTCCTGCTCAACTTGAAACCTTTAGGCACTAGGGTCATTCTCCAAACCACCCGTCTATTGTTAACTTTGCCGCGTGTCTCGTCAATCAATACTATGTCATATGCAAATAACATACACCATGGTACCTCCCTTAAATATGTCTTGTCAATTCATCCATCACAAGGCAAATTAAAATGGGTTAAACGTTGATCCCTAGTTAATAGACTATCCCTTGAACAAATAGAAGAAAAATCCTAAAATAAATCCTATTCCTGTGTATCTTCAAATAGTTGAAACAACATTAATATTTATGTTCATGACAATCATACATCCATTTGTAGGAAACAGATAGATTCTAGTTCACCTTCTTATCCAGAAGAACAAAGAACTAAACCCTAGCCACATCAATTAAACGAAGCTCTAAAAGAGACTCTAGTGCTGCACATTTCCCAAACGTGGAAAGAATGATATCTCTTATCATAATGATTCTCGGAGTTAAAGTTAGATACTCACCACATAGATGTATTAATTTATAAAGAAAATAATTAATTTCATGCATATTTTTGACATTTAACTCCTGCATAAGTGAATCGTATGGAAGCACCTGGAAAGAATGCTTATTAGCCGCAACTCAGATAACACAGAGTATCAGCTAGAAGAAGTATTTTATAGGAACAGCAATGTCAAATTATAAAAAGGTGTCTGAGAAAGAGTAGGACAGTACAAAAAAGTACTATAAACGAAGATAAAAGATCAAAAACTTAACAATCATTCGAGGCAGTTATACCAGCAACAATGACATCTATCAAATTATATGATATATAGAGATGACTGATCAAAAAGATAAATATGATATGCATAGATTTTTGCCATTTGAGTGAAGTAGGCTATCACATCCCTCAAAATAGGCTAAGTGTATCTTAACACATGCTAGTGGTGAGGGAATTAAAAACTTTTTTGTATCTATAAGACCACGGAACCTTGAGTAGCTATAAGTGAGGAATGATCAAATACATAACCAAATGTCAGATCAAGAAAAAACCTATTATATAATATAGTAAAATCAAGAAATAAGGCGTAATATCACCAATGTAGAAAATAGTAGCTGGTCATCGAAACGTAAACATAAATACCTACCAGTTAGTGAATGTATCACTCCCTAGTCGGCCAGATATGATATACCTCCCTGCAGCAAATTGTATCTGAAATTTTGTGGAGAGTCAGTTCATTACCCCAAATCAGCTCATGGCTACCAACAGTTACTGAAAGAGAAAATATAATACCAACCCCAAAGCATCTCCTTAACTGACTCAGTTTTCCTCTCACTATGCCATATTAACATAGTCAGCAAGATTAGAATTTGGTAAAATTTTCTTCACAATAGATTAATGAGGTAACAACTAACACCCCCCCCCCCCCAAAAAAAAAAAAAAAACGAAACACACGACGGGAAAAAGAAAAAACAATAAACATCATAAAAAGGAGAACAGGTTAAGGGAGGCAAAAAGCAACCTTGAGCCTTAAATTGCCTATGAGGCGAAGAAACTATACTAAAAGTTTCTATGTGAGCTTCACCAGATGTCCAAATAGACTACCCCTAAAACAACAACAAAAACATACCCATTGTGACCTCACAAGTGGGGTTTGGGGAGGGTGGGATGTACGCAGACCTTATCCCTACCTTATTCCTACCTTGTGTGAGTCAGAGAGATTCTTTCTGATAGATACTCAGCTCAAGAAAAGCATTTTAAAACAAGTTTGAAAACTTCAAGAGTAAAATAGCTAAGATGAAAATATTGAAGGAAAGAAATATATAGATAGCAAAAATATTAAATACAACCAAAGTAAAAGAAACAACAATAGTAATAGAATTTAATAATAAGATAATAATAAAATAATAATAATAATAATAATAATAATAATAATAATAATAATAATAATAATAATAATAATAATAATAATAATCTGATAAGGAGAAGAGGAAGCAGATAAGGTGCTTAAACTACCCACAGAGAGGAGAGAATCGCTCGACTATCTAACCTTTTATCCTAATCCTCAACCTCCATGTTTTCCTATCTAAGGTCATGTCCTCGGTGAGCTAAAGATAAACTATATCATGTCTAATCACGTCTCCCAATTCTAATCCGGTCTACCTTTACCACTGCCAACTTCCCGCACCTTCTCACTGGGGCATATGTGCTTCTCTTCACATGCCTAAACCATCTCAGCCTCTGTTTCCCATGTTGTCCACCACGAGGGCCACTCCCACCTTGCCCGATATTTCTTCTTTCCTAATCTTATTCTCCTAGTATGCCCATACATCCATTTAAATATCCTCATTTTTGCTACTTTCATCTTATGAACGTGTAAGTTCTTGACCGGACAACACTCTACCCCATATAACAGAGTTGATTAGAACTTACCTTTAAGTCTTGGTGATACATTCTTATCACATAGGACCCCGGATGTGAGTCTTCATTTCATCCACTCCACTCTAATTCGATGTGTGATATCATCATGATCTCCCCATTTTCTTGAATTATTGACCCAAGATACTTGAAGCTTACTCTCTTGAGGATGACTTGTGTATCAATTCTCACTCTTCCACATTCGCCTCATGTGATGCATCACTAAACTTGTACTTATGTACTCTATTTTAGTCATGCTCAACCTGAAGCCTTTAGGCTCTAGTGTCAGTCTCCAAACCTCCAGTCTATTGTTAACTCCGTCGCGTGTCTCGTTAATCAATACTATGTCATCTGCAAATAACATACACCATGGTAGCTCCCTTAAATATGTCGTGTCAATTCATCCATCACAAGGCAAATGAAAACGGGCTAAACATTGATCCCTAGTGAATAGACTATCCCTTGAACAAATAGAAGAAAAATCCTAAAATAAATCCTATTCCTGCGTATCTTCAAATAGTTGAAAAAACATTAATATTTATGTTCATGACAATCATACATCCATTTGTAGGAAACAGATAGATTCTAGTTTACCTTCTTATCCAGAAGAACAAAGGACTAAACCCTAGCCACATCAATGAAACAAAGCTCTAAAAGAAACTCCAGCCCTGCACATTTTCCAAATGTGGAAAGAATGATATCTCTTAACATAATGATTCTCGGAGAAGTTAGATACTCACCACATAGATGCATTAATTTATAAAGAAAATCTTCAGTTTCACGCACATTTGGGACATTTAACTCCTACATAAGTGAATCGTATGGAAGCACCTGGAAAGAATGCTTATTATACACAACTTAGATAACACAGAGTATCAGCTAGAAGAAGTATTTTACACGAACATCAATGTCAAATTATCAAAAGGTGTCTGAGAAAGAGTAAGACAGTATAAAAAGGTACTAAAAATGAATATAAAAGATCAAAAACTTAACAATCATTCGAGGCAGTTATACCAGCAACAATGACATCTCTCAAATAATATGACATACAGAGATGACTGATCAAAAATATAAATATGATATGCACAAATTTTTGGCATTTGAGTGAAGTAGGCATAAACCAAGTATCAATGTTGCAATTCATTAATCATAGGTTGTCAACTCTACGATCTCAGCGACAGTAAAATGTTAGAGTGGGTTGAGGTACTACTCATATCATACAACAAAAGAGAGGAGGAAGAAATGAAGCAATAGAGAAATTAGTCAAACTCAAAGAGGCTTAAGCAAACAATTTCAAGAGCATTCACTCAACTAAAGGTCAATTAACTGATGATAAATATATTGCAATCATCATCCAGGTTAGCTAAAAGCAACCAAAAATCAAGGGTTTTGACAAACAAGCACCACAAAGCTTTGATGAGCCACTTGTCCCTTTTACTTATATTGTGACAAGTTGACATCAACGAATGAAGCAAAGGGATAAAAAGGATGGATCAACAGTTATCATAATCCCCCAATAAAGCATTCTGATTTGGAGAAGTTGACTACACTTGAATAAAATGTACCTTGCTTGTCTCAACTAGGGTAAGCATGGTAGCTTCAGCTTGAGAACTTGGATAGGCACCAATTCAGGAAGACGGACAACAATACCTATAAAACCAAACAAATTCACAAAAGATAAAGAGCCAAATGACAAATCTATAACACTTGCAACAAGAATTCAAGAGTATATAATTTCTCTCTACAAAATTGAATTGCTGAAAAACAACCTGCAAGTCCACAAGGTTTATGGGTTTAAATTGAACAAATGGAATAGAAAAGGTAACTTGAGAGGAGCATATAGGTTCAGTTACTTCAGTACATTAAGCAAATGAGACCACAAATTTTACTTTTTTTTAACTAACTGAAAACTCCTGAGGGCTAGCTGCTTCATGGTTCAAATTTCGATGGACAATTGGTCCGCCCATATCCTTTGCTAGTTAAATACTAGGCCGCAGGGTTCAAACTCTTCATGTGTACCAAACCCATGCATCATGTGTTGCGCTCTTACCATTGGACCGAAACTCTAGGGGCACCAGACTACAACTTTTTTAGAAGTCCAATACTTTATGTTGAATCAATGGATGAGCTTTCAAAGATCTGTAACGTTAAAGCAAGTCAAAAACCATCTGAACTCAAACACTGATACAAAGTTGTCTTCAATAAATTGAAAGGAACAGTAATCTCAACAACCAGAAAACCATTTTTTTCATTTCCGTAATGATATTCTGGCATCCCTATATGCTCCCAGTGACACATTACCCAATATTATATTTTACATGGTCAGCAAATAAAATAAGTTTTGCTAAAAAGAATAATGAGCGCCATGCTCTACAGGACATTATGAGTTATTCTAAAGATGGAATTTAGCAAACTGCAAAACAACATTTTTTTCTTGTTCTTTCTCTCTTTTTTATCCCGGGCTGTGGGGTTTTTTTTTGCTGAAATCTTGGATAGAAGGACACTGCATAAGCTGTTTAGTCATCTCCTTAAAAGTCGTCACTAGAAATAGCCAATGTTTCTAGTATCATAAGTATATTAATAGTTGTCAAGAGTTCTCTTGACTTGCCTTTCTATATAAAAAGATTACTCGGGCAGCCAAAAAGTTGTTCCCTGTAGATGATTGTCTGTCACTTTGTGCAGAAGCTGACATGAAACTATAATGCTATATATGAGATCCTTATTTATGGAAGCTTATAAAATGTGCCTGAAAAGTTTAGCTCACTTATCTGTAGTATGAAGGCTATTAGCTTGCTACTATAAGTGCTAAAGATAAAAGTCAGATTAATATTAGGCTCTACCGGCCATTCAAGCAGAATGAATATCCTCTCCTAGTCCTGTCTTCTTTTTATCTCTCAAGATCTTTTTTTTTTGAAACTGGTAACTTTTCTATATTTCATATGTAGCAAAAACAGTACTTAGGTAGTACTGAAACCATATATACAAGAGACTCTATCACTAACACTCTATATATTGAGTCTAAAACATCAATTATGGTATTAGTATTATTTGTGTACATCTGATTACACCAAAAACATAACAGCAAAATTAAGTTTAACTTGATCTTCTGCACTCCATTCTCCACATTCTCAAAACATCTGGAGTTTCTCTCTTTCCAAATTGTCCACCAAACACAAGCAAGTATAATTCTCCATCTAGTCCTGACCTTTGCATGTAGTTCTGCTTCCTCCCAACTTTTAAGAGTATCTATAACTTTCCCAAGCATAGTCTATGAGATGCCTTTGAGGTTAAAAATAATTCTCTATAGGTGAGAAATTATCTTACAATGGAGGAAGAGATGGTTAACTATTTCTGTTGTTTCCCCACACAAAAACATTTAGAACACAAGATGAGGCCTCTTTTCATCAGATTATCTTGTGTAAGGACATCTTCCTTAGCCAATAGCCACACAAACAAGCAACTTTGTAAGGAATTTTTGTTTTCCAGATGTGTTTCCATGTCTAATCAGCTATCTGCTGGTTGCAATGATTCATCCTTTTGTAAGCTATGCTGACCTTGAATATACCCTTACCGCTACCTTGCCACCATAGAACATCAGCACCTTCTTGTAATCCACTAAATTGTTCTAGTACACAGAAGAAATCCACCACTCGTTGTGCTTCCCGATCATTGATATGTCTTCTAAAAATGATGTTCCATCCTTGAGGTGTCCACATCTCTTCTATAGTCCTTTGCTGATGTAGAGCCAAATTGAAGACTTCTAGAAAAGCCACATCCAATATGCCAACTCCATGCAAATTTTCCTTGCAAAAGCTAGTCTTATTTCCATCAAATACTTTGATTTTGGAGGCATCCCTCAATTCACTCCACAATGATCTAATGGATCTCCATAGACTAACCCCATATGGTGTAGTAACCTCCTTAGTCATCTATTTGTATTTCTGTCCATATTTTGCTTTAATAATGTTTCCCCAAAGGAGCTGATCTTCCTTGTTGAGCCTCCACAACTATTTCATTCTAAAAGCTTTGCTCCGAATCTTCAAGTTCCTGATTCCTATGCCTCTAAATTTCTTGCCAATAGTAAGTGATTTCCATTTTACCAAGTGGTAACCCTTCCTTTCTTTGTTCCCATTCCATAAAAGGTTCTTCATGATGCTATCCAACCTATTGATGACCCCTGTTGGAATGGAGAACAAGGACATCATATATATTGGAAGTGCATCAAGAACTGAGTTAATAAGAGTCACTCTGCCACCTAAGGATAGATATTGGGTTTTTCACCTAGCCAGTTTCTGTTCACACTTCTCTAACACATTGTTCCATATCCCAATTGCCTTAGATTTAGCTCCCAAAGGCATTCCAAGATATATTGTTGGTAAAGCCCCCACTTCACCACCCAAAATAGCATCTAACAGGTCTATATTTGTGACTTCATTTATAGGGTACAAAAGCCTCTTCTTACAGTTGATATGCAAGCTAGAGATTCCTTCAAAAAGAACCAGAATCACCTTGAGGTGTTTCAGTTTATCTTCTTCAGCATCACAAAATATGAGTGTATCATCACCATATTGTAAATGAGTCACTTCTAAACTATCATTGCCCTTCCTAGCTACATCAAAACCTTTTATCCACCCAAACAGATTGGCTGTTTTAATCATATTGTTGAGACCTTCCATAGCAATCACAAACAAAAAAGGTGATAAAGGATCACCTTGCCTTAGTCCCCTTTCTGCTTTGAAGAATCATGTTGGAGAGCCATTTACCAGAACTAAAAACCTGGTTGTTGACATGCAGAATTTAATCCAGTTTATCCATTTCTGGCCAAAAACCAATCTTTCTAGCATACACAGTAGGAAATTCCAATTGACATGGTCATAAGCCTTTTCAATATCAAGTTTGCACAAGATACTAGGTTTCTTTTGTTTCAACCTAGAATCCACTGCTTCATTGGCTACCATTACAGCATCCATTATCTGTCTACCTTTGATAAAATTAATTTGTTGATATTCTACCAATTGTGAAATTACCTTTTTGAGTCTCTCTATCAGAACTTTGGAAAACAGTTTGTAGATGCTACCTATCAAGCTGATAGGTCTGAAATCCTTTAGTTCCTTAGTACCTTCCTTCTTTGGGATGAGAGCAGTTAGTGTTGCATTAAAGCTTCTTTCAAAACCTTCTTTGTCATTAAAGTCTTGAAAAGCATTTATGATGTCAGATTTCATTATCTCCCAGCATTTGATGAAGAATCCCATAGTGAAACTATCTGGGCTAGGGGCTTTATCTATTGCACATAGCTTCAAGCACCTTAGCACTTCTTCATCTTCAAAATTACCCTGTAGAGCTTCCTTATCCTCCACAGTTAGACTGGGCAATTGTTATAGTAGCATGCATGTCTCCATTGAGTAGTTTCTTTGTACAGCTTCTGATAAAAATCAACAATTTCCTCTTCTATTCTAGCTGGCTCCTCTGTTAATTCTCCTTGTACCATCAGTTGATCAATATTATTGAATCTTTTATGTGCATTTGCTTCTTTGTGAAAAAACTTAGTGTTTCTAACTCCTTCTTTCAGACATAGTGCCCTTGATTTCTATCTCCATGAGATTTCCTCATTTTTTATCAATTGCTCATACTCCATGAAAAGAGCTGCCTTCTTGATAGTTTCTTCCTCTGTTAAAATTCTGTCTCCGAGCACATGATCCAGTTCAGCCAATTGACTTAGTAGTTTCTTCCTTTTCTGTCCTAAATTACCTGCCTCACTTCACTTCTACTCCACTCTTGGAGTTTTGATTTTAGAGCTTTTAATTTACAGGCCAATATAAAGTCAGGTTTGCTTGAGAAATTGAAAGAGCTCCACCATTCTTTAACTCTGTCATTGAAGCCAGTTGTTCCTACCCACTAATTCTCAAATTTAAAATAATTTTTATTTTTGTTCCAAATGCCCTCTGAAGAGTTACTGGAGTATGATCAGATGCTAATATTTGTAGTGGAATCTGTTTTATATTACTAAAAACTATCATCCCACTCCTCAGAAATCAGAAACCTATCTATTCTGGAAGCCTTGTCTTGATTATCTCCTTTAAACCAAGTGAAGTTACCATCTTCTAATCATAGATCAATTAGGCTCATGTCTTCAATGAAATCAAAAAATTCCACCATACCCCTTTTTCTCCTCCTACAATCCTTTTTTCTGAAATAAATCTGGTGATATTAAAGTCTCCACAAATAGCCCAAGGGCTTTCCATCAATCCCCTAACTGCGCATATCTCATCTCACACTATCCTCCTCTTAATATAATTATTTGGAGCATATACCCCAGTTACATGGCATGAGAAGTTCTGAAAATGTGCCAGAAACTAGCAAGTCATAGTGTGCTACCCGTTTCCAGAACTTCCCCCTCCCAGCTTCTACAATCCCACATCATCAAGATACACCGTCTAGTGCCACTAGCCTCTAAATGAGAAAAACTGATCCATCTACACCCCCCTCATACACTTGTTTGATAATCTCTCTAATATCCCATTATAATTTAGTCTCTTGGAAGCATATGATGTCTGCCTTCCAATCAACTACCAAACTCTGCACTATTCTTCTTTTATCCCTATCGTTCAATCCCCTTACATTCCATGACACAATTTTGAAATGCATGGAACCAGTGTAAGAATCTTCCCCCCTACCCCACTCCTTTTCCCCTCGCTCTTGAATTTAACATCAAAAGTAACTATCCCTTTTAGTTCATGTTCCCCTTTGAATCTTATCTTCTTACACACACTATCAGACTCCATCCTTCTTGCTTTCCTGCAACTATCTACTTGTAGAAGCAATTCCAATACCTCCTCTTCATGCCCCTGGAAATCTAACCCAAGTAATTTGCCCAACTTGATTAAATTCTTTTAGACCCATTGTGATATCTACCTTTCTGTAACTTGAATGGCTTGTTGTTGCTGAATGAGAAGAGGTTCTGCCTCTTCCACTTCCCAATTCTCTATTTCTCTAGTTGTATTTTGTTGATCTAATTCCAAAGATAGTTTTTGAATTCCCCTGCTCTCATATTCTCTCTCCTCCTGATCTTCTGCTGCCCTAATTAAGTCTAGAGAAGGTCCCCCAACAAAAGCTTCTGTTAAGGCCTTGTTTATCTCTGCACTTTGGGATTTTGCATGCGCCAACTTTTGGGTGGAGTCAGATTCTAGAGCTTCAGTAAAAGGATCTCTGAATAGATCTTGTGAGTTGGAATCTTTCAATTCATTAAAAATGACTTGGGTTGCAAAGTCTGGCCCCAAGGAGTTATTAAAGTCAGCCACTTTATTGGGCTTAGCTTGCTGGCCCATTTTATTACCTTCATTAAACCCTAACACATGCCTCTCACGTGGACCTTTTTAAAAAATATTTTCACCTATCACAGAAGTACTACCCCACGTGCTTTCTTGCTGTAAAATCCCTATAAAGAAGGGATTTTTGTACTTCATTGCAGTTGGTAGCCCTATTTGCCTGATAGGTAAAGGTAGTACCTGGTTCTTGCACATGATCTTCTTCTCCGATGCCCCCCTCTGCTAATTTTGGCGAGATTTCATATCTTGACTTGCTTTCCGGCCAGCTTGGAATGTGAAGGGTGATTCCGTTACAAGAGATGGATATATCTCTTCGGGAGATTCCTCCCATTGTTCCTTACCAAAATTCTGGACCACTTCAGGTGATATTTTTAGCTCTGTTTCTTCTTCAGTGGCCACTCATCCTCCATAGAATTCACTTATTTTTTGAAAATTTCTCTGTGACCACAGATGAAGGGGAATCCCTACTGCTTTGATCCACGTTTCTTTGATTTCAATAAAATATGGGGTACATCCTACCATGGGATTCCACCATTCTAATTGCAACCTAAGCTTTTTCCATAACCACTACCCTTGTAAGGTCCTTTCAGCTATGTATCTATTAGGGAATTCAAATAAAAACAAATCCCCATATATCTCATATATGTTTACCCCAATAACATTCTTCCAAGCTGAGGTTGACCACCTTCTAATGTCAGCAAGTGTTGGTTTTTCCTTCGCCACTTCTTCAAGCACCCCACTAGACATCTCTTCAAAGGCCCATTGTCTTGTACCTTGACAAATTCAAGAATGTCAATATTTCCACTGTTGCAAGTCACCACTGCTTCCCTAAGACTCCTATTCTGCCATTTGCTATCTTGTACAGCCTTCTTATAGGGATAATTTATCTCAGTTAATCTTGGGGGAGCTACCACTGTCACTTATTTTGAGTCTTTAATGAAATTGTTGATCTTAAATGCTATATCTCATTCCAGCCTGCATTAAAGACTGGTTCAGGAATAATAAGTATTGATCTTCCTGCACCATTTAATGACAGAATACTCATGTATCTCCCATACACATTAAATTTTTTGGTGCATAAGTACTCTGTGGCCTGCTATGATATTTTCCATCTCATGAACACTCTATTCTAGTCCTTTGAGGCCTCTTTAAGAACAAAACAAATAATCTTTCTGCTCATTGTCGATCTACTCATCATCTTTCGACTTCTCTCATCCCATTCGAACCACTCTCTGTTGCTAGCAAACCACCTGATAATATCAAAAGATTTGAACTCAGTATTGGAGTAAATCTTGTTCTCCCTCATACCACAAGCTTGGGAAAAGGTCAATGTAGAAAGCAACCACAGAATGTGATTCCTTGAACAAAGAAAATAGAGAGGAAGGGAGGGAAATAGATTGTATCAGGAAAAAATAGAGGAGGGGGGAAGGGAAGGGTAGAGAAAAAGAGATGTCTCTGGTGGAAGAAGGCCGGAGAAGGATAGATTCTCCCTCCTAGAAAGGAGGAGAAAGAAAGGTCTCGAAAAGAGTGCCTGAGAGCATTTTTTTTATAAATAATGCTTTGGAGTATTCTCTTCTCCCTTAATTTTATGCTTTTCTTATGTCTCCTCTAAAGATACCCACCATCTTCCCGTGTAAGGCAAGTCATTTGCTCCTAGGTTCATAGGCTATTAGCATGAGTATGCTAGCTAACTTATATTTTTACGAGTTATCACGAGTAAGTCGACATCATCCTTCAGAAGGAACAAATAAAAGCTAAGAATGTCTTTCTTAGGGTACGAGACGAGGAAGTGCAACTTGCCTCTACACCATAGGCTTTAAAAAAAGTCAAACCTTGTATCTTTTTCTATTAGAAGTTGGCTGCTGTAACTAAACTTTTTCGCCAATAAAGGTCAATGGCTATTGAACACTGGCATTACATGTCATCTGAAAATCCTGTGCAACGCGAAGGGAAGGCAGCTTGCATGTGGCTATGTGACCTCATACCAAACTCTGACATGCCAAAACCCATTATGTCCAGCTACTTGTGGATAGAGGGCATTGAAAGTCGATATAGATCATTATCAGTCTCACAAATTCCATTTTTAACACTTCATGATCGGCAAATTATTAACTAAAAAAGAACAAACCTACGTCATTTATTGAAACGTGCCAAAATAAAGGATCTAATGTACTTACCGTAATATGAGGTGATGATGAAGAATAATTATATGATCATATAATTGCATCAGAAATAACGTTATTGAAAAAACAAACATTAAAATCAGATCATGCCAATGGAAGATCCTTTGAACACAGCCCCTCCCCACAAAAAAGGAAGCAATAAGTGCCTTGTTAAAAGCTCTACAACATATAGATGGTCTGAGATGAAAGAGGAAATCTAAATAATGTTAAAAACAAAACAATGCTTACCTTTGTGGACACTCCTTATTCCATGAGCAAACAAGCGAAGCAAATCAAGGTACGGTGAATTGTGGATTCCTTCAAGTTGCATATAGGCCCAATATAAATGTTAAATTATCCAAAAATACTAGAGGGGTCCTAAAACATAACAATGATTACCAATATTTAAATATATCCAGCACAAATGTAATTTTTGAGGAGGTAAGGTTACCTATGTCCCCCTTCTATATGTACGCTTTTTTAGTCCCTTAATGAACAAGGTAGGGGTCAATGCCTAACCCCATCACCATGGGAGGTTAAAGCCTGGGTAAGTGGAGTTTAATTTCTTTTTAAAAAAATATAATGTACCAATATTCTTATGAAGTGAACATAAATATCAAGAGAGATACAGTGACTCAAATTATGAATAAGAATCTCAATCTGTCAGAAAAACTAATTTGGAACAAGTGTTTATATCATACTTTTCCTAATCTCATGACTTACATTTATATCCTTTTTTATTTGCCTTCTAACAGAATCTACTCCCACAATCTGAATATATAATGCGTGATTTCAGTTGAATCTTGTGATTTAATATTGTGCCATAATGAGTTTTTTCCACTTCCAATTTTTCATCTAATCTCAGAAGGAACTGCAAAGAGAGGTTTCAAACACTTTTTTCTTTTGCAAGCTTGGTGAGAACACAAAATTGTTGTCTCTTCATCTGTTGCACCTACTATGCATTCTCCTGAATACTGAACCGAAATACCAATGTCTTCCAAATTTCAGGCTATTTTAGTTCTTTTCTTCTATCATGCATATCCTAATTTCTTTCTCTTCTTTTTTAAATTCCAAAGGTTATTTGGTACTTCCATGCATATACAATACTTAACATTTGCAGCTATATATTCTTCCAGCGATTAAAGACATGTAGGTAGACCATACAAGTTTGTTTCTAAATTGGTTTTGACAGGTGAAAATTGATACCGACATGTGAATCGCAAGTCCATTTGACAACCTTTTTGACAAGTATGCTTTATACAAAAACTACAAGAGTTCAAATTTGTAAGAAATCAAAAGGCTTGAGCAAACAAACTCTCTTATTGGTCCTCCCATAGTAGTGTCATCAGCTACAACAACAACAACATCTCAATTCAAGCAGGTTGGGGTCAGCTATGTTGCTTCATTTAAGCTCGCCTAAGTCCAATATTATAAACTTTTAGCTTCTTTAACACTAGATGTTTTCCACACTTCCTACAGGCATGTAAGTTTCTGACAAGGCTAACAAATGATGGACCTAAACTACACCTAACTTTTTTTACAACAGAGAAATCATCGAGTGTCAATAACGCATGGTTCGACACTCGGTGTGTAATGGGTCCACTCATTTATTTTTTTCCACTTAAATTTTAGGCTTTTGTATGATGTGCCTAACTCATATCATGTGTCGTACTCTTACATAAGACCAAAGCGCTGGGGCACCTAAACTATAATTAGACTAAAACTTAATCTCCACTAATTAGTGTCGCCACACAAATAGAAAGCTGCAAGACTAGATAAAGAGATCATAGACTATACACGTAAGATCAATGTGACATGGAACCCACCAACATTATGAGAGAGAAAAATGGTCAACATGCTCCATCGGTAACCAAATAAATAACAGAAAAATAAGCATAAGAGTTTATGAACATCAATGTACCTAGGGATGTGGCCTAGAGGTTAATGAAGTGACTTGAGAACCATGAGGTCTCAGGTTCAAATACAAAGCAAAAATACTAGGTGGTTTCTTCTTATTTATTCAAACATTTGGTGGATAAAGTTACCTTGTATATGTGAAGGTAGCAGCTACCCGTGAAATTAGTCGAGGCTGGTCCATACTCCACACAATTATTAAAAAAAGAGAGATTATGAAAACAATAAAGTAAAATTGAGGAATTGGAACCTGAAGAACATTAGGAAGGTAAAGAATCTGGTAGAAGGCGAAGAGAAAAGGATACGAAGTGGCTTCCACAATAACATGCGGCAGTGCAGAACTCTTGAGTGCTGATGATATATGCCTGTGTCACAAAGTTATCGATTTGCTCCGCTTGCTTTTGTTATATATCCACCATCTTTCACCGTTTTAATTTCTCAGGAAAAAACACATAATTATAATATTCTAGATTACACCACTAAATTGGGTTCAAACTTCAATATCATTTACAAAGTTAGAAATTTACTAGTATAAAATATACATATTTTATGTATATTATATATTAATTAAACAAAAAATATGTAACAAATGGCCAAACTCTTTACTGTATTAATATGAACTAGAACTCATTTACAGATTCGGATAATAATTCAACACTAACTACTGAATTACAATGAGAAATATAAGGATTAGAGATTAAGAAGGGGAGATGAGAAGCTTAGACTCAAAGCAAAGAGATGAGAGCAACAGACATTTTCGTCTTCAACAATAGGCATAATCCCTTCTCTCTAACTGCTAGTCCTTAACCAATTTCTAAATGGACCTCGATCCCAAATAAAACTCTCCAAACCTTTGTTTATTAAATATTTTGATTTGGCCATCAGTATTTGACAGTGACCTGTTTGCTCATTAAATATTACTCCCTCCGTTTCAATTTATGTGAACCCATTTGACTGGGCACGGAGTTTAAGAAAAGAGAGAATACTTTTGAACTTGTGGTGTAAAATAAGACACATATATTTTTTGTGGTTATAAATCATTGCATAATGGTAAATTATTTCCAAATAAGGAAAGGGGTCATTCTTTTTGGCACGGACCAAAAAGGAAATAGGTTCACATAAATTGAAACGGAGGGAGTATTTAGTATTGAATTACCTGTGAAATATTAAAACAATTGTTCGATGAGTATACATTTCAATCGAATAATGATTTCTACTAGCAACAAAAACAAATTTTAATCTTTTCTCTGGGTGAACTTCATTCATATACACATGCAACTAACTTCCATACTTCCTTTTTTAACTTGAAGTGCTTTAAATACCTCATTCTCGACTTCAACCGAATATTGTCCGAACTCATTTGCTAATAAGAAGTGTATATTTTTCATACATGCATGCATGTTATTATCATAATAAGTGGAGTATAAGAAATTTAATACTCCACACCTGATAACTTCATAAGCTTATGTTTCATACTGCTAGTAATCAATAAATAAAATAAACTTCCTTTGCTAAATATTTTTATTCAGCCTTTTGTTAAGATTATCCAATGTTTTTATCGGTATATATAGGAGTCATTACATCTTAGCTCATGACATTATATACATATATAAATGATTCATCTAATTAAATACACTGCTATTTTACTTCTTCGAGAGAAGTATGATTTCAGTCTGAAACTACATTAATACATTTCAGCTAAGTGCCATGTCCTTGTTCTCAAAGTTTTCCATCCACGTGTTCACGTCAGTCATTTACCCCAAGTATATAATTCTTTTTGTTTTTTTGATAAAAAACAATGTCAAAGCTACAAAAAAAAGAAATGAAACTCAATTGTCCCACGTATATATTTCTGCTTCATAGCTATTAACTTGTCGATCATAAGCAGGTGCTCGTCTGCATTGCCTTATTCAGAGTTCTATGTCAGTTCTCGTAAATAGACTTTTTTGTAAGTAGATGACCTAACACATGATGCCTAGATATTGATTGCTTTAAGGAGCATATATGCCAAAGAGGAGATCTGTATGTTATTTTGTAGCACAAGAGGTCAAAGATATGAAGCAGAAGTACATCAAAAAGTTTCATTAATTAACCACTCTTAACACATTCTAGTTGTGAGGGAATTAAAAACTTTTCTGTATCTATAAGACCACGGAACCTTGAGTAGCTATAAGTGAGGAATGATCAAATACATAACCAAATGTCAAATCAAGAAAAAACCTACTATATAATATAGTAAAATCAAGAAATAAGGCGTAATATCACCAATGTAGAAAATAGCAGCTGGTCGTCGAAACGTAAACATAAATACCTACCAGTTAGTGCATGTATCATACTCCCCAGTTGGCCAGATCTGAGATACCTCCATGCAGCAAATTGTAGCTGAAATTTTGTGGAGAGTCAGTTCGTTACCCCAAATCAGCTCATGGCTACCAAGAGTTACCGAAAGAGCAAATATAATACCAACCCCAAAGCATCTCCTTAACTGACTCAGTTTTCCTCTCACTATGCCATATTAACATAGTCAGCAAGATTAGAATTTGGTAAAATTTTCTTCACAATAGATTAATGAGGTAACAACTAACACCCCCCCCCCCCCCCAAAAAAAAAAAAAAACGAAACACACGACGGGAAAAAGAAAAAACAATAAACATCATAAAAAGGAGAACAGGTTAAGGGAGGCAAAAAGCAACCTTGAGCCTTAAATTGCCTATGAGGCGAAAAAACTATACTAAAAGTTTCTATGTGAGCTTCACCAGATGGCCAAATAGACTACCCCTTGAACAACAACAAAAACATACCCACTGTGACCTCACAAGTGAGGTTTGGGGAGGGTGGGATGTAGGCAGACTTTATCCCTACCTTGTTTCTACCTTGTGTGAGTTAGAGAGATTGTTTCTCATAGTTACTCGGCTCAAGAAAAACATTTTAAAACAAGTTTGAAAACTTCAAGAGTAAAATAGCTAAGATGAAAATACCGAAGGAAAGAAATATATTAATAGAAAAAATAGTAAAGATAACCAAAGTAAAAGAAACAACAATAGTAATAGAATTAAAGAATAAGATAATAATAATAATAATAATAATAATAATAATAATAATAATAATAATAATAATAATAATAATAATAATAATAATCTGATAAGGAGAAGAGGAAGCAGATAATTAAGGTGCTTAAACTACCCACAGAGAAGAGAGAATAGCTCGACTATCTACTAACCTTTTATCTTAATCCTCAACCTCCATGCTTTTCTATCTAAGGTCATGTCCTCGGTGAGCTAAAGATAAACTATATCCTGTCTAATCACGTCTCCCCAATTCTTCTCCGGCCTACCTTTACCACTGCCAACTTCCCGCACCTTCTCACTGGGGCATCTGTGCTTCTCTTCACATGCCTAAACCATTTCAGCCTCCGTTTCCTATCTTGTCCACTACAAGGGCCACTCCCACCTTGCCCGGTATATCTTCTTTCCTAATCTTATTCTCCTAGTATTCCCATACATCCATTTAAATATCCTCATTTCCGCTGCTTTCATCTTCTGAACGTGTAAGTTCTTGACTGGACAACACTCTACCCCATATAACATAGTTGATTAGAACTTACCTTTAAGTCTTGGTGATACATTCTTATCACATAGGACCCGGATGTGAGTCTTTATTTCATCCACTCCACTCCAATTCGATGTGTGACATAATCATGATCTCCCTATTTTCTTGAATTATTGACCCAATATACTTGAAGCTTCCTCTCTTGAGGATGACTTGTGTATCAATTCTCACTCTTCCACATTCGCCTCATGTGATGCGTCACTAAACTTGCACTTATGTACTTTGTTTTAGTCCTGCTCAACTTGAAACCTTTAGGCTCTAGGGTCATTCTCCAAACCTCCCGTCTATTATTAACTTCACCGCGTGTCTCGTCAATCAATACTACGTCATCTGCAAATAACATACACCATGGTACCTCCCTTAAATATGCCGTGTCAATTCATCCATCACAAGGCAAATGAAAATGGGCTAAACGCTAATCCATAGTTAATAGACTATCCCTTGAACAAATAGAAGAAAAATCCTAAAATAAATCCTATTTCTGTGTATCTTCAAATAGTTGAAACAACATTAATATTTATGTTCATGACAATCATACATCCATTTGTAGGAAACAGATAGATTCTAGTTCACCTTCTTATCCAGAAGAACAGAGAACTAAACCCTAGCCACATCAATTAAACGAAGCTCTAAAAGAGACTCCAGTGCTGCACATTTCCCAAACGTGGAAAGAATGATATCTCTTATCATAATGATTCTCGGAGTTAAAGTTAGATACTCACCACATAGATGTATTAATTTATAAAGAAAATATTCAATTTTAATGCATATTTGTGACATTTAACTCCTGCATAAGTGAATCATATGGAAGCATCTGGAAAGAATGCTTATTAGCCGCAACTCAGATAACACAGAGTATCAGTTAGAAGAAGTATTTTATAGGAACAGCAATGTCAAATTATAAAAAGGTGTCTGAGAAAGAGTAGGACAGTACAAAAAAGTACTATAAACGAAGATAAAAGATCAAAAACTTAACAATCATTCGAGGCAGTTATACCAGCAACAATGACATCTCTCAAATAATATGATATACAGAGATGACTAATCAAAAAGATAAATATGATATGCATAGATTTTTGGCATTTGAGTGAAGTAGGCTATCACATCCCTAAACCCGGACCCGGTCGTGATGGCGCCTCTCGTGAAGACAATGCCAGCCAACACTTTCCATATCCAATTATTAACGGTTAAACCATAAAAAACAAATCTAAAGTACGATAAGATAATCCAAAGTTGACAGATAATAGCATAATTCACGAAAAATAACCCAACACGGCCCGATACCGGGGTGTCACTAGTCATGAGCATCTAGCAAAACGGGATACTCCAAATGTAACTACAGAGTTTAATACATAAAACTAAATGATCAGCACAAAGGAGCGGGACCAGATACACTTGAATCTGCACAAAGGGTGCAGGGAGTAAAGTGAGTACTCCAACTCAGTGAGTAATAATCATAAATAAAGACTAAAAGCAGGAAATAACGTATAGCATAAAGCATGCTATAATGAAGCATTAAAACCATTTAAAATAGTAAACCAGTAAAAGATAGGTAAAATCCTTTAACTCCAAATTTACTTCATGAAAAGACTTTTTCAACAATTAAGCATGGTAATTGACAGGAAATTAAGAAAAAGATAAACACATAAAGATTCGTCCCTCGGGCACAGTATCAACAAATCCGCCCCTCGGGCAACATCTCAGAACAATACCAGCCCCTCGGGCTCAATCTCAGAACAGTACTAGCCCTTCGGGCTCAATCTCAGATCACAATGGGTACCCGTGCTCACTAGGGGGTGTACAGACTCCTAGAGGGGCCCCTTATGGCCTAAGCGCAATATCAAGATACCTCGTGGCCTCATCACTAGGCCCTCGACCTCAAATTAATCAATCCACCTCGTGGCGTACAAATCTCAGGCCCTCGTCCTTATAATCAGTATCAAATGTTTCCTCACAACAAAGGCCTCGACCTTACTCAGTCAAAATCCTCGCAAGCCCCTCGGGCAACAGTAAAACGGTGATTCTCAGTTCAGTTATCATTTAAAAGATCATTTGAGTATTTAAAACATAGTAAACATGGCTGAGTATGAAAACAGTAAAATATATCATGACTGAGTTCAAGTATAAAGTCAAAACAGTGAGAAAATACCAGTAAAAATCCCCGAAGGGTTCAAATAGATGGCTCAAGGCCCAAATATGGCATTCGGCCCAAATCATGATGATAGCAAATAGATTTCAGTCAAATACGCGGTAAAATAGTCATTCAGGACGGACTAAGTCACAATCCCCAACAGTGCATGACCCCACGCTCGTCATCAAGCATGTGTGTCACCTCAATATAGCACTAAGATGTGCAATCCGGGGTTTCATACCCTCAGAACATCATTTACAATCATTACTCACCTCGAATCGGTCAAATCTCTAGCTCGCGACGCCTTTGCCCCTCGAATCGGCCTCCATTCGTGTCGAATCTATCCAAAATCAGAACGAGGACGTCAAAATATTCTAAGGGAACGAAGTCCAAGCGAAAGTAATCGAAATACGATACAAATACCTAAATTACCAAAACCCAACCATCGGGCCCACGTCTCGGAATTCGATAATTTTTACATCAATAGATTCCTTCACGAGTTCATACATATCAAAAGTTCTAAAATCCGACCTCAAATGGCCCTTCAAATCCTCAATCAAATGTCTAAATTTCCAAGCCCTAGTTCTTCAATTTTTTTGGCTTAATTTCCATGATTATTTAGGTGGAATTCACATTAGAATCGAGTTTTAAGTCCAAGAATCTTACCTCCAAGTGATTACCCTTGAATCCCTCTTACATCCCCTTCAAAAAGCTCCAAAAATGATCAACAATGGAAGAAATAAACCCCAAAATCACGGACAAGACGATCTTTTAAACCTTCTGCCCAAGCCTAAAATCCTTCTTCGCGAACGCGGTCAACGCCTCGCGTTCACGAAGCACAAAATGACTTTGACCAAAAAACTCCTCTACGCGAATGCGACATGCCCTTTGCGAACACGATGGTTCCTCAGACTTACTCTTCGTGAACGCGATGAACAACTCAACCTCAAACCCAGCTGACCAATTTCGTCTATGCGAACGCGCTCCCCTTCTCGCGAACGCGAAGCACAAATATCCAGTCCTTCGCAAACGCGAAGGCTTAAGTCCACCCTTCATAAACTGACCCTTCACGAACGCGAGGACCCACTCACGAACGCGAAGGTCTAAATCTTCTGCAACACACAACAGTTTTTCTACAGTTTTAAACATCATGAAATGGTTAGATTGACCACCCGAAACTCACCCGAGGCCTCCGGGACGTCAACCAAACATGCCAACATATCCCATAACCTCATTCAAACTTGTTCCAATCTTCGGAATGCTCAAAACAATATCGAAACACCAAATTCGCATCGGATTCTAGCCTAAGAATCCCAAAATCTTCTAATTTACGCTTTTGATAAAAAAAACTCCACCAAACCACCTCCAAATGTCCTGAAATTTTGCACACACATCCCAAATGACACAGCGGAACTACTGCAACTCTCGAAATTCCATTCCAACCCCTATATCAAAATCTCGCCTACCGACCAGAAATTGCCCAAAATATCAACTTCGCCAATTCAAGCCTAAATCTACTCCGAACCTCCAAAACTCATTCCGATCGCTCCTAAGTCCCAAATCACCCCCTGAAGCTAAACGAACCATCAGAACTCACATCCAAGCCCTCTAACACATAAGTCAACATCTAGTTGACTTTTCCAACTTAAGCTTCCTCAAAAGAGGCTAAGTGTCTCAAACCTTACCAAAATCATTCCGGATTCGATCCGACCAACCCAGTACCACATAACACGGATACACAAAGCATAAAGAAGAAGAAATGGGGGAAACTGAGCGGTAACTCAAGAGATGACTGGCTGGGTCGTCACATCCTCCCCAACTTAAACAAACGTTCGTCCTCGAACGAGTCAAGAAACATACCTGAAGCCTCAAACAGGTGAGGATATCTGCTCTACATCTCCCGCTCGGTCTCCTGTAGCCTTCTCCACGGGCCGACCTCTCCACTGCACTTTTACTGAAGCTATATCCTTTGACCTCAACTTTCGAACTTGATGACCCAAAATAGCTACTGGCTCCACATCATAAGTCAAATCATCATCCAACTGAACCGTGCTGAAATCCAAAACATAAGACGGATCCCCAATATACTTCCGGAGCATAGAAACATGAAATACCGAATGCACATTCGACAAGCTGGGTGGAAAGGAAAGCTCATAAGCCACCTCCCCAGTCCTCCGAAGCACCTCAAAAGGCCCAATGAATCACTGACTCAATTTCCCTTTCTTCCCAAATTTCATAACACCCTTCATGGGTGAAACCTTCAACATAACCTTTTCACTAACCATGTAGGACACATATCGAACCTTCGTGTCAGCATAACTCTTTTGCCTCGACTGCACTGTATGAAGCCTCTCCAGAATCACCTTCATTTTCTAAGGCATCCTGCACCAAGTCTGTCCCCAATAGCCTAGCCTCACCGGGCTCGAACCAACCAACTGGAGATCTACACCGCCTCTCATACAAAGCCTCATATGGAGCCATCTAAATACTCGACTGGTAGCTGTTGTTATAAGAAAACTCTGCAAGTGATAGAAATTGATCCCATGACCCTCCTAAATCAATGACGCAAGCACGCAACATGTCCTCCAATATTTGAATAATGCGCTCGGACTACCCGTCCGTCTGAGGGTGAAAAGTTGTGCTCAACTCAACCTGAGTACCTAACTCTCGCTGTACAGACCTCCAAAACTGCGAAGTAAACTGAGTGCCCCTATCTGAAATGATGGAAACTGGGACATCATGCAAATGCTCAATCTCCCGGATATAGATCTCTGTTAACCGCTCTGAAGAATAGGTAGTACATACAGGAATGAAGTGCGCGAACTTAGTCAGTCGATCCACAATCATCCAAATAGCATCGAACTTCCTCAAGGTCTGTGAAAGTCCAACAACAAAGTCCATAGTGATCCTGTCCCACTTCCACTCTGGAATATCCATCCGCTGAAGCAAGCCACCCGGTCTCTGATGCTCATATTTCACCTGCTGACAATTGAGACACCGAGCTACAAATCCCATAATGTCTTTCTTCATTCTTCTCCACCAATAATTCTGCCTCAAATTCTAATACATCTTCGCGGCACCTGGATGAATGGAATACCGCGAGCTATGGGCCTCCTCCAGAATCAACTCTCGAAGCCCATCCACATTGGGCACACGAATCCGGCCCTGCATCCTCGACACCCCATCATCACCAATGGTCACATCTCTAGCATCATCATGTTGAACTCTGTCTTAAGGACAAGCAAAAGCGGATCATCATACTAGCGCTGTCTGATGCGATCATATAAAGAAGACCGAGAAACCACACAAGCCAATACCCGACTAGGCTCCGAAATGTCTAACCTCACAAACCAATTGGCCAAGGCCTGAACATCAACTGCAATAGGTCTCTCCCCAATTGGAATATATGCCAAACTCCCCATACTCACTGCCTTTCGGCTCAAGGCATCAGCCACCACATTGGCATTTCCCGGATGGTACAATATAGTGATATCATAATCCTTAAGCAACTCTAACCATCTCTGATGCCTCAAATTAAGATCCTTCTGCTTGACCAAGTGATGGAGGCTACGATGATCAGTGAACACCTCACAAGACACACCATACAAGTAATGTCTCAAAATCTTCAACGCGTGAACTATGGCAGCCAACTCTAAATCATGAACGGGGTAGTTCTTCTCATGGGACTTCAACTGACGAGAAGCATAAGCAATAACTCTACCCTCCTACATCAATACACAACCAATTCCAACTCTCGAAGCATCACAATACACGGTATATGAACCTGAAGCAGATGGAAAAACTAACACTGGAGTTGTGGTCAGAGCTGTCTTGAGCTTCTGAAAGCTCTCCTCACACTCGTCCGACCATACAAATGAAGCACCCTTCTGGGTCAACTTGGTCAAGGGCGATGCGATAGATGAGAATCCCTGAAGAAAATGGCGATAATAACCCGCCAAACCAAGAAAGTTGCAAACTCTATGGCTGAGGACGGTCTGGGCCAACTCTGAACTACTTCTATCTTCTTCTGATCAACCTAAATACCCTCGCTGGACACCACATACCCCAAGAAATCCACTGAACTAAGCCAAAACTCACACTTGGAGAATTTTGCATAAAGCTTCTCCTCTCTCAATCTTTGCAACACAACTATCAAATGCTCCGCGTGCTCCTCCTAACTATGGGAATATACCAGAATATCATCAGTGAAGAATATGACAAACGAGTCAAAAGAAGGCCGGAACACATTGTTCATCAAATGCATGAACGTTGCTGGGGCATTGGTCAGCTCAAAATACATCACCAAGAACTCCTAATGACCATATCGGGTCTTGAAAGTTGTCTTAAGAATATCCGAGTCCCTGAACTTCAACTAGTGATAACCTGAACAGAGATCAATCTTGGAGAACACTCTCGCTCCCTGAAGCTGGTCGAATAAATTATCAATGCGAGGCAAAGTATACTTGTTCTTAATTATTACCTTGTTCAATTGCCTATAATCAATGCACATCCTAATAGTGCCATCCTTCTTCTTCACAAGTAGAACCGGCGCACCCCAAGGTGACATGCTAGGCCGAATGAACCCTTTATCAAGGAGTTCCTGAAGTTGCTCCTTCAACTCCGCTGGTGCCATACGATATGGCAGAATAGAAATGGGCTAAGTGTCCGACACCAAGTCAATACCAAAATCAATATCCATGTTCGGGGGCATGCCCGGTAGGTCTGCAGGAAACACATCAGGAAAATCCCTCACAACTGGAACAAAATCAATACTAGGAGTCTCAGCACCGACCTCCCTCACAAAGGCTAGATACGAAAGACAATCTTTCCCAACCATACGTTGGGCTTTCATGAATGATATCACTCTACTAGGAACATAATCAGTCACACTTCGCCACTCAATCCGTGGCACACCCGGTATAGCCAATGTGACTGTCTTAGAATGATAATCCAGAATAGCACGACACGGAGATAGCTAATCTATGCCCAAAATGACATCAAAATCCACCATACGCAATAATAAAAGATCCACACGGGTCTTCAGACCCCCAATAGTCACCATACACAACCAATATACACGGTCTACAACAATAGTATCGCCCACCGGGGTAGATAAATGAACATCTGAAGCAATAAACTCACAGGGCGTACCCAAATAACGAGCAAAGTATGATGACATATAAGAAAATGTGGAATCGGGATCAAACAATATAGAGGCATCTCTGTGGTAGACTGAAACAATACCTGTAATAATAGCATCTGAAGCAATAGCATCGGGTATGCCTGGAAGTGCATAGAAACGAGCCTGACCGCCACCTGATCGACCTCCCCCTCTAGGGCAACCCCTAGTTGACTGACCTCCACCCCTAGCTAGCTAGGCCAGTGGTGGTGAAGTAACTAGCGCTGAAGCTGATGACTGACCCCTCTGCTGAGATGAGCTCACAAGATGATGAGGGCACTGCCTCCACATATGACCCATCTCACCACACTCATAACAACTCCCAGGTGCTGGAGAAGACGACTGAAGGGAACCCATCGCACCGGAGTGACTAGCAAATGCACTCGGCATAGAAGAGCCCTGAACTGATGGAGCACGGTACGAACTCTAAGATGGAATGGCACTAAGTGATGACTGGCCCTTATGAGAACTGTAAAAACCATGACCTAATGACGCCCCACGATAACCTGGGGGAGCTGGCTGAGCATGTCTGAATAGACGGCCTCTGCCGTGCTGAAACTAACCTCTTGAAGGAGTACGACTGTAACTACCAGATCCTCGAGGCCTCTTGGCCTCCTCTTCTTGCACTCCTGGCGACGAACTAACTCAATCTCCCGAGCAATGTCTACAACCTCCTCAAAGGTAGCACCAATCACCCTCTCCTTGGTTATGAGAATACGAAGCTGATAAGTGAGGCAATCAACAAACATCCTAATCCTCTCTCTATCTATTGGAACCATCCAAATAGCATGACGAGCTAACTTAGGGAACCTCATCTCATACTGCATCACAGTCATCTCTCCCTGACGCAACCACTCAAACTCCCTACGCAGCTCCTCCATGCGGGATTGCGGCACATACTTCTCCAGAAAGAGAATGGAGAACTGCTGACAGGTAAGGGGTGCTGCACCAACAGGCCTACGCCTCTCAAAGGCCTCTCACCAAGTTAAGGCAGCTCCCGAAAACTGATAAGTAGTGAACCCGCTATACTAAGCATCATCTAACACTTATCTAAGAAACCCTGTGCATCCTCTCCCTCTGCACCACTGAAGGTCGGAGGCTGCAGTCTACCAAACCTCTCCAACATATGATGCTCATCCTCCGGCATAGCAGGAACTATATAGTCCTGAGCAGCTGCAACCGGCTGGGCTGGATGTGCCCCCGGCGTCTGTAGTCCCTGCACGACCTGCTAAGGTGTGTGAACTAGGGAGTCTGATTGCCTCCCCTGGCCTGAGAAGTAGTTGCGGCTGTAGTGGCTGAAACCGCCTGAGCTAGGTCAGTGCAAACTGATAAGATCTGAGCCAAGGCCTCCTGAAGACCCAAAATCACAATGGGCTAGCTGGTGCCTGAGCTGGTGCTGCTGGAGCATCCATAATTGGGACCTGATCCTGAACTGGGGCAGCTGGTGGATCTGCAGGTGCTGCCCTAGTTGCTCTGCCCCTACCATGACCACGACCGCGTCCTTGGCCTCTGGTAGACATAGCCGGTGGTACTGGTGGTCGTCCATCCTAACTGGTAGCGTATGTCCTCACCATCTGTGAGAGAATAGAATAACAGAAGTTTAGTACTCGGATTAACAAAATTCGCACGACAAGAATTTCAAGAATATGAAGTTTTTCCTAAAGGTTTTGCAGCCTCTCGAGGATAAATACAGACGGATCCGTACCGATCCCGAGAATCTACTAAATCTGCTCATAACTCGTGAGACCTATGTAACCTAGGTTCTAATACCAACTAGTCACGACCCTAAACTCGGACCTGGTCGTGATGGTGCCTCTCGTGAAGACAAGGCCAGCCAACACTTCCCATATCCAATTATTAACGGTTAAACCATAAAAAATAAATCTAAAGCACGATAAGATAATCCAAAGTTAAGAGATAATAGCATAATTCACGAAAAATAACCCAACACGGCCCGATACCGGGGTGTCACTAGTCATGAGCATCTAGCAAAACGGAATACTCCAATGTAAATACAGAGTTTAATACATAAAACTAAGAACATGAAGGACTAATATAGGGAAGAGCTCCGGGCTGCGAACGCCAACAACTACCTAGAGACTCCTCAGATCCGCCTGAGCCGGAAATGATCAACACTCGGGAGCGGGACCAGATACGCTTGAATCTGCACATAGGGTACAGGGAGTAAAGTGAGTACTCCAACTTAGTGAGTAATAATCATAAATAAAGACTGAAAGTAGGAAATCATGCAAGGCACAAAGCATGCTATAATAAAGCAGTAAAACCATTTAAAACAATAAACCAGTGAAAGATAGGTAAAATCCTTTAACTCAAAGTTTACTTCATGAAAAGCCTATTTCAACAATGAAGCATGGTAATTGACAGGAAATTAAGAAAAGGATAAACACATAATGGTTTTCCCTCGGGCACAATATCAACAAATTCGCCCCTCGGGCAACATCTCAGAACAATACAAGCCCTTCGGGCTCTATCTCAGAACAGTACTAGCCCCTCGGGCTTAATCTCAGATCACAATGGGTACCCATGCTCACTAGGTGTGTACAAACTCCTAGCGGGGCCCCTTACGGCCCTAGCGTAATATCAAGCCATCTCGTGGCATCATCACTAGGCTCTCGGCCTCATATCAATCAAACCACCTCGTGGCGTACATATCTCAGGCCCTCGGCCTCATAATCAATATCAAATGTTTTCTCATAACATAGGCCCTCGGCCTTACTCAGTCAAAATCCTCACAAGCCCCACGGGCAACAGTAAAATAGTGATTCTCAGCCCAATTGTCATTTAAAAGATCATTTAAGTATTTAAAACATAGTAAACAAGGCTGAGTACGAAAACAGTAAAATATATCATGACTGAGTTCAAGTATAAAGTCAAAACAGTGAGAAAATACCAGTAAAAATCCCTGAAGGGTTCAAATAGTTGGCACAAGGCCCAAATATGGCATTCAGCCCAAATCATGATGATAGCAAATAGAATTCAATCAAATACGCGGTAAAATAGTCATTTGGGATGGACTAAGTCACAATCCCCACTAGTGCATGACCCCACGCTCCTCAACAAGCATGTGCGTCACCTCAATATAGCACTATGATGTGCAATCCGGGTTTTCATACCCTCAGAACATCATTTACAATCATTACTCACCTCGAACCAGTAAAATCTCTAGCTCGCGATGCCTTTGCCCCTCGAATCGGCCTCTACTCGCATAGAATCTATCCAAAATCAGAACGACAAAATATGCTAAGAGAACGAAGCCCAAGCAAAAATAATCAAAATACGACACAAATCCCGAAATTACCAAAACCCGACCCCCGGGACCACGTCTCGGAATTCGATAATTTTTACATCAATTTATTCCTTATCTCCCCACAAGTTCATACATATCAAAAGTTCTAAAATCCAACATCAAATGTTCCTTCAAATCCTCAATCAAAGGTCTAAATTTCCAAGCCCTAGTTCTTCAATTTTTTTGGCTTAATTTCCATGATTATTTAGGTGGAATTCACATTAGAATCGAGTTTTAAGTCAAAGAATCTTACCTCCAAGTGATTTCCCTTGAATCCCTCTTCAATTCTCTTCAAAAAGCTCCAAAAACGACCAACAATGGAAGAAATAAAGCCCAAAATTGCAGACAAGATGACCTTTTAAACCTTCTGCCCAGGCCTGAAATCCTTCTTCGCTAACGCGATCAACGCCTCGTGTTCGCGAAGTACAAAATGACTTTGACCAAAAAAATCCTCTACGCGAACGCGACATTCCCATCGCGAACGTGATGGTTCCTCATACTTACTCTTCGCGAACGCACTCCCACTCTCGCGAACGCGATGAACAATTCAACCTCAAACCCAGCTGACCAATTTCCTTTGCGCGAATGCGCTCCCCTTCTCGCGAACGCGAAGTACAAACCACCTCCGAATGACCTAAAATTTTGCACACACATCCCAAATGACACAACGGAACTCTTGCAAATCTCGGAATTCCATTCCGACCCCTATATCAAAATCTCGCCTACCAACCGGAAATCACCAAAATATCAACTTCACCAATTCAAGCCTAAATCTACTCCGAACCTCCAAAACTCATTCCGATCACGCTTCTAGGTCCCAAATCACCTACCAAAGCTAATCGAACCATCGGAACTCACATCCTAGCCCTTTAACACATAAGTCAACATCTACTTGACTTTTCTCACTTAAGCTTCCTCAAAAGAGACTAAGTATCTCAAACCTTACGAAAATCATTTCGGATTTGATCTGACCAACCCGATACCACTTAACACGAATACACAAAGCATAAAAAAGCAAAAATGAGGAAAACATAGCGGTAACTCATGAGACGACTGGTCGGGTCGTCATATAGGCATAAACCAAGTATCAATGTTGCAATTCATTAATCATAGGTTGTCAACTCTACGATATTAGGGACAGTAAAATGTTAAAATGGGTTGAGGTACTACTCATATCCTACAACAAAAGGGAGGACGAAGAAACGAAGCAATAGAGAAATTAGTCAAACTCAAAGAGGCTTAAGCAAACAATTTCAAGAGCATTCACTCAACTAGAGGTTAATTAACTGATGATAAATATATTGCAATCATTATCCAGGTTAACTAAAAGCAACCAAAAATCAAGGTTTTTGACAAACAAGTACCACAAAGATTTGATGAGCCACTTGTCCCTTTTCCTTATATTGTGACAAGTTGATATCAACGAATGAAGCAAAGGGATAAAAAGGATGGACCAATAGTTATCATAATCCCCCAAGAAAGCATTCTGATTTGGAGAAGTTGACTACACTTGAATGAAGTGTACCTTGCTTGTCTCATTCAGGGTAAGCATGGTAGCTTCAGCTTGAGAACTTGGACAGGCACCAATTCAGGAAGACGGACAACAATACCTATAAAACCAAACAAATTCACAAAATATAAAGAGCCAAATGATAAATCTATAACACATGCAACAAGAATTCAAGAGTATATAATTTCTCTCTACAAAATTGAATTGCTGGCAAAGAACCTATAAGTTGATAGGGTTTATGGGTTTAAATTGAACAAATGGAACAAAAAAGGTAACTTGAAAGGAGCCCATAGGTTCAGTTACTTCAGTACATTAAGTAAATGAGACCATAATTTTTACTTTTTTTTAACTAACCGAAAACTCCTGAGGGCTAGTTGCTTCCTGGTTCAAAAATCGATGGGAAATGGGTCTGCCCCCAAACCCTTTGCTAGTTAAATACCAGACAGCAAGGTTCAAACTCTTCACGTGTACCAAACCCATACATCACGCGTTGCGCTCTCACCATTGGACCGAAACCCTAGGGGCACCAGACTACAACTTATTTAGAAGTCCAATACTTTATGTTGAATCAATGGATGAGCTTTCGAAGATCTATACCATCAAAGCAAGTCAAAAACCATATAAACTCAAACACTAATACAAACTTGTCTTCAATAAATTGAAAGGAACAGTAATCTCAATAACCAGAAAACCATTTTTTCATATCCGTAATGATATTCTGCATGCATATATGCTCCCAATGACACATTACCCAATCTTAAATTTTACGTGGTCTGCAAATAAAACAAGTTCTCTTAAAAAGAATAATGAGCTCCATGCTCTACAGGACTATATGAGTTATTCTAAAGATGGAATTTAGCAAACTGCAAAACAACTTTTTTTTCTCATTCTTTCTATCTTTTTTATCCTCGGGGGTGGGGGGTGTTTTGCTGAAATCTTGGATAGAAGGACACTGCATAAGCTATTTAGTTAGCTCCTTAAAAGTCGTCACTAGAAATAGCCAATGTTTCTAGTATTATAAGTATATCAATATTTGTCAAGATTTCTCTTGACTTGTCTTTCTATATAAAAAGATTACTCGGACAGCCAAAAAGTTATTCCCTACAGATGATTGTCTGTCACTTTGTGCAGAAGCTCACATGAAAGTAAAATGCTACATATGAGATCCTTATTTATGGAAG
Organism: Nicotiana sylvestris; assembly: GCF_000393655.2. Classification (NCBI taxonomy): domain Eukaryota; kingdom Viridiplantae; phylum Streptophyta; class Magnoliopsida; order Solanales; family Solanaceae; genus Nicotiana; species Nicotiana sylvestris. The sequence goes on from NC_091064.1 coordinate 51,041,836, forward strand.
CTCGCAGAATGTGTCTGAAAGGTTTAGCTCGCTTATATGTAGTATGAAGGCTATTATCTTGCTACTATAAGTGCTAAAGATAAAAGTTAAATCAATATTAGGCTCTACCGGCCATTAAAGCACAAAAAATTAAATTATGAACATCGCTGAAGACCTAAAGATCAGAATAGCTAAAATACTAAGACAAAGTGCCAGAGTGAACAGTAGAAGGTCAAATAGAAAGGATATCCTCTCCTAGTCATGTCTTTTTTTATCTCTCAAGATCTTTTTTTTAAACTGGTAACTTTCTATATTTCATATGTAGCAAAAACAGTACTTATGTAGTACTAAAACCATATATACAAGAGACTTTATCTATCACTAAGACTCTCTATATTGAGTCTAAAACATCGATAATGGTATTAGTATCATTTGTGTACATTTGATTACACAAAAAACATAACAGTAAAATAAAGTTTAACTTGATCTTCTGCATCCATACTCCACATTCTCAAAACATCTGGAGTTTCTCTCTTTCCAAATTGTCCACCAAACACAAGCAGGTATAATTCTCCATCTAGTCCTGTCCTTTGCATGTGGTCTTGCTTCCTCCCAACTTTTAAGAGTATCTATAACTTTCCCAGGCATGGTCCAGGAGATGCCTTTGAAGTTAAGAATAATTTTCCATAAGTGAGAAGTTATCTTACAATGGAGGAAGAGATGGTTAACTGTTTTTATTGTTTCACCACACAAAAAACATCTAGAACATAAGATTAGGCCTCTTTTCATCAGATTATCTTGTGTAAGGATAGTTTTCTTAGCCAATAGCCACACAAAGCAAGTAACTTTGTAAGGAATTTTTGTTTCCCAAATGTATTTTCATGGCAAATCAGCTATCTGCTGGTTGGAATGATTCATCTTTTTGTAAGCTGTGTGGACCTTAAATATACCCTTACTGCTGCCTTGCCACCATAGAACATATGCACCTTCTTGTAATCCACTAAATTGTTCTAGTACACAGAAGAATTCCACCACTCTTTGTGCTTCCCAATAATTGATATGTCTTCTAAAAGTGATGTTCCATCCTTGAGGTGTCCACATCTCTACTATAGTTCTTTGCTAATGTAGGGCCAAATTGAAGACTTCTAGAAAAGCCACATCCAATATACCAACTCCATGCCAATTGTCCTTCCAAAATCTAGTCTTATTTCCATCAAATACTTTGATCTTGGAGTCATCCCTCAATTCACTCCACATTGATCTAATGGATCTCCATAGACTAAACCTATATGGTGTAGTGTCCTCCTTAGTCATCCATTTGTCTTCTTGTCCATATTTTGCTTTAATATTGTTTCCCCAAAGGAGTTGATCCTCATTGCTAAGCCTCCACAACCATTTCATTCTAAGAGCTTTGCTCTGAATCTTCAAGTTCCCGATCCCTAGGCCTCCAAATTGCTTGCCAACAGTAAGTGCTTTCCATTCACCAAGTGGTAACTCTTCCTTTATTTGTTCCCATTCCATAAAATGTTCTTCCTGGTGCTATCCAACCTATTGACGACCCTTGTTGGAATGGGGAACAAGGACATCATATATGTTGGAAGTGCATCAAGAACTGAGTTAATAAGAGTCACTCTGCCACCTAAGGATAGATATTGGGTTTTCCACCTAGCCATTTTCTGTTCACACTTCTCTAACACATTGTTCCAGATCCCAATTGACTTAGATTTAGCTCCCAAAGGCATTCCAAGATATATTATTGGTAAAGCCCCCATTTCACCACCCAAAATAGCAGCTAACAGGTCAATATATGTGACTTCATTTATAGGGTACAAAAGCCTCTTCTCCCAAAGCCTCTTATGTGATCTTCTTCAGCATTACAGAATATGAGTGTATCATCAGCATATTGTAAATGAGTCACTTCTAAACTATCATTGCCCCTCGTAGCTGCGAGCACGTGATTTTTGCCCTATATGAGAAATACTCCCAAAAACTGCAAAATAAAATGATTTTCCTTGGTGTGCAATTTTGTGAGATTTTGTGATATTTTTGGATAATTATTTGTATTTGTCTGTACTTGCTTATTTGTTAAATTAATAAAAAATACAAAAATATGTCGCATTTTGCATGTAGGATTTAATTCTACAATTGTTAGTAATTAAATTAGTTTTACAAAAATTAAAAATTACAAAAATTACAAAAATAGGCATCTTTTGCATTTTTAGCATTTAATGTCCAAATGAACAATTTTATGCTTAATTATTACTTAATTGTGCGTTAATTGTTATTGGGAGTTAATTTGCGCTTTTATAACTTAATTTAGTTCTTAATAATAATTTAAGTATTTTTATAATTTAGTTTTAGAAAATAAAAGAAGAAAAGAAAAATACAAAGAAAAATCGGATTGGGCCATTTCTTCAAATTTCAACCTCAGGCCCAAATAGTTGCCCAATCTTCCCCACGACCCAGTCCACTTCAGATCGGGTCGACCCGGTCCGCCCCATTAACCCAAATACCCAACACCCTTCTTCATTTTTCAAAACACAAAACAAAAACAAAAAAACAAAACAAAACAAAAACCCTAAAACCTAAAACTAACCCATCCGCCCCTTCCCTATCTTCTTCTTCCCCAAACTCAAAAACTCCTCCAAAGCTCCAAGCAAGCATCCATGGCTACCTCCCCATACACAACAAAACACGCACACACGCAACAGCCCATCCATGGCTGCTGCTTCTTCGTCTTCCTCGTCGCATAACTCGCCATGGCCAGTCGACGCTCGTCGAGGCTCGTCGACGCTGCTCTTCCTCCTAGCTCCATAAACCAGTCGTAAAACCAGCTCCAGTTGCACGAAAATGGTGGCTCAAACCCGTCGTGCTTCATCTTCCTCACCATCGTCAAGCAGCAGCTGCTGCGTTATCCAAACAACCCTCGGACGCCGCTGCTTCTCCTCCTTCCTCCGAGCTGCGGCTTCATCGTCCAAACCCCACCGTCGCCGCTGCTTCTTCTCCTTCCTCCGAGCTGATGGCTGCTCGTTTCTGCTTTGATCTGCTTGCATGACTGCTGCGGCCAGCCATAGATCGAGGTCGCAGCTGCTGTAACTTCATCGCATTGCTGCCCACGAGCAGCTTAATTCGTTTCAATTGTTTGCTGCCACCATTTCGTTCGGTTAAGTTTTAGTCGAGGTCGTCGAGCATCGTTTCGAGTTCGTCAAGTTTACAAGGAAGGTGAGTTCGTCGTTGAGTTAGTCGTTGAGTCCGGACAGATTTATTCCCATTTGAGGTTCGTCGAAACAGTCCATACAATCGAATTCGTCGTTGTTCATCTCCGGTTAGTAATTTTTGAGTTTTATTTTGTCCGTATTTTGTTTTGATATTTTCGAACCTAAAATCGGCAAATGTTTGTTTTGTTCATGTAAAATCGGTAGATATTTGATTTTTGGTTTTGTTCATGTTCATGTGTTCTTGTTAAATTAATTTTTCAGATTTCAAATGAAAGATTAATTAATTGTTTTCATGTTATTTCATGTTTGTATTATTGTTTATGTAAATATTTGTTAGTCTAATGTTTGTTGGATTCAAATTGAAATTTAATTAATTATTTCTTCAATTTGTTTCATGTTGTTATGTATTTTCCAGAAATTAGTAATGTTGTTTGAATCATGTGAATCTGTCATGTTTTGTTGCTCAAAAATAGATTTAATTCATGTTCATCTTTGTTTGAAGTTCATGTTTAAATCCAGTGATTTAATGTGAGGTTATGTTTGTTTTTGGTTTTTGATTCGTTGATGAATCATGCGTTGTGTCGTTTGTTTTGTTGTATCCTTGCTCATACATTCATGGTCTAAATTAACCAGGATTGGTTCCCGATATGGTTAATTCATTCCGTTAATTTTGAGTTGTGTTGTTCATCGTGTTCATGTGAGTTGTTGTTGAAGATTGTTGAGAAATTGGTCATCTTGACTATATTTTGGTTAAGTTATGATTAATTGATTGTTTAGAGCTGAGGGGGTAGTTTGGTAAATTGCATTGCATTCGGGGGTAGATTTGTAATTGCAATAAGGTCGGAGGGGTAGTTTGGTAATTGAACATTATTTTGATTCTTTATGTTAAGCATGGGGGACAAATATAATGGGGTGGGGTTTTTGATGTACTTGTTTAATATAATGGGGGACAAGACAAAACATAATGGGGAGGAATCTTGTACTTGTTTAATGTAGGCATGGGGGACATATTGTAATGGGTTGGTAATGTGGCATTTATTTAATGTAGGCATGGGGGACAAAGTTTTAAAATAAAGAAGACATTTAATAGTGGGCCAAAGCATGCCATTGGGGGAATAATTTTGGGGTTAGGAATTGAAGACTTGTCTTGCTATATATAGAGTGATTCTTGACTTGAAATAGGGGAGAGTTTTTAGGACTTGAATGAAAAAACATTAAGGAAGACTTAGAGATTATTGGGAGAATATTTTTGAGAGTAATACATTCTGGAGAATTTCAAGAGTGTTAGAGAGTAAAAGAGAAAGACAACTTGAACTTCTACTTGAATAAATTCCGTTTGTCTTTTCTCAAGTGTGATTCAAAGTCAGAAACTACTGCATCTTGTATCTTTTCTCGCTTCTGCTTTGACTGTGATTGCACTTTGGCATTGCTGATTTTTCAATCCGTTGCTGGGTTATTCTACTGGTTGTTACTGGTTTGCGGTGTTGCTGAATCTGCTGTTGCTGTGGTATTATTGCTGCTGACTCTCCTTCTTTTGTTCTTGTACTGCTGTTTCCAGGTACACATTTGTACAATCTCGGCTTGAAGCAAAAAATGAAATATTAATCAGGCTTTGTTCCTGTTGAATTCCTCCTGTTTAGATTTGTGGTTGAATATAATTTTCTTTTCTTTGTATAAAAATGTAGTTGAATGATTAATGAGTAATGAGGTTGCATATGTATAATTTCTTCATCTAATAATGTTAGTTTAAATTAATCGGAGAATAATTAATTTGTTTTTGATATTATTATGTATCTATCTCATGTTCTAGCATTAGTAAATAACAGAATGAAAGCAGTTTTTCTTTGTACAAACTCGATCGCAATTTTTCATTCGCATTAGCCGTAAACTAATAACTAATAAGTTACGTTTTTCAGCATGTAAATAATTAAGAGATTTTCTTTTATTTTAGAGACGAATTTAATAGAAAATATAGTCACTGTAGGTTTATCCTTAAAATAAAAATGAGACGAGCCTCGCCAAATAAATCACACATCGCTGGGGCCCTCAATAAATACATAAGCATTTACTAGACTTTGGATTTGGCCGTTTAATGAACGTTCACGGCCTCTTCCTAAAATAACAATACGTTAGTCTCTTTAGGACGCGCCTTAATAAATCTTACCTTCTTAAACTCGGGTGCACATTTATGTGACCCAAATCCAAATCTCAACGGAGTCGAAATGTGTTTCTAATCACGGGTACATTGATTGTGACGTGATTCGAGATGCGTGTCCACGACGTTGCAAATTCCTTTAAAAAATAAGAATGAGATGAGTCTCGCCAAATAAAAATACAAAATTGTGGGGCCCTCAGTAAATATTTGCTTTCAAATTGCTTAGATTTCGGGATAGACCGTTTTAGAAAAATTCCACGGTCCTACCCAAAATAAATACTCTAGTCGCCTTAGGCGCGCCTTTAATAATTTAATTTCCTTAAACTCGGGTGCACATTGATGTGACCCAAATCCAAATCTCGACGGAGTCAAAGTGTGTCGACGACCACGGGTACATTGATTGTAATTGTCACGACCCAAACCGAAGGGCCGCGACGGGCACCCGGTGCCTTACTCAACCGAGTACCAACGTAACATATCTTTCTTATCATGTTATCATGAGTAAATGAGCTAGAAAACTCGTCCTGAGATAACAAGAATAAAACATAAGGGAATAGTCAACATATGAAGACCCAACATGATATACAAACTAATATATGTGACATACGGGCCTATAAGGCCGACATGACCATTAGTAAACTCGAAACATAGGCCGACAAGGCCATACAATTATCCATACACCTGACATATGTCTACAAGCCTCTAAGAGTACATAAAATCATAAAGGTCGGGACAGGGCCCCGCCATATCAATCAATACATATCCAAAGCATACTGACCAAATAGGCAACTCCGGAGCAAGTGGAGTGCACCAACACCTTCGCTGAGCTGATAGCCTACTAGGAGGACTGTCAACCTATCAATCGGGACCTGCGGGCATGAAATGCAGCGTCCCCAGGCAAAAGGGACGTCAGTACGAATAAAGTACCGAGTATGTTAGGCAGGAAAGCATAAACAAGAACAGTAATGTAAAGAGAGAGATAAAGGAGATACAACCTGTAACATCAGAGTGCCTCTGGGGGTTACTGATATGAAATGCATAATACATATATATACATAAACTTTTTAAAACATTCGCCTCTGTGGGCATCATCATCATATCGTACCCGGCCTCAAAGAGGACTCGGTAAAAGCGTACCCGACCATCATAAGGTTCGGTAGAATCGTACCCGGCCACGTGGAGCTCGGTAAACCCAACTGATCAGTGGTTGCACAATAGGTGCCGTACCCGGCCGACTATAGCGCGGCTCGGTAGAGTAAAATAGATACTATATATAATGCATGCTAGACTCATGGAATCATCTTCTAAACCTTTTGGAGTGACTTAAGAACATTATGGACATCCCTACCATCAATATGAACCTTAGTAGGATTTAAGGATCATACACACTTGTTTAGAATAATTTTATAAGGAAAGAACAACATGGACAACCTTAGTTGCTAGGAGTAGAGTCATTATGAAATAGCGTATCGTTTATGTTCATTTCATTTTAGACCATGCCAAAAGAAAGAAGAAAGTGCCTTAACATACCTTAAACCCGTTGAGTCCTTAATCCCTTCCAAGCAACTCTTCAAACAAGTCAACTCAATCTATCATAGTATAAGGAGATTCAAAATCAGTGCTGAGCAAAGGCTAAGTCTATAACTTAAGCTAGTAGCTCGTTTACGTAAATTTGGGCAGCATCTCCATTGTAACAAGGGCCTCCTCCAATACCATATACCAACAACAATGACCAGAGCAATCCATCAATACATAATTATCAATATCAAGACACCATATAACCACAACAAGTCACAACTACATTACGACGAGCGGCAAACTCCGATTGGAATCCGTATACCCCTTATCAATCCTTATAGACTTCTTACTTCAACATAAAAGTATCATTAACTTGATAATGAAGTCATTAATCAATGATTCCAGCCTTATACCATATATTTATAACAACGAAAATAATCCACAACTTCAACTATCCCCAACTAGAAACTTTATTCACTAGTTCATGTCTAGCCCATCCATTTAACTTAATCAATATCAAGATAACCTTAGGCACAAGCAAGAACACAATATACATACCTCCTACAGTAACTTCAAGTCAAAATCCAAGTTATATTCATTTTACAACAACCCTTAATAGCAATACAACACCATAGAAGTGACTTAAGCTAGTCCAAGTATTATCTTATAGTTTATCATCCTAACAACTTAACCAACATACAAGCAAGCTTAAGCACAATTAGTAGGTTGTTATACTCACCTTATACAGCAGCAACAACTTGGAATTTCATCCAAATACAGCCCACAACAATCCTCAATGACAACACAACCTCAAAGAGGTGTTGTTCTTCACTAGAACTAAGTTTTGATGTTGAAATATGGTGTAATCACTTTGGAATCACTTCAAACCCTTGTGATATATGTTTAGGAGGGTTAGGAGAAGTTTGGAGACGAACTTTAGTTGAAAAATGAGCAAAAATAGGCGTCCAAATCGTTTATAAATTGAAGTAGGTCAACCACCGCCTAAGTGGGTCCCATTGGGAGCTGCTTGCGCGGTCTCGCGAAAATGCGAATATCTCTCTACTCCGATGTCTTATTGACAAACGGTTTAATGCGTTAGAAACTAGACTCGTAGACCTTCAATTTGGTAGGTAGAACACCCCATTATTCCAAGTATATTTGGAGAAATTCTCAGATACATTTGACCTAAATTTCAGCAAATTTATGAATGTAACTTGTGATGACCTTTGCCAACTCTTGTTCCACAACTTGCTTGCCTTCAAAATGTAGAAAATGAATATCATACGACTAAAATAACTCATAGAATAACCTCCTTATCATGTTAATAACCCTAGTCTCACCCCAAAGTACATGTTATAACATTCGAAACTTGTCGACTTTCGACGAAACTTATTTTCTTCAATTGGTTTAGCTTCTAAGATTTCCAACCCTCTTGGTAATCGTTATTCATGATCTTAAATATTTGTAACCTCCAAGGTAACATTATTAACTTACTTTATTTGCTTCCAAATAGAATCTCATTTCCGAGCTTACATCAATGACTTACGATGTACTCTCACGTATGAAAACTTGGGGTGTAACATCATTCCCCCCTTTGGAACATTCGTCCTCGAATGTTGACTGATGCACTTATCAATTTCATAAACTATGGCTCTTACGAATACTTTAATGTTCATCTTGCCATCTAAGCAACAGTTTTGTGAATAAATCCAAACGCTTGGGCATTCCCCCCTTTTAGGCCTCTTTGTCACGCCATGACATGTGGTCGGAATTTTTCCAACATCGTAACATTTGCTACCTTATATCATGCAGTATGTACGACTGTGTCCTTATATGAGTGCCTAGCGACTCGTCTTCCCTTTTTCCTCCATCTTTTAGCCAATCTATAAGCCTCACCGTATGAACATATACAGAATTATGAAAAGTTGTCCCTCTAGGCATCTATAGGTGTATTGATGTCTTTCGCTTGGTACTTTATCGAACTTAAGACTATTGCTATCTCTTGTTTCATAGCCTTGCATATCTATCCTTATGGATTTACTACATCTAGGCAGGTTATACTATACCATAAAACTTACTTCGTTTTATAATTACCGAGACTTGCTACCCAACTCCAGGTTACTCTCTCGCTGCTTATCCTATATGTATAAATCTAAGTCCTTTAGTGCTTCCTCATTTTTATTCATCTTAAGAATAACAAACAAATCTCATCTCATACTTTGGAACTTGTACCCATCTATTGTTTATTCACCTTAATGTTGATCTATAATCTATCACTGATAACTTGCAACCTCTTACGTAATACACTGTCACTAGGGCTCACATCTTATTGGGGAACATCTGAAGTGATTTTCCTGATCCACCTAGGGATAATACTATACTTCAATAACCATATTTCATTGCATCCCAACGCGATTCATCTTATGGGGGTATTCTAATCCCGTGCAATTAATGAAATCCCTTTCTCGTTAAATCATTACTCAATCAAAGGCCTAAGAATCATCCTCTTATCTATCACAATTACACCCTTATTCTACCGCCAGGGCAACATTCCATCTCTTCTAAATGCACCTAGTCTTAGACTCCTCTGGGTTCATTCAGGCTGTATAGAGTTTTTTATTCATATGGAAATCATCAGCTCCCTTGTTTTGATGGGTTTAATCCCGAGGACATACATATTCTCGTCACCTTCTCACTCATCTTTTCATATCCTTACTCCTATCTACCTAAAACCTTGTTGCTCTACAATACTTTACCTTAGGACCTACACCGATCTATTTATACTACTCCCAACCTTCCTTTAACTTGATAGCACCATAAATTTCCTTTTGTGCCTTCTCAGTTGTCCTTAAATGTAAGCAATTACTTTTGATGGTCGTTCTATCACTTGTTGCATGAATACTTGGCTTGTCCTTTTTGCCCACGAATACTATAATTTCTTGTACCTTATATGATCTCAAACATCACCTTTGATAGCTTCTTTTTTTACCATTCATTAGCCATGATAGGTGCCACTTTCTTATGGAGTGTATACAATATTGTAGTGAGACTGTTGTTACAGGATCATTTACTCTCTAGCTCACTATGCTTAGGTGGAAACCTTCTTCCTTATTTCCTCAACTAGTCTTTCATTGTAGTACTTAGGGAGACCTTCTGGCTCTTGTAAAGTTGCGAGCTTGATATATCGTACACCCGAAGGTAATTTTCGTTATTCTTACTTGCCTATAATAATCCTTAGTTACATAAATTTATGCCTTTGTGCTCGTAGGGTTACTTCTAAGCTCAAATTTTTATTGTCTCCTTAGTGACACTCTCTCTTATTTTCATAAACCTTTAAAAGTGGTACCTTTAATTGCCTCAACTCCTATCTGAATTTTTTTCAAATGATTGCGATCTTGTATCTGCGAGACTAAATTCATTATGCTGCAGTTCACTACATTTATCTTGCATGATCTATTGATTTATCCGTGACCTCTTGTCTAGCCATAACTGGGCTCTTCCTAAATCAACTACTAATTACTCGTTGGTCCATTCCCATATATATATATATATATATATATATATATATATTTATTCTGCATAATCCCTCTTGGGATATATCCTTTGTCTTAACTTATCTCTCACCACTAGCTCCAGATGTATCAAATGTCCATTCATACTTATTTATCAATAACATCCTGGCCGGAAACTTTTACTGCCTCTCCCCGGTGTCGTGCTTGTATAATGTTCTGGATTCGCAACATATCTGCAGGAACTGAATAAATGCAACATCATCCCTTTCTCCTTTTTACCACATTCTTCCTTTACCATTCCATAGTTAACTGAACCGCTTAACTCCGACTTAATACCATATCACACCATATTCCCCCCTTCAGGGGAGTACTAAGATTTAGTACTACGACGATCTACCTATACTTGTTTTACCTTTTCATATTCGGCGTCTTTTCACATTATCAATGAACCTTAATCACCTTATGGTAACCTTCTGTACCAGGGATAACTAAATTTCTTACGCACGAAGGTGACACCTACGGTAACTGGCACATTTAGTCCCTTAAGATTAACTCTGCTCAGAGTGCTTGCTTTAGGTAAGCGACTTCCTAAATAACCTTTAAAGGTTATTCGTCTGTTGTCTATTCTATTATTGTTTGGAGCACGATCTTTGAAATTCTCACGATGTCGACCATTATCAAATCCTCCGGGCCCTAATTCATGTTCGGTTTTATCTTGTTCACCAGCCCATACTGATTTTTATTACTCTGGGGTCTAACCTTTCCTCCTGGTAATCACGTTGAAGTCACCAACTCATTTCTCGAAATAAAAATATGATTTTATGGCTTATACTCTTTTATTGCCTTAAGGCTTGTCACCTCTTGTATTTTCCTTCACTTTGACTATAGACTCTGTCATCGTGTCATATTTTGATTTACTGTTATCACCCCTATATCACATCTTACTCATGATGCTTCATTTATTTTCTTCTTATTCTCCGGATAATATTCTTTTTGTCTATCACTTTATTCTGAAAACTTCAACAAAAAGTTCTTTCCCTATAAGCTCCCCTAGCTTCATCTCATTAGAATGCCTAACATTCTTTTTTTTTACTCGGGGCTAGAGTCATACTAAGGTAAATATTTGTCCCTTCTAGGATCCCACTGCCTATATTCTGAAATTTTTGAATATTCCAGTATTCGTATCTGATTGTACTACTCTAGAGTTCACCATCTGGGTGTCTTAGAAGGATATCTTTTACCACATTTGTACCATCTTTCGGAAACATTGGTTAATAATAACAACCTATCCACAATTTTTGGGTTACTCTAACTCCAACTGGATCCTGATATCCCATCTTTCTCTTAAATAATATCTGTTAGCTCCCATAGAACATAACTGAGATGGGTGTGGCCAATTGTACTTACCTCTGTCATTGATGAAGGTACCAAAATGCTTATATTTCTCTGCCTGATTTGAAAATATTGATAATCTTCATTATCTGGGTGCCTTGTACCCCTCTTCACCTTACTTCTTTTACTTGTTGAAACTTGTATCTAGCTTCTGAATCCCTCATAGATTTTCACCATATTCGTGAATAGATATCCTTGCCTTAAGGCTCCTTATTAAGAAGCATACACATCTTAGTACACACACGATCTGTTGAAGACCTCATATTTACTCATCATAAGTATGATGTGAAATCGAGTTCCTCTGACTCAACTCTTTCACATCCACATGTAATCTCTTACCAACTATCTTTGTGGAAGTAGGTATCGTTGTATTATGACTAAAGTCGAATTTAGGAGTTTGAATTCTTACAACTGAGCTCTACTGCACGATCTAGAGTAAGAAGAAAGAGTGACAGACCTAAATGCCCTGTAGCCTCCTGCTTATAAGTGTGGTGCACAACACACCCATAAACAAGACTCTACTAGACACGGCTTGTAGACTCCCTAGGACAGAACTGCTCTGATACCACTTCTGTCACAACCCAAACCGAAGGGCCGCGACGGGCACCTGGTGCCTTACTCAACCGAGTACCAACGTAACATATCTTTCTTATCATGTTATCATGAGTAAATGAGCTAGAAAACTCGTCCTGAGATAACAAGAATAAAACATAAGGGAATAGTCAACATATGAAGACCCAACATGATATACAAACTAATATATGTGACATACGGGCCTATAAGGCCGACATGACCATTAGTAAACTCGAAACATAGGCCGACAAGGCCATACAATTATCCATACACCTGACATATGTCTACAAGCCTCTAAGAGTACATAAAATCATAAAGGTCGGGACAGGGCCCCGCCATATCAATCAATACATATCCAAAGCATACTGACCAAATAGGCAACTCCGGAGCAAGTGGAGTGCACCAACACCTTCGCTGAGCTGATAGCCTACTAGGAGGACTGTCAACCTATCAATCGGGACCTGCGGGCATGAAATGCAGCGTCCCCAGGCAAAAGGGACGTCAGTACGAATAAAGTACCGAGTATGTTAGGCAGGAAAGCATAAACAAGAACAGTAATGTAAAGAGAGAGATAAAGGAGATACAACCTGTAACATCAGAGTGCCTCTGGGGGTTACTGATATGAAATGCATAATACATATATATACATAAACTTTTTAAAACATTCGCCTCTGTGGGCATCATCATCATATCGTACCCGGCCTCAAAGAGGACTCGGTAAAAGCGTACCCGACCATCATAAGGTTCGGTAGAATCGTACCCGGCCACGTGGAGCTCGGTAAACCCAACTGATCAGTGGTTGCACAATAGGTGCCGTACCCGGCCGACTATAGCGCGGCTCGGTAGAGTAAAATAGATACTATATATAATGCATGCTAGACTCATGGAATCATCTTCTAAACCTTTTGGAGTGACTTAAGAACATTATGGACATCCCTACCATCAATATGAACCTTAGTAGGATTTAAGGATCATACACACTTGTTTAGAATAATTTTATAAGGAAAGAACAACATGGACAACCTTAGTTGCTAGGAGTAGAGTCATTATGAAATAGCGTATCGTTTATGTTCATTTCATTTTAGACCATGCCAAAAGAAAGAAGAAAGTGCCTTAACATACCTTAAACCCGTTGAGTCCTTAATCCCTTCCAAGCAACTCTTCAAACAAGTCAACTCAATCTATCATAGTATAAGGAGATTCAAAATCAGTGCTGAGCAAAGGCTAAGTCTATAACTTAAGCTAGTAGCTCGTTTACGTAAATTTGGGCAGCATCTCCATTGTAACAAGGGCCTCCTCCAATACCATATACCAACAACAATGACCAGAGCAATCCATCAATACATAATTATCAATATCAAGACACCATATAACCACAACAAGTCACAACTACATTACGACGAGCGGCAAACTCCGATTGGAATCCGTATACCCCTTATCAATCCTTATAGACTTCTTACTTCAACATAAAAGTATCATTAACTTGATAATGAAGTCATTAATCAATGATTCCAGCCTTATACCATATATTTATAACAACGAAAATAATCCACAACTTCAACTATCCCCAACTAGAAACTTTATTCACTAGTTCATGTCTAGCCCATCCATTTAACTTAATCAATATCAAGATAACCTTAGGCACAAGCAAGAACACAATATACATACCTCCTACAGTAACTTCAAGTCAAAATCCAAGTTATATTCATTTTACAACAACCCTTAATAGCAATACAACACCATAGAAGTGACTTAAGCTAGTCCAAGTATTATCTTATAGTTTATCATCCTAACAACTTAACCAACATACAAGCAAGCTTAAGCACAATTAGTAGGTTGTTATACTCACCTTATACAGCAGCAACAACTTGGAATTTCATCCAAATACAGCCCACAACAATCCTCAATGACAACACAACCTCAAAGAGGTGTTGTTCTTCACTAGAACTAAGTTTTGATGTTGAAATATGGTGTAATCACTTTGGAATCACTTCAAACCCTTGTGATATATGTTTAGGAGGGTTAGGAGAAGTTTGGAGACGAACTTTAGTTGAAAAATGAGCAAAAATAGGCGTCCAAATCGTTTATAAATTGAAGTAGGTCAACCACCGCCTAAGTGGGTCCCATTGGGAGCTGCTTGCGCGGTCTCGCGAAAATGCGAATATCTCTCTACTCCGATGTCTTATTGACAAACAGTTTAATGCGTTAGAAACTAGACTCGTAGACCTTCAATTTGGTAGGTAGAACACCCCATTATTCCAAGTATATTTGGAGAAATTCTCAGATACATTTGACCTAAATTTCAGCAAATTTATGAATGTAACTTGTGATGACCTTTGCCAACTCTTGTTCCACAACTTGCTTGCCTTCAAAATGTAGAAAATGAATATCATACGACTAAAATAACTCATAGAATAACCTCCTTATCATGTTAATAACCCTAGTCTCACCCCAAAGTACATGTTATAACATTCGAAACTTGTCGACTTTCGACGAAACTTATTTTCTTCAATTGGTTTAGCTTCTAAGATTTCCAACCCTCTTGGTAATCGTTATTCATGATCTTAAATATTTGTAACCTCCAAGGTAACATTATTAACTTACTTTATTTGCTTCCAAATAGAATCTCATTTCCGAGCTTACATCAATGACTTACGATGTACTCTCACGTATGAAAACTTGGGGTGTAACATCATTCCCCCCTTTGGAACATTCGTCCTCGAATGTTGACTGATGCACTTATCAATTTCATAAAAGTTAAAATTTGCACATAAGTTCATATTCGTATAAAATCAGATAATCAAGCCGAATATAACAGTTGAGCGACCGTGCTAGAACCACGGAACTCGGGAATGCCTAACACCTTCTCCCGGGTTAACAGAATTCCTTATCCGGATTTCTGGTACGCAGACTGTAATATGGAGTCATTCTTTTCCTCGATTCGGGATTAAAATTGGTGACTTGGGACACCCTAAATCTCCCAAGTGGCGACTCTGACATAAATAAACTAATCCCGTTTCGATTGTCCTTTAATTGGAAAAAACTCCCTTGCACCCTCGCGGGTACGGAAAAAGGAGGTGTGACAGCTCTGGCGACTCCGCTGGGGATTATTGACCCAGAACCACTGGTTCAGGGTTAGAAATTCGAGCTTAGATAAATTGTTATATTTGGCTTTATCTGATTTTTACATGTTTTGAGCCTAATGTGCTAAATGTTACCTTTACCGCTTTGATATTATCTGAACTGTATATAAATTGTGCCGAAACCTTTCTCTTCTTACCTCCGGGGATGTGCTCACTGGTTGAGGCTCCCTATTCTGGTAGTGTCATACCCTAAATAAAAGAGGCTCAGAAAGTTTCTAAGCCGGCTGGCCTTTTGGTTCCCGGAAAGGAGCTCCTTCCTCAACTCGAGTTGTCCGCTCGGGTACACTGTCTAGAACACCGACCCAAGTTTTTGAACATAGAATAACGTGACTTCATGCCGGATCCCTAGTAGGAACGCTTATTTGCATCACGTTGTATTTGACTTAGGGGACTCAACACAGGGGTTGGGTCCGTCTAGGACTAGCAACCTGATATGAAAAGACCATCCTGATGCATCCTATTTGTTTTCCGTGCATTTATTTTGTCTCACTGACCGGTGTTTGAATATTATGAATATTGTGAAATTGAAAAAAAAAAGAAATAGCGGTTAGGGAATTGATTGTTTACTTTTGAAAAAAATCCAATACCCAAATACTGTCAAAACTCTGCTGAAATGAAAAAAAAAGCGTCTTATTAGTTTGTTTTATTAAAAGCAAAGGAAAAAATAGAAGAAAAAAAATCGTTGTTCTGTCTTGGTTGTTCAAAAAAAAATAGAAAATAAATAAATAAAATAGTTTGTTTTTTTAAAAAATAGTTTGTTTTGAAAGCGGTTTTATTATTTGTTGCAAATATATATATATAAAAATCCAAAAGTTTTTCTTTATTTCCAAAAATGTGTATATATCTTTATTTGCTGCAAAAATATTTGTTTTGCAAAGTCTAGAAAAGTTTTTTTTAGACTACCAGTTTTCAAAACAAAAATCCAAAAATATTTTCCATTATTGACTTCTTTAGAAAGTCTTTTTAATTATTAAAAAAAACGTATATATATATATATAATAAAAAAAAATTCGAAATATATATATATATATATATATATAATAAAAAAAAATCCGAAATATTTTCCCTCTTCTTTAAATATTGAAAAGAAAATTCAAAATTCAAAAAAAAATAATTTTTTTAGAAAGCATTTATTTTATTAAAGGTAAAATTCCAAAAAAAAATATTTTCTTTCTTCTTTAGAATAAGAGAAAACAAATGAAAATTCAAAAAAAAAATATCTTCCTTTTACTTTTGAAATTCTCAAAGTTCTAATCAAAAGAAAAGAATTCTTAGAAGTCTTTCGTTCCAAAAGAAAAATCCAAAAAAAAAATACTTCCTTTCTTCTTTTAAACAGTTCTTTTACAAATTCAAAAAATAATAATAATTTAAAATTAGTTTATTTTACTTTATTCATGACCTGCCCGAACTACGCGGGTTTGATTCTCACCGGATGTGAGATACGTAGGCAGCCCTCATCGGGTCCTGTCACACCTCCTTTTTCCGCACCCGCGGGGCGCAGGGGAGTTTTTCCAATTAAAGGACAATCGAAGCGGGATTGGTTTAATTATTTCAGAGTCGCCACTTGGGAGATTTAGGGTGTCCCAAGTCACCAATTTTAATCCCGAATCGAGGAAAATAATGACTCTATATTATAGTCTGCGTACCAGAAATCCGGATAAGGAATTCTGTTAACCCGGGAGAAGGTGTTAGGCATTCCCGAGTTCCGTGGTTCTAGCACGGTCGCTCAACTGTTATATTTGGCTTATTTATCTGATTTTAAATACAATATGAACTTGTGTGCAAATTTTATCTTTAAACCGCTTTTATCACTTTACTGTTTTTATCATGAATTGCAACGTTGTGAAAATGTATCTCGAACCGCGTTACAATCAATGTACCCGTGGTCGTCGACATACTTTGACTCCGTTGAGTTTTGGATTTGGGTCACATCAATGCGCACCCGAGTTTAAAGAAATTGAATTATTAAAGACGCACCCTAAGCGACTAGCGTATTTATTTTGGGTAAGACCGTGGAATTTTACTAACGGTCCATCCCGAAGTCCAAATAATTTTTAAAGCAAATATTGACTGAGGGCCCCGCAATTTGTATTTTTATTTGGCGAGGCTCATCTCATTCTATTTTTTAAAATGAATTTGCAACGTCATGGACACGCATCTCGAACCACGTCACAATCAATGTACCCGTGATTAGAAACACATTTCGATTCCGTTGGGATTTGGATTTGGGTCACATCAATGTGCACCCGAGTTTACGAAGGTAAGATTTGTTAAGGCGTATCCTAAAGAGACTAACGTGTTGTTATTTTAGGAGGGTTGTGAGATTTGCTAAACAACCCGTCCTGGAAACTAAATGCTTCACTAATATACATTTAACAAGGGCCCCGCATCTGCGTTTTGCTTATTTTTATCGAGGCTCATCTCGTTGTTATTTTTAAAGGATATCCTATAGCACCTACGTTTCTTGTCGTGTTTGTCTCTATCAATTGAAAGCAGTAAATAGCCTTAGTCGATTATAAAACCGGATTTAAAATGCTTTTACAGAATAATAAAACGTGACTGCACTTATGGACAACTAGCCGCAAATTATGGGCCCAAACCTAGCTCATGCGAGATGGCCAGACTCGGGCCCTGTTTTTCCGATACAGGCCTAACTGATTTTTCGATTTGGGCTCGGCCTTCCTGAGATTGAGGCCTAGAACTGATTCTTTGTTCTTTATCAATTTATATGTGACAAACTAGCAAAAGGGGAAAGAACTTTAACTCATGTGGGTAGTTTTCCTATTTTGGCCTACATTATAGAATGTACTACACCATCAGACTAAGTCTAAAATACAATCTATTACCCTGGGAATGTTTTTCACCTAACAGCATACATACATGACTATCATTCATTAACCTACATTGATATACTGAGCATGTAGGCTACTTCTATTATACAAACGAAAATGTAACTATTTTATGACATTTAATGTAACAGTTCATGTATACATAAAACAATCTGCAGGTCCTCTCTTTTGCATTCATGCTCAAACTCTCAGTTACATTGGTGGTATCAATTGTGTACCTGGTAAGGAAAGGAAAGGAAGAAGGAGAATGATCAGTTGAGTAGTGTGCAGTAATCACAGCATCAACAGATACACAGCAACAGCACAGCAACAAACCAACAACCAAGATTGTTTTCCACAGTCCACGAACAACCAATAATGATTCCCAGAATAAATGAAACCAGCAAATAGTCGAGTGCCAAACCAATAATTCCAGACGAAGAGTAATGAACACCAGAAGTAAAAGAAGTTCGATGCAGCAAATAACAACAGTTCAGCAACCAACAAACAGCTCAGTCAGTGCACATGACAGAACTTGGCCAAGGCAGCTTGACCAATATGAATTCTTATTCAACTTTCAGATGGTGTTTGGTTATAATCTATTTGGAAACTAACTTATGTTTTTCAGCTTTCTTTAAACTCAGTAAACCCTCTTTCAGACTAAAAGTTTCAGCTTTTAGACTAAAAATTCCAGCCTTTTGTTTTCTCTTTTTCTGAAGACTAAAAGTCCAGCCCTTTTTCAGTTCTCAAATGGCCTATTTATAAGCGAAAGTGACCAAGTGCAGCTAAGCTACCCCCATGCTGCAACTTGAAGCCTGCCCCTACCCTGTTAAACCCATGCTTCAGCATCTCTTGATGCCAGCCCCTCTTGTTCCCCACGCCTGGTTTATTCTTTAATCAAGGATTATGGGCTTATTTTAGTATTCCTTTTAAACCCATACTCTTGTGTCTTGTCCCCCCATTGGCATTAGTTTAATCCTAATTTAGTACCCCATTTGTCAGCTCACTTAAACTAATTACTTCTGTTCTTTTTAACACCCCAGAATACCCCTGTCAACCTTGATTATTACTGCCCCTGCCTATTGCAGCATCAGGGCATTTTTTGAACTGATGAAAGTTCGAACTCAAGACTGCCTGGGCTGAACCTTTTCAGTCAGTTTTACAGTGCAAACAAACCATTTCAAACAATGCTGGGGCATACAGTCAGTGACAAAGCTCAATTAGTCATGCGACATTATTAGCTCATTCGATTTATTAGTTATAGAAAGCTAATCGACGATATTTATCGAGTCGACTATACTAATTATAACAGGTAATAATCAATCGCTCACATAAACAATATGTTTAGGGACCTAAAGGGCATCAGACAATTTTTGTTCAATTACTGGGGCCTATATGAGTTAACTTATCTGACGATTAAACTAATCGACGATCATGTTTATCACAGAGTACATTCAGAATACACACATAGAAAATCAACCGACCAAAGAAAAAGGTCTTTAAAGAGATGAAAGAAATCCGAATGAAAAATAACAAAAATAACAAACAAACCCAACGAAACATGCTGACCACTTAATTAAAACTAACACAAAAGAAAGGAAAACGTACCGAAAATGTTTAAATCAAACAGACCCAAATCTGATTCATCTTCGAACTTTTGAGGCCGAACAAACTTTAATCAGGGTGTTCTCACATGAGAACACCTTGATTAAGGTCTATTAGACCTCAAACCCATGTCCAAACCGGCCGGATTCCCCAGGTGCATGTGTTCTAAAGTCTGGATTTCCAGATCTGATTTTTAGGGAGTTGTGGGTAGATTCGGACCAAACCAAGCTTGGTTTGGTCACGAGGAAGGTCAGGGGAGTGTCTGGTATGAAGATGGGGTGGTTTGGCATAGATCCGGGTTCGACTCAAATCTTCAAATGAAGATTCGAGACGAACGAAAGTGATTCGAGGCTCGTGGTTAGTGGATTCGTGTTCAGGACAGTGAGGTGGTCCTAGGGTGTTCAGGAGGCGGTCATCGGCGTTCATGCCGCCGGCTTTAATGGCGAGGGATACTGGGGCGGCTGCTAGGGTTCGAGGATGAGAAGGGGTTGTGTTTGGGACGAGGGTGTACAGTGGGGAAGGTGGGGTTTGGTTTGGGGGGCGTGGGGTGTAATGGAGAGCTTATATATGTATTGAGGGTTTAGATCCTGGCCGTTGGATCAAGTGAGATCTATGGCCAGGATCCATCCACTTAGGAAAGACGGTGTCGTTTGGGCGTGATGGTGGGTGAGACCGGGTAAAGGGCATGGATCGGGTCATGTTGACGGGTTTAGAGGAGGGCCTGGATCCGTTGGATCAATGGGGTTGGACGGCTTAGATCATCTTGCCTGAAACGACGTCGTTGAGGCGAGTTGAACAGCCTGATCTGGACCGTTCGTTTGAATCAGATCAACGGCTTTGGTAGGGACGCCGATACGGCGTCGTTTGAGTCCGTGTTTGGGCAGGCTCGTCTTGGACTGGATCAGTACTTTGGTTTTGGGCCTTGTTTCGGGGCCCAAATCAGATTTTCCTTTTCCCTTCTCTTTTTTTTTTCAAATTAAACAAAAATTCCTAAAACAATGTAAAAATTAAAATAAACCTACACACATATTGAGTGATACCCACAACGATAAACACACATAAATGAAAAAATAAAATAAAAATAAAAATGGTTAGCTCACAGCTGAGAACGAACGATGCACACATACACATTTTTTGAATTTTCTTTTAACGACAGGCATTTTTGTATTTTTGTTTGATAATGCCTAGATGCAAAACGGACAGACCCATAAATGACTAACAACACATGTCACGGAAAACTCGAAAAATTGTACCGCGAAATCATTTGTCACTATTTTTATTTTCTTTTGGAGCGATTGCTCGTAAAGCAAAAATCACGTGCTTACAGCTGCCCCTCTTTGCCCGAAGACACGAAGGGTTTTCGCGCAAAGATAAAGCGAGCGATTTTTGCCCGTCTGAATACTCCGTGTGAAGCATTTTTTGAAAAAGATTTGACCGAACCTTTGCTTCAGAGGTTTCCTACATATCCTGGGCTGAACAGGAATCAGGTCAATGTAGTTCGGGAAATCTTTGGTAGCTGGGACTACCGTGTGACTGTAGTGTTTGCTGTTGTTGTGCGTTGTTGTATGCTGCTGTAGGATGCTACGGCTCAACCGATCTCCCTATTACATTGCTCTAAAAGGAAAACAAGAAGCTAAGCTAAACTGAGGATCCTGAAATCTCATCCATCTTCAACTTGTTCTTGTTGCCTTGCTTTCTTGTCGGCTAACGCTTTCCTCCGATGCCTTTATCTTGTGACTTTGGGAGATGATGTTGGTCCTTTGCTGACGTTTGAATGCCAGTTTTCATCACTTTGCTTGATCCGCTGGGGATACGGCTTTCTTCTTTAAATCTTCCAATGGTTTCTTCAGTGGTATGTTTCTTCATCAGCATCGTTATACTGGGCATGCTACAACGTTCCCAAACTGCTTCTTTTGAGACGCGTTCCTTTTTCCTTTTGAATTGTGCGCTTGCCTCTGCAGTTGTCTGCTTCTTGGTGCTGGGATTTCATTGTTTCCCGTTTGGGGATCTCTGTTGTACCCTTCCGTCTTCAGGTGGGGTGACTGATTCCACAATCTAGAGCTGAATGTATTCCCGCATTATACTGGTGGGCGACCTAGAAATTAAATGTATTCCCGCATTATACTGGTGGGCGACCTAGAACTTAAAAGTATTCCCGCATTATACTGGTGGGCGACCTAGAACTTAAAAGTATTCCCGCATTATACTGGTGGGCGACCTAGAACTTAAAAGTATTCCCGCATTATACTGGTGGGCGACCTAGAACTTAAAAGTATTCCCGCATTATACTGGTGGGCGACCTAGAACTTAAAAGTATTCCCGCATTATACTGGTGGGCGACCTAGAACTTAAAAGTATTCCCGCATTATACTGGTGGGCGACCTAGAACTTAAAAGTATTCCCGCATTATACTGGTGGGCGACCTAGAACTTAAAAGTATTCCCGCATTATACTGGTGGGCGACCTAGAACTTAAAAGTATTCCCGCATTATACTGGTGGGCGACCTAGAACTTAAAAGTATTCCCGCATTATACTGGTGGGCGACCTAGAACTTAAAAGTATTCCCGCATTATACTGGTGGGCGACCTAGAACTTAAAAGTATTCCCGCATTATACTGGTGGGCGACCTAGAACTTAAAAGTATTCCCGCATTATACTGGTGGGTGACCTAGAACTTAAAATTATTCCCGCATTATACTGGTGGGCGACCTAGAACTTAAATGTATTGAAATTGTTTCCCCGTGCTTCTGAGAAAATTTTCGACAATCGGCAGAAAATTTTCTGCCCCGGTTTTTGGTGACTTCCATGGCGTTGCATCTTGCTGCCCTCATCAATCCTCTGTTCCCCTGCAACAGACAAAAGGATTTGGTCAGTTTTAATCGTGGTGGTAGAGGGTGCCTTTCTGGCGAGCAATTTTTCTCTCTTCCTCTTTTCTTGCTCTTTGTCCCCATAATTGGTTGGCGGGCAAAGTTGCCTGTTGGGGGTCTCTAGCCTGCTGGGGATTGGTTTTCAATTTATCCCCTTCTCTGCTTTCTCTTTAAACACATGATGTGGGAGTCTGCTTCTAACTCCCGAAACCACTCCCTTTTGGAGCATACTTCTTCCAACATTTCCGAGCACAATCCCTGCATTGCCTGGGGCCGGCCTTTAAGACTGTTTGTATTATCCTGCATTGGATGAATTCCCCTTCGGTTTCTGGTAGTAAGCTTTGAAAAATCCTTTAAAGACACATTTTAGGAAAAGAAATAAAGATATGGAAAGGAGAAAATCTTTCTGAACCAATATTTTGTGGGAGGAGACAATCAAAAGAACTTATCTGGAGGACACAACTGGTCCCCGTGATCATGGCGTGCACCATAGATTCCGACCCAGTCTATTTGTATCAATTGATTTGCCCGATGGTTTGACTTGCTGGGGATGATAAAGGAGTGTTCACTTCGTTTCTAATGTGGTAGCTTCGCTGATCTGTCTGGTGCCTGTGAAGGTTTTCACCAATAAGACTCTCTCATTTCATATCCCTCATCTTACATCGCCTCTCGGTGCCTGCGAAGGTTTTCACCGATGAGACTCTCTCATTTTATTTCTTTCGAGGAATCGGGGTGTTGTAGATACGACCCTCTCTTCCGGGGATTCTTTTGACTATCAACTCATTTCCAGTCTTACGATCCTCTTCTTTGCTGGGGATTGGTGTATTATTCTCGGTCTTATTTGCCTGACTTGGCATCTCTTGAACATTGATCGGGAGGTCTTTGGGACGTTGATGTTGGTTTTGGTGTGGAGTTAAAGAAAGGCTATGAAAAATGAAAATAATTTGATGGGTGATGTGCTACAACTTTTGGAATCAAACCTTTGTTGGAATTTTAAAACATAACTTCTGCCCCAGTTTTCTTGCTTGGGGAATTTATTTTTTACTCTTATGTTGTGCTATGTGCGTTACGCACGCTGTGTCTATTATGCACACTATGTACATTATGCATCCTATATTTATTATGATGCATACTATGACCGAGCCGTGAGGCGCCTACGTATCCTCTTTGAGGAATCAGGTCAAACGTAGTTCCCACGGTTTTGTATTTCTTTATGATTTCATCTTCTTCTTTTTTTCTTTTTTTTTTTTTTCATGTCTTTCCCATTATTGATTCCAAAAGAGGGGTATTGAAAGAATTTGCTTAAGGCTCAAAGGGGGAAGCGAGGGTTAAGAGTGTTTGGATAGAAGAAAGAATTGCCTCCGTCATCTCATTATTCAACAAATGCCAAATACAAACAAATAAACCAAAATTGCCATAATTTAAAGAAATTACGCATAATATCTCTTGACTGCATCTGAATTGATAGCCATGTCGACACATCTACCTTCGACATCTGTCAAACACAAAGCACCATTGGCCAAGACTCTGGTCACGATATAAGGCCCTTGCCAATTTGGGGCGAATTTGCCTTTTGCCTCGACCTGATGTGGGAGGATCTTCTTCAATACCTGCTGCCCTACTTCAAACTTCCTGGGGCGCACCTTTTTATTATACGCTCTTGCCATTCTCTTCTGGTACAGCTGACCATGGCACACTGCTGCCAATCTTTTCTCATCTATCAGGCTCAACTGTTCCAAGCGAGCTTTGATCCATTCATCATCATCAATTCCGGCTTCAGCGACAATTCGGAGGGACGGAATTTCGACCTCCGCTGGTATCACGGCCTCAGTTCCATACACCAACAAATAAGGAGTTGTGCCTATGAAAGTCCGGACGGTAGTGCGGTAACCCAACAAAGCAAAGGGTAATTTCTCGTGCCATTGTCTGGACCCTTCCACCATTTTTCGCAGTATCTTCTTGATATTCTTATTGGCTGCTTCGACTGCTCCATTTGCCTTAGGACGATATGGGGTGGAATTGCGGTGCGTAATCTTGAATTGTTGGCATACCTCTCTCATCAAGCTGCTATTAAGATTCGCACCGTTATCCGTGATGATCACTTTTGGGATCCCAAATCTGCAGATGATATGGGAGTGAACAAAGTCCACCACTGCCTTCTTAGTTACTGATTTGAAGGTTTTAGCCTCAACCCATTTGGTGAAGTAATCAATGGTCACTAGAATGAACCTATGACCGTTGGACGCTGCTGGCTCGATGGGCCCAATGACATCCATGCCCCATGCTACAAACGGCCAGGGTGCTGACATCGTATGTAACTCTGTTGGCGGAGAGTGAATCAAGTCTCCATGTATCTGGCACTGATGGCATTTCCTCACGAAAGTGATACAGTCGTGTTCCATGGTGAGCCAATAACACCCTGTTCGAAGGATTTTTCTTGCCAATACATATCCACTCATGTGTGGCCCACAAACTCCAGCATGTACTTCTGCCATAACCGTTGTTGCCTGCCTGGCATCTATGCATCTCAACAATCCCAGATCCGGGGTTCTTTTGTACAATATTCCCCCACTGAGGAAGAAACCATTCGACAAACGCCGAAGGGCTCTTTTTTGGTCTCCAGAGGCATGTTCTGGATATATCCCCATCCTGAGGTATTCCTTGATATCATGAAACCAGGGTTCGCCATCCGCTTCTTCTTCTATGGCATTGCAGTAGGCGTGCTGATCACGGACCTGGATGTGTAGAGGATCAACATACATTTTGTCAGGGTGGTGCAGCATTGATGCTAAGGTGGCTAAGGCATCCGCAACCTCATTGTGAACTCTCGGGATGTGTTTGAACTTTACCGATCGAAATTGCTTGCTCAGATCATGCAAGCATTGTCGGTATGGTACGAGTTTTAGATCTCGTGTTTCCCATTCTCCCTGAATTTGATGTATCAAGAGGTCCGAGTCTCCCAAAGACCAAGACGTCTTGGACATCCATGTCAGCAGCCAGGCGCAGACCCAGAATGCAAGCCTCATACTCGGCCATATTGTTGGTGCAATAGAAGCGTAGTTGAGCCGTAACAGGATAATGCCGTCCTGTTTCAGAAATGAGTACTGCTCCTATTCCAACCCCCTTTTGCGTTTGCAGCTCCATCGAAGAAAAGCTTCCAACCCGGTTCCTCGGGTAATTCCAACTCATTCGTATGCATCACCTCTTCGTCAGGAAAATACGTTCTTAAGGGCTCGTATTTTTCATCAACGGGATTCTCTGCCAAATGGTCTGCCAGTGCCTGGGCTTTCATGGCTGTCCTCGTCACATAGACGATATCAAACTCGGTGAGCAGAATTTGCCATTTTGCCAACCTTCCCGTGGGCATAGGTTTCTGAAATATATATTTCAATGGGTCCAAACGGGATATGAGATACGTAGTATATGAAGACAGGTAGTGCTTCAATTTCTGAGCTACCCAAGTTAGGGCGCAGCATGTTTTCTCGAGTTGAGTGTACTTGACCTCATGCACTGTAAATTTCTTACTGAGATAGTAGATGGCCTGCTCCTTCCTTCCTGTGTCATCATGTTGCCCCAGTACACAACCAAATGAATTTTCCAAGACCGTCAGGTAAAGGATTAGGGGTTTCCCGGGCTTAGGCGGGACCAATACGGGTGGATTAGACAGATACCCTTTGATTTGGTCGAAAGCCTCCTGACACTCTGCCGTCCAACCTACTGCAACATCCTTTTTCAGCAGCCGAAATATGGGTTCACAAGTTGCTGTGAGTTGAGCGATGAACCTGCTGATGTAATTGAGTCTACCCAGCAAACTCATTACCTCTGTTTTGTTCCTTGGCGGTGGCAAATCTCGGATGGATTCAATTTTGGATGGGTCTAACTCAATCCCCCGTCGACTGACGATGAATCCTAGCAACTTTCCTGATGGAACCCCGAATGCGCATTTGGCCGGGTTAAGCTTGATATCATACCTCCGGAGTCTTTGGAAAAATCTCCTTAGGTCTGCTACATGGTCCTCCTGACGCCAAGATTTGATGATCACATCATCGACGTACACCTCAATTTCCTTGTGTATCATGTCATGAAACACCGCAGTCATTGCTCGCATGTACGTTGCCCCGGCGTTCTTTAACCCGAACGGCATTACCCGATAGCAGTAGGTTCCCCATGGCGTAATAAACGCTGTCTTCTCAGCATCCTCTTCGTCCATTAGGATCTGATGATAACCCGCATAGCAATCCACAAAGGATCCGATCTCGCGCCCAGCGCAATTATCGATCAGGATATGAATGTTGGGTAACGGGAAATTGTCCTTGGGACTTGCTTTGTTGAGGTTGCGGTAGTCGACGCACACCCTGATTTTTCCATCCTTCTTTGGGACTGGTACCACATTGGCCAGCCACTCGGGATATCGAGTGACCCGAATGACCTTCGATTGCAACTGCTTGATCACTTCTTCTTTGATTTTCACACTCATTTCTGTTTTAAATTTCCTTAGTTTTTGCTTGACCGGAGGGTATGCCGGGTCAGTGGGTAGTTTGTGAACCACTAAATTGGTGCTCAATCCAGGCATATCATCATATGACCATGCAAAAACATCTTTGAATTCCCTGAGAGTTTCGATCAATTCTGCTTTGACATTCGGCTCAATGTGGATGCTAATTTTGGTCTCTTGGATGTTATCAGCGTCTCCTAGGTTCACAGCCTCAGTGTCATTTAGGTTAGGCTTGGGTTTCTCTTCAAATTGGCACAGTTCTCGGTTTATTTCTTCGAAGGCTTCCCCTTCGTCACATTCGGATTCATTATCACAAACGACCTCTTGCATCATTGAGTCAGATTCAGATTGATTTATTAGACTAGGTCGAAGATCCGCTGTGCATGCCATGTCATTAGGACCAGTAAAAAGAGAACTGTTCAGAAAGAAAAAGAACAAAACAAGAAATTAAAATGGGACAAAAGAAAAGAACTTTATTAAATTTGCAGGATAAAAAGGGTTCACACTTTTACAAAACGAAAGTAAAATTGGGATTACACCCTTGAATAATCCGATCAAACAAACAAACAAACAAAACATTAATCAAAGCCTACTACCAAGACTCCCCTCGGACAGGAAGAGGAGTAACCGTCCAATTGTTGGTCTTGGCCTCAGGCCCCACAAATTGTATCTCTGCTCTGCTGGAACCTTCTCCAGCTTCCACCATACTGACATCCGCGAACAGCCTCTCAAAACTCTGATTCAGGTCTTCATTTATACCGATCAAAGGTCCTCGAATCTTTGGGATCGCTGACCCCTTGGCACTTGCTTTAACAAAAGACCTTGAGAGGCGTGGCACTGGTTTAGGCAGAAACCAGACCCTCTTCTTCATTTTTCGCGCTTGCTTCCTGTCTGCTGCGGTTGGTTTGAACCCCAACCCGAAAGTTTCCAGATTCTTAGGAAGGGAGACAGGTTGGACTATCCCTTGAAGTTCAACTCCCAGGCCTTTTCCCGGCACAAACCCATTACCCAGCATTTCTGATACCATCATGACTGTTGCGGCAGCCACCCTAGGGTGCGGGATGATTTCTCCTTCAGAAATTTTGTTGGCCGACCCTGTATCGAGAATCTGGTAGACCCAGGGACCCTTGTCATCAGTGGTCTCTATGAAAGGCACAATGGTTCCGCCCATGGTGCATGTTGTATCCTCGCCGTGCAACACGACCTCTTGTCTTTCCCACTCGAACTTCACTGTCTGATGTAGGGTGGAAGGCACCGCTTTAGCTGCATGAATCCAAGGTCGTCCTAACAGCAAGTTGTAAGATACCGTGGCGTCCAACACCTGGAATTCCATGGTAAATAGGACCGGACCAATGGTTAATTCAAGTACAACATCCCCCACAGTGGCGGTTCCGTTTCCGTCAAACCCCCGGACACAGATGCTATTCTCCCGGATTCTTCCACGGTCAATCTTTAACTGGTCCAGGGTGGATAATGGACAAATATTGGCGCTTGAGCCGTTATCCACCAATACTCGAGTTACCACCGAGTCTTCACATTTGACAGCTAGGTATAGAGCTTTGTTATGCTCCGTACCTTCCACCGGCAGGTCATCATCTGAGAATGTTACCCTGTTCACCTCGAAAATCTTGCTGGCGATGGTTTCCAGGTGGTTTACAGAAATCTCACTGGGTACATGGGCCTCGTTCAATATCTTTAACAGGGCCCGACGATGTTCCTCGGAATGGAGGAGTAATGACAATAGTGAGATCTGGGCAGGTGTTTTTCTCAGCTGCTCAACCACAGAATAGTCTTGTACTTTCATCTTCCTCAGGAAGTCTTCAGCCTCTTCTTCTGACACTGGCTTCTTGGTTGCCACTGGGTTGGTTTTTCTTAACTCCACCGGAGCAAAACATCGACCTGATCGAGTCAGCCCTTGCGCTTCACAACTGACTTCTTCCACCTGTTTTCCTTGGTACGTCACCACTGCTTTTTCATATTTCCAGGGCACAGCCCTGCTGTCAAGCATTGGCAGTTGGACCACCGGCTTTATGGTCACCCGTTCTCCACATACCCCTTTCAACATGACTGCCGGTGTGGGCAGGATCCCTGGTATTACCAACTTGCTTGGCTCGGGTTTGCTTGCTATGACGGACGGGCTCTTCCCCCATATTACTACCGGCTTGACGCCTTCTCCCTGCGACTGTACATTTGTTCCTCCACTGGTTAAGACTTCTTTTGGGGCAGCTTGGATCATCATCACTGTTTGTGAGGGTTTTCTTAATTCTCCTCCCTCACACACCAACTCAATCATGTGAGTTTCGTGGTGCGCTGGCAGTGGGTTTTGGTTGATGTTAGGAGCCTCCGGTGTCTGGACCTCGATCTTATTGGTGTCAATAAGATCCTGTATGGCATGCCTTAACTTCCAGCACTTCTCGGTATCGTGCCCGAGCATCCCTGAACAGTATTCACAACTGATTGAACGATCCAAATTCTGAGGCGGGGGATTTGGTTCCCGAGTATGGACAGGACTAACCAAACCCAATTGCCGCAGCTTGTGGAACACAGCGGTGTAGGTTTCTCCCAGTTCGGTGAAGGTTCTTTGCTTCCGCAACCTGTCATTTCTGGCATCTGGATTTCCCCGGAAACCTGCCCCTGAAGGATTTCTATATGCCCTTGGTGGAGGGTAAGTGTTTTGTGGTGGTGCATATATGTTCTGGGGAGCCGGTGCGCGCCATTGTGGGCGAACCGGAGGCTGAGTGTATACCTGGGCTTGGTGTACGGAACAATGTGGTTCTCGAGGTGGATAGAAATTTTGTGGTGGGTTGTATGGGTAGTTTGACCTGTGAGGCCTGGGTTGGTTGTAGTGCGGCCTGCCAGCCCTGGACCAACTGCCTGCCTCGATCGTGGCAACCTCTTCTTTCTTTCTTCTTAGCGCACCTCCCGTGCCGCTTTGAATAGCCTGGGTTGTGGCCTTAAGTGCCGAATAGTTTAAGATCTTGTCCGACCTCAAACCTTCTTCTATCATGACCCCTATTTTGACCACCTCGTTGAAAGATTTTCCAACCGTTGTCACCAAGTGACCAAAGTAGGTTGGATCCAATGTCTGCAAAAAGTAGTCTACCATCTCTCCCTCTCTCATGGGAGGATCGACCCTAGCTGCTTGTTCTCTCCAGCGGAACCCGAACTCGCGAAAACTTTCCCCGGGTTTCTTCCCAGTTCTCAATAACGTGAGACGGTCAGGGACTATCTCCAGGTTGTACTGGAAATGACCTGTAAAAGCCTGCGCCAGATCATCCCACGTGTACCACCTGCTGAAATCTTGCCTGGTATACCATTCCAGTGCAGATCCACTCAGACTTTGGCCGAAATAAGCTATCAAAAGCTCATCCTTGCCTCCTGCCCCTCTCATTTTGCTACAGAATCCCCGCAAATGTGCCATGGGATCACCGTGCCCTTCATATAAATCAAACTTGGGCATCTTGAACCCAGCCGGGAGTTGGACATCTGGGAAAGGGCACAGATCTTTGTATGCCACGCTGACTTGATTGCCCAGCCCGTGCAAGTTCCTGAAGGATTGCTCCAGGCTTTTGAACTTTCTTAACACTTCATCCTGTTCAGGGGCCTTAACCGGCTTCTCAACCTCTGCCGGTACTTCCAGATGGGGATTGTAAGCCTGTGGTTCGGGTGCATGGAATGTAGGCTCAGGGGGATAGTATTGTGTATCGTGAGCCTGAAACAATGGCTCACTGGTCGTTCGCTGCAAAGGGGCTGATGCAGGTCCCACAAAAATGGGAATATTGGGTGTTGGGAGAGGTTGATGGGGTGGTGGAGCTTGGGAATCATGAGGGCTTCTTTCTTGATGATAGAGGGGATTTGGGCGGCTTGTGGAAGGGCCAGAGTGAGGGTACTCCGGCACGTGTCCCAGTGTCTCAGGGCTCTTTTGCGTTTTGGCCAGGGCTAGCTGCATTGCATGCATCTCTAGTCCCATCCTTTCAATCTTTTCCATTGCCTCTTTTAGCAACTGGCTCATCGGCCTTTCTTCCTCATTACTATTCTCAGAAGTAGTCATGCTTGTTGCTACCGGTCCTTTGGATCTGGTTTGGTATGAATGTGTTGCCAGAATTCTTTAACAACTAACTGTCTGGTATCAGACAACAACAAACTTTGTTAGTGTTAGAGCTTAACAGATTTGATCATAACACATAGAGGATGCAATGCACCTAGGCAGTTAACCGTTTCTACATGCTTTGCTTCAAACCACATGCGTCATCCCGGTTTGTTCATTCGTCTCTTTTTAAAGTATTTTGCGAAACCCCGCGTTTTATTTTATTTACATTTTTTCTCTTTATTTATTAAAAGCGGTCGAATCTTATGGGGATTGCCTACGTATCACGTCCCCGCGTGAATCAGACCAGGCGTAGTTCTGCCTCAAAGTAAAGAAACACACAATTCTTGTGAAATCATTAAATTCATTCTCAAAATTTTGCTATTACAAATTACATCAAGCGAGGAATAGCAATAGTACAGACTCCACAGTTCTTAACCCGTTTTGACTAAAAGAAAGGAAAACAGCATATGGAAAAGCGACAAAGCCAAATAAACAGGACTCAACCAAAGATTAATTTTCCAACTTAGGGACCCGCGAGGCATCATTCGGCCTTTCCGCGGCCCTTGGTGTGAGGTCCCTCTGCAGGTTTTTCAACTCATTCATGATTCGGTGGACGCAACCCATGATGGAAACAAGGAGGGTCTTTCGAGGCTTTTGCTCGCATGCCAGGCATCTCATGTAGATGTAATGCCCAATCTCGTCGATCTTTCCCCGGATGTTGTCCCTTTCTGTGAACAAATGCCTTATCTGTTGGTTCTTCAATCCCAGTGTTTGCGCATTGTTGGCAAGCTGATCCTGGAACATCTCCATTTGCCTTTCCATTCTGGTCATTGCATCGTAACATTGCCTTCTGTCGGCTTGGGCATCTCGTGTTCGCTTGAGGATCCTTTCTCGAAGAGAGGCATTCGTTTCCCTTAATGTCCCGACGCTCAGTTCATACTCCTTTATGACTCGTTGCAGGCGCTGCCTCCGAGCCATCACACCTTTTGCCCACTTGGTTCGCAATTTTGCCGTGCTGGCCCTGGCTTTTTCCAAATCTTCCTGGCATTCTGCAACCTGATCCTTTAACCCTGCTATCAATCTTTTATCTGCCTGGCTTCTTAGCTGGCTATTAACCTCTTTTTTCATTCTCCGGATCTGAGCTTTGAGGATCTCGCCTTCTCTGATTAACTGGTTCTTTTCTCCCTTGTGGGCAGCAGACTGTAATTGGCACTCAAACTTCATATCCTGAACTTGTTGCTTCAGTTTGCCTGCTTTGACAAGATATTCCTGCTCTTTGGCCAACCAGCCCCACTGTTCTTGTGAAGATTTGGCAAATTCTTGCAGGTGAGGTCTTTTGGTCGGTCTTCCAGATGATGTCTCCCCTTTGTACCAGGCCTGATACCCGGGCGAAACTTCCCCTTTTGCCCGATTCATTACACAAGTATTTGCTTCTAAGTATTGACATTGGCTCCAAATTTGACGAACCCTTGCTTCAGGAAACTGGCCGTCGGGACTGATCTCGATTACCTGGATGCTCAGATCCTCGTCTTTCGGCACTATCTGATACCTCCCAAGTTGCCTTAAAACCCGATGCGGCGCGTATGGTTGAATGCTCTTAAGTCCCATTAAGAGAAAATGGGGCCTGGCTGCTGGCATGTATATGACTTCGTCGATCGGTAACCATCCTAGCGCCCACTGTATTTGACTGGCGTTGAGGGTATGGAAATATGAGGTCCATGCTGTGACTCCTTCTGGTAGGTAGGTTTCATTAACTCTGGTATAGAACTCCTCTATGCAGGTCTTTCCAGCGGATCCATGGCTCAGAAACTGGGCTCGGTGACATAGGTGTTCGGTCATCCACATTTGCAACAACAAATTGCAACCCTCGAAAAAGCTTCCTCCGGCTTTGCAAGAAGTGAGTGCCCGGAATATATCAGATACTATCATGGGCGCCAACGTACTATCACTCTGTGTGAGCAACGTACTGACGACCCCTGCTATCTTTATGTCAATATTCCCGTCTTTTCTTGGGAATACTAGTAGTCCTAAGAAAGCTATCATGAAAGCAATCCGTCTATGTTCTTCCCACTTTTGGCGATTACCTTTGCTGCACAACTGGTTTTCTGGCTTGTCGAATCCTCCTATGTGACCATATCTTTGATATATGAAACTCATGCTGCAAAAACCTTTTGCCAAGTCAGGGTTATGGATTGTTCTGACTATCTTTAAGGAATCCAGGAACCGGTGTATTGCTACAGCTCTTGGAGCAATCAGATATTTGTGCCTCAAAGGAGTCTCAGTGCTGCCGATATACCCTGCTATTTCTTCTAAAGTTGGGGTAAGTTCAAAATCTGAGAAACGGAAGACATTGTGCGCAGGATCCCAGTGGGGGACTAGTGCCCTTATGATATCTCCTCGTGGCCTGATATCCAACAAACTCGTGAGGCCTTTCAGATACTTCTTGATTTCGTCATGACCTTCTTTGCCCAAATCATTCCACCAAAGCCGCAATTGGAGGGGAATTTTGCTCATGATTAAAAAGGGTTCATTCGGCATCGTGCTCATTCTGCACATTTATTAATAAGATTTTAACAAACGACACTTATCCTGATAAAAACAAAATATATGCGATTTTTTGTGAATTTTGAATTTTCGTATATATATATATATAAAAAAACTTTCTAAAGAAGTTAATAACGGAAAATATTTTGGATTTTTGTTTCGAAAACTGGGAGCCTGAAAGGACTTTTCTAGACCTTTAGCAAGACAAATACTTTTGCCACAAATAAAGATATATATACATTTTGAAGTAAAGAAAAACTTTTGAATTTTTCACTTATATATATACATATATTTGCAACAAATAATAAAAGTTAAGACAAAATAAGAAAAAAAAAACCATTTTAAGAATAGGGTCTTTTTTTTTTTTTAATTTTTAATTTTTTATGACAAGACAAACTATATATTTCTATTGATATTTTATTTTTTGAAAGACAGAACAACGACTTTTCAAAATTTTGGCAGAGTTTTGACAGTATTTGTTTTTTTTTCTTTTTTTTCAACAATAAACAATCAATTCCTAACCGTTATTTCCTTTTTTTTCACAATATTCCAAATATTCAAACACCGGTCAGCATGCGGGCATGAGACAAATAAATGCACGGAAAACAATAGGATGCACCAGAATGGTCTTTTCATATCAGGTTGCTAGTCCTAGACGGACCCAACCCCTGTGTTGAGTCCCCTAAGTCATATGCAACGTGATGCAAATAAGCGTTCCTACTAGGGATCCGGCATGAAGTCACGTTATTCTATGTTCAAAACCTGGGTCGGTGTTCTAGACAGTGTACCCGAGCGGACAACTCGAGTTGAGGAAGGAGCTCCTTTCCGGGAACCAAAAGGCCAGCCGGCTTAGAAACTTTCCGAGCCTCTTTTATTTAGGGTATGACACTAACAGAATAGGGAGTCTCAACCAGTGAGCACATCCCCGGAGGTAAGAAGAGAAAGGTTTCGGCACAGTTTATATACAGTTCAAATAATATCAAAGCGGTAACAGCAGCATTTAGCACACTAGGATCAAAACATGTAATAATCAGATAATAAATAAAGCCGAATAATAACAATTATTCTAAGCTCGAATTCTTAACCCTGAACTAGTGGTTCTGGGTCTGAAATCCCCAGCAGAGTCGCCAGAGCTGTCACACCTCCTTTTTCCGCACCCGAGGGGGCGCAACGGAGTTTTTTCCAATTAAAGGACAATCGAAGCGGGATTGGTTTAATTATTTCAGAGTCGCCACTTGGGAGATTTAGGGTGTCCCAAGTCACCAATTTTAATCCCGAATCGAGGAAAATAATGACTCTATATTATAGTCTGCGTACCAGAAATCCGGATAAGGAATTCTGTTAACCCGGGAGAAGGTGTTAGGCATTCCCGAGTTCCGTGGTTCTAGCACGGTCGCTCAACTGTTATATTTGGCTTATTTATCTGATTTTAAATACAATATGAACTTGTGTGCAAATTTTATCTTTAAACCGCTTTTATCACTTTACTGTTTTTATCATGAATTGCAACGTTGTGAAAATGTATCTCGAACCGCGTTACAATCAATGTACCCGTGGTCGTCGACATACTTTGACTCCGTTGAGATTTGGATTTGGGTCACATCAATGCGCACCCGAGTTTAAAGAAATTGAATTATTAAAGACGCACCCTAAGCGACTAGCGTATTTATTTTGGGTAAGACCGTGGAATTTTACTAACGGTCCATCCCGAAGTCCAAAGAATTTTTAAAGAAAATATTGACTGAGGGCCCCGCAATTTGTATTTTTATTTGGCGAGACTCATCTCATTCTATTTTTTAAAATGAATTTGCAACGTCATGGACACGCATCTCGAACCACGTCACAATCAATGTACCCGTGATTAGAAACACATTTCGGTTCTGTTGGGATTTGGATTTGGGTCACATCAATGTGCACCCGAGTTTACGAAGGTAAGATTTGTTAAGGCGTATCCTAAAGAGACTAACGTGTTGTTATTTTAGGAGGGTTGTGAGATTTGCTAAACAACCCATCCTGAAAACTAAATGCTTCACTAATATACATTTAACAAGGGCCCCGCATCTGCGTTTTGCTTATTTTTATCGAGGCTCATCTCGTTGTTATTTTTAAAGGATATCCTATAGCACCTACGTTTCTTGTTGTGTTTGTCTCTATCAATTGAAAGCAGTAAATAGCCTTAGTCGATTATAAAACCGGATTTAAAATGCTTTTACAGAATAATAAAACGTGACTGCACTTATGGACAACTAGCCGCAAATTATGGGCCCAAACCTAGCTCATGCGAGATGGCCAGACTCGGGCCCTGTTTTTCCGATACAGGCCTAACTGATTTTTCGATTTGGGCTCGGCCTTCCTGAGGTTGAGGCCTAGAACTGATTCTTTGTTCTTTATCAATTTATATGTGACAAACTAGCAAAAGGGGAAAGAACTTTAATTCATGTGGGTAGTTTACCTATTTTGGCCTACATTATAGAATGTACTACACCATCAGACTAAGTCTAAAATACAATCTATTACCCTGGGAATGTTTTTCACCTAACAGCATACATACATGACTATCATTCATTAACCTACATTGATATACTGAGCATGTAGGCTACTTCTATTATACAAACGAAAATGTAACTATTTTATGACATTTAATGTAACAGTTCATGTATACATAAAAAACAATCTGCAGGTCCTCTCTTTTGCATTCATGCTCAAACTCTCAGTTACATTGGTGGTATCAATTGTGTACCTGGTAAGGAAAGGAAAGGAAGAAGGAGAATGATCAGTTGAGTAGTGTGCAGTAATCACAGCATCAACAGATACACAGCAACAACACAGCAACAAACCAACAACCAAGATTGTTTTCCACAGTCCACGAACAACCAATAATGATTCCCAGAATAAATGAAACCAGCAAATAGTCGAGTGCCAAACCAATAATTCCAGACGAAGAGTAATGAACACCAGAAGTAAAAGAAGTTCGATGCAGCAAATAACAACAGTTCAGCAACCAACAAACAGCTCAGTCAGTGCAGCTGACAGAACTTGGCCAAGGCAGCTTGACCAATATGAATTCTTATTCAACTTTCAGATGGTGTTTGGTTATAATCTATTTGGAAACTAACTTATGTTTTTCAGCTTTCTTTAAACTCAGTAAACCCTCTTTCAGACTAAAAGTTTCAGCTTTTAGACTAAAAATTCCAGCCTTTTGTTTTCTCTTTTTCTGAAGACTAAAAGTCCAGCCCTTTTTCAGTTCTCAAATGGCCTATTTATAAGCCAAAGTGACCAAGTGCAGCTAAGCTGCCCCCATGCTGCAACTTGCAGCCTGCCCCTACCCTGTTAAACCCATGCTTGAGCATCTCTTGATGCCAGCCCCTCTTGTTCCCCACGCCTGGTTTATTCTTTAATCAAGGATTATGGGCTTATTTTAGTATTCCTTTTAAACCCATACTCTTGTGTCTTGTCCCCCCATTGGCATTAGTTTAATCCTAATTTAGTACCCCATTTGTCAGCTCACTTAAACTAATTACTTCTGTTCTTTTTAACACCCCAGAATACCCCTGTCAACCTTGATTATTACTGCCCCTGCCTATTGCAGCATCAGGGCATTTTTTGAACTGATGAAAGTTCGAACTCAAGACTGCCTGGGCTGAACCTTTTCAGTCAGTTTTACAGTGCAAACAAACCATTTCAAACAATGCTGGGGCATACAGTCAGTGACAAAGCTCAATTAGTCATGCGACATTATTAGCTCATTCGATTTATTAGTTATAGAAAGCTAATCGACGATATTTATCGAGTCGACTATACTAATTATAACAGGTAATAATCAATCGCTCACATAAACAATATGTTTAGGGACCTAAAGGGCATCAGACAATTTTTGTTCAATTACTGGGGCCTATATGAGTTAACTTATCTGACGATTAAACTAATCGACGATCATGTTTATCACAGAGTACATTCAGAATACACACATAGAAAATCAACCGACCAAAGAAAAAGGTCTTTAAAGAGATGAAAGAAATCCGAATGAAAAATAACAAAAATAACAAACAAACCCAACGAAACATGCTGACCACTTAATTAAAACTAACACAAAAGAAAGGAAAACGTACCGAAAATGTTTAAATCAAACAGACCCAAATCTGATTCATCTTCGAACTTTTGAGGCCGAACAAACTTTAATCAGGGTGTTCTCACATGAGAACACCTTGATTAAGGTCTATTAGACCTCAAACCCATGTCCAAACCGGCCGGATTCCCCAGGTGCATGTGTTCTAAAGTCTGGATTTCCAGATCTGATTTTTAGGGAGTTGTGGGTAGATTCGGACCAAACCAAGCTTGGTTTGGTCACGAGGAAGGTCAGGGGAGTGTCTGGTATGAAGATGGGGTGGTTTGGCATAGATCCGGGTTCGACTCAAATCTTCAAATGAAGATTCGAGACGAACGAAAGTGATTCGAGGCTCGTGGTTAGTGGATTCGTGTTCAGGACAGTGAGGTGGTCCTAGGGTGTTCAGGAGGCGGTCATCGGCGTTCATGCCGCCGGCTTTAATGGCGAGGGATACTGGGGCGGCTGCTAGGGTTCGAGGATGAGAAGGGGTTGTGTTTGGGACGAGGGTGTACAGTGGGGAAGGTGGGGTTTGGTTTGGGGGGCGTGGGGTGTAATGGAGAGCTTATATATGTATTGAGGGTTTAGATCCTGGCCGTTGGATCAAGTGAGATCTATGGCCAGGATCCATCCACTTAGGAAAGACGGTGTCGTTTGGGCGTGATGGTGGGTGAGACCGGGTAAAGGGCATGGATCGGGTCATGTTGACGGGTTTAGAGGAGGGCCTGGATCCGTTGGATCAATGGGGTTGGACGGCTTAGATCATCTTGCCTGAAACGACGTCGTTGAGGCGAGTTGAACAGCCTGATCTGGACCGTTCGTTTGAATCAGATCAACGGCTTTGGTAGGGACGCCGATACGGCGTCGTTTGAGTCCGTGTTTGGGCAGGCTCGTCTTGGACTGGATCAGTACTTTGGTTTTGGGCCTTGTTTCGGGGCCCAAATCAGATTTTCCTTTTCCTTTCTTTTTTTTTTTTCAAATTAAACAAAAATTCCTAAAACAATGTAAAAATTAAAATAAACCTACACACATATTGAGTGATACCCACAACGATAAACACACATAAATGAAAAAATAAAATAAAAATAAAAATGGTTAGCTCACAGCTGAGAACGAACGATGCACACATACACATTTTTTGAATTTTCTTTTAACGACAGGCATTTTTGTATTTTTGTTTGATAATGCCTAGATGCAAAACGGATAGACCCATAAATGACTAACAACACATGTCACGGAAAACTCGAAAAATTGTACCGCGAAATCATTTGTCACTATTTTTATTTTCTTTTGGAGCGATTGCTCGTAAAGCAAAAATCACGTGCTTACAGGTCCAACCCCACCTTTTGCTAAAAAAGCCAAAAACGAATAAGTAATAAAATAAAAAAAAACATGTCATAAATAAGTCGGGTGATGTCCAACTCACCTTTTGCTAAAATAGCCAAAAACAAATTAAAAAAAAAACATGTCAAAATGTCAATTCTGTCATAAAGAGTTCGGGTGATGTTGTTTATTCATAAATAGCCGAATGTTCCCGAAAGGGACGCCGGAAGGCTGACTTTACATAAACAGCCACCTTCGGGTCATTTTTTTAAGATTTGGTCCAGTTGACCCACACAGCCTTAAAAAATCTTCGTCCCCGAGACGTTGAAAGGCCATGTTTGCAATATTGAGTTTTCTAATTTGAAAAACGATAAAAAGAGTCATAAATAAGCCAGGTGATTCTGTTTTGTCATAAATAGCCGAATGTTCCCGAAAGGGACGCCGGAAGGCTGACTTTGCATAAACAGTCACTTTTGGGTCATGTTTAGGATTTTTGGTCTAGTTGACCCACACAGCCCTATAAATCTTCGTCCCTGAGGCGCTGAAGGGCCGTGTTTGCAACACCAGATTTTATTGTAATTTGAAAAGAAAAAAAAAACAAAGAGTCAGCGGTCAAGTGAATACCGTTTGAATTTTAGTCAAAATAAGCCGAGCCAGCTTCGGCCGCGTCTTAAACCGTTCTTGCCGAAATAGCCTTAGAGTATCTCTCAGTTGTCGAAAGGCTATTTTCGTAGAAGAACGGACAAGTTTGTAGAAGTGTCATAAAATAATCCTCCCCGGCCTCAAAATTCATATGGAATTTGGAAGGGGCCACGTTTGCAAAAATAACCGTTCGGTTGCATTTGTCGAACGGAGAAAGGAAGGTGGCCATTTTCTTTGGAGTTTGTAAATCTTTTAATTAGAACACGTGGGTTGTTTGATTTTCGAGTTTGTAGGTCACCTTCAAACCTTTGAAACCCAGTTTGTTTTAATATGAAAATAAAAAAAAAATGTTGAGTATTGTTTATCTTTTATTGGTCTGAACTACGCAAGGTCTGATTCACGCGGGGACGTGATACGTAGGCAATCCACATAAGATTCGACCGCCATTAATAAAGAAAAAGAAAATACAAAATAGGATAAAATACAGGGGTTCCCAAAGTACTTTGAAGGGGCAAATAAGCAAGCCGGGATGACGCATGTTGTTCGAAGCAAAGCATGTTAGAAATGGTTAACTGCCTAGGAGCATTGCATCCTCAATGTGTTGTTATCAAATCTGTTAAACTCTAACGCTAACAAGTTTGTTGTTTTCCGACATCCAGACAGTTAGTTGTTAAAGAATTCTGGCAACACACCCTTACCAAACTAGATCCAAAGGACCGATAGCAACAAGCATGACTACTTCAGAGAATAGTACCGAGGAAGAAAGGCCGATGAGCCAGTTGTTAAAGGAAGCGATGGAAAAATAGAAAGGATGGGATTAGAGATGAATGCAATGCAGCTAGCTCTAGCCAAAGCACAAAAGACCCCTGAGCCACTAGGGCATATGCCGGAATACCCTCACTCTGGCCCCTCAACTAGCCTCCCGAATCACCGTTGTCTTCAGGAGAGAAGCCCCCATGATTCCCAAGATCCACCGCCCCATCAACCTCTCCCAATACCAAATGTTCCCACTTTTATGGGACCCACATCAGCCACCCTGCAAAGATCAAACAGCGAGCCATTGCTTCAGGCTACCGATACGCAATAATATCCCCATGAGCCTACATTCCATGCCCCCGAACCACATGCCTACAATCCACATTTGGAGGCACCGGCAGAAATTGAAAAGCCGGTTAAAGCCCCAGAACAAGATGAGGTATTGAGGAAATTCAAAAGCCTGGAGCAGTCCTTCAGGAACCTGCACGGATTGGGCAACCAGGTCAGCATGGCCTACAAAGATCTATGCCCTTTCCCGGATGTCCAACTCCCGGCTGGGTTTAAGATGCCTAAGTTTGATCTATATGAAGTGCACGGTGATCCCATGGCGCATTTGCGGGGATTCTGTAGCAAAATGAGAGGGGCAGGCGGCAAGGATGAGCTGCTGATAGCTTATTTCGGCCAAAGTCTGAGCGGATCGGCATTAGAATGATATACCAGGCAGGATTCCTGCAGATGGTACACTTGGGATGATCTAGCGCAGGCTTTCGCAGGTCATTTCCAATACAATCTCGAGATAGTCCCTGACCGTCTCACGTTGTTGAGGACCGGGAAGAAGACCGGGGAAAGTTTTCGCGAGTTCGGGTTCCGCTGGAGAGAGAAAGCAGCCAGAGTCGATCCTCCCATGAGAGAGGGAGAGATGGTGGACTACTTCTTACAAACCTTGGAGCC
Organism: Nicotiana sylvestris; assembly: GCF_000393655.2. NCBI lineage: Eukaryota > Viridiplantae > Streptophyta > Magnoliopsida > Solanales > Solanaceae > Nicotiana > Nicotiana sylvestris. Next base: position 51,083,530 of record NC_091064.1, read on the forward strand.
AACTTACTTTGGTCATCTAGTGACGACAGTTGGTAAATCTTTCAATGAAGTAGTAAAAATGGGCGGTATGATCGAAGAGGGACTCAGGTCCAACAAAATCCTGAGCTATTCGGCAATTAAAGCAACCACTCAGGCCATCCAGAGCGGCACTGAGGGTGTACTGGGGAAGGAGAAGAAAGAAGATGTCACGACTGTTGAGTCTGGAGCCTGGTTCGGATCTAGAAGCCCGTCACCCTACTATAGCCAACCACGACCCTACCACCAAAATTACCCCCGCACTCCATATAGCCCTCCACGACATTATTACTCACTGCCAGATCCCCATTTTTCCGTTCATCATGCACAAACCTATACCCACTCTCCAGCACACGCACAATGGCGTGCGCCGGCTCCCCAAAATACATACCCACCTCCACCAAACATATATCCACTTCCGAGGGCCTATAGAAATCCTCCAGGGTCAGGTTTCCGGGGGAATCAAGCTTTTAAGAATGAGAGGAAGCAGAAATATACTCCGCTGGGAGAATCCTATACTACCGTGTTCCACAAATTGAGGCAGTTAGGCCTATTGAATCCTATTGAGCCCAAATTACCAAATCCTCTTCCTGAAAATCTTGACCCTTCAGCAAGTTGTGAATATTGTTCGGGGGCTCCCGGACACGATACTGAGAGATGTTGGAAGTTGAAGAATGTCGTGCAAGAGCTAATTGACACAAATAGGATCGAGGTTCAGGTCCCAGAGCCGCCAAACGTTAATTAGAGTCCGCTACTAGTGCACCATGAGATCCATATGATCGAACTAGGGCACAAGGAGTTTAAGCATCCCTCGCAAACGGTAATGATGATCCCGGCTGATGCTTCTGACCCAAAAGCATGCTCGACCATTGGATGGCTACTCCTCTTCCTATCCGAAGGGAGTCTTGGTAGTGGGCTCTGATTTTTCTTTCTTGTTTTGGATTATTGCAGAGTTGTAATCCAGTTTTGTTTTAGTGTGAAACTATGTTATCCTTTACTTTTATAAAGCGAAAGCGTTTCTCTTCTTATTTTGTTTTTAAGTCTGTTTTCTTCCTTTTCTCTTTCTAAACAATGCTCTTTATACTGATTCCAATGACATGGCATGCATAACGGATCTTCAACTTAGTCTAAAAATCAATCTGATTCCGAACTGATTATACAAAAGGTCAATCGCGATGACGAATCGGGATACGATGATAATAAAGCCTTCAAAGAGACAAACAGAGAGTTAAGCTAGTTGGAAGAGAAATCCAAGCCCAACGTAAATGACGCATAAGACGTCAATTTAGGGGATGCAGACGATATCAGGAAATTTGAAGAGGGACGGCAAGTGTTGAAACGGATCCTCCCACATCAGGCCAAAGCAAAATGGCAAATTTGTCCCGAATTGGCAGTGGCCGTCTATTGTGACCAAGATGTTATCCAGTTGCGCTTCATGTCAGACAGATGTCGAGGGAAGATGCATCGACATGGCTATTAATTGTTGTTTGTTTGTTTATACTTGGCATTTATCGGAGAATTAAATTACGGAGGCAATTTTTTCTTCTATCCAAACATTTTAACCTTTGCTTCCCCTTTTGAGCCTTATTTATTCTTTCATACCCCTCTTTTGGAATCAGTAATGAAAATAAGAAAAAAGAGAAGAAAAATATAATGATAATAAAAACAAAAGAGAAGTCACAAAAAAAAGAAGAAAAAGGGAGTTGTGAACTACGTTTGACCTGATTCCTCAAAGAAGGATACGTAGGCGCCTCACGGCTCGGTCATAGTGTAACCAAAAAATAAGAATCCCCAAGCGAGAAACTGGGGCAGAAGTTATGTTTGTAATGTTGGGAAAGAAGTTTGATTCCAAGAGTTGTAATGGTTTTTACCCATCAGAATTATTTTGAACCCTTTTTGATGCCCTCTTTTTCTTTTAGCCATAAACAAAAAACCCATGTTGATGTCCAAAAAAGACCTCCCGATCAGAATCCGAGGAAAGCCAAGTCAGGCAAATAAAAGCAGAGAAAGTCGGCAACGAATTGATAACCTAAGGAATCCCCAGCAAAGAGTCATATCGGTACCATAAGGCGACGAGAATTGAGTGAAATGAGAGAGTCTCATCAGTAAAAATCCCTCGAAGGACACTATGAGGCGACAAGGATATAAAGGGGGCTAGCAAGACAAGATTGGCAAAAATGATCCGCATCTAGCGAAAGTTAGGCTTCTGCGCATCCCCCGCAAAGTGAGGCCGTCAGAAAAATTGATTGATATAAATAGGCTGAGTTGGTTAATCCGGAAATGCATGACATGATCATTGGGATTGATTGTACCATTCAGATAAGTTCTTTTCTTTTTTTTCCCCAACATTTATTCAGAAAGACTTTTTCTTTTATCCTTTTAAAGTCATCACTTTTCATTTTTTGGGATTAAAGTGTTTTTCTCCAGTAGTTTGTTTTTAGAAGGATTTTGTTTTTCAGAGCTTACTACTAATTGCCAAAATGCTGCGAAGCAAAAGACGAACAGGACATGCCAAAGATAAGGCAATGAAACGGAAAAGACATTTGTTGCAAGACTGAATGATGAGTTGGTCTAAATGTCAAGGGGGTATAATGAAAAAGGGGTCGAGATGCAAGAGCATCCTTGGCCGATCATCGACCAAATTCCAAAAAGGTCGGACAATGCGGAGCAAGGAAAGAAGGGGGAAAACCACCCCCAGCGGGAATGTGATCACCAGCAGGGACGTGATCCCCAGCAGTAATATCATCCCCCAATAAATAGTACCATCCCCAGCAAGTTCTGATAGTGTACTGGAACACCTAGCAAAAAAAAAAAAAAAAAAAAACCAAACAAACAAACATCCCCAGCAGGAGTGGCACGACCACCCACCATGTTTTTAACTAACAAAATCTTTCTTTGATTTGAAGCAGGGAAAAGAAATGTTATAGATGGCGGAAGGACATGCCATAAAGAAGATCATCAAATCGGGGCAGAAAATTTTCTTATCGCGAAAATTTTCTCAAAAATCAGGTACCCACTTGGGGAAGGATGGAAGGCAACACAGGTCTGGATAAAGTGATATCCCGAGCAATTTTCGGAGGAATGAAACACTAATTTTGAGGAAAGAAGTCTGAAGGGAGATGATTCAAGTAAGAGGAAAAATGACTGAGGAGGCAGGAAAGAATAATGCCAACAGAATTTTATACTTTAAGGAATGTTGAAGTTGGGAGACCGCCCATATAACAGAGGCATACATTTCAGTCTTTTCATTTCAAGCGTTGAAGTTGGGAGCCCGCCCATAATAACAGAGGAATACATTCAGTCTTTACTTTCAAGCGTTGAAGTTGGGAGCCCGCCCATAATAACGGAGGAATACATTTCAGTCTTTACTTTCAAGCGTTGAATTTGGGAGCCCGCCCATAATAACAGAGGAATACATTTCAGTCTTTTCATTTCAAGCGTTGAAGTTGGGAGCCCACCCATAATAACAGAGGAATACATTCAGTCTTTACTTTCAAGCGTTGAAGTTGGGAGCCCGCCCATAATAACAGAGGAATACATTTCAGTCTTTATTTTCAAGTGTTGAAGTTGGGAGCCCGCCCATAATAACAGAGGAATACATTCAGTCTTTACTTTTCAAGTATTGAAGTTGGGAGTCCGCCCATAATAACATAGGAATACATTCAGTCTTTACTTTCAAGCGTTGAAGTTGGGAGCCCGCCCATAATAACAGAGGCATACATTCAGTCTTTATATTTCAAGCGTTGAATTTGGGAGCCCGCCCATAATAACAGAGGAATACATTCAGTCTTTATATTTCCAGAGTTGAAGTTGGGAGCCTGCCCATAATAACAGAGGAATACATTCAGTCTTCATTTTCGAGCATTGAAGTTGGGAGCCCGCCCATAATAACAGAGGAATACATTCAGTCTTTACGTTTCGAGTGTTGAAGTTGGGAGCCCGCCCAGATAACAGAGGCATACATTCCAGTCTTTACTTTTCAAGTGTTGAAGTTGGGAGCCCGCCCATAATAACAGAGGAATACATTCAGTCTTTACTTTTCAAGTGTTGAAGTTGGGAGCCCGCCCATAATAACAGAGGAATACATTCAGTCTTTACTTTCAAGTGTTGAAGTTGGGAGCCCGCCCATAATAACAGAGGCATACATTCAGTCTTTATATTTCAAGCGTTGAAGTTGGGAGCCCGCCCATAATAACAGAGGAATACATTCAGTCTTTATATTTCCAGAGTTGAAGTTGGGAGCCCGCCCATAATAACAGAGGAATACATTCAGTCTTTATTTTCAAGCATTGAAGTTGGGAGCCCGCCCATAATAACAGAGGAATACATTCAGTCTTTACGTTTCGAGTGTTGAAGTTGGGAGCCAGCCCAGATAACAGAGGCATACATTCCAGTCTTTACTTTTCAAGTGTTGAAGTTGGGAGCCCGCCCATAATAACAGAGGAATACATTCAGTCTTTACTTTTCAAGTGTTGAAGTTGGGAGCCCGCCCATAATAACAGAGGAATACATTCAGTCTTTACTTTCAAGCGTTGAAGTTGGGAGCCCGCCCATAATAACAGAGGCATACATTCAGTCTTTATATTTCAAGCGTTGAAGTTGGGAGCCCGCCCAGATAACAGAGGCATACATTTCAGTCTTTAATTTTCAAGTGTTGAAGTTGGGAGCCCGCCCCATACAACAGAAGCATATGTTTCAAGATCAAGTCAGAGGACAATAAAACAGAGGGTTACAACAGGAATCCCCAGCATGAAACAATAAAAATCTCCAGCACCGGGAAGCAAAGGGTTGCACCAAGAGGTCCCAGCACAAACTCAAGTGCATGTGTCAAAAGGAAGAAAGCATCGGAAGAAAAGCACCGGAAGAAACGCAAGCAGACAAGAAAGCAAAACAACAAGAACAAGTTACAGTCTAGCCTAGTTTCTTGTTTTATTTTAAGCACGGTGTAATAAGGAGATCGGTAAGCAGTGATAACAGCATGCAACAGCAGTAACATTGCAGTCCCACGGTAGTCCCAGCTACCAAAACTTTCCGAACTACATTAACCTGATTCCCCTTTAGCCAAGGATATGTAGGAAACCTTTGAAGCAAAGGTTCGGTTAATTTTTTTTTTCAAAAAAATGCTTCACATGGAGTACTCGGATGGGCAAAAATCGCTCGCTTTATCTTTACGCGAAAACCCTTCGTGTCTTCGGGCAAAGAGGGGCAGCTGTAAGCACGTGATTTTTGCCCTATATGAGAAATACTCCCAAAAACTGCAAAATAAAATGATTTTCCTTGGTGTGCAATTTTGTGAGATTTTGTGATATTTTTGGATAATTATTTGTATTTGTCTGTGCTTGCTTATTTGTTAAATTAATAAAAAATACAAAAATATATCGTATTTTGCATGTAAGGTTTAATTCTACAATTGTTAGTAATTAAATTAGTTTTACAAAAATTAAAAATTACAAAAATAGGCATCTTTTGCATTTTTAGCATTTAATGTCCAAATGAACAATTTTATGCTTAATTATTACTTAATTGTGCGTTAATTGTTATTGGGAGTTAATTTGCGCTTTTATAACTTAATTTAGTTCTTAATAATAATTTAAGTATTTTTATAATTTAGTTTTAGAAAAAAAAAATAACAAAAATACAATGAAAAATCGGATTGGGCCATTTCTTCAAATTTCAACCTCAGGCCCAAATAGTTGCCCAATCTTCCCCACGACCCAGTTCACTTCAGACCGGGTCGACCCGGTCCGCCCCATTAACCCAAATACCCAACACCCTTCTTCATTTTTCAAAACACAAAACAAAACAAAACAAAAACCCTAAAAACCTAAAACTAACCCATCCGCCCCTTCCCTATCTTCTTCTTCCCCAAACTCAAAAACTCCTCCAAAGCTCCAAGCAAGCATCCATGGCTACCTCCCCATACACAATAAAACATGCACATACGCAGCAGCCCATCCATGGCTGCTGCTTCTTCGTCTTCCTCGTCGCACAACTCGCCATGGCCAGTCGACGCTCGTCGAGGCTCGTCGACGCTGCTCTTCCTCCTAGCTCCATAAACCAGTCGTAAAACCAGCTCCAGTTGCACGAAAATGGTGGCTCAAACCCGTCGCACTTCATCTTCCTCACCATCGTCAAGCAGCAGCTGCTGCGTTATCCAAACAACCCTCGGACGCCGCTGCTTCTCCTCCTTCGTCCGAACTGCGGCTTCATCGTCCAAACCCCACCATCGCCGCTGCTTCTCCTCCTTCCTCCAAGTTGATGGCTGCTCGTTTCTGCTTTGAGCTGCTTGCATGACTGCTGCGGCCAGCCATAGATCGACGTCGCAGCTGCTGTAACTTAATCGCATTGCTGCCCACGAGCAGCTTAATTCGTTTCAGTTGTTTGCTGCCACCATTTAGTTCGGTTAAGTTTTAGTCGAGGTCATCGAGCATCGTTTCGAGTTTGTCAAGTTTACAAGTAAGGTGAGTTCGTCGTTGAGTTAGTCGTTGAGTCCGGACAGATTTATTCCCATTTGAGGTTCGTCGAAACAGTCCATACAATCGAATTCGTCGTTGTTCATCTCCGGTTAGTAATTTTTGAGTTTTATTTTGTCCGTATTTTGTTTTGATATTTTCGAACCTAAAATCGGCAAATGTTTGTTTTGTTCATGTAAAATCGGTAGATATTTGATTTTTGGTTTTGTTCATGTTCATGTGTTCTTGTTAAATTAATTTTTCAGATTTCAAATGAAAGATTAATTAATTGTTTTCATGTTATTTCATGTTTGTATTATTGTTTATGTAAATATTTGTTAGTCTAATGTTTGTTGGATTCAAATTGAAATTTAATTAATTATTTCTTCAATTTGTTTCATGTTGTTATGTATTTTCCAGAAATTAGTAATGTTGTTTGAATCATGTGAATCTGTCATGTTTTGTTGCTCAAAAATAGATTTAATTCATGTTCATCTTTGTTTGAAGTTCATGTTTAAATCCAGTGATTTAATGTGAGGTTATGTTTGTTTTTGGTTTTTGATTCGTTGATGAATCATGCATTGTGTCGTTTGTTTTGTTGTATCCTTGCTCATACATTCATGGTCTAAATTAACCAGGATTGGTTCCCGATATGGTTAATTCATTCCGTTAATTTTGAGTTCTGTTGTTCATCGTGTTCATGTGAGTTGTTGTTGAAGATTGTTGAGAAATTGGTCATCTTGACTATATTTTGGTTAAGTTATGATTAATTGATTGTTTAGAGCTGAGGGGGTAGTTTGGTAAATTGCATTGCATTCGGGGGTAGATTTGTAATTGCAATAAGGTCGGAGGGGTAGTTTGGTAATTGAACATTATTTTGATTCTTTATGTTAAGCATGGGGGACAAATATAATGGGGTGGGGTTTTTGATGTACTTGTTTAATATAATGGGGGACAAGACAAAACATAATGGGGAGGAATCTTGTACTTGTTTAATGTAGGCATGGGGGACATATTGTAATGGGTTGGGAATGTGGTATTTATTTAATGTAGGCATGGGGGACAAAATTTAAAATAAAGAAGACATTTAATAGTGGGCCAAAGCATGCCATTGGGGGAATAATTTTGGGGTTGGGAATTGAAGACTTGTCTTGCTATATATATAGGGTCATTTGACTTGAAATAGGGGAGAGTTTTTAGGACTTGAATGAAAAAACATTAAGGAAGACTTAGAGATTATTGGGAGAATATTTTTGAGAGTAATACATTCTGGAGAATTTCAAGAGTGTTAGAGAGTAAAAGAGAAAGACAACTTGAACTTCTACTTGAATAAATTCCGTTTGTCTTTTCTCAAGTGTGATTCAAAGTCAGAAACTACTGCATCTTGTATCTTTTCTCGCTTCTGCTTTGACTGTGATTGCACTTTGGCATTGCTGATTTTTCAATCCGTTGCTGGGTTATTCTACTGGTTGTTACTGGTTTGCGGTGTTGCTGAATCTGCTGTTGCTGTGGTATTATTGCTGCTGACTCTCCTTCTTTTGTTCTTGTACTGTTGTTTCCAGGTACACATTTGTACAATCTCGGCTTGAAGCAAAAAATGAAATATTAATCAGGCTTTGTTCCTGTTGAATTCCTCCTGTTTAGATTTGTGGTTGAATATAATTTTCTTTTCTTTGTATAAAAATGTAGTTGAATGATTAATGAGTAATGAGGTTGCATATGTATAATTTCTTCATCTAATAATGTTAGTTTAAATTAATCGGAGAATAATTAATCTGTTTTTGATATTATTATGTATCTATCTCATGTTCTAGCATTAGTAAATAACAGAATGAAAGCAGTTTTTCTTTGTACAAACTCGATCGCAATTTTTCATTCGCATTAGCCGTAAACTAATAACTAATAAGTTACGTTTTTCAGCATGTAAATAATTAAGAGATTTTCTTTTATTTTAGAGACGAATTTAATAGAAAATATAGTCACTGTAGGTTTATCCTTAAAATAAAAATGAGACGAGCCTCGCCAAATAAATCACACATCGCTGGGGCCCTCAATAAATACATAAGCATTTACTAGACTTTGGATTTGGCCGTTTAATGAACGTTCACGGCCTCTTCCTAAAATAACAATACGTTAGTCTCTTTAGGACGTGCCTTAATAAATCTTACCTTCTTAAACTCGGGTGCATATTTATGTGACCCAAATCCAAATCTCAACGGAGTCGAAATGTGTTTCTAATCACGGGTACATTGATTGCGACGTGATTCGAGATGCGTGTCCACGACGTTGCAAATTCCTTTAAAAAATAAGAATGAGATGAGCCTCGCCAAATAAAAATATAAAATTGCGGGGCCCTCAGTAAATATTTGCTTTCAAATTGCTTAGATTTCGGGATAGACCGTTTTAGAAAAATTCCACGGTCCTACCCAAAATAAATACTCTAGTCGCCTTAGGCGCGCCTTTAATAATTTAATTTCCTTAAACTCGGGTGCACATTGATGTGACCCAAATCCAAATCTCGACGGATTCAAAGTGTGTCGACGACCACGGGTACATTGATTGTAACGTGGTTCGAGATACACTTTCACAACGTTGCAATTCTTGACAAAAATAATAGTAAATGATAAAAGCGGTTAAAAGTTAAAATTTGCACATAAGTTCATATTCGTATAAAATTGGATAATCAAGCCAAATATAATAGTTGAGCGACCGTGCTAGAACCACGGAACTCGGGAATGCCTAACACCTTCTCTCGGGTTAACAGAATTCCTTATCCGGATTTCTGGTACGTAGACTGTAATATGGAGTCATTCTTTTCCTCGATTCGGGATTAAAATTGGTGACTTGGGACACCCTAAATCTCCCAAGTGGCGACTCTGACATAAATAAACTAATCCCGTTTCGATTGTCCTTTAATTGGAAAAAACTCCCTTGCACCCTCGCGGGTACGGAAAAAGGAGGTGTGACAGTAGCGATATCAAAACCTTTTATCCATCCAAAATGATTGGTTGTTTTAATCATATTGTTGAAACCTTCCATAGAAATCACAAACAAAAAAGGTGACAAAGGATCACTTTGCCTTAGTCCCCTTTCTGCTTTGAAGAATCCTGTTGGAGAGCCATTTACCAAAACTGAAAACCTAGTTGTTGACATGCAGAATTTTATCCAGTTTATCCATTTCTAGCCAAAACCCATTCTTTCTAGCATACACAATAGGAAATTCCAGTTGACAAGATCATAAGCCTTTTCAATATCAAGTTTGCATAAGATACCAGGTTTCTTTTGTTTCAGCCTAGAATCCACTACTTCATTGGCTACCATTACAGCATCCATTATCTGTCTACCTTTGATAAAAGCCATTTGTTGATAGTCCGCCAATTGTAAATTACCTTTTTGAGTCTCTCTATAAGAACTTTGGAAAATAGTTTGTAGATGCTACCTATCAAACTAATAGGTCTGAAATCCTTTAGTTCTTTAGTACCTTTCTTCTTTGGGATGAGAGCAATCAGGTTTGAAAAGCATTCATCATGTCATATTTCACTATCACCTGGCATTTGATGAAGAATCCCATAGTGAAACCATCTGAGCCAAGGGCTTTATCTATTGCACATAGCTTCAAGCACCTTAGCACTTCTTCCTCTTCAAAATTACCCTGTAGAGCTTCCTTATCCTGTACAGTTAAGATTGGGCAGTTGTTATAGTAGCATGCAGGTCTCCATTGAGTAGTTTCTTTGTACAGCTTCTGCTAAAAATCAATAATTTCCTCTTCTATTCTAGATGGCTCCTTTTTTAATTCTCCTTGTACCATCAGTTGATCAATATTATTGAATCTTTTATGTGCATTTGCTACTTTGCGAAAAAATATAGTGTTCCTGACTCCCTCTTTCAGCCATAGTGCCCTTGATTTCTATCTCCATGAGATTTCCTCATTTTTTATCAATTTCTCATACTCCATGAAAAGAGCTGCCTTCTTGATAGTTTCTTCCTCTGTTAAAATTCTGTCTCCGAGCACCTCATCCAGTTCAACCAATTGACTTAGTAGTTTCTTCCTTTGCTATCCCAAATTCTCTGCCTCACTTCTGCTCCACTCCTTGAGTTTTGATTTGAGAGCTTTTAATTTACAGGCCAATATAAAATCAGGCTTGCCTGAGAAATTGAAAGAGCTCCACCATCCTTTAACTCTGTCATTGAAGCCAGTTGTTCCTAGCCACCAATTCTCAAATTTAAAATAATTTTTTGTTTTTGTTCCAAATGGCCCCCTGAAGAGCTACTGGAGTATGATCAAATGCTAATCTTTGCAGTGGAATCTATTTTATATTACTAAAAACTATCATCCCACTCCTCAGAAATCAGAAACCTATCTATTCTGGAAGCCTTGTCTTGATTATCCCCTTTAAACAAAGTGAAGTTACCATTTTCTAATCGTAGATCAATTAGGCTCATGTCTTCAATGAAATCAGAAATTCCACCATACCCCTTGTTCTCCTCCTTCAATTCCTTTTTTTTGAAATGATTCTGGTGACATTAAAGTCTCCACAAACAGCCCAGTGGCCTTCCATCAATCCCCTATCTGCCCATATCTCATCCCACACTATCCTCCTCTCAATATAATTATTTGGAGCATATACCCCAGTTATATGGCATGAGAAGTTCTGAAAATGTGCCAGAAACTTGCAAGTCATAGTGTAGCTACCCATTTTCAGAACTTCCCCCTCCCAGCTTCTACAATTCCACATCATCAAGATACCTCATCTCGTGCTACTAGCCTCTAAATGAGAAAAACGGATCCATCTACACCCTCCCCCCCCAAACACACACTTGTTTGATAATCTCTCTAATATCCCCTTCTAATTTAGTCTCTGGGAAGCATATGATGTCTGCCTTCCAATCAACTACCAAACTCTGCACTATTCTTCTGTTATCCCTATCATTCAATCCCCTTACATTCCATGACACAATTTTGAAATGCATTGAACCAATGTAAGCATCCCCCCTCCTCCTTTTCCCCTCGCTCTTGAATTTAACATCAAAAGTAACTAGCCCTTTTAGTTCTTGTTCCCCTTTGAATCTAGTCTTCTTACACACATTATCAGACTCAATCCTTCTTGCTTGCCCGTAACTATCTACTTGTAGAAGTAATTCCAATGCCTCCTCTTCATGCCCCTAGAAATCTAACCCAAGTAATTTGCCCAGCTTGATCAAATTCTTTTGGACCTATTGTGATATCTCCCTTGCTGTAACTTGAATGGCTTGTTATTGCTGAATGAGAATAGGTTCTGCCTCTTCCACTTCTCAATTCTCTATTTCTCTGATTGTATTTTGTTGATCTAATTCCAAAGATAGTTCTTGAATTCCCCTGCTCTCCTATTCTCTCTCCTCCTGATATTTTGCTACCCTAATTAAATCTAGAGAAGGTCCCCCAAGAACAGCCTCTGTTAAGGCCTTGTTTATCTATGTACTTTTTCCATTAAAATCTGCACTTTGGGATTTTGCATGCACCTACTTTTGGGTGGAGTCAGATTCTAGAGCTTCAGTAAAAGGATCTCTGAATAGATCTTGTGAGTTGGAATCTTTTAAGTCATTAAAAATGATTGGGCTGCAAAGTCTGGCCCGAAGGAGTTATTAAAGTCAGCCACCTTATTGGGCTTAGCTTGCTGGCCCATTTTATAACTTCATTAAACCCTAACACATGCCTCTTATGTGGACCTTTTTCAAAAATATTTTCACCTGTCATAGAAATACTACCCACGTGTTTTCTTGCTGTAAAATCCCTATAAAGAGGGGATTTTTGTACTTCATTACAGTTGGTAGCCCTATTTGCCCTCTGCATAAAGGTAGTACCTGGTTCTTGCACAGGATCTTCTTCTTTGATGCCTCGCTCTGCTAATTCCGGCAAGATTTCATATCTTGACTTTCTTTCCGGCCATATTAGAATGTGATGGGTGAATCCGTTACAAGAGATGGATACATCTCTTGGGAGATTCCTCCCATTGTTCCTTACCAAAATTCTGGCCCACTTTAGGTGATTTTTTAGCTTTGTTTCTTCTTCAGTGGCCACTCATCCTCCACAAGATTCACCTATTTTTTGGAAAATTCTCTGGGACCACAGATGAAGGGGAATCCCTACTGCTTTGATCCACGTTTATTTGATTTCAATAGAATGTGGGGTACATCCTGCCATGGGATTCCACCATTCTAATTGCAACCTAAGATTTTTTCCATAACCACTGCCCTTGTAAGGTCCTTTGAGCCATGTATCTATTAGGGAAATCAAATAAGAACAAATCCTCGTACATCTCATATATGTTTACCCCACTAACATTCTTCCAAGCTGAGGTTGACCACCTTCTAATGTCAGTAAGTGTTAGTTTTTCCTTCGTCTCTTCTCTAAAGCTCCTCACTAGTCATCTCTTCAAATGTCCATTATCTTGTACCTTGCAAAATTCAATAATGTCAATATTTCCACTGTTGCAAGTCACCTCTGCTTCCTGAAGACTCCTATTCTGCCATTTGCTATCTTGTACATCCTTCTTATAGAGATAATTTATCTCAGTTAATCTTGGGGGAGCTACCACTGTCACTTCTTTTGAGTTTTTAATGAAGTTGTAGATCTTAAATGATATATCTCATTCCAGCCTGCATTAAAGACTGGTTTAGGGATAATAAGTATTGATCTTCATGGACCATTTAATGACAGAATACTCATGTATCTCCCATACACATTAAATTTCCTGGTGCATAAGTACTCTGTGGCCTGCTCTGATATTTTCCATCTCCTGACCACTCTATTCTTGTCCTTTGAGGCCTCTTTAAGAACAAAACAAATCCATTCCATGATCTTTCAGCTCATGGTCGATCTGCACATCATCTTTCGACTTCTGTCAACCCATTCAAACCACTCTGTGTTGCTAGCAGACCACCTGGTAATATCAAAAGATTTGAACCCAGCATTGAAGTAAATCCTGTTCTCCCCCATACCCCAAGCTTGGGAAAAGGTCAAGAATGTAGAAAGCAACCACAGAATGTGATTCCTTGAACAAAGAAAAACAGAGAGGAAGGGAGGGAAATAGATTATATCAGGAAAAAATAAAGGAGGAGGGAAGGGAAGAGTAGAGAAAGAGAGATATCTTCGGTGGAAGAAGGCCGAAAAAGGAGAGATTCTCCCTCCTAGAAGGGAGGGGAAATAAAGGTCTCCAAAAGAGTGCCTGAGAGCATTTTTTAAAATTTTTAAAAAGATGCATTTAATCTTCACTTTATAAATAATGCTTTGGAGTATTCTTTTCTCCCTTAATTCTATGCTTTTCTCAAGTCTCCTCTGAAGATACCCACCATCTTCCCATGCAAGGCAAGTCGTTTGCTCCTAGGTTCATAGGCTATTAGCATGAGTATGCCAGCTAACTTATATTTTGACGAGTTATCACGAGTAAGTCGACATCATCCTTCAGAAGGAACAAATAAAATCTAAGAATGTCTTTCTCAAGGTACGAGAAGTTGGCCGATGTAACTAAAATTTTTCTCCAATGAAGGTGAATGGCTATTGAACACTGGCATTACATGTCATCTGAAAATCCTCTGCAACGCAAAGGGAAGGCAGCTTGTCTGTGGCTGTGTGACCTCATAACAACTCTGACATGCCAAAACCCATTATGTCCAGCTATGTGTGGATAAAAGGCATTGAATGTCGATATAGATCATTATCAGTCTCACAAATTCTATTTTTTAACACTTCATAATCTTCAAATTATTAACCAAAAATGAACAAACCTATATCCTTTATTGAAACGTGCCAAAAAAAAGATCTCATGCACTTACCATAATATGAGGTGATAATGAAGAATAATTATATGATCATATAAATGCATCAGAAATAACATTATTGAAAAAACAAACATAAAAATCAGATCAAGCCAATGGAAGATCCTTTGAACACACCCCCGTCCCACAAAAAAGGAAGCAATAAGTGCCTTGTTAAAAGCTCTACAACATATAGATGATATGAGATGAAAGAGGCAATATAAACAATGTTAAAAACAAAAGAATGCTTACCTTTGTGGACACTCCATATTCCATGAGCAAACTAGCGAAGCAAATCAAGGTACGGTGAATTGTGGATTCCTTCAAGTTGCATATAGGTCCAATATAAAGTTAAATTATCCAAAAATGCGAGAGGGGTCCTCAAAGATAACCGTGATTGCCTACATAATGTACCAATATTTAATTATATCCAGCACAAATATAATTTTTGAGGAGGTAAGGTTACCTATGTCCTCCTCCTACATGTACGCTTTTTTAGTCCCTTAATGAACAAGGTAGGGGTCAATGCCTAACCCCCGTCACCATGGGAGGTGAAAGCCTGGGTAAATGGAGTTTCTAAAAAAAAACATAATGTAACAATATTCTTACGATATGAACATAAATATCAAGACAGATTGAGTGACTCAAATTATGAATAAGAATCTCAATCTGTTAGAAGAACTAATTTGGAACAAGTATTTATATCATACTTTTCCTAATCTCATGACTTACATTCATATCCTTTTTTATTTGCCCTCTAACAGAATCTACTCCCACAATCTGAATATATAATGCATGATTTTAGTTGAATCTTATGACTTAATACTGTACCATAATGAATTTTCAAGTCAAAACTATGGTGTGACAAAGTTTTTAGCCCAAACAATATCAAGTCATGTAACCTGACTTCCTAAAAATATTTTTTTTCCACTTCCAATTTTTCATCTAATCTCAGAAGGAACTGCAAAGAGAGTTTTCAATCACTTTTTTCTTTTGCAAGCTTGGTGAGAAGACTAAATTGTTGCCTCTTCATCTGTTGCACCTACTATGCTTTCTCCTGAATACTGAACCGAAATACCAATGTCTTCCGAATTTCAGGCTATTTTAGTTCTCTTCTTCTATCGTGCATATCCTAATTTCTTTCTCTTCTTTTTTAAATTCCAAAGGTTATTTGGTACTTCCATGTGTATACAATACTTAACATTTACAGCTATATATTCTTCCAGCGATTAAAGACATGAAGGTAGACCATACAAGTTTGTTTTAAACTTGGATTGACAGGTGAAAATTGATACCGACATGTGAATCGCAAGTCCATTTGACAACCTTTTTGACAAGTATGCTTTATACAAAAACTACAAGAGTTCAAATTGGTAAGAAATCAAAAGGCTTGAGCAAACAGACTCTCTTATTGGTCCTCCCATAGAACTGTCATCAGCTACAACAACAACATTTCAATTCAAGCAAGTTGGGGTCAGCTATGCTGCTTCATTTAAGCTCGCCTAAGTCCAATTTAAAAACTTTTAGCTTCTTTAACGCTAGAAGTTTTCCACACTTCCTACAGGCATATAAGTTTCTGACAAGACTAACAAATGATGGACCTAAACTACACCTAACTTTTTTTACAACAAAGAAATTTTTGATTGTTAACAATGACGGTTCGAAACTCGGTGCGTAATGGGTCCATCCCTTTATCCTTTTTCCTTAAATTTCAGGCTTTTGTCTGATGTGTGCCTAACTCATATCACGTGTTGCACTCTTACGTAAGACTAAAGCACTGGGGCACCTAAACTATAATTAGAATAAAACTTAATCTCCACTAATTAGTATAGCCACACAAATAGAAAGCTGCAAGACTAGATAAACAGATCATAGACTATACACGTAAGATCAATGCAACATGGAACCCACCGACATTATGAGAGAGAAAAAAGGTCAACATGCTCCATCGGTAACCAAATAAATAACAGAAAAATAAGCATAAGAGTTTATGAACATCAATGTACCCAAGGATGTGGCCTAGAAGTTAATGAAGTGGCTTGAGAATCATGAGGTTTCAGGTTCAAATACAGAGCAAAAATACTAGGTGGTTTCTTCTTATTTATTCAAACACTTGGTGGATAAAGTTACCTTGTGTATGTGAAGGTAGCAGCTACCCGTGAAATTAGTCGAGGCTGGTCCATACTCCACACAGTCATTAAAAAAAGAGAGATTATGAAAATAATAAAGTAAAATTGAGGAATTGGAACCTGAAGTTGGGAAGGTAAAGAATCTGGTAGAAGGCGAAGAGAAAGGGATGCGGAATGGCTTCCACAATAACATGCGGCAGTGCGGAACTCTTGAGTGCTGATGATATATGCTTGTGTCACAAAGTGATCGATTTGCTCTGCTTGCTTTTGTTCTATATTCACCAACTTTCATCATTTTAATTTCTCAGGAAAAAATACACAATTATAATATTCTAGAATACACCACTAAATTAGGTTCAAATTTCAATTACATTTACAAAGTTAGAAATTTTAGGGTTCCGAAAAATAGTTACGACGAAAGAGAGAAGGGTCTTTCAAGTTTCATCCGATCCTATATCGCTTTTTTATAATTATTATTATTATTATTATTATTATTATATACAATATGAAGTGGCCTGCTGATTTTGGACCGTTAAGCAAAGCATGTTTTTATGTAATAACATCACTAGATTTCTAGAAGAGTTCAATTTATGCATATACATAATGTAAAATTAGTATACCGACCTGCGCGATGCGCGAAAAATATTAAATAAAAGTAATTTCACCAAAAATCATATCCTACCATTATTGTTATTTTCACTACTCTATTGTTGGAGTTTCTTGCAGCCCTAATTGTACTATACTGCAATATAAGCTACTTTACTTTGTATATTGCAAGCAGTGGACTTTATATTTGTATAAATTAAATTAACCTTTGAATGCAAAATTATTTTTGAGAAGCTCCACGCATTCTTCATATTGTTGAGGAAATCTTGCAAGAATAGTCATGTTAATTGGCCTTCAACTGTGTAATTTCAAGTACAAAGGAAGGACTTTGATTTAGAAAAATGATGAAAAATAAATGAGTTTAATGGATAAATTATTTTGGTATGTTGTTGATACTTAGTTTATCATATAAAATTAGTTGTTGCATATAAACACCAATGCATAATATTTATTTACTTCAAATAAACCTACATAAGACTCAGTAGAAAATCAATCCAAAGTATATGACAACAGTAAATACTTACCAATTCTCACAACAATTTAAAAGATTTATTCTTCTCCCTAAGACACAGTTTTAAATATTAAAACACTCAGCAACAATAATGTATTTTAGAAACTTTAGTACTTTTTCAATTTTTTCAAAGCAGCTATAGAGATATTATTCATCCATCCGAAATTGCAGATTTCTAATTCAAAATATCTAGATATCATCGACACTGGTCGGTTGAGTCGACGCCATGTAACCTCTAACACCAATCTTGCTTTGCACTTGTTATGTATGTACAGTTTGGCATGACGATAACCATTTATTGAGGATTTGTTCCTTCAAGATTGTTTTGCTCAACCTTATGTCCAAATTAAAAACTTCAAAATTAGCCTTTAACCCAACAATGAGAAGGGCGACTTTAATTTTTATTTTTTATGCGTCTTTATCACTAAACAGAGAAAATAACTCAATATAAATGGGACAGAAACAAAAAAGGAAAAAGTTATATACGATAACTAAATAAAAAATTGTTACTAAGCCTCATAGAGTTACTTGTAGTATCTCAAAAAGTTATTCACAATACATAATAACTGAACGTGTATATAAATAGGAAAGACGTAGTGTTGAGACTTAAGTATGTCAATAATATCATCACCTCACTTTTCTTATCAAGCCATTCAAGAATATAAAAAAAATGTATGGCTAAGGATCAGAATTCAGCGACAGCAAGCATATTCATGAAAAAGATAAATTATGCAAAAAAAACTGTAAAATAAAACAATCGAGAATAAACATCCAATTGACAGCATGAAGACTAATATCAATTATTATGTCACGACCCCGGTTCGCCCTCCGTGAACCATCTTGATGGAACATAGTCTCTGCGACTAGGCAAGCCTAAAACGCGGAAGATAAACCAAATTTACGGAAGAAAAAAAACAATTTAAAATAGAAATAGTGTAATAAAGCAGCATTTTAAAGTGTCACTCGGCATACACAGTACCAACTCTCATAAACCAATACAGTTTTCCAAAAACCCGGAAACCCATGAATCACAAGCTATGAATATAATAAAAATGCTCTAACTCCAGAATGTCTACATCAACAAAAGAAAATAGAAGGGCTATCACTACAAGATAGAATAGAAAGGGACTCCTCGGTCTGCGGACACGGCAGATATATCTTGAAGTCTCTGGAGCAGTCACTTCGCCTCAAGGCTGATAGGACTGAGTCAAAGTACCTGGATCTATACATGAAAAACATGCGCAAAAAGGGCACGAGTGCACCACAACAGTACTCAATAAGTGTCAAGCCTAACCTTGGTCGGGTAGTGACGAGGAAGGCCAGGGCCCTACTGAGATAAAATAAAAATATAAGGTATGACAGTATAAGATAAGCAGTACAGTTGAAAGCTATCAATAAGAATTTAATATGAATTCAATAACTGAAACAGAGGCAAAAACAATCACAAGGAAATAACCATGGATCTCTCAGTATTGCGAGGATCTCTTAGTACCCTCAATATATACCAGGGATCTCTTAGTATCCCGAGGATCTTTCGGTATCCTCAATATATGCCAAGGATCTCTTGTTAGCCCGAGGATCTCTCGGTATCCTCAATATATGCTAGGGATCTCTTGATATCCCGAGGATCTCTCGGTATCCTCAATATATGTGCTAGGGATCTCTCGGTATCCCGCACCTGAGCTCAAATCATAAATACGTTCAGGGGATCTCCTGTGATGTCGTCTCGTAGTCCCAAAGTAAAACCCACATTAACAACACAAGGAATACTCATTTAAGCTCAATCTCGTACCAAGTATATAGGTAATTCTAACATACATGCTTCACATAATACAATTAAGGCAGTTTAAGAAAGTAAGCAATTTAGTCAGTTAACCATGCTTTTCTATGCTAACAACAGGCTTAAATTGCAAGTAGTATAAGACAGGAAAAAGGAACACAATTAAAATTACTTAAAGGAAACCGATTTTCAAAAATGAGCTCAAGTACGTACTCGTCACCTCACGTACAAGGCATTTCAATTATAAAAACAATACCAAATCCCTAGGGGAAGGTCCCCTACACATGGTTAGGCAAGGCACTTACCTCGAACCAGCTCAAATCAATCCTAAACTACGCTCTTGCCATGAGTACTCGACTCCAAATGGCCCAAATCTATTTAATTCAATTGCATAATGTAAATAACACTTCAAGTAACTAATTCTACAAAGAAATTCTAGGCTAATACGCAAAATTAGGTAAATGACCAAAACGCCCCTCGGGCCCACGTCTCGGAATCAGGTAAAATTTATATTTCCAGAATCCTCACACTCTCACGAGTTCAGTCATACTAAAAGTACCAAAATTGGACCTCAAAGGGACCCTCAAATCATCACTCAAAGGTCTCTAATTATTAAAGCCCTAACCCCCAATTTACCGCTGATTTTCCTTAATTTTTCATGCTTAAATTGATAAAAATCATTCCAATAACGATCGGGACCAAAGACCTTACCCCAATGAACTCCTCTGAAAATCCATCTTGAAAAATGCTCTCCAAACTTCTTCCCGTTTGAAAATAGGTAAAAATTGGCTAAATTTCGCGAAGGCAAGTATTTATATATTTCTGCTCAGCGACTACCGCATCTGTGGTCAAGGGAGTACACCTGCAGAAGAATGCAGCATGTGCAAAAAGTCACTTAAAGGGTTGGGTCCGCATCTGCGGCACCGCATTTGCGAAAACCCAGCCGCACCTGCGGATCCTGGAGCTCTATGCCTATCTCGCTTTTGCGGCCACATAGCCGCTTTTGTGGCGTCGCACCTGCGGTCCCACACTCGCAGGTGCAGTTATGATAGAAAACCAGCAGCTGAAGCTGCAACTCCAAAATCCTTCCGTCAACCATCCGAAATCATCCCGAGGCCCCCGGGACCTCAACCAAAGGCACCAACAAGTCTAATACCACTGTCCAAACTTATACCAATCCTTGAAACACCTAAAACAATATCGAAACGACGAATCAACCACGGATTCAAGCCTAAAAAGTCCAAAACTCTAAAAATACGCTTTCGATCAAAATGTCTATCAAACCTCGTCTGAATGACCTGAAATTGTGTACGCACGTCACATTTAACACTACGGAGCTACTCCAACTTCCTGAATTCCAACCCGACCCTCGGATCAAAATCTCACTATCGAACCGGAAACTTTAAAATTCGACCTTTCGGCATTTCAATCCTAAATTAGCTATGGACCTCCAAAACACAATCTGAACACGCCCCTAAGCCTGAAATCACCCAATGGAGCTAACAGAACCATCAGAATTCCATTCAGAGGCCGTCTTTACACTGTTTCAACTACAGTCAACTTTCCAACACTTAAGCTCTCATTTAGGGACTAAGTGTTCCAAAACTCTCCGAAACTCAAAACCGAACATCCCGGCAAATCAAAATAGCAGAAATAAATACGGGGAAAGAAGTTAATAGGGGATCGGGGTGTAAATTCTTAAGACGACTGGCCGGGTCGTCACATCCTCCTACACTTAAACATTCGTTTGTCCTCGAACGAGCATAGAGACATACCTGAAGTAGTGAAAAGATGAGGGTAATGTCTGCGCATATCCTGCTTGGTCTCCCAGGTCGCCTCCTCGACCGGCTGACCCCGCCACTGAACCTTCACAGATGCAATATTCTTTGACCTCAGCTTTCTAACCTGCCTGTCCAATATTGCCACTGGCTCCTCATAGGCGAAACATGAAGCAGGACACGCTCTCCAACCATATAGGAAACATCACGAACCTTCCGATCTGCATAACTCTTCTGTCAGGACTAGGCTGTACGGAGTCTATCCTGAATCACCTTGACCTTATCCAAAGCATCCTGAACCAAGTTTGTGCCCAACAATCTAGCCTTGTCCGACTCGAACCAACCCACCAGGGATCTACACCGCTTACCATATAAAGCCTCATACGGTGCCATTTGAATGCTGGACTGATAGCTGTTACTGTAGGCAAACTCCGCCAATGGAAAGAACTGATCCCAAGACCCTCCAAACTCAATCACATATGCACGGAGCATATCCTCAAGAATCTGAATAGTGCGCTCGGACTGTCCGTCCGTTTGAGGGTGAAATGATGTACTCAACTCCACCCGACTACCCAACTCATGCTGAACAGCCCTCTAGAACCATGATGTGAACTGAGTACATCTATCTGAAATGATGGAAACTGGAATACCATGTAGACGAACAATCTCCCGGATATAAATCTCCGCTAGACGCTTCGAGGAATAGGTAGTACACACAGGAATGAAGTGCGCGAACTTGGTTAGTCAATCCACAATCACCTAAATAACATCGAACTTTCTCAAAGTCCGTGGGAACCTAAATACAAAGTCCATGGTGATCCTCTCCCACTTCAACTCCGGAATCTCTATCTGCTGAAGCAACTTACCCGGTATCTAGTGCTCATACTTCACCCGTTGACAATTGAGGCACCAAGCTACAAATCCAACTATATCCTTCTTCATCCGCCTCCACCAATAGCGCTGCCTCAAATCCTGATACATCTTCGCAGCACCCGGATGAATGGAATACTGCGAACTATGGGCCTTTTCCAGAATCAACTCCCGAAGTCCATTAACATTGGGTACAGAAATCCTACCCTGCATCCTCAATACCCCGTTATCACCAATAGTCACATCTCTGGCATCACCATGCTAAACCTTGTCCTTGAGGACAAGCAAATGAGGGTCATCATACTAATGCTCCCTAATACGATCAAATAAGGAAGACCAAGAAACCACACAAGCTAGAACCGGACTAGGCTCCAAAAGATCCAATCTCACAAACTGATTGGCTAAGTCCTGAACATCCATCGCCATAGGCCTCTCCGATGCTTGTAAATAAGCCAAACTCCCCAAACTCTCTGCTTGGCGACTCAAGGCATCGGCCATTACATTGGCCTTGCTCGGGTGATATAAAATGGTGATATCATAGTCTTTCAACAACTCTAACCATCTCCTCTAGCGCAAATTTAGATCCTTTTGCTTGAACATGTGCTGCAAGCTCCGATGATCAGTATAAATCTCATAGGGGACACCGTACAAATAATGACGCCAGATCTTCAGGGTGTGAACAATGGTAGCTAACTCTAGATCATGGATATGGTAATTATTCTTATATACCTTCAACTGTCTGAACGCATAGGCAATCACCCTATTGTCCTGCATCAAAATAGCTCCAAGGCTAATCTTTGAGGCATCACAATAGACAGTGTAAGACCCCGAACCTGCAGGCAATATCGAAATTAGGGCTGTAGCTTCTGAAAGCTCGCCTTACACTCTTCCGTCCACTAGAACGGAGCACCCTTCTGGGTCAGTCTGGTCACTGGGGCTGCAATCGATAAAACCCCCTCAACAAAACGACGGTAGTAACCCACCAAGCCAAGGAAACTGTGGATCTCTGTAGCTGAGGATGGTCTGGGCCAACTCTGTACGACCTCTACTTTCTTCGGATCCACCTGAATACCCGCACTCGATACCACGTGGCCTAATAATGCCATGGAATCCAACCAAAATTCACATTTCGAGAACTTAGCATATAACTTCTTCTCTCTCAGAGTCTAAAGCACAGTACTCAGGTATTGCTCATGATCTTCCCGACTCCGGGAATACACCAGAGTATCATCAATAAAGACAATGATGAACGAGTCAAGATACGGCCGGAACACACTGTGCATCAAATGCATAAAGGTTGTTGGGGCATTGGTCAACCCAAATGACATAACAAGGAACTTGTAATGGCCATACCGAGTCCTAAAAGTAGTCTTTGGGATATCTGGCTCCTGCATCTTCAACTGATGGTAACTTGAGCACAAGTCAATCTTAGAAAACACTCGTGCACCCTGAAGCTAGTCAAATAGATCATCAATACAAGGCAAAGGATAACGGTTCTTCACTGTAACCTTGTTCAACTGGCGATAATCAATACACATACGCATAGAACCATCCTTTTTCTTCACAAACAAGACAGGAGCACCCCTAAGGTGATACACTTGGCTGAATAAAACCCTTATCAAGCAATTCTTGTAACTGATCCTTCAACTCCTTCAACTAACGAGGAGACATACAATACGGAGGAATAAAATGGGTTGAGTGCCCGACAATAGATCAATACCAAAATCAATATCTCTATTAGGCGACATGCCCGGAAGATCAGCGGGAAACACATCGGGAAAATCCCGTACTACTGGGACGGAATCAACTAATGGGGTATCAATACTAACATCTCTCACATAAGCTAAATACGCATCACACCCCTTCTCAACCATATACTCAGCTTTAAGAAAAGAAATAACACTACTGGGAGTGTGATCTAAAGTACCCCTCCACTCAACACGCGGTACACCTAGCATAGCCAATATCACAGTTTTGGCATGACAATCAAGAATAGTAAAATGGGGCGACAACCAGTCCATGCCCAAGATAATATCAAAATCTACTATTCTAAGCAACAATAAATCGACTCTAGTCTCAAAACCACTATGAGCAACCAAACACGACCAATAAATGCGGTCTACAATAAGAGAATCTCCCATAGGAGTAGAAACATAAATAGGGAAACTCAAAGAATCCCGTGGTACACCCAAATGCGGAGCAAAATAAGAAGACACATAAGAGTAAGTGGAGCCTGGATCGAATAAAACCGATTCATCTATGTGACAAACTAGTATAATACTTGTGATGACATAATCGGAGGCAACAACCTCGGTACGGGCAAGAAGGGCATAGTATCGGGCCTGGCCTCCCCCTCTAGGGCGACCTCTGCCTCCCTGACCTCCACCACTGGTTGGCTGAGCAGTTGGGGTAGCAACTGGAGCTATAACCATAGCCTGAGAACTCTGCGGGGCGCGTTGTGGCTGAGGAGTCGGTGGAGGTACACTCCTCCCAAATCTGGGGCAATCCCTCACCACATGGAGTGTGTCACCACACTCAAAACAAACTCTAGGATGATGTGGTGGCTGTGAGTAGCTCGGGACAGGTCTGCTGGACTGACCTCTGGAAGCACCCCACGCAAGAGGCACGCTAGATACTGGAGGTGTATAATAAGGCTCATGAGGTCTAGGAGGAGCTAAAATACCACTGGCTGCTGGAAGAGGTGAATGAATAGGGCAACTCATATAACCCCTACCATAACGGCCTGCAACTGGGGCACAGGTATTACGCCCCCTTTTTCTCGTGAAATCAGGTTTATGATATTTGGAAGGACAACTCGTTCCTTTTGGGAATTGGGTTTTTGCATTTGAAGAGTAGCCACCTAATGATTAAGGTGCATTAGGACACCAATAGATATTCAATTCTAAGTTTGTTTGGGTAACCAGAGATTGGGTAAGGGCTTAAAATTATTCTAAGAGGAAGGTGTTAGGCACCCCTCAGGATCCACTAGTGTGGTTCCCGGCCAGACAGTTATTGTGAATTGGGGGTGCAATTAACATTTAAGCAGATAAGGCTCAAATAAGAGGGGATTTCAATGCATAATAGTTTGAAAGTAAACAAAGTTTGAAAGAGCAATTAAAAGAGCTGATTTTAAATAAGGAGTTACAATGCTTAAAAAAGGGGGGAAATAAATAAAGGGGGTCCTACGTTTACAAAAGATATGGATCACATCAATGCAATACCCGGTAATCACTCCTCAAAAGAGGGGTTACATGTGGCATTAGCGCACCGGTCATCATATCCATATCTACCCTTCCCACACCCGTTAAGGTATTACAGCGCGGATTGGTCTCGATTACTATTGCATGCTATTACCCGTCCCATTCCTATCAGTCCCGGAGGCACTTAGGAATACTATTCCTAAAAGGAGGGGATAATAGGCTGATTGGTTTCAAAGGATAAAAATCTAATGCGACATACAAAAAACAGATAATATGGCATATAAAGGGGAAGCATGTAAACAGACAAAAGGCTCATGTATACCTCATCAAAACAAAAGCACATAACAAGCATGACTTGCACATACCTTTTAGGTTTGATTTAAAGCACATAAAGATGAGGGAAGTTAGTTGTTGAGGAAGATTAGTTTATTACATAACTCAGATAAGAAGTCCGAATCAGGCATGCCTGCTGGTTGTAACAATTAACAAAGGCGGATTCAATTTTACAGTTATTACTCTAAATCTTGCCAAAGTATTTAGACGGGGTCCTATAGGCATGATATCTACTTAATTCAGAAAGTGGTGAAACAATGATAACTCAAAATGTACTGCTTGCAATCCTATAGGCATGCTTGCTAAACCTTGTTGAAAATAAGGGAATTATTAAACAGAGGTTCATAATAGACGAATTTAAATTAGACTAGTTCCAATTCTGCATATGATGGTATTTACTATTACTGACTCTAATCCACATGGGCATGATATCTAACATTGAATATGAATGGAACGACTCAAATTTATTTAAGAACCCCTATAGGCATAATTTTTATGCATTACTGATTTCAGCATGCTACTGGGTTATAACCAATTGGGCCCTAAAACAACATGATATCTAAACGGTGACAAATGTGCAGAATTTTAAATAATCCCTATGGCAGGTTATCTAGATGTGATGTTGAACAAGTAAGTCCTATAGATATAGTTTCTAAATGTAATATAAATATGCAGAATTGGAGCAGTCTTATAGCCATATTTTCTAAATGCGATTTGAACAAGTAGAGAATGTAGTCCTATAGTCATGTTTTCTACCCTTGAGCATGCATAATTTCCCAACCTTTTTTTTCACTAGCCAGCCCCAAATGTTCATTACAAGTTATTACAAACAAGGAATAATAAATTACATAAGAAAAAATACAAAGAAAAGTTACAACCAGAGGAAGCCTAATTCTTGACTTCCTCTCTGAGTTATGATATAAACCAACTCAAAATACCATTGATCCAAAGCCTTTCTCAGGCTTCCTCTGGTTGTAACTATTCTTTGTATCCCAGACAGTGCTCACACCCAAGTTTCATAATCAGAATAGGGACAAGTGCAGTGTGGAAATACTAGCCCTTATGTGTCCAAGTTCAGAGGGAGCTCATGGGTCCCAAGGCAAGGCTCACATGAGGGGGGCAGAACTTACGTCTAAGAAGAGAGTGAAAGGTGCAGAAACTGAGTTCTAAGAACTGAGTGAATAAAGGAGAGGGAAAGGGTCAGGGGAGTCAGCCATTAACACTTCAAAGAATTAATAACTTCACACAAAGGGGTAGGGGATTGGGAATCCATTGCAAGGGGTCCTATATACTTAGGCATGGGTTAATTTTGGGCATGCACGACAATAGGGAGTGTTGTCATGCTTGTAAATCAACCAGAACACACAACATATATAAGGGTAACATGGAGGTTATGATCCTAGGAGGATCAAGTTTGGGTCATGCTCCAAACTAACCACAAGTATTAATCACATTGGGGTAGGGGTTTGGGATTCATAATACATTGATTCAGAACAGGAGAAAGGAAATTACAACATGCTAAATAATGGTGCTAAATTAAATACAAGCAGTAGGCAGACAAGAATACAAAATCAGTAAGTAAGCATGTTGTTGTTGGTGCTGAAAAACTTAATTAGAACATACCAGTCAAAGAAGCAAAAGTGTAGTAAAGAAAAGTAGCGGGACTTCAAAATATAGCCTTGGCTTTCAGTCGGCTAAACAGGAAATATCACAAGTAATAGTAAAGCAAGAGAGAATGTTTGAGTTTAAGTGTGAGTTCAGAACTAAAAGTGTTCGTTTTTAAAAGCAAAAAAGTAACGGGTATTTATAGTTTTTGAAAACGAGTAAGAAAGAGGTAATAAGATACAAATATGGAAACAATCATGATTCAGAATCAATTATACAAGTGATTGACCTTAATTAAGGGGTCACTTGCTTAATGGGCAGTGACAGGTTAGAAATAAGGAAAACAATCAATTAAAAAGCATGTTGAAAGTTGCCATAAAGGAAGTAGTAAAAATAACAAGTAAGCAATTCGAATCTAGGTACAAAGATACTCTAATTTTGGAAAGGATTCAGTAAGGCAAAACAGGAAAGAAATCTATTAACCTTAATAGGCGAGTGAAATCATAATCTCACAAAGGAAAAGTTTAAACTTAGTCACGAGTTTGAGAATTAGTCAGAGAAGGAGACTCAGCATATAAATAGGGTGCATAAACATTGTACATGCGAGGCTAGGCCTGTTGGAAAGAAGAAATAGCACACAACAGTAGCACAAAGATTCAGTAGATAGCAACGTTCGAAGCATGACAGTCCAGTAGGTCAAGTAGTGAAGAAAACATAGAATATCAAAAGCATGTGAAGGTCTCACAGTAGCAGGTGAGGAAAACCCCTTTAGAAAAATTGGGGTTTCGAGCATATTTGAGTTTTAGAGAAGATAGAAACCCAGCAATCAGAAGAATCACATAAAGGGATCAAAAGATTTCAAAATAAAGAACTTCAAATCGAGTCATGCACTTAAATGAACAGTCTCAGACCCAAAACCCTGGATTTTCAACAATAGGAGAGTTTTAAAAGAGAATAAGCAAACAAATCGGACAAAACTCAGGCAAACAAACATTCGTTTAGTAAATAGTTAAAAGAAATTAGGGGTTTTAACATGCAAACTCAGGTAGAAGAACGATATAAGCAAACATAGCCAAACATGTCAAAGAATCAGAGAAACATTTTGAAATAACTTAACAGAAACCCTAATAGAAAAGATAAGGGGTTTTGAAAGCAGAGTTTTAAAAGAAAATTTGAGAAAAACACTTAGAAGTTCAGAGAAAACATAGATCTGAAACAGATCTAAAAAACATCGAAGGAACCTTAAAGTCTAAGGTTTCAGAAGAACCCCAGTGGTGAGAAAGGCTTTGAAAACCAACGATCTAAGCAGGAGAGTCAAGAGTCTGGCTCGAATAGCCATGGCTGGCCGGAGAAAAAGTCGGAGACGACCGGAGAACAGTCATGAACTGCAATCGAACAAGCCTGGACCAAGCTCTTTCGAGATCTAGCCTCGAGACCATAATAATCGAGCACGTAGAAGCCATGGGAGGGGGATATATGTCTCCGATGACTTTGGGAACCATAGATTTGAGGAGGTATTAGGGTTGTAGTTGATGGCGGCGGCTAGGGTTTGAGAGGATTTGAGAGAGAGTTGAGAGAGAAGGGGATTCAGAGGCAGCGAAATTTGGAAATGAGGCTAGGGTTAGGGGTCGTTTGAATTAAAAAAAGGCAAGGATGGTTGTTGGCGGTTGATCTGAATGATCAACGGACTGGATCAAAATGGGCGAGTGGGCGGGTTATGAAGATGGGTTTGGGTCGGATTAAATCAGAAGTAGGTCGGGGGTTCAAATGGTTTCAATTGACTTCAATTGGGGTCAGAATTGGGTTATAATCGACATGAAATTGAGCTAACATTTAAATAGCCAATTTTCCCTATTTATTT
Source organism: Nicotiana sylvestris (assembly GCF_000393655.2). Taxonomy (NCBI): domain Eukaryota; kingdom Viridiplantae; phylum Streptophyta; class Magnoliopsida; order Solanales; family Solanaceae; genus Nicotiana; species Nicotiana sylvestris. Next base: position 51,112,464 of record NC_091064.1, read on the forward strand.
TATAAAAGTAATAAATTAATTTCTGGAAATAAATTAAAAGTACCAAAATAATTTATAGCACAGAATTAACTATTTAAAAATACCAGACCTAATTTTTATGAATATAAATGTAATTAATCTTAAAAGAGGTTAATGTTGTAATTATATGCAATTTAATTTTAAAAATACTAAATCGCCAAAATGATAATTTTGGTAATAATTATTGGGTTTTTATGGATAAAATAGGGCAATAAATCGATTTAAAAATCTTTAAAAATTAAGGAAAAATAATAAAACATTTGGACATACTTATATATGCATACATATGCTATTTTGAAAGTATTTTGTATATTAAAATATACAGGGAGAAATTGGGTATCAACAGCTACCTCTCTTTACCCGGGAAGGATGAAAGAGTTATCGGGTAAAGATATGATGGTCAATTTTGACCGAACGAAATGGTTCGAGGAGGTTTAGGCCGCTCCCTAGCTTCCGAGCTGCCTACATATCCCTGATCTTACAGGAATCAGGCCATATGTAGTTCTGCATCCATCGGCAGAGTATGTCGATGGAGACTTTTCAAGAATGAACGCAATATCTAGGGTCGGGTAGGTTTGTGGAAATGTTTAGGTTTGATATGGCTACGGGAACTGGAGTAGAACAGCTCCTGCCGAGATGGCCGTTGCTTGCCGATTTACCTGCGAATAGGCAATACAAGAATATATTGTGCATAAATTTATACATGATGAAGTTTCCGTCGGACCGTGAGGATTGTCTTCGGACGGTTAGAATGACGTCCTTAGACCATGATGTCATGTGCCATAAAGCGTGTAATAAAGGATTCACGGGCCATGAAATGATGCTCTCGGGCTGTGAGGATGATGACTCTGAACCATGATGCCTTTGAATAATAATATGCAAAAGATTAGAAGGGGTCCTTAGGCCATGACATGGCCTTCTCGGGCTATGAAAATGGTGCCTCCGAACAATGACGCCTTTGGATAATTTGGCGATCTTTCAGCCCATGAGATGCAGTAGGTGGCAATCTTTCAGCCATGCAAATGTAGAGGTGGCAATCTTTCATCCATGCAAATGTAGAGGTGGCAATCTTTCAGCCATGCGAATGTAGAGGTGGCGATCTTTCAGCCATGCGAATGTAGAGGTGGTGATCTTTCAACCATGCAAATGTAGAGGTGGCGATCTTTCAGCCATGCGAATGTAGAGGTGGCGATCTTTCAGACATGCGAATGTAGATGTGGTGATATTTCAGCCATGCAAATGTAGAGGTGGCGACCTTTCAGCCATGCGAATGTAGAGGTGGCGATCTTTTAGCCATGCAAATGTAGAGGTGGCGATCTTTCAGCCATGCAAATGTAGAGGTAGCAATCTTTCAGCCATGCAAATGTAAAGGTGGTGATCTTTCAGTCATGCAAATGTAGAGGTGGTGATCTTTCAGCTATGCAAATGTAGAGGTGGCGATCTTTCAGCCATGCAAATCTAGAGGTGGTGATCTTTCAGCCATGTAGAATGAAGAGGTGGCGATCTTTCAGCCATGCAAACTGAAGATAAGGAGGCGATCTTTCAGCCATGCAAATGTAGATGGAGACAATGTTTAGTCTCGGAAGGCAGAATGGTAGCCTTATGCAATGCAGAAAATGCAGATGGAGACGACGTTTAGTCTCGAAAGGCAGAATGGTAGCCTGAATAGTAAATGTTGGTAAGTGCAATAATTCTAAGAATTGTATTCCTGAATAGTGTTTGTCTCGTGAGTGTATAGCATGTCTGATGGTTTCGTAATCTAAGTGCCTGCATCCAAAAAAAATTGTGAATTTTGTAAAGGGGGAGGTTAGTTCGTATCCTTGCTGGCTTTACTTGATCTGCTCGGTTTTGATCTGGTGATACTGTATGTATCATTGGGGTAGCATTGCTAAACAGGGCAATTTAAGTAATAAACATGCATGATTTTTTAAAATCTGATATAAGTATATAATTAAAAAACAATTTTTAGATAAACCGACGACTGTGACGTGGTTCAAGACATTGCAACCTCTCTTGCTACTGAATTTTGAGGGTCCTCCTCAAAATTGCCCCAGTTTCCAACTGCAGAGGAAATGAAATTTTTTATTGAATTGTTACCGAACCCATAGGGCTGCCTACACATACCTTTTTAAAGGGGAATCAGGTTAGGCGTAGTTCAATTTATATCATATAAGGAAAGCATAAAGATTACACATAGTAGCACTTGACTTCATCTGAATTGATCGGCTTTTCCCAGACTTCTCTGTCCATTTTTGCAAGTATGAGGGCTCCTCCTGTCAGAACCCGGTGAACCATGTATGGACCCTGCCAACTGGGAGAGAACTTTCTTTTAGATTCATCTTGATGCGGTAAACTTTTCTTTAACACCAGCTGCCCCGGTGTGAACTGTCTTGGCTTGACTCTTTTGTTGAAGGCTCTGGACATTCTCTTTTCATCTATAAGGGCTAGTTTCTCATAACGACTTTTTATCCACTCTGCGTTGTCGAGCTCGACTTCTTGTATGATCCTTAGGGAAGGAATTTCCACTTCGGCGGGAATGACTGCCTCTGTACCATAAACCAGTATATAGGGGGTTGCCCCAGTCGATGTGCGGACTGTGGTGCGATATCCCAATAGAGCGAATGACAACTTCTCATGCCACTACTTATGCTTTTCTATCATTTTCCTTAGTATCTTCTTGATATTTTTGTTGGCGGCTTCTACGGCCCCGTTCATCTGAGGTCTGTAGGATGTAGAATTCTTGTATCGGATCTTGAAGGTTTCACACATAGGTTTCATCAAGTCACTAGTGAGGTTGGAGCCATTATCAGTAATGATTCACTCTAGAATCCCGAATCGGCAAACGATGCGGTCGTAGACAAAGTCTACCATGATTTTCTTGGTTACTACTCTGAAAGATGCTGCTTTGACCCATTTGGTGAAATAGTCGATTGCTACCAAGCTAAATTTGTGTCCATTAGAAGCGACATTCTCGATTGGTCCAATAACATCCATCCCCCAAGCGGTGAACGACCATGATGAGCTTGTTGCATTAAGCTCATTTGGAGTTACCTTTATCATGTCTACATGTATCTGGCAGCGATGGCATTTCCGGACATATTGGATCCAGTTCGTCTCCATAGTCATCCAAAAGTAACCAGCTCAGAGTATCTTCTTTGCTAAGATAAAACCGTTCATATGCGGACCACAGGTCCCAGCGTGAATTTCTTCTAGTAGCCTGGATGCTTCCTTTACATTGACACGCCTTAATAGTCCCAAATCAGGAGTCCTCCTATACAGGATTCCTCCGCTATGAAAGAAATTATTGGTCAACCTCCGAAGTGTACGTTTCTGAGTAGGATTTGTAAGATCTGGGTACTCGCCTTTTCCTAAATATTCTTTAATATCATGAAACCAAGGTTTTCCATCTACTTCTTCTTCAACATGGGCACAATAAGCTGGCTGATCATGGATCTTTACTGGAATGGGATCAATGAAGTTTTTGTCTGGATGTTGTATCATGGATAATAGGGTAGCCAATGCATCGTCGAACTCATTCTAGACTCTGGGAACATGTTGGAACTCCGTCTTCTCAAACCTCTTTCTCAATTCCTGTATATGATGCAGATATGGGAGTATCTTGGAGTTCTTGGTTGCCCATTCTTCTCGTGCCTGGTGTATAAGCAAGTTTGAATCTCCAATCACTAGTAACTCTTGAATGTTCATGTCAATAGCCATCTTGAGCCCTAGGATGCAGGCTTCATACTCGGCCATGTTGTTGGTGCACGAGAATCTAAGTTTTGCGGACACCTGATAATGCTGACCGATTTTCGATATGAGGACTGCTCCTATGCCAACTCCCTTGAAGTTTGCTGCTCCGTCGAAAAATATTCTCCAACCGTCATAGGATTCTACAATATCTTCTCCTATGAATGATACCTCTTCATCAGGAAAATACGTTTTTAGGGGTTTGTATTCTCCATCCATGGGGTTCTCAGCAAGGTGATCTGCTAGTGTATGTCCCTTGATTGCCTTCTGAGTTACGTAGACAATGTCAAATTCACTCAACAAGATTTTCCACTTGGCTAGCTTTCCAGTGGGCATGGGTTTCTGAAAGATGTACTTCAGAAGATCCATCCTTGATATGAGATATATAGTATAGGCATAGAAGTAGTGCCTCAGCTTCTGAGCTACCCAAGTCAAAGCACAATAGGTGCATTTTAATAGAGAATACCGTGACTCGTACGAGGTGAACTTCTTGCTGAGATAATAGATGGCCTGCTCCTTCCTCCCTGTTTCATCATGCTGCCCCAGAACGCAACCGAAAGCTCCATCCAATACTACAAGGTAGAGTAATAAGGGTCTACCTGGCTCAGGCGGGACTAAGACTGGTGGTGTTGACAGGTATTCCTTGATTCTGTTGGCTTTTTGGCAGTCATCAGTCCATTTGGTAGCGGAGTCCTTCTTTAACATCTTAAAGATTGGCTCATAGATAACTGTAGACTGTGCTATAAATCGGCTGATATAGTTAAGTCTCCCCAAGAAACTCATTACGTCCTTCTTGTTCTTTGGCGGTGGCAACTCTTGAATAGATTTGACCTTTGATGGATCCATTTCTATTCCCCAGCGACTCACAATAAACCCGAGTAGTTTTCCATTAGGAACCCTAAATTCACACTTTGCGGGATTCAGTTTCAGGTTGTACCTTCGCAATCTATTGAAAAACTTTCTCAAATCTTCCATGTGATCAGTAGCCCTCATGTAGGTGGCCTTTTCATTCTTTAACCCAAACAACATCATCTTGTAACAATACATTTCCCACGGCATAATGAAAGCCGTTTTCTCAGCATCTTTTTCATCCATCCAGATTTGATGATACCCAGCGAAACTATCAACAAATAACCGCAACTCATGCTTGGTGCAATTTTCGATTAGGATGTGTATATTTGGAAAAGGGAAGTCGTCTTTGTGACTGGCCCGATTGAGATCCCAGTAGTCGACACAGAGTTGGACCTTCCCGTCCTTGTTTGGTACTGGCATGATGTTGACTAACCATATCGGGTATTCTACTACCCTGAGAACCTTTGCTTTGACCTGCTTGGTGACTACTTCCTTGATTTTCATACTCATATCAGGCTTGAATTTTCTGAGTTTTTGCTTTACCGGCGGACATGTCGGATCGGTTGGCAATTTGTGAGCCACACTAGACGTACTCAGGCCAGTCATGTCATCATACGACCAGGCAAATATGTCCTCATATTCTCTTAGAAATTCTGTGTATTCCTTCTTTTCTGATGGCGATAAGTGGATGTTGATTCGTGTTTCTTTGACGTTTTCTGCATCTCCCAAGTTGACAATCTAAGTCTCGTCCAGGTTGGACTTAGGTCTGTTCTCAAAATTCTCAACCTCCTTAACAATCTCTTCTGGTATGTCATCTTCCTCTGAATATATGTCCATTTGTTGCGTTGTCTCGTTGCATGTCACATTCATTGGTTCATCAAGATAAGTAATAATAATGTTGTGTAAGTAAAGCAATGAGAGAAAAATAATAAAGAGTGTTGATTCATAAAAAAAAGTCAAAATACTTTGATAAATTGCATAATCATTTTGAGCATTGGAGATCTTATTGCATGAATTGAAAACATGCGAGAAATAAAAATCCTTTAGTAAATACGATAGTGCTTGTTTTAGCCTTGCTACCCCAAGGCTCGTCGAGCTCCTTTCGTCTTGATGGTCCAGTTATTGAGGCGTGCCCCTCTGCTTACAGCCTGTATGGAAGGGCCTTTCACCCCCTCCTCCTTGAGAACAACACAGCAGTCCATGTCATTATCTTCTAGGAACAAGTTCTTCACCGCTGCCAGTGCTTCCTCTTCTTCTGACCCATAGATAATATTGGCCGGTTGGAAAGTCTGCTCTAAATGTGGTATTGGATGCTCTAGCGGATAGTAAGGACCGCGCCATGGTGGCGACCAGTTGTTGAATTCTTCCCAAGTATACTCATATCCCAGACCGAAAGTGGTGCCGTGCTTCTTGAGTTTTATGGGCTTAGCGATTCCTTGGAGATTCTTTCCGAGTCCTTTGCCTGGTTCGTACCCAGTCCAATTCAGTATACTCTCGATCTTGTTATCCCACTATTTGTCTTTGTTAACAGCATTTACCCATTCGATATGATGGTAAGTCTCTCCACCTAGCTTCATTCTTCCCTCGATTGACGGAATTGTCTGGTGACTGTATATAGGGTTGCTACCGTCACCGTGAATGATCACCTCCTGGTGATTCCATTCAAATTTTACCGCCTGATGCAGTGTTGACGCTACGGCCCCAGCAGCATGAATCCATGGCCGTCCCAACAACAGATTGTAAGATGCTGGCACGTCTATCACTTGGAAATTAACATTGAACCAAGTTGGCCCCATTTGTAAACACAGATTAATTTCCCCAATAGTGGACCTCTGGGAACCGTCGAAGGCTTTCACATTTATGGCTCCATCCTTTATCTCGTGTAGTCCCTTGCCCAACTTCTTGAGTGTTACCAACGGATAAATGTTGAGACTAGAACCCCCGTCGATCAAGCTCCTGGTGATAAAGTAGTCCTCGTATTGCACAGTGATGTGTAGTGCTTTGTTGTAACTCAACCCTTCAGGTGGCAGCTCATCCTCATGAAAAGTAATTTTATGACGTTCCATTACCTTTCATACCATGTTGTCCATTTCCCCGCTAGTGATGTTGCTTGACACGTACGCTTCACTATGGACCCTCAACATAGCATTCTTGTTTGCCTCAGAATTTTGTAGCAAAGCAATGATGGAAATTTGTGCCGGTGTTTTGTTCAACTAGTCAATGACCGAGTATTCCTTGGCCTGTATCCAAAGATCGTCTGGACCTATCTCAATGATGGGTGACCAGTTAGAGGCCTACTTGCTTGACTCAGCTAGGTGTTCTAGGGTATATACCCTACTAGTTCTCGTCATACCCTGTGCGACAATAGTTTCATCGAACCTAACCTTGCCTTTCCTCCTTGCCTCGGCTGTATAGTCCCATGGTATAGCCTTTGTATGGAATTCTGTCGTGGTCAACATTGCCACTGAGATCGGTGTGGCTATTTTTACTCCGAACGGAGCATGTACCTTGGGCGGTAAAATTGCAACTTTGAATGGTGTAGGTGCATTTGCTAGAGACACGAATTCGACTTCAATTGGCACTTGTGTCTTTGCAGATGGCATTGTTTCAAACTCAAGTAGCACAGACATATTTACCTTAGTGTCCCCAGGGGGCTGCATCTGGACTTCAATCGGATTAAGAGTAACTATTGGCTTCTTTGGGTCATTACCCTCTTTGATCATCCTGATTGATCTCTCGAGATCCCAATCATCCTCTATTTCAATCATGTGAACACCTCCACCCTTGTGGTCTGGCAGAGGATTAATGCGGACATTCGGAGTGGGTTCCTTCGCCACAATAATCTTGTTGTCAATCAGAGCCTGGATCTTATCCTTCAAAAAACGACATTCGTCGATGGTATGTCCTTTCATGCTGGAATGGTATGCATAGGATTTTCTTGGGTTAACCTACTGAGAGGGTTTCTCAGGGGTTGCAGCAGGGATGAGGGATGGGGGTGACATATCCAGTAGCTTTGTGTCTCTCGTACAACTGTTCAATAGGTTCAGCAATGGCTGTGTATGTTTAGGAGGTCTGCGGTCAAAATTTGGTCGAGGTCTAGGGAAGTTTTGGTGTGTAAGAGGTGATTAATAATGGGACGATTTTAGCATCGTAGGCTTGGTAAACATGTGCGGGTTCGGAATATCTGGGTGAAGTAGGTTGATACGTGGGCGGTGGAGGTGATTGATAAGTGGGTGGTGGAGTTTTGTAGGAGGGTGAGGGTGTTTTGTAGTTCAGAGTAGGCTGATATGTGAGTGGAGGAGTTGGGTAAATTTGGTATTTGACAGGAGATTTGGTTCTCTGTGTAACCATTATGGCTCCTACGTCCCTTTTCTTGGACATACCACCAGATTGTAAGGCCTTATTGGTAGCTTGCAAGGCCTCGAAGTTCGTAACCATACCACTTTTTATGCCTTCTTCGATCCTTTCACCCAACTTGATAATGTCAGAAAATTTATGGCTCTTAATCAACATTAGCCTTTCATAATAATGTGGGTCCTGAGCCCGGACAAAGAATTTGTTCATCTGTTCTTTCTCTAAGGCAGGTCTGACCTTAGCAGCGTCAGACCTCCAGCGAGTAGTATACTCATGAAATGTTTCTGTGGGATTCTTCTTTAGATTCTGAATGTAGAACATATCCGGTGCATTCTCCGTGTTGAACCTGAACTTGTCCATAAAGTCGGACGCCATCCCTACCCAACTCAACCATTTCTTTGGATCTTGGCTAATATACCAGGACAAAGCATCTCCTTTCAGGCTCCTCATGAAAAGTTTCATGCGGATTCTCTCATATTTCCTTAATCCAACCAGCTTGTCATAGTACGTTCTCAAATAGACCCTTGGATCGCCTGTACCATCAAACATTTCAAACTTCGGAGGTTTGTACCCCTCGGGTGGTTCGACATCGGGCTGTATGCAAAGATCTTCATAGTTCAGCCCCTTAATCCCCTTGCTTCCTTCAACGCCTTGAATCCGGCTAGTCAATTTCTTAAGTTCCTCAGCCAGGTTCCTAATGAGCGAGTCTTTATCATCAGATTCGGGTGTGTTTGAGATGGGTTGGGTGGAATGTGGCATAGTCTCCACATGTATATGGGTGTTATGGTGGGTGTGAGAGTGGTCATTTGTGGAGTTTTGGGGTTCTAGGATGAGCAGCGGGGTATTGTTTGAGATATGGCAGGTGTTGCAGTGGTAGTGAGGAGCAGGATGGTTTTGTTGCTTTGGGATGTTCTGTGGAGGTGTAGGGTTCTAAGCGTTTGGGAAATTGATATTTGGAGTGGTGAGGGAAAATGACAAATTTGCTAGATTCCGGACCTGATCAAGTTCTTCTTGAAATTTCAGCAGTTTTTGTTCAAGTTGGGATGCATTTTCCTTAGGGACCAGTGTACCATGACCATGAGTGACCTCTATCTGTTCAGTTGAGTTTTCCATTCTGGCGTTGTTCAAATCTTCCATCTTCCCTTTGTTCTTGTTTTTGACAGGACTAAGGGGAGGAGTGGGTGGAGGGCCCCTGGATCTCGTGGAATAAGATGATGTTGCCAAAGTGCACGAACTAACCTTCGGGAAGGGGAATAATAAAAACAAAGACAAAATAAAAACAAAAGGTAACCAAGTTAGTGAGGATTATAATAAGGGTTGCAATATTTAAACACATAGTGAAAGAATGTAAATCGTGTCCTAATTTGGGGACCTCTTTGTGCCCGAGGTGGGCCTAGCGACAAATTGATTTGGAGAACTTAGAATGCTAAATGCCTCATTTTATTGATAAAAAGTAGACGAACCCCAAATCGATACTAAATAACAAGAAATAAAAGTCACTAATGGCCATTCGCCTTATTACATTTCATAAAAAGAAAAACTCCTATATACTTGGTCTTAGAAGGACCTTCCCCAGATTCGGCATCCTTGACTCCGTCGAACAACTTTCCCAACACGCGAAGTCCCAGCAATAGGTAGGCTCTGGCTAGATGTCTGCCCTCGTTCCCTTCAGCATTTTGGCAGTCTTCGACCCTCTTGAGAAACTTTCTTTCCAATTCCACTATGCCTCGCTCCAAGTATCCCAGTCGTTTGTCGGCACTGACAGCCATGTCCTTCCATTCCTCAATCAATTTCTAGTTGGCTTCTTGTGCAGTTGGTTGTATTTGACCTGTGCCTCGGCCCTTTCATCTATGATCCTGTGGCCCCTAGCAAACCCTGGCTGGCCCAGACCATCGTGATTATCTTCCAACCAGCCTGAATAGTAGGGAGCACAACCAGCGTGGTATCTGTCTAGATCGATGGTATCTCTCCCCATGACGATCTTGCAGTGCCATATATGCAGAGCTTGGCACTTATAAGAACTATCATCAGCCTAGAAGTCAGCCCGAAAATGACTCATCTTGTCGACCCTGGGTATAACCTGCTTCCTACCAGCTTGCCTCATAATCCGGAGAGGGACGTAAGGGTATGTTCCTCTCAGACCGATCAATATGAGAAATGGTGCATCCTTGGATCGGGCGATGAATTCCTCGGTCGAAAACCACTCGAACATCCATTATAGCTGACCCTCGATTAGATTATCAAACAGCTCTACCCATCCTCTGGCGTCTTCCAGCTGAGCGAACATGTTGGGCATGTAATTCATCCACCTCGGATGATGGAAGGCTATATGATCATCCCAGTCCCGTCTCTGAATCTCTTATCGGTATTCACCCTTTGGAGATGCTCTATGAGCCAGAGCTGAAGTAGTAAATTGCATCCTTTGAAGTGTTTGGCTCCCTATTGACACTTCTCTAGGGCTAGGTATATTTCCGCAATGATCATGGGCACAATGCTGAATGGTTGCCCGCCAATTCCTTCCATTAAGGTCTTAGTTACCATAGTCAGTCTGGTGTGATTCTTGCTTTCTTCATTGGAAACACGATCAATCCCAGGAAATAAAATATGAATACAAAGACCCTTCGGTGAATATGCCCTAATGATGTGATGGCGAACTCGTCAGGATAGGTACGGTAGGATTTGTTGTGACCGTACCTCTCATACAAATAGTCAAAAGGGATATATGATCCTTTCAGACATATTAGTTCTGGATTCTTCTTCAGACCCATCATTTTGAGAAAACCCCTGCCCTTGCTGTTCTCAGGCATTAACAAGCCCGGAGTTTCCCATGTTATACCAGCCAATACTATTATATCTTGTAGCAAGGGTGTCATTTAAATGTCCCCGAAGCGGAATACGGACCTCTCACAATCCCAGAACAGAGTAACAGCTTCTATGATCTTGTTGTTGGGTTGGATTTCCAGGAGAGAAGGTGTCACACCTCCTTTTTTACCACCTCCAGAAGGGAGTATATAAGGGAGTTTTTTCCAACTAAAAGTGACAATCAAAACGGGATTATTTTATTAAAAATTCAGAGTCGCCACTTGGGATAATTTTATGGTGTCCCAAGTTACCGGTTGAATCCCGAATCGAGGAAAAGTCTGACTCTGTTTAACAGTCCGCAAACCAGAAATCCGAGTAAGGAATTTTGTTAACCCAGGAGAAGGTGTTAGGTATTCCCGAGTTCCGTGGTTCTAGCACGGTCGCTCAACTGTTATATTTGGCTTAACTATCTGATTTTAGAAACACGTTTTAACCTATGATTCCATTTTAAAAAAACTTCTAACCGCTTTTAATTAATTTTTAAAAAATACTGAACGTCGCTTAAAACGTGCCTTTGGAACGTGCCACATGAAATGCACCCGCAATCCTAAACACATTTTTGGTCAACGTTTTAAGATTTTGATTTGGGTCACATGAAATGCACACCCGAGTTTAGGAAGGTAATGTTATTAAAATAATGCGCCTATAGCAACTACGCGTTTTAACTTTGCGAGGGCCATGGAAAATTTGCTAAATGGCGCGCCTCGGATTCTAAGGATTTAAAAGAAATAATTAAATGAGGGCCACACATTTGTCATTTTTGTTTGGCACGGCGCACCTCGATTTATTCTAATCAAGATGTTTCTAAATTAAATTATGAGGGCCATACTTTATTCAATTGGTTATTATGGCACACCTCCAGTCTATTTTGAAAAGAAAACCAATTAATTAACTACGAAGAATTGAGGAACTTCTACTCATTTAAATAAAATCTCAAATCTACTAACTAATTAGCAAACCTCGAATTAAAGGGGGCATACTATTCGAAGGAAATAGTTTGGGCCTGACCACGGCGTCTAGATGAAATGAAGGGGGCAAGCCAAAAACTGATGAGGTCCTATAGCTCCAATTCCGATGGTCTCATGGCCTGGGGCCCAAACAATAGCCCAATTCTTTGAGAACATTCAGGCTAAGGCAGGCGGGATTCAAGGTCGAACCCCCAGGCACGCAAATGACATACAAAATCGAGGTTGTTGGCACAAACCCAACAAGGCTCTCAGCAACAAACAAAACACTGGCCAATCCCGCTTGAATCAATCTCCAATTAATTTTAATGGACAACTCCAGAATTTCAAATCAATTTGAAACCTTCTGTTCAGAGCATATTATAGACGAACGAAGCCCAATAAAATCATCCCAGCAAACAAATACGAATCTGAACATGTAACGTTAACTAATTATGCTTAAAATCACATTACAAATAAATCAGTACCTAGTTTGACCCCTAATGTCATCATACCAAACTATTTTTTTCAATTGATTGTAGACTAAGCAATGAGTTTAAAATGACCAACAATTTAATCAATAAGCAGAATACTACATGATTCAGAGTGTTCGACATTTGCCAAACCAACAACTTATTACTCAAATAGTGACTTTCTTTTTTTTTAAACAAATGCCCAAATAGACTTTAGAAGGAAATGAGCCAACAAAATTATAATGTGACCAAACATGAATCTGAGAACCAAATCTGACTCTAAACTTAAACTTAAATCAAAAGAGGAAATTTCAAACTAACTTAGACTCGTGCTACAAGAGATTAACATTCTACCCTGTCCAACAAGCATAGGTTCAGCTAATTCACAAATCAAACTTGCCAAATTATGACACTGATCCAGCTTACAAGTTAGATTCAAATCAGGAATATAAATGAGCAAATAAACATGTAAAGGAAGCATAAACTATTTACAGCAGCTACATGATCTTAAAGAACAAGAGGCTAAATTTCAACAAGCAATATTTGTCATTGGACTTCCATGTTGGACTACATATTTGCATCTCACGTGTCATTCATGATGTGGGAAGTACCTGTTACAGCAAAGAGGAACAAAGGACTTTGAGAATGATTCTAAAGCCAAACCAAATCAGTGAGTACAACAGTAAGATTCAATCAAACAGCCTCCAAAATTCAACCAATTTCACTCTTTAAGCCATTTTTCACCAGGTAAAAGAGGAGTTCTTCAAAAATTGAAAATCTTCAAAAATTGTAGAAGAAAAGCAATGGAACAGTAGTTTTTTTAGCCGTTTTGATTTCCAGAATTTTTCTCTTCAGCTCTAGGGCCTATGAAATAGTAAAATTTATGCATCTTCTATATTTTCTGGATTTCCAGCTCTCAGACCCTGCCTTGAAAGGCAAGAAAAGATGCCTTTATAGGCAAGGCAAGTAGGGCAGCCTTAAGGAAATAATTTCTACACTTAGGCCCTTCTCCAATTTTCATTTTAGCCTAGGTGCCCTTAGTTTACTTTTGAGAATTCAAGATAGCCCCCGCCCCAGCTTCCTAGAAGCTTCCCTATTCAGTTACCATGAGATTCCCTAGGCCAATTTCCTAGACTACCCCCCATGACCCTGAAAATTACCACTCCAACCAAATACGGGTCAAGTTGACCCTGGGTTGAGTTAATTCAAAACCCAATCCATCCCAACGAGCCTGAAACCTAAAGGTACAAACTCCAGGCCCAAATCAAAACCAAATTATCTAAGGCGAAAAAGAACAGAAGCAATTCGAACAATTTCCAAACCCAAATGATGAACTAAAATTAACAAATCGGAACCAATCTAATTAACAGATTAATTGTACTGATTAAAGAAAAAGGTTTTCTTAAAACTAACATGCATCACAAAACTATCCTTCAGGAACTAAACAGAATGGACAGGAGTTCAGAAGAAGAGACTGAAGTAGAAGAAGAAAAACAAACGGAGTAAAACTGGAGAACAAATAACAAAAGAAAAATAATAATACCTAAACGTGCCTCGGACCGTAAAAGGTGGTGATGGATCTTTGAACCTTCAGATTCTTGGCTCAATCTGAGACTAACCGTGTGTTTTTTTTTATCAAAACACACAGATACCATCAGAATTAACCTAAAACTTTGAGGAAACCCCGAATTGGAAAATTTGGATTTTTTAGGGTCAAACTCTGATTCATGATTCGAGAAGCTCGGGCAACATTCGAGGGGAATCGACCCGGGATTTGGGAAGAGGGGGTAAGGGTGGTTTTGTGGTCTGATTTTGGGGCCGATTGGACGAGTTAGGATTTTGGTCGTTCTCTTCGATTCAAGATTCGAAGAATTCTAGTAAGATTCGAGGGAGGGGGTTTGGAGATTTGGAATGGGGAGGTGGAGAGGAATCAGGGGTGTAAATTTGATAGTGTTTGGACGTCGGCCGCCGCCGTAGGCGATTTCCGGCAGGCGGCAGGCGGTGGTTTAGGGCGGGGCTAAAAGGGGGGCCTCTCAGATGGTGAGGGACGGAGATAGGGGTAGCGTTTGGACAGTTATATACTAAGTATGAATCAGTTTTGGACCGTTCGATCAACTGAGATCAACGGTCCAAATCAAAAAAAATCGAGACGACGTCGTTTAGGGTACTGGGGCTGGACCGGGTTGGGGCGCAGGTTTGGGCCGGGTTTCGGGTGGTTTGGATGGGTTTCAGGCACAATTGTTTGGGCCTGAGGAATTTTGAATACAAATGGCCCAAATCAGGGTCTTTTCTTAATATATCCAATTTCTTTTTCATTTTCCTTTTCTTTTGATTTTTCTTTTTTTTCTAATTTCTTTTTAAAATCAAATTAAAAATAAATCTTAAATTAACTCCTAATCAAATTATACTAGAAAATTAAATTAATTAACCCTACTAATTATTACAACTAATTAAATACCAAATTAAAGTAAAACCAGCGAAATTCAAATCTAAAAATTGAACAATGCAAAATAAACCAATTTTGTGATTTTTCATTTTTGTAAGGCAACTAAATTACTAATTGATTTAAAAATATAAAATTAACTCCTAAATGCAAATGCAACATACTTTTGTATTTTTCATTAATTAAACAAAAATAAAAATGCACAGACAAATGCAAACAATTATCAGAAAATGCCACAAAATCCACAAAATTCCAAATAATGAAAAGAAGTTATTTTGTTTTGAATTTATAAGAGTAATTCATATATAGGGCAAAAATCACGTGCTCACAGAAGGTAGGTTTCCCAAATATTTTCGAACAAGAGTTTGATTACTAGAGTGAATATCCTCCCACCAGCTTAGCAATGGGTAGATGTTGGTGACCATGCCGAACATGGGGACTTCGTGCCTCATATTTCTGCAAGACAAATAAGATTAGGCCCTTACCCCCACCCGACTCGGCTATTTGATATCAACAATGGGCATAAAGCATTTAGTTCTCCAAATAAATGCACAGAACGTGGTGACGTCCGTTTGGGTTTAGGGAAACACAGTGGACTTTGGACAAGATTATCTTAAAGAGTCATTATGCGGACAACATAACTAACTCGGCTAGGTTTGACCATGATGCATGCACAGTTTAAATAGAGTAAGGTTTCTATAGGGTTTTAGACTGGTACCCTTGAGCGGACAACTCAAGGGGAAGGAACGGAACCGTCGACTACACCGTTGATTGACTGGTTTTACCGCAAATACGCCTTTTCTGGATTTAGGGGTGATAATATGGGAAGAGCACAACCACTCATTATAAGCATTTCTATGGGATTTGTTTGGCACGAGTGGAATATGATGTTGAGCATGCTTATGCAATAATTAAAAGCATGTTGACACGTATTTTCACGTTAAGAAAGCGGTAAATACAGTAGTTTCATAATTTAAAGCAGTAATGAAAGAAAGAAACGAAGAAGATAAGTCAGTTTTGCAATTGAAAAGGGAATTGAATGCTTAAAGGAATTAAACAAGTAATTGCACATGAAGAGGTATGAATTCACAACAATAGTCTGAAATGGTAAAAGTCTAAAAGTCCCCAGCAGAGTCGCCATGCTGTCACACCCCCTTTTTCTCGCGAAATTGGGTTTATGACATATGAAAGACAACTCGTTCCTTTTGGAAACTGGGTTTTTTGCATTTGAAGAGTCGCCACCTAATGATTAAGGTGCATTAGGACACCAACAAAGATTCAATTCTAAGTTTGTTTGGGTAACCACAGATTAGGTAAGGGCTTGAAATTATCCCAAGGGGAAGGTGTTAGGCACCCCTCAGGATCCACTAGTGTGGTTCCCATCCAGACAGTTATTGTGAATTTGGGGTGAAATTAACATATAAGCAGATAAGGCTCAAATAAGAGGGGATTTCAATGAACACTAGTTTGAAAGTAAACAAAGTTTGAAAGAGCAATTAAAAGAGCTGATTTTAAATAACGAGTTACAATGCTTCAAAAAAGGGGGAATAAAGAAAGGGGGTCCTAGGTTTACAAAAAATATGGATCACATCAATGTAATACCCGGTAATCACTCATCAAAAGAGGGGTTACACGTGGCATTAGCACACCAGTTATCATATCCATATCTACCCTTCCCACCCCATTAAGATATTACAGCGCGGATTGGTCTCGATTACTATTGCATGTTGTTACCCATCCCATTCCTATCAGTCCCGGAGGCACTTAGGACTACTATTCCTAAAGGGAGGGGATAATAGGCTGATTGGTTTCAAAGGATAAAAATCTAAGGCGACATACAAAAACAGATAATATGGCATATAAAGGGGAAGCATGTAAACAGACAAAAGGCTCATGTATACCTCCTCAAAACAAAAGTACATAACTAGCATGACTTGCATATACTTTTTAGGTCTGATTTAAAGCACATAAAGACGAGGGAAGTTAATTGTTGAGGCAGATTAGTTTATTACATAACTCAGATAAGAAGTCTGAATCAGGCCTGCCTGCTGGTTGTAACAATTAACAAAGGTGGATTCAATTTTACAGTTATTACTCTAAATCTTGCCTAAGTGTTTAAACGGGGTCCTATAGGCATGATATCTACTTAATTCAGAAGGCGGTGAAACAGTGATAACTCAAACGTACTGCTTGCAATTCTATATGCATGCTTGCTAAACCTTGTTGAAAACAAGGGAATTATTAAATAGATGTTCAGAATAGACGAATTTAAATTAGACTAGTTCTAAATTCTGCAGATAATGGTATCTACTATTACTGACTCTAATCCACATGGGCATGATATCTAAAATTGAATGTGAATGGAACGACTCAAATTTATTTAAGAACCCCTATAGTCATGATTTCTATGTGTTACTGATTTCAGCATGCTACTAGGTTATAACCAATTAGGCCCTAAAAATCATGATATCTAAATGGTGACAAATGTGCAGAATTTTAGATAATCCCTATAGGCAGGTTATCTAGATGTGATGTTGAACAAGTAAGTCCTATAGACATGGTTTCTAAATGTAATGTGAATATGCAGAATTGGAGCAGTCCTATAGGCATGTTTTCTAAATGCGATTTGAACAAGTAGAGAATGCAGTCCTATAGGCATGTTTTCTACCCTTGAGCATGCATAATTTCCCAACCCTTTTTTTCACTAGCCAGCCCCAAATATTCATTACAAATTATTACAAACCAGGAATAATAAATTACATCAGAAAAAGTACAAAGAAAAGTTACAACCAGAGGAAGCCTGAATCTTGACTTCCATTATGAGTTATGAGATAAACCAACTCAAAATACCATTGATCTAAAGCCTTTCTCAGCCTTGAGTGTGTCAGAGTTCCCTAAGGGCCTCAATAGGACCCCGGGCAGTGCTCACACCCAAGTTTCATAACCAGAATAAGGACAAGTGCAGTGTGGAAATACCAGCCCTTATGTGTCCAAGTTCAGAGGGAGCTCATTGGTCCCAAGGTAAGGCTCACATGACGGGGGCAGAACATAAGTCTAAGAAGAGAGTGAAAGGTGCAGAAACTGAGTTCTAAGAACTGAGGGAATAAAGGAGAGGGAAAGGGTGAGGGGAGTCAGCCATTAACACTTCAAAGAATTGATAACTTCACAAAAAGGGGCAGGGGATTGAGAATCCATTGCAAGGGGGCCTATATACTTAGGCATGGGTTAATTTTGGGCATGCACAACAATAGGGAGTACTGTCGTGCTTGTAAATCAACCAGAACACACAACATATAAGGGTAACATGGAGGTTACGATCATAGGGGGATCAAGTTTGGGCCATGATCAGCAATATTCAATGTTGTCATGCCCCAAACTAACCACAAGTATTAATCACATATGGGTAGGGTTTGGGATTCATAATACATTGATGTAGAACGGGAGAAAGGAAATTACAGCATGCTAAATAATGGTACTGAATTAAATACAAGCAGTAGGCAGACAAGAATGCAAAATCAGTAAGTAAGCATGTTGATGTTGGTGCTGAAAAACTTAATTAGAACATACTAGTCAAAGAAGCAAATTGCATTAAAGAAAAGTAGCAGGACTTCGAAATATAGCCTTGGCTTTCAGCCATCTAAACAGGCAGTAGCACAAGTAATAGTAAAGCAAGAGAGAGTGTTTGAGTGTAAGTGTGAGTTCAGAACTAAAAGTGTTCGTTTTTGAAAGAGAAGAAGTAACGGGTATTTATAGTTTTTGAAAATGAGTAAGAAAGAGGTAATAAGCTACAAACATGGAAACAATCATGATTCAGAATCAATTATACAAGTGATTGCCCTTAATTAAGGGGTCACTTACTTAACGGGCAATGACAGGTTCGCAATAAGGAAAGCAATCAATTAAAAAGCAGGCTGAAAGTTGCCATAAAAGAAGTAATAAAAATAACAAGTAAGCAATTCGAGTCTAGGTACAGAGATACTCTAATTTTGGAAAGGATTCAGTAAGGCAAAACAGGAAAGAAATCAATTAACCTTAATAGGCGAGTGAAATCAGAATCTCACAAAGGAAAAGTTTAAACTTAGTCACGAGTTTGAAAATTAGTCAGATAAGGAGACTCAGCATATAAATAGGGTGCATAAACATTGTACATGTGAGGCTAGGTCTGTTGGCAAGAAGAAATAGCACACAACAGTAGCACAAAGATTCAGTAGATAGCAACGTTCGAAGCATGACAGTCCAGTAGGTCAAGTAGTGAAGAAAACATAGAATATCAAAAGCATGCGAAGGTCTCACAGTAACAGGTGAGGAAAACCCCTTTAGAAAAATTTGGGTTTCGAGCATATTTGAGTTTTAGAGAAGATAGAAACCCAGCAATCAGAAGAATCACACAAAGGGAGCAAAAGATTTCAAAATAAAGAACTTCAAATCGAGTCATGCACTTAAACGAACAGTCTCAGACCCAAAACCCTGGGATTTTCAACAATAGGAGAGTTTTAAAAGAGAATAAGCAAACAAATCGGACAAAACTCAGGCAAACAAACATTCGTTTAGTAAACAGTTAAAAGAAATTAGGGGTTTTAACATGCAAACTCAGGTAGAAGAACGATATAAGGAAACATAGCCAAACATGTCAAAGAATCAGAGAAACATTTTGAAATAACTTAACAGAAACCCTGATCGAAAAGATAAGAGGTTTTGAAAGAAAAGTTTTAAAAGAAAATTTGAGAAAAACACTTAGAAGTTCAGAGCAAACATAGATCTGAAAAAGATCTAAAAAGAAATCGAAGGAAAAGTCTAAGATTTTTGAAGAACCCCAAGTGGTGAGAAAGGCTTTGAAAACCAACGATCTAAGCAGGAGATTCAAGAATCTGACTCGAATAGCCATGGCTGGCCGGAGAAAAACCGGAGACAACCGGAGAACAGTCACGATTTGCAGTCGAACAAGCCTGGACCAAGCTCTTTACAGATCTATCCTCGAGACCATAATAATCGAGCACGTAGAAGCCATGGGAGGTGAATATAGGTCTCTGATGACTTTGGGAACCATAGATTTGGGGAGGTATTAGGGTTGTAGTTGATGGTGGCGGCTAGGATTTGAGAGGATTTGAGAGAGAGTTGAGAGAGAAGGGGATTCAGAGGCGGCGGAATTTGGAAATGGGGCTAGGGTTAGGGGTCGTTTGAATTAAAAAAGGCAATGATGGTTGTTGGTCGTTGATCATATCAACGGCCTGGATCAAAACGGGCGAGTGGGCGGGTTATGAAGATGGGTTTGGGTCAGATTAAATAGGAATTGGGTCAGTGGGTTCAATGGTTTCAATTGAGTTCAACTGGGGTCAAAATTGGGCTATAATCGAAATGAAATTGGGCTAACATTTAAATAGCCAATTTTCCCAATTTAATTTATAAAAATAATAAATTAATTTCTGAAAATAAATTAAAGGTACCAAAATAATTTATAGCACATAATTAACTATTTAAAAATACCAGACCTAATTTTTATGAATATAAACATAATTAATCTTAAAAGAGGCTAATGTTGTAATTATATACAATTTAACTTTAAAAATACTAAATGACTTTGTAAAAATATGCAAAAATTATATTACCTATATTTTAGCATAAATATGAGAATCCAATAAATGAATCACCAAAATGATAATTTTGGGAATAATTATTGGGTTTTTATGAATAAAATAGGGCAATAAATCGATTTAAAAATTTTTAAAGGAAAAATAATAAAACAATTGGACATACTTATATATGCATACATATGCTATTTTGAAAGTATTTTTCATATTAAAATATATAGGAAAAAACTGGGTATCAACAACGGGCACCAGAATAATGGCCCGACTCTCGAGACCTCTTGGCCTCTCTCTCCTCTCTTTCCCTAGCATGCATACACCCAATCCTCCTAGCAATGCTCACCACCTACTGATAAGAAATATCCATCTCCAACTCACGAGCCATGCTAGACCTGATGTTGGGAATAAGGCCCTCAATTAACCGGTGAACCCTCTCACAAACAGTAGAAACCAAGGTTGGGCATGTCTAGCCAAGCTAGTGTAACAGACAATATACTCTGAGACAGTCATGGCACCCTGGCGCAAGTGCTCAAACTCTGCGCGCCATGTGTCCTTGAGGCTCTGAGGAACATACTATCTCTCAAGAACAGATCTGAAAACTGAGTCCAAGTCAGTGAAGTAGCCTCATCCTGACTATCTAACTCATAGGTGTGCCACCACTCATAGGCCTTTCCTCGAAGATGGAAAGAAGTGAAGGAAATCCAGCTTGATCCTAATATATCCATGGTACGGAGAATGCAGCAACACTCATCTAGAAATCCCAGAGCATCATCCGATGCTAAACCACTAAATACAGGAGGCTTGTACTTCTTGAACCTCTCAAGCCTCAGCTGCTCATCCTCGGAAGTCGCTGCCCTAACCTCGGGCTCATCTCGGACTGCAGGCTATACAGGAATAATCTTAGGGACCTGCTCAACATGCACTCGCTGCTCAGGAGTGCGGGCAGCAGGATTCTATGCTCCTCCCCCGGCCTGAGACGTAGCTGCAGTACGGGGAAGCAACCCTACCTGATCCAAAGTGGTGTACATGCTGTTGATACCCAATTTTTTCCTATGTATTTTTATACAAAATACTTTCAAAATAGCATGTACATGCACATATAAGCATGCCCCAAGAGTTTTGGTATTTTTTCCTAATTTTTAATATTTTTGAAATCAATTTATTGTCTATTTTAGCAGTGCAAAATCCATAATTATTCCCAAAATTATCAGTTTTGGTGAATAATTTTTTTTATTCCTATATTTATACCAAAATATAGTTAAGATAATTTTTGTACATTTTTACAAATTTATTTGGTATGTTAGAAGCTAAATTGCATATAATTGCAATTGTAGCCTACTTTAAGATTAATAGCATTTTATAATTGTAAAATTGGTTCCAATATTTTTAAATTAATATTTATATATTGTTTGTTGGCTCAGTACTTTTAATTTACTTTCAAGATCATTTTACCATTGTTATACAAATAAAAAGAGAAAAACTGGCTATTTAAAATCTGGCACATTGTATTTCAATCATAGCAAAATTGATCACTCTAATTGACACAATTCTGAAACCCAATTGGACCGGCCCAATTCCGATTTAACCCAACCCCTTTACCCATTTATCCGACCCGCCCGATTTTCTTTTAATCCCAGCCGTTGATCTTTTAGATCAACGGCTCCCCTCATCCCCTTATTTTTTTTAATTCAAACGACCCCTTTACCCTACCTCATTCTCACCAACCGCCGCCTCTGCAACCCTCCACTATCTCAAACCCTAGCCTCCTCCTGCATTGTTCCACCGTGTTTTCACCAGAATCCATGGCTTCTCAGGCCATGGACAACCTATATCCACCTCTTCCGGCTCTTGCATGCCTGATGCTCGAAGGTTCAAGGCCAGACCTCGAAGGTCTTCACTCAGACCTTTACCGATTCAAATATTCCGGCCATCTCCGACTTTGCTCCAATGGCTCTTGGTTTTCTGAGCCTGTTTCTGACCTCATCCGACTTAGATTGGACATCTTTCCAAGTCTTTCTCATTCCAGGGTTCCTCTGAAACCCTAGCTATTCGAGGTTTTCTCTGATTGTTCTTTTAAATCTATGATATATCTGTGCTTTACTGGAGTTTTAAAACGCTTTCCCCAATTTTTCTTTCAAAAATTACTTCTTTCCGATCTAGGGTTTCTGAAAGCTTAAAATGTTTTTCTGGCTCTTCCTTTTCTTTTCTTTGTATGTATGCGTCTATACTACGTTCATATGTTTTCTTTTCTACCACGCCTGTATTATCCTTCTACTTTTCTTTTATACATGTTACTCCTGTGCTCACATGATTATCCTTGTTATGTTTTCATTACTCTTCTACTATATGTGTTTACTGTTAAGTTCTTCGATTTTTGTTTGCTTTACTGAACTCTGTTCGTGTTCTTGCAAAATGTGTTTCATCTACTGCTTCTTAAGTTTGTATCACTTTTTCTTCTAAACTTGTTTAAGTTCTGAGTTTTTCTCAAAACGTGTTCTCCATGCTTTTAACTGTGTATCATGTCTGTTTGTTTCTCATAAGTCTTTGGAAAAGACTCCTGAGCCTCTATTGAATGGTTTTCCTTCTCATATCTATTGTCTGACTCAACTCAAAACCCTAAGGTTCGGGGATTTCTTGGCATTATGATCTTTTGTGTGCGAGTTAGGTTCTACTTCGGGACCCTGGACTCTCAGACTCATTGTGAGTCTGCGAACTAGACTTATACCTCTTCTTGTTTATGATTCTGAACCTTTCTTTGTTAAACTCTCTTCTAAATAATTTTACAAACCCCTCTGGTATTCACATATTTGTGTGCTTTATATATAAGGGCTCTGCCTTCAATGGTTTTTGATTGATTAAGAAATCCTCTAATGGGGTTTGATTGATTGTTACTGATTTGTTTTTTTTAATTGAACCTCCTTTACCTTTTCCTGACTTGGTTCATTCGAATTGAATTGTAATTTTGATTTCCTTGGCTGTTTGATTGATTCCCTTTCCTTATTTTTTCCAAGCCGTGTACTATTGAATTCTTTCCTTTAATAACTTCTCTGTATTTACCCCTTTTGTGCTACTTTGAAAAGGTTTTAATCAAAACTCATTTCCTTAATTGGCTTTTACCCATTGAAATCAGAATCCCTTAACTGAAGGGAGATTGATTTCAATGTTATTTCCTTACCTTTTCTCACTTGTTTTCTGCACTATAAAAGGGGCACGACCCTTCTACACTTTGATGATCCTTAACTTACAATTCAATACTTTTACAACACACTTCGAATTGCATACTCTTACACACTACTACTACTTTCAAAACCTGCATTCCCTCTTGCTCTCTTCTCTACTGCTGTTCTCTGCTCTTGCTTATTATTAGCTGGGTGAAAGTCAAGGATAATATACTACTACTACTTTATCTTTGCATCCTGCTCTTGCTCTTTTACTGGTATGTCTTGATTCATTTCCTAGCAATCATCCTAATGTGTTTACTTAGAACCTTTACATCTATGCCTATTACCTGCAAAGTTTGACATGTTCATATGTTGTTGTTTGCTTTACTTTCTTGCGAATGCTTGATCCCTATACCTTTACCCTCTATGTGTTTGTAAATGGGGATTCAGGGCATGGCAACATGAGTTGTTGTCCATGAACGGAATTTTAACCCCAAGTAAAGGGTGTCAGTAGGTTTTATTGTTGATCATGTCCTTTGCCCACTTTTCCTTTCTCTATTGTTTCTGTTATGAATCCCCTACCCTTACCCCCTATGTATACTGAGTTAAGGCTCATAATCTGGTAGCCTCTTAAATGGTTGCCCAGGCCTGAGCCTGGCTTTCAATAAACCCTAACTCCTCAACTTGAAATGACAAGTTGGTCAGGGGTGTCCCAGTACTTCAAGTTGATGGGCATGACCACCAGCTCATCACTCCCCCTCCCCTGCACTTGCACCTACTCTTAGATTTTAAGTTCTGCCCCCCTCCTGTGAGCCTTGCTTTGGGACCTTGAGTTCCCTCTGAACTTGGACATTCGAGGGCTAGCCCTTCCACATTGCACTATGTCCTTGATTCTGAAATATATTTGGGGTTAAGCATTGCCCAGAGCCCCTTTGAGACTCTTGGGAATTTTGACACATCCCAAATAAGAGAAAGGCTTTGGAACTTGATCTTTGGAGTTGGTTTACTTCATGCTTCAGACAGAAGTACGAATCAGGCTCTCCTTGGTTGGGACTTTTAGTTTTCTGATTTAATTTTTATTTTATTTTTCTTTTATCAATTCTGGTTTGTAATAATCTTGTAATAAACATTTGGGGTCGGCTAGTGGAAAAGGGTGGGGAACTATGCATGCAAGGGGTAGATATCATGCCTACAGGGGTTATCATTTATAAAATTCTACATCTCATCTAGAGATCATGCCTATAGGAATTACTATGTTTTAAAGTTTTGCATTTTATAAATCATTGAAACTCTGCATTCTCACATAGATACCATGTCCATAAGACTTTCTGCATTCTCATATAGACACCATGCCTATAGGACTTTCTGTATTCTGCATATGCATCTATTATTAGGCAAACATGTATATAGGTTTAAATAAGAATCAGCATTTTAGACACCAGGCCTATAGGACTTCTGCACTTTTATAAACGTTTAAAAATTAGTAACGCCTAGATATCATGTCTATAGGATTCTTGCAACTGTTTAAGATCAATGACACTTAGAAACCATGCCTATAGCATCAGTTAATTGAATCAACCTCGTTTCGAATCTAAAACCCGTCTTAAAATCTACGGATCCCTTTTTTTCTAAAATCAGTAAAGTTTTTCCTTAAAACCAGTATACTTTGCATTATTAGATATCATGCCTATAGGTTTCACCTAGGCAAGTTTTAGGGTAAAAGCCATAAGTGCATCAGTCTTTGACAATTCCAACCGGCAGGCAGGTCTGATTCAGATTTCTTATCTGAAGTATGTAATAAATCAATCTGCCTCATGCATTTTTTAAGTTTAATTCAGACCTAATCAGTACATGTAAGACATGCTAAACTCTATGCTTTTCTAACTTGAGGAGGTTTATTTGAGCCTTTCAACTGTTATGTGTTTTACCATATCTGCTTTATGTGTTTTGTTTGTCGTCGTAGAATTTTATCCTTTTAAAACCATAAAATCCCCAACTCCCTCCCCTTCAGGATTAGTAGTCTCAATGCCTCCGAGATTGATAGGATTGGGACGGGTAATAGCATGCAATAAGTAACGATACCATTCTGCGCTTTAATACCTTAACGGGGCGGGAAGGGTAGAATATGGATATGATGACCGGTGCGCTAATATCACGTGCGACCCCTCTTCTGAGGAGTGATTGCTGGATATTGCATTGAAGTGATCCATATTAATCACAAACCTAGGACCCCCCTTTTCTTTATTCGCTTCCTTTAGAGTTGTTTAAACTTTTCAAATCCTTGCTCTCTTTCTACTTACTTTCATAAGTTTCAACCTAATTGCAATGTTGTATGCAAGTCCTTATTTGAGCCTTGATCGTTTGCTTGTAAAGTCACAATTGTAGCATGGTCGGGAACCACACTTGTGGATCCTGAGGGGTGCCTAACACCTTCCCCTCGGGATAATTTCTAGCTCTTACCCTAATCTCTGGTCTCTTCATCTCAAACTCTTCCAAAAAGTGTCCTAATGCACTATAATCATTAGGTGGCGACTCTTCAACTTCTAAACCCAATTATCGAAAGGGAATAGAGTTGTCCTCCCAATGTCGTATACCCAATTTCTAACCCCACGGTTAGAGAAAAAGGGGGCGTCGACAGCATGGCGACTCTACTGGGGATTTTCTTTAGGCTTTTACCATTGCACGTTGCTTGTGACTTTATTATCTCATTAATTGCTTTACTTACTGTCTTTTATTCTTTCACTACGAAACTGACTTGGCTCTTCATGTCTTTTCTTTTTTTTACCTACTTTCCTTTACTACTTTATTTCAATGTTGTTGTAATTACTGCAATTATTGTAATCATTCATCTTATGAGCGTGAAGATACATGTCAATTTGTTTCATTCTTGTAAACTGCATCTTCAATATCATATTCCACTCTTGCCAAACAAACACCATAGCAATGCTTATAATGAGTGGTTGAGATTTTCCAATATTATCACCCTTTAAATTTGGCAAAGGCATATTTGCGGTAAAACCAGTCGATCAGCGGTGCAGTCGACGGTTCCGTACCTTTCCCTCTTGAGTTGTCCGCTTAAGGGTACCTGTCTAATACCCCAATAGAAACCTTACTCTGTCTAACTGTGCATGGATCATGGTCAAACCTAGCCGAGTCAGTTATGTTGTCCACATAATGACTCATTAAGATAGCCTTGTCCAAAGACTATCGGGTTTCCCTAAAACCCAAACGGACACCTACATGTTCTGTGCATTTATTTGGAGAACTAAATGCTTTTTATGCTAATTATTGGTTTAAATAGTCGAGTCTGGCAGGGTAAGGGTCTAACACTCTGTTTCAGAAAATGAGGCACGAAGTCCCCAGATTTGGCATGGTAACCAACATTCATCCAAGGCTGCTGAATTGGTGGGAAGATCGCCACTCCAGTGATCAGACACTCGTCCGCAAATACTTAGGGAATCTGCCTTCTTTTCTAGAAATCCAGCCTGACAATAAAATCATAGAGGCTACAACTCTATTCTGGGATAGTGATAGGTCTGTATTCCGTTTCGGGAACCTTGAAATGACTCCTTTGCTCGAAGAAATAGGAGGCTTAGCTGGTATTCCTTGGGAGACTTCGGGTTTGCTTATGCCAGAGAATCGCAAGGGTAGCGGTTTCCTTAAGATGATGGGACTAAAGAAGAACCCAGACTTGACATGTTTGAAAGACTCCTACATCCTATTCGACTATCTGTATGAGAGGTATGGCCATAGCAAGTCATACCGCACCTACTCAGATGAATTTGCCCTTACCTCACTGGGGCATATTCACAGAAGGGTCTTCGTATTCATGTTTTGTTTCCTGGGGATGATAGTGCTCCCTATGAATAAGGCTAGGATCCACACTAGACTGGCCATGGTAACCAAGACTCTGATGGAAGGAATTGGCGGACAACTTTTCAGTATAATGCCCATGATTGTTGTTGAGATATATCGGGCTCTGGACAACTGCTAGCGAAAGGCCAGTCATTTTGAGGGATGCAATTTGTTACTTCAGCTCTGGCTCATGGAGCACCTCCAGAAAGGAGAATACCGACAAGAGATCTTACGCAGAGACTGGGATGATCACATTGCCTTCCACCAGCCAAGGCGTATGAATTATATGCCTAACATGTTCGCTCAGCCATAGGATGCTGGAAGATGGGTGGAGCTATTTGAGAATCTAAAAGAAGACCAGGTACAGTGGATGGTCGAATGGTTCCCTACGGAAGAATTCATTGTTCGATCCCGAGACGCACCATTTCTCATACTCATTGGTCTAAGAGGAACTTATCCCTACGTTCCCCTCCGAGCCATGAGGCAGGCTGGAAGAAAGCAAATCATACCAAGGGTCCACAAAATAAGTCACTTTAGGGCCGATTTCCAGGACGATGATAGCCCTAACAAATGCCAAGCTCAACACATGTGGCATTGTAAGCTCGTTTTGGGGAAAGAATCTATTTAGCCAGACAGGTATCACGCTGGTTGCGTGCCGCACTATTCGGGTTGGTTGGAAGATAATCTCAATGGTATGGGTCAGCCCGGGTTCATTCATGGACACAGAATCATCGAGAGAAAACTGAAGCACGGGTTAAGTACAATCAACTGCGCAAGAGAATTCGAGAGTGTGAAAGTGAGCATCGGGAAATACAAGAAGCCCATCAAAAGTTGATCGAGGAATGGAAGGATATGGCTGTCAGGGCCAACAAACGACTAGGGTATTTGGAGCGGGGCCTAGTGGAGCTAGAAGGAAAGTTCCTCAAGAGGATTGAAGATTGTCGGAATGCTGAAGGGAATGCAAGTGGACATTTGGCCCAAGCTTATCTGCTGCTAGGACTACGCGAGCTGGTGAAGCTGTTCGAGGGGGATAAAGATGCCAAATCTGGGGAAAGTCCTTCTGGGACCAAGTAGTTAGGAGTCTTTTATTTTTCTTTTAGTGATGTAATAAGGCCAATGGCCACTAGTTGCATTTTATTTTCTTAGCATCGTTGTGAATTCGTCTTATTTTTATCAATAAAATGAGGCATTTAGCATTATAAGCTCTCCAAATTAATTTGTCGCTAGGCCTACCTCGGGCACAACAAGGTACCCAAATTAGGACGCGATTTATATTCTTGCACAATGTGTTTAAATATTGCAACATTTTCTTCTCGTAACCCGCACTAACTTGTTACTTTTTGTTTTCTTTATTTTATTTCTCTCCCCAAAGGTTAGTTCGCGCATTCTGGCACCATCATCATATAGTACGAGATCCAAGGGCCCTCCACCTCCTCCTCCTTCAAGTCCTATCCGGAACAAGAGCAAAGGTAGAATGGGAGATTCAAGCGCCAGAAAGGAAATTGAAAGAATTGAGATTCCTCAGGGTACCCCGGTTGCTAAGGAAACTGCTGCCCAACTTGAGCAGAAACTGTTGAAGTTCCAAGAAGAACTAGATCAAGTTCGGAACTTGGCAAATTTATCATTCGCTCTCGCCGCTCCTGATGTCAACACTCCAAATGCTCAAAATCCCGCACCTCTACAGAACACCCCACAATCACAGATGCAACGCACTCATGCTCAACACTGCAACACATGCCACACCCCACTACCCATTCCTGAACCACTAAACACCCCAAACAACCACCCTCACAACACTCTCATCTACTTAGATACCATACCCCACTACACTCAACCAATCTCAAGTGCACCTGAGTCTGATGACAAGGACTCTCTTATCAGAAACTTGGCAGCAGAACTCAAGAAATTGACCAGCCGAGTCCAGGGCATGTAAGGAAACAAAGGTATAGAGGGGCTGAATTATGAGGACCTCTGCATTCAGCCAGATTTTGAACTTCCGGAGGGATACAAACCTCCCAAGTTCGAAATGTTCGATGGCACGGGAGATCCCAGAGTCCATTTGAGGACATATTGTGATAAGTTGGTTGGAGTCGGAAGGAATGATAAAATCCGTATGAAACTCTTCATGAGACGCCTGAAGGGGGATGCTTTATCCTGGTACATCAGTCAAGACCCCAAGAAATGGATAAGCTGGGTAGGTATGGCATTGTATTTCATGGATAGGTTCTGATTCAATACAGAGAATGCACTGGATGTATTCTACATCCAGAATCTGAAGAAGAAGCCTACCGAGACATTCCGTAAGTACGCTACTCGTTGGAGATCAAAGGCTGCTAAGGTCAGGCCGGCCTTAGAAGAGGAACAGATGAACAGATTCTTCGTTCGGGCTCAGGACCCACAATATTATGAGAGGTTGATGCTGATCGAGGGCCAGAAATTCTCCGATATCATCAAGCTGGGAGAAAGAATTGAGGAAGGCATTGAGAATGGTATGGTTACTAATCTTGAAGCATTGCAGGCCACCAACAAGGTTTTACAGTCTGGTGGCACATCTAAGAAGAAGGACGTCAATGCAGTTATGGTCACACAGGGAGCCAAATCACCACTAAAATACCACACTTACCCGTCACCTCCACTTACATATCAGCCTATCCCAAATTACCAAGCACCCGTACCCTCTTACCAAAATCCATCACCCGTTTACCAATCATCTCCACCTCCCGCATATCAACCCACTTTACCCAGATACTCTCAACCTACACCTGTTTACCAAGCATATAATGCCCAACCCTCTCACTACCAAGCACCCCCCGCTCGCCAAAATTTCCCCAGACCCAGACCAAATTTTGACCGCAGACCTCCCAGACAATATACAGCCATCGCTAAGCCAATTGACCAGCTGTATGAGAAACTTAAAGTTGCTAGTTACGTCTCCCCTATCCCCGCCATAACTCCAGAAAATCCTTCCCAGTGGGTCAACCCTAATAAGACCTGTGCGTACCACTATGGCATGAAGGGACATACCATTGATGAGTGCCGCTCGTTGAAGGACAAGATTCAAACTCTGATCGACAATAAGGTTATCATAGCAAAGGAGCATACTACTAATGTCCGCAACAACCCTCTGCCTGATCACAGAGGTGGGGACATTCACATGATCGAGATTGAAGATGACTGGGACTCCAAGGGATCGATAGGATTGATTGCTGAGGATGATGAGCCAAAGAAACCGACATTCACACTTAACCCGATTGTTGTACAGAACCAGCCCTCCATGGGCGATGAAGTAAACATGTTTATACCCCTCGAATTTGAAGCACCTTCTTCTGCGAAGGTGGCCGGGCCAATTGAGGTTGAGTTTGGGGTTCCAAAGGCACCTGTACCCTTTGAAGTTGTTGTGTTGCCACCGAGGGTACCCATTCCTGTAGCAATGTCAGACGTAACACCGTTCCACTCAAATGCTATACCATGGGATTATACAGCTGAAGCAAGGAGGAAAGGAAAGACCAAGATGGGAGAAGCAATTGATGCGCAGGGTATGACCAGAATAGGCAGGGTTTACACTCCAGAGCACCTAGCTGAGTCCAGTAAGCAAGCCTCGAGACGGACTACTGAAACTGGTCCCGATGATCTTTGGAGGAAAATACAAGCTAAGGAGTATTCGGTTGTTGAGCAGTTGAACAAAACACCAGCACAGATCTCCATCTTAGCCCTTTTACAAAGCTCTGACGCACACAAAAATGCCTTGATGAAAATATTGAGCGAAGCTTATGTGCCCAGCAACATAACTGGGGGCGAAATGGCAAATATGGTAGAACAAATACTGGAAAGCCACAAAATCACCTTCCACGAAGATGAACTGCCGCCGGAAGGACTGAGTCACAACATGGCCCTACATATCACTGTGCAATGCGAGGATTACTTCATTACTAGAGTCTTGATCGATGGAGGCTCCAGCCTCAACATCTGTCCATTGATAACTCTCAGAAAATTGGGAAAGAGCCTGCACGAGATCAAAGATGGGGCCATCAATGTCAAAGCCTTCGATGGGTCCCAAAGGTCTACTATCGGAGAGATCAGCCTATGCTTGCAAATGGGGCCAACCTGGTTCGATGTTGACTTTCAAGTGATAGATGTCCCAGCATCCTACAATTTGTTGTTGGGACGACCATGGATCCATGCCGCTGGAGCTATAGCATCGACCCTGCATCAGGCAGTGAAGTTCGAATGGAATCACCAAGAGGTGATCATTCATGGCGATGGTAGCAACCCCATATATAGTCGCCAGACCATCCCGATGATTGGAGGCAGAAGGAGAATAGGCAGAGAAACATACCACCATATTGAAAGAGTCAACGCTGTAGACAAAGATAAATGGTGGGATAACAAGATTGAAAGTATCCTGAATTGGTGTGGATACGAACCTGGAAAAAGACTCGGCAAAAACCTCCAGCGAATCGCCAAACCCATCAAGCTGAAGAAACATGGCACTACATTTGGTTTGGGGTATGAGTACACTTGGGAGGAGTTCAATCACTGGTCGCCACCATGGCGCGGTCCCT
Source organism: Nicotiana sylvestris (assembly GCF_000393655.2). Lineage (NCBI taxonomy): Eukaryota > Viridiplantae > Streptophyta > Magnoliopsida > Solanales > Solanaceae > Nicotiana > Nicotiana sylvestris. The sequence goes on from NC_091064.1 coordinate 51,144,320, forward strand.
ACTACCCACTGGAGCACCCGATACCTCACCTGGAGCAGACTTTCCAGCCGGCAGATACTATATATGGGTCGGAGGAAGATAAAGCATTGGCAGCCGTGAAGAATCTGTTCCTGGAGGATGATGATATGGATTGCAGTGTTATTTTCGAGGAGGAAGGGGAGGAACGCCCTTCTATACAAGTTGTGAACCGAGGAGAGCGCCTCAGCAATTGGTCAATCGGAACCACCAAGGCCCGGAAGGCTTCGGGGTAGCAAGGCTAAACAAAAGCACCATGCATCACATTTTACTTTTTACCAACTGATTTTATTTCCACATTGTGTTTAATTCTGAAAAGAGCTCTGATATTCAAAACAATTACGAATTTAATCGAAGCATTTCAGTTTATTGTATATCTTGCTCTTATTATTTTTCTATCATTCACTTTATTTTTACACAGCATTACTATTACTTGCTTTGATGATGAACCAATGATTGTGACTTGCAACGAGACAACGCGACAAACGAATACGGACTCAGAAGAGGATGATATACCAGAAAAGGTCGTCAGAGGATTTGAGAATTTTGAAAATAGTCCTAAGTCTAACTTGGACGAAACTGAGGTCGTTAATCTGGGAGATACAGAGAATGTCAAAGAAACGCGCATCAGTGTTCACCTGTCACCATCAAAAAAGAAAGAGTACACGAAGTTTCTAAAGGAATATGAAGACATATTAGCCTGGTCATATGATGATATGACTGTTCTCAGCACATCCATTGTAGCTCACAAACTGCCAACAGATCCAACATGCCCGCAAGTAAAGCAAAAGCTCAGGAAATTCAAACCCGACATAAGTGTGAAAATCAAAGAAGAGGTTACCAAGCTAGTCAAAGCCAAGGTTCTCAGGGTAGTAGAGTATCCGACATGGTTAGCCAACATCGTGCCAGTGCCAAAAAAGGATGGGAAAGTTAGAGTGTGTGTTGACTACCGGGATCTTAATCGGACCATCCCCAAAGACGACTTCCCCTTGCCTAACATACACATTCTTATCGACAATTGTGCCAAGCATGAGTTGTAGTCTTTTGTTGATTGTTTTGCTGGGTATCATCAGATATGGATGGATGAGGAAGATGCAGAGAAAATTGCTTTCATCACGCCATGGGGAATGTACTGTTACAAAATGATGCCATTCGGTTTGAAGAACGCTGGTGCCACCTACATGAGAGTCATAACTACCATCTTTCATGTCATGATACACAAGGAGATCGAGGTATATGTGGATGACGTCATCATCAAATCCAAGAAAGCCAAGGATCACATGGCAGATCTAAGAAAGTTCTTCAACAAACTGAGGAGGTACAATCTGAAACTAAATCCTGCCAAGTGTGCATTCGGGGTTCCTACTGGAAAATTATTGGGTTTCATCGTGAGTCGTCAAGGAATAGAATTGGATCCATCAAAGGTCAAAGCTATCCAAGAATTGTCGCCGCCAAAGAACAAGAAGGACGTGATGAGTTTCCTGGGAAGACTCAATTATATCAGCCGGTTCATAGCTCAATCCACGGTTATTTGTGAACCTATCTTCAAAATGTTGAAGAAGGATGCTGCTACCAAACGGACTGATGATTGTCAGAAAGCTTTTGACCGAATCAAGGAATACCTATCAACGCCGCCGGTCTTGGTTCCGCCTGAGCCAGGAAGACCCCTATTGCTTTACCTTACAGTATTGGATAGAGCATTCGGTTGTGTTTTAGGACAACATGATGAAATAGGGAGGAAGGAGCAAGCCATCTACTATCTCAGTAAGAAGTTCACACCGTACGAGGCCCGATATTCTCTTTTACAACGCACTTGTTGTGCTCTGACTTGGGTCGTGCAGAAGTTGAGGCATTACTTCTGTGCTTACACTACTTATCTCATATCCAGAATGGACCCTCTGAAGTATATCTTCTAGAAGCCCATGTCAACTGGCAAGCTCGCCAAGTGGCAGATCCTGCTAAGTGAATTCGACATTGTTTACGTGACCCAGAAAGCAATCAAAGGGCAAGCTTTGGCGGACCATCTCGCCGAGAATCCCGTGGACGGAGAATACGAGCTCCTAAAAACATATTTTCCCGATGAAGAGGTATCTTTCATAGGAGAAGATATTGCAGAATCCTGTGATGGTTGGAGGTTGTTTTTCGACGGAGCTGCAAATTTCAAAGGAGTTGGCATAGGAGCAGTCTTAGTATCAAAAACCGGCCAGCACTACCCGGTATACGCCAAGCTCAGGTTCCCTTGCACCAATAATATGGTCGAATATGAAGCCTGCATCATGGGGCTCAAAATGGCCATTGACATGAACGTTCAGGAGTTACTAGTGATCGGGGATTTAGACTTGCTCATACATCAGGTTCGAGGAGAGTGGGCAACCAAGAACTCTAAGATACTTCCCTACTTGCATCATATATATAGGAGTTGAGGAAAAGGTTCACAAAGACAGAATTTCAGCACGTCCCCAGAGTCCAGAATGAGTTTGCGGATGCATTAGCTACTTTATCGTCCATGATCCACCATCCAGATACAAATTTCATTGATCACATCCCAGTAGAGATTCATGATCAGCTAGCTTATTGTGCCCACGTTGAGGAGGAAGCGGATGGGAAACCATGGTTCCATGACATCAGGGAGTACTTGATAACAAGGGCTTATCCAGGACTTGCCAACGCTACTCAGAAGCGTACACTTCGTAGGCTATCCAGCAACTTTTTTCACAGTGGAGGAATCATGTACAGGAGGACTCCCGATTTGGGTTTACTAAGGTGTGTCAAAGCAAAAGAAGCGTCCATGCTATTGGGCGAAGTGCATGCAGGGATCTGCGGGCCGCACATGAATAGTTTTGTCTTAGCAAAGAAGATACTCCGAGCAGGATATTTTTGGATGACTATGGAAATAGACTGTATCCAGTATGTTCGCAAATGCCATCGTTGTAAATACATGCAGACATGATAAAGGCACCTCCAAACGAGCTCACTGCGACAAGCTCACCATGGCCATTCGCCGCTTGGGGAATGGATGTTATCGGACCTATCGAGCCTGCCGTATCAAATGGGCACAGGTTCATCCTAGTGGCAATCGATTATTTTACCAAATGGGTCGAAGCAGCATCATACAGGGCGGTCACTAAGAAGGTTGTGGCAGGTTTCGTCCGCGACCGCATTGTTTGTTGGTTCGGGGTTCCGGAATCAATCATCACCGATAATGGTTCCAATCCCAACAGCGACTTGATGAAAGCAATGTGTGAAACTTTCAAGATCAAACACAAGAACTCTACAGCCTACAGGCCTCAGATGAATGGAGCTGTGGAAGTAGCCAACAAGAATATCAAGAAGATACTAAGGAAGATGGTCAAAAGGCACAAACAATGGCATGAGAAGTTGTCATTCGCCGTATTGGGATACCGCACTACAGTCCGCACATCGACCGGAGCAACTCCCTACATGCTGGTTTATGGTACAGAGGCGATCATCCCCGCCGAGGTAGAAATCCCCTCTTTAAGGATCATACAAGAAGTAGAATTGGATGATGCAGAATGGGTAAAAGGTTGCTACGAGCAGTTAGCCCTTATAGATGGAAAAAGGATGAATGTGGTTTGCCATGGTCAGTTGTATCAGAACAGAATGTCCAGAGCCTTCAACAAAAAGGTTAAGCCAAGGAAGTTTACACCGGGGCAACTGGTGTTGAAGAAAATATTCCCACATCAAGACTAAGCCAAGGGGAAGTTCTCTCCCAATTGGCAGGGTCCGTACATGGTCCACCGGGTTCTAACTGGAGGAGCCCTTATTCTTGCAGAAATGGATGGGGAAGTCTGGCCAAAGCCAATCAATTCAGATGCAGTGAAACGATATTATGTGTAACCACTTATGATTCCCTTAACAATGTAATTTGAACTATGTCTGACCTGATTCCCGTTTAAGAGGGCATACGTAGGCAGCCCTATGGGTTCGGTCATAATTTAATAAAAATTCCATTTTCCCCCGTTATTGGAACCGGGGCAGAATTTTGTGGAGGGCCCTCAAAATTCTGAATTTAATTTTAGTTCATGCATCGCCAAAAGCGCCGGCCCAGCAAACTGGGGCAGAATTTTGAGGAGGACCCTCAAAATTCCAAAGATGTTTTTAGTCATTTAGCACAGCCGTCATAAATGTCCGCTCAGCAAACTGGGGCAGAATTTTGAGAAGGACCCTCAAAATTCCGGAGAAAAGAGGTCGCAATGTCCTGAACCACGTCACAGTCATTGGATCATCTAAAGAAAACTATTTTCGATTATATACTTATGTTATATTTACTAAATCATGCATAACTATTATCCGGATTGTTGTTGTTTAGTGACGCTACCCCAATGACACACAACATCAAGAGCCTGGGGAAGACGAACTAACCTTTCCCCTCACAGAACTCACGATTATCTTTGGATGCAGGCACTCGACTCGCAATATCGTCGGGTATATTTATGTACGCATACTTTCCCAAGAATTCAACTTCTCAGAATCATCACTTGCCCACAATTGCTATCCATACACAATCTCCCCAGCAGTCATATTGTCGTAATCGGCTATCAGCTAAGAGATCTTACTATTGATCATCCTTTTACATTCCTGCACTGCATAAGGCTACCTTTCTGCCTTCCGAGGTTAAGCTCTACTTCCATCTGCATTTTGCATAAGGCTACCTTTCTGCCTTCCAAGGTTAAGCTCTACCTCCATCTACATTTTGCATAAGGCTACCTTTCTGCCTTCCGAGGTTAAGCTCTACCTCCATCTGCATTTTTTGCATAAGGCTACCTTTCTGCCTTCCGAGGTTAAGCTCTACCTCCATCATCATCTGCATAAGGCTACTTATCCGCCTTCCGAGGTTAAGCTCTACCTCCATCTGCATTTTGCATAAGGCTACCTTTCTGCCTTCCGAGGTTAAGCTCTACCTCCATCTGCATTTTTTGCATAAGGCTACCTTTCTGCCTTCTGAGGTTAAGCCCTGCCTCCAGCTGCATTTCTCTGCATTGCATAAGGCTACCTTTCTGCCTTTCGAGGTTAAGCTCTACCTCCATCTGCATTTTTGCATAAGGCTACCTTTCTACCTTCCGAGGTTAAGCTCTACCTCCATCATCATCGCATAAGGCTACCTTTCTGCCTTCCGAGGTTAAGCTCTACCTCCATCTGCATTTTTGCATAAGGCTACCTTTCTGCCTTCCGAGGTTAAGCTCTACCTCCATCATCATCGCATAAGGCTACCCTTTCTGCCTTTGGAGACTAAGCTCTATCTCCATCTGCATTTTGCATAAGGCTACCTTTCTGCCTTCTGAGGTTAAGCTCTACCTCCATCTGCATTTCTCTGCATTGCATAAGGCTACCTTTCTGCCTTCCGAGGTTAAGCTCTACCTCCATATGCATCGCATAAGGCTACATTTCTCCCTTTCGAGACTAAGTATTGTCTCCATCCTGCATTTTGCATAAGGCTACCTTTCTACCTTCCGAGACTAAGCTTTGTCTCCATCCTGCATCGGCTGAAAGATCGCCACTTTATCTTTCTCGCATGGCTGAAATATCGCCACCTTTTATTTACGTCTTGCATCGACTGAAATATCGTCGAATCCTATATTTCATGGGCTCAAAGATCGCCACCTTCTGCATTTCATGGGCTGAAAGATTGCCAAATTGTCCAAAGGCGTCATTGTTCGGAGGCACCATTTGCATAGCCCGAGAACGCCATGCCATGGCCTGAGGATCCCATTTTATCTTTTGCATATCATTATTCAAAGGCATCATAGTTCAGAGGCATCATTCGCATAGCCCAAGAATGTCATTTCATAGCCTGCGAATCCTTTATCATACGCTTCATGGCCCAGGACATCATGGTCCGAGGACATCATCCTACCCGTCCGGAGACAACATTCATGGTCCAACGGGAACTTGCATCACGTTTAAGTTTATGCACGATATATGTTTGTATTTCTCACTTGCAGGTACACCGACTATCAACAGTCGTCTCAGCAGGAGCGATCCCGCTCCGGTTCCCGTAGTCTATTAGATTTCAACCACCTTTTGCAGCATAAACATCGCGTCTGTTCCTTTCGAAAATCTCCATCAACATATTCCGTCAATGGATCCTGAACTACATATGGCCTGACTCCTGTGAGACCAGGGATATGTAGGCAGTGCAGGAACTAGAGCTCGATCAAAACTACTTTCAAATCGCCACTTTCGGTCAAAATTGGTCATCTTATCTTTACCCGACAACTCTTTCATCCTTCCCGGGTAAAGAGGGGCAGCTGTTAATACCCAATTTTTTCCTATGTATTTTTATACAAAATACTTTCAAAATAGCATGTACATGCACATATAAGCATGCCCCAAGAGTTTTGGTATTTTTTCCTAATTTTTAAGATTTTTGAAATCAATTTATTGTCTATTTTAGTAGTGCAAAATCCATAATTATTCCCAAAATCATCATTTTTGGTGAATAATTTATTTTATTCCCATATTTATACCAAAATATAGTTAAGATAATTTTTGTACATTTTTACAAATTTATTTGGTATGTTAAAAGCTAAATTGCATATAATTGCAATTGTAGCCTACTTTAAGATTAATAGCATTTTATAATTGTAAAATTGGTTCCAATATTTTTAAATTAATATTTATATATTGTTTGTTGGCTCAGTACTTTTAATTTGCTTTCAAGATCATTTTACCATTGTTATAAAAATAAAAAGGGAAAAACTGGCTATTTAAAATCTGGCCCATTGTATTTCAATCATAGCCAAATTGATCACTTTAATTGACCCAATTCTGAAACCCAATTGGACCGGCCCAATTCCGATTTAACCCAACCCCTTTACCCATTTATCCGACCCGCCCGATTTTCTTTTAATCTCAGTCGTTGATCTTTTAGATCAACGGCTTCCCTCATCCCCTTCCTTTTTTAATTCAAACGACCCATTTACCCTACCTCATTCTCACCAACCGCTGCCTCTGCAACCCTCTACAATCTCAAACCCTAGCCTCCTCCTGCCTTGTTCTACCGTGTTTTCACCGGAATCCATGGCTTCTCAGGCCATGGACAACCTATATTCACCTCCTCAGGCTCTTGCATGCCTGATGCTCAAAGGTTCAAGGCCAGACCTCGAAGGTCTTCACTCAGACCTTCACCGATTCGAAGATTCCGGCCATCTCCGACTTTGCTCTGATGGCTCTTGGTTTTCTGAGCCTGTTTCTGACCTCATCCGACTTAGATCGGACATCTTTCCAAGCCTTTCTCATTCCAGGGTTCCTCTGAAACCCTAGCTATTCGAGGTTTTCTCTGATTGTTCTTTTAAATCTATGCTATATCTGTGCTTTACTGGAGTTTTAAAATTCTTTCCCCAATTTTTCTTTCAAAAATTACTTCTTTCCGATCTAGGGTTTATGAAAGATTAAAATGTTTTTATGGCTCTTCCTTTTCTTTTCTTTGTATGTATGTGTCTATACTACGTTCGTATGTTTTCTTTTCTACCACGCCTGTATTGTCCTTCTACTTTTCTTTTATACATGTTACTCCTGTGCTCACATGATTATCCTTGTTATGTTTTCATTACTCTTCTACTATATGTGTTTACTGTTAAGTTCTTCGATTTTTGTTTGCTTTACTGGACTCTGTTCGTGTTCTTGCTAAATGTGTTTTATCTACTACTTCTTAAGTTTGTATCACTTTTTCTTCTGAACTTGTTTAAGTTCTGAGTTTTTCTCAAAACGTGTTCTCCATGCTTTTGACTGTGTATCATGTCTGTTTGTTTCTCATAAGTCTTTGGAAAAGACTCCTGAGCCTCTATTGAATGGTTTGCCTTCTCATCTCTATTGTCTGACTCAACTCGAAACCCTAAGGTTCGGGGATTTCTTGGCATTTTGATCTTTTATGTGCGAGTTAGGTTCCACTTGGGGACCCTGGACTCTCAGACTCATTGTGAGTCTGCGAACTAGACTTATACCTCTTCTTGCTTATGATTCTGAACCTTTCTTTGTTAAACTCTCTTCTAAATAATTTGACAAACCCCTATGGTATTCACATATTTGTGTGTTTTATATATAAGGACTGTGCCTTCAAAGGTTTTTGATTGATTCTGAAATCCTCTAATGGGGTTTGATTGATTGTTAGTGATTTTTTTTAATTGAACCTCCTTTACCTTTTCCTGACTTGGTTCATTCGAATTGAATTGTAATTTTGATTTCCCTGGCTGTTTGATTGATTCCCTTTCCTTATTTTTTCCAAGACGTGTTCTATTGAATTCTTTCCTTTAATAACTTCTCTGTATTTACCCATTTTGTGCTACTTTAAAAAGGTTTTAATCAAAACTGCTTTCCTTAATTGGCTTTTACCCATTGAAATCAGAATCCCTTAACTAAAGGGAGATTGATTTCAATGTTATCTCCTTACCTTTTCTCACTGGTTTTCTGCACTATAAAAGGGGCACGACCCTTCTGCACTTTGATGATCCTTAACTTACAATTCAATACTTTTACAACATACTTCGAATTGCTTACTCTTACACACTACTACTACTTTCAAAACCTGCATTCCCTCTTGCTCTCTTCTTTACTGTTGTTCTCTGCTCCTGCTTATTATTAGCTGGGTGAAAGTCAAGGCTAATATACTACTACTACTTTGTCTTTGCATCCTGCTCTTGCTCTTTTACTGGTATGTCTTGATTCATTTCCTAGCAATCATCCTAATGTGTTTACCTAGAACCTTTACATCTATGCCTATTACCTGCAAAGTTTGACATGTTCATATGCTGCTGTTTGCTTTACTTTCTTGTGAATGCTTGATCCCTATACCTTTACCCTCTATGTGTTTGTAAATGGGGATTTAGGGTATGGCAACATGAGTTGTTGTCCATGAACGGAATTTTAACCCCAAGTAAAGGGTGTCAGTAGGTTTTATTGTTGATCATGTCCTTTGCCCACTTTTCCTTTCTCTATTGTTTCTGTTATGAATCCCCTACCCTTACCCCCTATGTATTCTGAGTTAAGGCTCATAATCTGGTAGCCTCTTAAGTGGCTGCCCAGGCCTGAGCCTGGCTTTCAATAAGCCCTAACTCCTCAACTTGAAATGACAAGTTGGTCAGGGGTGTGCCAGTACTTCAAGTTGTTGGGCATGACCACCAGCTCATCACTCCCCCTCCCCTGCACTTGCACCTACTCTTAGATTTTAAGTTCTGCCCCCCTCATGTGAGCCTTGCTTTGGGACCTTGAGTTCCCTCTGAACTTGGACATTTGAGGGCTGGCCCTTCCACGCTGCACTATGTCCTTGATTCTGAAATATATTTGTGGTTAAGCATTGCCCGGAGCCCCTTTGAGACTCTTGGGAATTTTAACACATGCCAAATAAGAGAAAGGGTTTGGAACTTGATCTTTGGAGTTGGTTTACTTCATGCTTCAGACAGAAGTACGAATCAGGCTCTCCTTTGTTGGGACTTTTAGTTTTCTGATGTAATTTTTATTTTATTTTTCTTTTATCAATTCTGGTTTGTAATAATCTTGTAATAAACATTTGGGGTCGGCTAGTGGAAAAGGGTGGGGAACTATGCATGCAAGGGGTAGATATCATGCCTACAGGGGTTATCATTTATAAAATTCTGCATCTCATCTAGAGATCATGCCTATAGGAATTACTATGTTTTAAAGTTCTGCATTTTATAAATCATTGAAACTCTGCATTCTCACATAGATACCATGTCCATAAGATTTTCTGCATTCTCATATAGACACCATGCCTATAGGACTTTCTGTATTCTAAATATGCATCTATCATTAGGCAAACGTGTATATAGGTTTAAATAAGAATCAGCATTTTAGACACCAGGCCTATAGGACTTCTGCACTTCTATAAACATTTAAAAATCAGTAACGCCTAGATATCATGTCTATAGGATTCTTTCAACTGTTTAAGATCAATGACACTTAGAAACCATGACTATAGGATCAGTTAATTGAATCAACCTCGTTTTGAATCTAAAACCCGTCTTAAAATCTACGGATCCCTTTTTTCTATAATCATTAAAGCTTTTCCTTAAAATCAGTATACTTTGCATTATTAGATATCATGCCTATAGGTTTCACCTAGGCAAGTTTTAGGGTAAAAGCCATAAGTGCATCAGTCTTTGACAATTCCAACAGGCAGGCAGGTCTGATTCGGATTTCTTATCTGAAGTATGTAACAAATCAATCTGCCTCATGCATTTTTTAAGTTTAATTCAGACCTAATCGGTACATGTAAGACATGCTAAACTCTATGCTTTTCTGACTTGAGGAGGTTTATTTGAGCCTTTCAACTGTTATGTGTTTTACCATATCTGCTTTATGTGTTTTGTTTGTCGCCCTAGAATTTTATCCTTTTAAAACCATAAAAGCCCCAACTCCCTCCCCTTCAGGATTAGTAGTCTCAATGCCTCCGAGATTGATAGGATTGGGACGGGTAATAGCATGCAATAAGTAACGATACCATTCTGCGCTTTAATACCTTAACGGGGCGGGAAGGGTAGAATATGGATACGATGACCGGTGCGCTAATACCACGTGCGACCCCTCATCTGAGGAGTGATTGTTGGATATTGCATTGAAGTGATCCATATTAATCACAAACCTAGGACCCCCTTTTCTTTATTCTCTTCTTTTAGAGTTGTTTAAACTTTTCAAATCCTTGCTCTCTTTCTACTTACTTTCATAAGTTTCAACCTAATTGCAATGTTGTATGCAAGTCCTTATTTGAGCCTTGATTGTTTGCTTGTAAAGTCATAATTGTAGCATGGCCGGGACCACACTTGTGGATCCTAAGGGGTGCCTAACACCTTCCCCTCGGGATAATTTCTATCCCTTACCCTAATCTCTGGTCTCTTCATCTCAAACTCTTCCAAAAAGTGTCCTAATGCACTATAACCATTAGTTGGCGACTTTTCAACTTCTAAACCCAATTCTCGAAAGGGAATAGAGTTGTCCTTCCAATGTCGTATACCCGATTTCTGACCCCACGGTTAGAGAAAAAGGGGGCGTCGACACATGCTCATGAACTGTGCCAGAGTCTCCTGAAGTGCTAGAGTAGTAGTAGCAGTAGGCGTATCAGGTGCCTAGACTCCGGCTGGAACTGCTGGTGGTACCTCGATGGCAGCTCGCACAGGTGTTGTGGCTGTACCACATGCACATCCTCGGCCTCTACCCCGGCCCTGGCCTCTGACAGCTGCAGTAGGGGGCGTGGTGCCTAATCATCTCGGGTAGCGCGTGTCCTCACCATCTGTGAGAGAATAGAAGATAGAAGTTTAGAATTGTGACATCAAATCTCGCATGACAAGGAAATCAAATGAAATGGAATTTTCCTGACAGTTACATAGCCTCTCGTAGATAAGTACAGATGTCTCCGTACCGATCAGCGAGACTCTAATAAACCGGCTTGTGATTCAAGACTCCTATGAACCTAGATATCTGATACCAACTTGTCACGACCCGGTTCGCCCTCCGTGAACCATCGTGACAGCACCTAGTTTCTACGACTAGGTAAGCCTAAAATGCGTAAGATAAACCAAATTTGCGGAAGAAAAGAAAATAATTTAAAATAGAAATAGTGTAATAAAACATCATTTGAAAGTGCCACTCGGCATACATAGTACCAACTCTCATAAACCAATATAGTTTTCCCAAAACCCGGAAACCTATGAATCACAAGCTACGAATATAATAAAAATGCTCTAACTCCGGAATGTCTACATCAATAGAAGAAAATAGAAGGGTTATCACTACAAGATAGAATGGAAAGGGAATACTCAGTTTGCGTACACGGTAGATATACCTCGAAGTCTCTGGAGCAGTCGCCTCGCCTCAAGGGTGATAGGACTGAGTTAAAGTACCTGGATCTGCACATGAAAAACATGCATAGAAAGGGCATGAGTACACCACAGCGGTACTCAGTAAGTGTCAAGCCTAACCTCGGTCGGGTAGTGACGAGAAAGGTCAGGGCCCTACAGAGATAAAATAAAAATATAAGGTATGATAGTATAACATAAGCAGTACAGTTGAAAGCTAACAATAAGAATTTAATACAGGAAAACGAGGAATTCAATAACTGAAACAGAGGCAAAAACAATCATAAGGAAATAACCGGGGATCTCTCAGTATCCCGAGGATATCTTAGTACCCTCAATATATGCTAGGGATCTCTTGGTATCCCGAGAATCTCTCGGTATCCTCAATATATGCCAGGGATTTCTTAGTATCCTGAGGATCTCTCGGTATCCTCAATATATGCTAGGGATCTCCTGGTATCCTGAGGATCTCTCGGTATCCTCAATATATGCTAGGGATCTCTTGGTATCCCGAGGATCTCTCAGTATCCTCAATATATGTGCTAGGGATCTCTCGGTATCCTGCACCTCAGCTCAAATCATAAATACGTGTAGAGGATCTTCCGGAATGTCGTTCCGTAGTCTCAAAGTAAAACACGTAGTCCCGTACCTGCGGAAGAATGCATCACCGGTGCAAAAAGTCACTTAACAGGCCAGGTCTGCATCTGCGGTCGCTTGGCTGCATCTGTGGCACCGCATTTGCGAAAACCCAACCGCACCTGCGGATCCTAGAGCTCTCGGCCTATCTCGCTTCTGCAGCCACATAGCCGCTTCTACAGCACCGCACCTACGGTCCCACACTTGTAGGAGCGGTTATGACAGAAAACCAGCAGCTGAAGTTGCAACTCCAAACTCCAAAATCCTTTCGTCAACCATCTGAAATCATCCCGAGGCCCCGAGACCTCAACCAAAAGCACCAACAAGTCTAATACCACTGTCCAAACTTATACCAATCCTTGAAACACCTAAAACAACATCGAAATGACGAATAAACCACGGATTCAAGCCTAAAAATTCAAAAACTCTAAAAATACTCTTTCGATCAAAACGTCTATCAAACCTCGTCTGAATGACTTGAAATTTTGTACACACGTCACATTCAGCACTACAGAGCTACTCCAACTTCCGGAATTCCATCCCGACCCTCGGATCAAAATCTCACTATCGAACCAGAAACTTCAAAATTCGACCTTTTGGCATTTCAAGCCTAAATTAGCTACGGACCTCCAAAACACAATCCGAAAATGCCCCTACGCCCGAAATCACCCAACGAGGCTAACAGAACCATCGAAATTCCATTCTGAGGCCATCTTCACACTATTCCGAATTCGGTCAACTTTCCAACACTTGAGCTCTCATTTAGGGACTAAGTGTCCAAAACTCTCTGAAACTCAAAACCGAACATCCCGGCAAATCAAAATAGTAGAAATAAATACGGGAAAAGCAGTTAATAGGGGATTGGGGTGTAAATTCTTAAGACGACCAGTCGGGTCGTCACATATTGCCTGTGCACAAACTCTTTTCCAAAACTATTTTCCAATAAATGTTGCGCCCCCTTTTTTCTCGCGAAAATTGGGTTTGTGACATTTGGGAGACAATTCGTTCCCTTTTGGGGAATTGGGGTTTGAATTGAAGAGTCGCCACCTAATGATTTAAGTGCACTAGGACACTAAGAAAGGTTTGGTTTGATTAACCAGAGATTGGGTAAGGGCTTGAAATTATCTCAAGGGGAAGGTGTTAGGCACCCCTCAAGATCCACTAGTGTGGTTCCCGGCCAACCTATTGTTGTGATTTAAGTGCAAATAACACATAGGCAAATAAAAACTTCAAATAAGAGGGGATTTTCACGTAATGGTTACAAATAGACAAAAGTAAGAAAAAGGAACTAAAGGAGTTGATTTTCTAAAAAAATGGTTTAAAAAGAAATTTAAAAAAAAACAAAGAAAACAAAGAAAAGGGGGGTCCTAGGATTATTAATAATATGGATCACCCCACACAACATCCGGTAATCACTCCTCAGTGAGGGGATACACGTGATGTTATTGCATGGTCATCATATCTATATCTACCCGTTCCCACCCCGTTAAGGTATTAAAGCGCGGAATGGTCTCGTTTACTTATTGCATGCTATTACCCGCCTCAATCCTATCAGCCCCGGAGGCACTTGGGACGACTAATCCTAGAGGAAGGAGGTATTGGGCTTATTTGTGGTTTCAAAAGGTAAAATACTAAGGCGACAAACAAAACACATATAACAAGTTTGGGGAAGCATATAAACAAATAAAAGGGCTCAAACAGACCTCCTTTAAACCAAAGAAAGCACATAATGTAGCATGACTTGCATGTACTATTTGGGGTCTGATTAAAACTTAAACGGTGGAGACAGATTGATTTATTACATAGTTCAGATAAGAAACCCGAATCAGGCCTGCCTACTGGTTGTAGTTAATAAAATCTGATTCAGTTTATAAACTGTCTTATAGCTTGCCTGAATGTTAGACGAAGACCCCTATATGCATGATATCTATTGATTCCAGAAAAGGTAAAATATACTGATTTTAGAAAAGGTTGTCAGTTATTCAGGAAAGACGAGTTTTGACAAAAGATCATAAATTCTGCAGACGTTAGACAATGATTTTAGATTTGTAGGCGAGTGAAACGTTTCAGACTTGGTTATTAATTCCTATATACATGTTTTCTAGGCGTTGTTGATTTTAAACACTTTTACAAACATAGCAAGAGTGCAGAAATCCTATAGGCATGACATCTAAATATTGTACTTCGTTTAAGCATATGAACATGATATCTAAATGCAGTTAGTTATTTAAGCCATATAAATAGGTTTGCCTAGTGGCAGATGCATATGTAGGATTCGGATTTTGAGTTAACTATGAGCATGGTATCTATATGAGAGATGCAGAAATTTAACTATAGGCAGGATATCCGTATGAATGTAGAATTTCAGAAACCTATAGGCAGGATATCTATATGGGTGCAGAATTCCTTATAGGCATAGTATCTACATATGAAAGTCCAGAATTCCTATAGGCAGGATATCTATGTGATATGCAGAGATCATAAATTCCCTATGAGCAGGATATCTACCCCTTTAACATACATGGTTACCCTTCCCTTTTCACTAACCATCCCCAAAAATTATTACAAGTTATTATAGTCCAAAAAAATAAAGAAAAATACATCAGAAATTGAAAATTACAACCAAGGAGAGCCTGATTCAGACTTCCTGCCTGAAGTATGAAGTAAACCAACTCCAAAGATCATGTTTCAAAGACTTTCTCCCACTTGGGTGTGTCAGAGTTCCCTAAGAGTTTCATAAGAACTCCGGGCAGTGCTTACACCCAAATGTATCACCATATTAAGCCAAAGTGCAGTGTGGAAGGGCCAGCCCTCAGGTGTCCAAGTTTAGTGGGAATTCAAGGTCCCAAGGCAAGGCTCACAAGAGGGGGAAGAACTTAGGAACTAAGACAGAGTGCAAGTGCAGAATTCTGAAAAGGGGAAAGGGAAAGGGAAACAACACACATAGGTATATAGGGAATGGGGAGTTGCAAGAGGTAAAAAGCAGGCTAGTGGGCATAACCCAACAATGGGAGATGCTAGCACACCCATAAGCCTACTGGAACACATTGTTTAAAGGTTAGGATCCCCTAAGAGATCAAGTTCAATCCATAGACAATAACTTGTATATTGCCATGTTTTAAACTGTAACTCAAAGCACATAAAGGGAAATAGGGAATAGGGATTCATAGCAGAAACAAGCAAAAGGGAATCAACATGCTAGTATAAGTATTTAACTCTGAAGAAGTAGTAAAGTAGACATAGATGCAGAAAATTGTAAGTAAACACATTGGGGGGATGCTGAAATTTGAAATTAGACATACCAGTTTCAAAGAAACAAGTAGAGAAAAATGTGGTAGTCTGGTAAAAACCTCAGTGCAGACAAGAAGAGAGAGTTCTATTATGTGAGAGTGAGAATTCAGAAGAGATTCTGATGTTGTGAAGTTTGAAGTGTGTGTTTATGAAAAGGGTCATGCCCTTTATAGTGTAGAAAGCAGGGAAAAATAAGGTAAGAAAATAGTTTGAAAACTGATTGTCAATCAATTACACAAGGCTTCCCTTAATTAAGGGATTGAGATTCAAAACGAGTAAAACCATTTAAGGAAAGGAATTGAATAAACACTTTGTGTAAAGCATGCAATTGAGGGCAAATACATAAAGGTTATTGAAGGACAGGGTTTTGTCAGTACACGGTTTGTGCAAATAAGGTAAGAGAGTCAATTAACGGCCAGTAAATCACAAGGTCTGAGATTTGGTATGAATGAACCAAGTCAGAAAAGATGAAGAAGGGTTTTACTTAAGTCGAGTAACAGAGGAAATCAGTAAAAGATGGAAAGAAATAAATCAAGCTATATTCAAAAAGAAGTTTGCACTAATTGAAAATTTGAAAACCATTTAGAGGAAAATTCATCATATATAAGGAGCATGTGAGCATGAAAGAAAACTTTCGTGTAAATCAGCAGAAAAACTCCAGTGTAGAAGCGTTTAGCAAAACGTTCAGCAATGTATGAAAACAAAGATATCCAAACTCAGTTCAGAGACTCAAAGTCAGTCTGAAAGAGTTAAGGGTTCTAAAATAAAAACCTAGTTTTTTTTAACCTCGGCAGAACCCCAAATTCTAGGTTTTCCACCTTGAATCAAGTACAGAGATGAGGAGGCAAGTAGTTGAAACAGGCTCAGAAGTTTCAGAGTTGAAACCTCTTGCATGCTTCTTTAATCAACAGAAACTCATGAGAAAAACATGATAGCAAAGAAACATGCGGAACATAGTAGAAGCACTCAAAAGAAAAACACTAATAGGAACAGTAAAAGAAACATGCTTAAGAGATTTTTTAGAAGAAACTTAAACAGGGCTTAATAGAAGGAAAATAAGGAAACGTAAGAACTTAGTAGGAAAATACAGTAGGAGAAACATGCGGGAACATAGTAGAAGATAAAAAATATAAGAACACAGTAGAAAATCATAAGAGAGCATAGTATGGAAAACATAGTAGAAGAACATACAAGCATGGAGTATATAAAACTCAGTAAAAGAACATACAAGAACGGGGTGTAAAAAATCAGTAGAAGAACATACAAGGTAGAAGGAAAACATAGAACAAAGTAGAGGCAAATACACAAAAAAGAAAAGGAAAAGAAAGTCAGAGAAACACTTAAGCATTCTCAGAAAACCCTAGATCGGAAACGAAGCGGTTTTGAAAGTAATTTTTGAAAGAAAAGTTAGGGAAATCGTTTGAAAACTTAAGGAGAGCATAGATATACAACGAATCTAAGTAAATCGGAGAAAACCTCGAAGGGTTATGGTTTCAAAAGAACCCTAGAAGTGAGATAGGCTTTGAAAGCTCACCGATTTGAGTCGAATAGGTCGGAATCAGGCTCAAACCACCATGGTACGCCGGAGTAAAGCCGGAGATGGTTGTGGAACCTTGAATCGATAGAGGTTAGGGTTCAAACCTTCGAGGCCAGGCCTTGAATTTTCAGAGGTCAGGCGCGTGGGAGCAAGAGAAGGTGAGTATAAGACTCCCACAGCCTGAGAAGCCATGGATTCCGTGGGTTTCAAGGTGTAGGTGGTGGTAAGAGGCGGTTAGGGTTTAGGAATGTTCAAGAGAGTTTGAGAGTTCAGAGGCGGTTGGTTAGGTGAACTAATATAGGGTTAAGGGGTGTTGGTAGATTAAAAAAGGAAGGGAGGGTTTGTGGTCGTTGATCAAAATGATCAACGACTTGGATCAAAAGGGGAGTCGGGCGGGTTGACTTAAATGGGTCAGGGGTCGGGTAATTTAGAAATAGGGTCGGGTAATTTGAAATTGCAATTGGGTTCAATTGGGGGGTTGATTTGGGCTACAATAGAAATGAAATAGGGCTAGTATTTAAATAGCCACTTTTCCCTTATTTATTTTATAAAAAATAGTAAAATAATTTTTGGAAACAAAATTAAAGGTACTAAAATGATTAATAATACGTAATTATAAAATTAAAAAATATTGGAGTTAATTTTATAATTATGAAAGCAACTAAATCTTAAAATAGGCTAAAATTGCAATTATATGCAATTTAACTTTAAAAATACTAAACAAATTTATAAAAATATGCAAAATTTATGACAACTATATTTTAATATAAATATGAGAATACAATAAGTGAATCACCCAAAATGATAATTTTGGGGATAATTATTGGGTTTTTCTTGATAAAATAGGGCAATAAATAGATTTAAAAATCTATAAAAATTAAGAAAAAAATAGTAAAACATTGGGACATACTTATATATGCATATACCTGCTATTTTAAAAGTATTTTGCATATAAAAATATATATAGGGAAAAATTGGGTATCAACAGTTGCCCCTCTTTACTCGGGAAGGATGAAAGAGTTGTCGGGTAAAGATGTGATGGCCAATTTTGACCGAAAGAAATGGTTTGAAAAGGTTGACTATGCCATAGTTCCTGAGCTACCTACATATCCCTAGTCTTATAGGAATCAGGCCATATGTAGTTCAGGATCCGTCGGCGGAGTATGCCGATGGAGGTTTCCCAAGAACGGACGCAATATTTGGGTTAGGATGGATGGTTAAAGTCTAATAGGACTGCGGGAACTGGAGCGGGATTGCTCCTGCTGAGACGGTCGTTGTTTTCCGGTTTACCTACAAATGAACCATATGTTGTGCGGAAATTTAATCATGATGCAAGTTGCCGTCGGATCATGAAATGTTTTCTTTGGACGATTAGGATGACGTCCTCAGACCATGACGTCCTGGGCCATAAAGCGTATAATAAGGATTCTCAGGCCATGAAATGGTGCTCTCGGGCTATGAGCATAATGCCTCCGAACTATGACACCTTTGAATAATGATATGCAAAAGATAAAAAGGGTCCTCAGGCCATGGCATGCCATTCTCGGGCTATGAAAATGGTGCCTCCGAACAATGACACCTTCGGATGATTTGGCGATCTTTCAGCCTATGAGATGCAATCTTTCAGCCAATGCAAGATGTAAATAAAATGGCGATATTTCAGCCGATGCAAGGTATAAATGCAGTGGCGATCTTTCCGCCGATGCAAGATGTAAATGAAGTGGCGATCTTTCAGCCGATGCAAGATGTAAATGAAGTGGAGATCTTTTAGCCATGCAATATGGAGGTAGAGCTTAACCTCGGAAGGCAGAATGGTAGCCTTATGCAATGTAGAGAATGCAGATGGAGGTAGAGCTTAACCTCAGAAGGCAGAATGGTAGCCTTATGCAATGCAGAGAAATACAGATGGAGTTAGAGCTTAACCTCAGAAGGCAGAATAGTAGCCTTATGCAATGCAGAGAATGCAGATGGAGACAGAGCTTAGTCTCGGAAGGCAGAATGGTAGCCTTATGCAATGCAGAGAATGCAGATGGAGACAGAGCTTACTCTCGAAAGGCAGTATGGTAGCCTTATGCAATGCAGAGAATGCAGATGCAGAATGGTAGCCTTATGCAATGCAGAGAATGCAGATGGAGACAGAGCTTAGTCTCGGAAGGCAGAATGGTAGCCTTATGCAATGCAGAGAATGCAGATGGAGACAGAGCTTAG
Source organism: Nicotiana sylvestris (assembly GCF_000393655.2). Taxonomy (NCBI): domain Eukaryota; kingdom Viridiplantae; phylum Streptophyta; class Magnoliopsida; order Solanales; family Solanaceae; genus Nicotiana; species Nicotiana sylvestris. The sequence goes on from NC_091064.1 coordinate 51,163,835, forward strand.
TCTCGGAAGGCAGAATGGTAGCCTTATGTAATGCAAAGAATGCAGATGGAGGTAGAGCTTAACCTCGGAAGGCAGAATGGTAGCCTTATGGAGGAAGTAAAAATGGCAAATGGCAATAGAGTTTTCTTAGCTGATAGCGGATTGCGGTATCGTGATTGCTGGGGATATTGTGCCTGCTGGGGACACTGTTGTGCGGATAGCAGTTGCGAGCAAGTGCAACTATTCAGAGAGTTGTATTCCTGAACTTTGTGAGTGAGCGTATAGTATATTTGATGATTTTGCAACTCAAGTGCCTGCATCCAAAGAAAAATTGTGAGTTTGTAAAGGGGGAAAGGTTAGTTCGTATCCCCGCTAGCTATGCTTGACCTTCTCGGCTTTGATCCGGCGATACCGTATATATCACTGGGTAGCATTTCTAAACAAGGCAATTTTGGTAATAAACATGTATGATTTAGTAAAAGCATAACATAAGTACATAATTAAGAATAGTTTTCTTTAGATGAACCAACGACTGCGACGTGGTTCAAGACATTGCGACTTCTCTTGCTCCGGAATATTGAAGGTCCTCCTCAAAATTCTGCCCCAATTTACTGGGTTGTTGCTTCTGACGGCTGTTAATGATAAATGGCTGGAATCGACTTCGGAATTTTGAGGGTCCTCCTCAAAATTCTGCCCCAGTTTCCAATAGTAGGGGAGATGGAAATTTTATTGAATTGTGACCGAACTAATAGGGCTGCCTACGTATCCCCTCTTAAATGGGAATCAGGCCAGGCATAGTTCAAATTACATCATATAAGGAAAGCATAAATATTACACATAGTATCGCTTGACTGCGTCTGATTGATCGGCTTTGGCCAGACTTCTCCGTCCATTTCTGCGAGTATGAGGGCTCCTCCTGTTAGAATCCGGTGAACCATGTACGGACCCTGCCAGTTGGGAGAGAATCTCCCTTTGGTTTTATCTTGATGTGGAAAGATTTTCTTTAACACCAGCTGCCCCGGTGTGAACTATCTCGGCTTGACTCTTTTGTTGAAGGCTCTGGACATCCTGTTGTGATAAAGTTGACCATGGCAAACTGCATTCATTCTCTTTCCATATATAAGAGCTAGCTGCTCGTAACGATTCTTCACCCATTCTGCATCGTCTAGCTTTGCTTCATGTATGATTCTTAATGAGGGAATTTCCACCTCGGTGGGAATGACTGCCTCTGTACCGTAAACCAGCATATAGGGGGTTGCTCCTATTGATGTGCGGATTATGGTGCGGTATCCCAATAAAGAAAACGATAGCTTCTCGTGCCACTTCTTATGCTTCTCTATCATTTTCCTTAGTATCTTTTTGATATTCTTGTTGGCGGCCTCTACGGCTCCGTTCATCTGAAGTCTGTAAGCTGTAGAATTCTTGTGTTTGATCTTCAAGGTTTCACACATGGATTTCATCAAATCACTATTGAGGTTGGAGCCATTATCAGTAATGATTGACTCTGGAATTCCGAACCGACACATGATATGGTCGCGGACGAAATCCGCCACGACTTTCTTGGTCACTACTCTGTAAGATGCTACTTCAACCCATTTGGTGAAATAATCAATTGCCACTAGGATAAACCTATGCCCATTTGATGCAGCGGGTTCGATTGGTCCGATAAAATCCATTCCCCAGGCGGCGAACGACCATGGCGAGCTTGTTGAATTAAGCTCATTTGGAGGCACCTTTATCATGTCTGCATGTATCTGGCAGCGGTGGAACTTTCGGATATACTGGATGTAGTCTGTTTCCATAGTCATCCAAAAGTAACCAGCTCGGAGTATTTTCTTTGCTAAAACAAAGCCATTCATATGTGGACCGCAGGTCCCTGCATGAATTTCCTCTAATAGCCTGGATGCTTCCTTTACGTCGACACACCTTAATAATCCCAAATCAGGAGTCCTCCTGTACAGGATTCCTCCGCTGTGAAAGAAATTGTTGGATAACCTCCGAAGCATGTGCTTCTGAATAGCGTTTGCAAGCTCTGGGTATTCTCCTTTTGCCAAGTATTCCTTGATATCATGAAACCAAGGTTTTTCGTATACATAGGAATTCTGTCTTTATGAACCTCTTGGAGTTCTTGGTCGCCCATTCTTCTCGGACCTAATGTATAAGCAAGTATGAATCCCCAATTACTAGCAACTCTTGGATGTTCATATCAATGGCCATCTTGAGCCCTAAGATGCAGGCTTCATACTCGGCCATGTTGTTGGTGCACGGGAACCTGAGCTTGGCAGATACTGGATAATGCTGACTGGTTTCTAATACTAGGACTGCTCCTATGCGAACTCCTTTGAAATTTGCTGCTCCATCAAAAAACATTCTCCAACCGTCATAGGATTCTGCAATGTCTTCTCCTATGAATGATACCTCTTCATCAGGAAAATATGTTTTTAGGGGTTCTATTCTTTGTCCACGGGATTTTCAGCAAGGTGATCTGCTAGTGCTTGTCCTTTGATTGCTTTCTGAGTCGCGTAGACAATGTCAAATTCACTCAACAGGATTTGCCACTTGGCTAGCTTGCCAGTGGGCAAGGGCTTCTGAAAAATGTATTTCAAGGGATCCATTCTTGATATGAGATATGTAGTATAGGCACAGAAGTAGTGCCTCAAATTCTAAGCTACCCAAGTCAAAGCACAACAAGTGCGCTCTAACAGAGAATACCGAGCCTCGTATAGGGTGAACTTCTTACTAAGGTAATAGATGGCTTTCTCCTTCCTCCTCGTTTCATCATGCTACCCCAGAACACAACCGAACGCTCCATCCAATACTGTGAGGTAGAGTAATAGAGGTCTACCTGGCTCGGGTGAGACCAAAAACGGTGGTGTTGACAGGTACTCCTTGATTCGGTCGAAGGCCTTTTGGTAGTCATCGGTCCATTTGGTAGCGGCATCCTTCTTCAACATCTTAAAGATTGGATCACAGATAACTGTAGATTGTGCTATGAACCGGCTGATATAATTAAGTCTCCCCAAGAAACTTATTACGTCCTTTTTGTTCTTTGGCATTGGCAGTTCTTGAATAGCTTTGACCTTTGATGGATCCAGTTCTATTCCTCCGCAACTTACAATGAACCCAAGTAGTTTTCCGACAGGAACCCCAAATGTGCACTTCACGGGATTTAGTTTTAGGTTGTACCTTCTCAGTCTATTGAAGAACTTCCCCAAATCTTCCATGTGATCAGTGGCTTTCTTGGACTTGATGATAACATCGTCTACATATACTTCGATCTCCTTGTGTATCATATCGGGGAAAATGGTGGTCATGGCCCTTATGTAGGTGGCCCATGCTTTTTTTAACCCAAACGACATCATTTTGTAGCAGTACATTCCCCACGGCGTAATGAAAGCTGTTAATTCAGCATCTTCTTCATCCATCCAGATCTGATGATAGCCAGCGAAACAATCTACAAATGATTGCAACTCGTGCTTGGCGCAATTGTCAATCAGGATGTGTATGTTTGGCAAGGGGAAGTCGTCCTTTGGACTGGCCCAATTGAGATCCCGGTAGTCGACACAGACTCTGACCTTCCCATCCTTCTATGGCACCGGCACAATATTGGCTGACCATGTCGGATATTCTACTACCCAGAGGACCTTAGCTTTGACCTGCTTAGTGACTTCTTCCTTGATTTTCAGACTCATGTTGAGTTTAAACTTTCTGAGCTTCTGTTTTACTGGTGGACATGTCGGATCAGTTGGCAGTTTGTGGGCCACAATAGATGTGCTCAAACCAGTCATGTCATCATATGACTAGGCGAATATATCCTCATATTCGTTCAGAAATTCTGTGTATTCTTCCTTTTCTGATGGTGACAAATGAACGCTGATTCGAGTTTCTTTGATATTTTCTGCATCTCCCAGGTTAACAATCTCGGTCTCATCCAGGTTGGACTTAGGTCTGTTCTCAAAATTTTCAACCTCTTTAACAATCTCTTCCAGTATATCATCTTCCTCTGAATCTATGTCTGTTTGTTGCGTTATCTCGTTGTATGTCACAGCCATTGGTTCATCAAGATAGGTAATAGTAATGTTGTATAAGTAAAGTAATGAGAGAAAATAATAAGAGTAAGATTTATAAGGAAACCGAAATGCTTTGATAAATTTCATAATTGTTTTTGAACATTGGAAGATCTTATTGTGAAAATTCAAAAATGTGAAAGGAAAATCAACTAGTAAAAATAAAAGATAGTGCGTGATGCTTTGTTCAGCCTTGCTACCCCAAGGCTTTTTGAGCTCTGGTGGTTCTGATGGTCCAATTGTTGAGGCATGCTCCTCGGCTTACGGTCTGTATGGAAGGGCCTTCCTCCCCTTCCTCCTCGGAAATGACACAACAATCCATGTTATCTTCTTCTAGGAACATCTACTGCCAGTGCTTCCTCTTCTTCCAACCCATAGATAACATCGGTTGGCTGGAAAGTCTGCTCCAAATGTGGTATTGGCTGCTCCAGCGGGAAGTATGGTCCGTACCATGGTGGCGACCAGTTATTGAATTCCTCCCAAGTATACTCGTATCCCAAACCGAAAGTGGTGCCATGTTTCTTCAGTTTGATCGGCTTGGCTATTCCTTAGAGGTTCATGCCAAGTCCCTTGCCAGGCTCATATCCGCTCTAGTTCAATATGCTTTCAATTTTGTTGTCCCACCATTTGTCTTTGTCAACAGCGTTGACTCGCTCGATATGGTGATAGGTTTCCCCGCCTATCCTTCTCCTTCCTCTAATTGCTGGGATGGTTTGGCGACTATATATGGGATTGCTACCGTCGTCGTAAATGATCACCTCTTGGTGGTTCCACTCAAATTTCACCGCCTGATGCAGTGTTAATGCTACGGCCCTAGCGGCATGAATCCACGACCGTCCCAACAGTAAGTTGTAAGATTCTGGCACATCTACAACCTGAAAATCAACGTCGAACCAAGTAGGCCCCATTTGCAAACACAAGCTGATTTCCCCAATGGTGGATCTTTGGGAACCGTCGAAAGCTTTGACGTTGATGGCCCCGTCCTTGATCTCATGCAGCCCCTTTCCCAATGTTCTGAGTGTTACCAATGGACAAATATTGAGGCTGGACCCTCCATCAATCAGGACCCTAGTGATAAAATAATCTTCGCATTGCACGGTGATGTGCAACGTTTTGTTGTGATCCAACCCTTTTGGTGGCAGCTCATCTTCATGAAAAGTGATCTTGTGACTTTCCAATACCTGTCCTACCATGTTTGTCATTTCTCCTCCGGTGATGTTGCTTAGTACATATGCCTCACTCAGAACTTTCAACAAGGCATTCTTATGTACGTCGGAACTTTGCAGCAAGGCTAGGATTGAAATTTGTGCCAGTGATTTGTTCAGCTGATCAATGACTGAGTATTCCTTGGCTTGTATCTTTCTCCATAGATCATCGATCCCAGTTTCAGTGATGGTCGGCCGATCAGAGGCCTGCTTACTCGACTCAACTAAATGCTCCAGAGTATAAACCCTGTCGGTTCTTGTCATACCCTATGCCGCAACTATTTCCCCGAATTTAGCTTTCCCTTTCCTTCTTGCCTCGGCTGTGTAATCCCAAGGTATGGCATTTGTATGGAATGGTGTTACGGCCAACATTTTTACTGGATAGGCACCTTTACTCCGAGCGGAGCATGTATTTTGGAGGGTAAAACCGCAATTTCAAATGGTGCGTGTGCGTTTGCTGGAGACCCAAACTCGACTTCAATTGGTGTTGGTGTCTTTGTAGGGGTGGTGATTCAAATTCAAGTGGTACAGACATGTTTACCTCGGCATCCCTAGAAGGCTGAGTCTGGACTACGATCGGATTGAGGGTGACTATCGGCTTCTTTGGTTCGTCACCTTCTATGATTAAACTGAACGATCCTTTAGGATCCCAATCATCCTCTATTTCAAACATGTGAACACCTCCACCCTTACGGTCCGACAGAGGGTTGTTGCGGACATTCGGAGTAGGCTCCTTTGCTACAATGATCTTGTTATCGATCAGAGTCTGGATCTTATCTTTCAGAGAGCGGCATTCATCAATGGTATGTCCCTTCATGCCGGAATGGTATGCACAGGATTTGTTTGGATTAACCCACTAAGAAGGGTTTTCAAGGGTTATAGCAAGGATACGAGTGACATAACCAGCAGCTTTGATCCTTTCGTACAGCTGGTCAATCAGTTCAGCAATGGCGGTATACTGTTTGGGGGTCTACGATCGAAATTTGGTCGAGGTATAGGAAAGTTTTGACGTGTGGGAGGTGATTGATAGTTGGATAGCTGAGCATTGTAGGCTTGGTAGACATGTGCGGGTTGGGAATATCTAGGTGAAATAAGTTGATATGTAGGAGGTGGGGGTAATTGGTAAGTAGGTGATGGAGCTTGGTAAGAGTGTGAGGGTGCTTGGTAATTCTGGGTAGGCTGATATGTGAGTGGAGGTATCGGATAGGCTTGGTATTTGATAGGGGATTTGGCTCTTTGTGCAATCATTACAGCACCTACATCTCTTTTCTTGGACGTACCACCAGACTGTAAAGCCTTATTGGTAGCTTGCAAAGCTTCAAAATTCGTAACCATACCACTTTTGATGCCTTCCTCGATCCTTTACCCTAGCTTGATGATGTCGGAAAATTTTGGCTCTCAATCAACATCAGCCTTTAATAGTACTGTGGGTCTTGAGCCTAGATGAAAAACTTGGTCATTTGTTCTTCTTCTAAAGCAGGTCTGACCTTAGCAGCTTCTGATATCCAGCGAGTGGCATACTCGCGGAATGTTTCCGTGGGCTTCTTCTTTAAGTTCTGGATGTAGAACACATCTGGTGCATTTTCTATGTTGAACCTAAACCTGTCCATAAAGACGGACGCCATACTCACCCAGTTCGACCATTTCTTCGAGTCTTGGCTAATGTACCAAGACAGAGCATCTCCCTTCATACTCCTCATGAAAAGCTTCATATGAATCCTTTCGCCTTTCCCTACTCCGACCAGCTTGTCGCAGTATGTTCTCAAGTGGACTCTTGGATCCCCTGTACCATCAAACATCTCGAACTTAGGAGGTTTGTACCCCTCGAGCAGTTCGACATTCGGTTGTATGCAAAGATCTTCGTAGTTCAACCCTTCAATCCCCTTACTTCATTCGACACCCTGAATTCGACTAGTCAATCTCTTGAGTTCCGCATCCAGGTTCCTGATGAGTGAGTCTTTATCATTAAACTCGGGTGTGCTTGAGATAGGTTGGGTGGAGTGTGGCATGGTTTCCACATAGATGGGGGTGTTATGGTGGAAATGGTCATTTGTGGAATTCAGAGGTTCTGGGATGAGCAGTGGAGTATTGTTGGATGTGTGGCATGTATTGTAGTGGTGGTGAGGAGTGGGATGGTTTTGTGGTTTTGGGATGTTTTGTGCAGGCGTGGGGTTCTGAGCGTTTGGAAAATTGATATCTACAGTGGTGAGGGAAAATGACAAGTTTGCCAGATTCCGAACTTGATCAAGTTCCTCCTGAAATTTCACCAGTTTCTGCTCGAGTTAGGACAAACTTTCTTTGGAGACCTGAGCACCATGAGTGCCCTCTACCTGTTCAGTTGAGTTTTCCTTTCTGGTGTTGTTCAAATCTTCCATCTTTCCTTTGTTCCTGCTTCTGATAGGACTAGGAGAAGGAGTGGGTGGAGGGCCCTTTGATCTTGTGGAATATGATGACGATGCCAGAGTGCACGAACTAACCTTTGGGGAGGGGAGTAAAAACAAAAAGGTAACAAGTCAGTGGGGATTATAAGAAAGTGTTGTGATATTTAAACACATAGTGCAAAAATATAAATCGTGTCCTAATTTGGGAGCCTCGTTGTGCCCGAGGTAGGCCTAGCGACAAATTGATTTGGAGAACTTAGAATGCTAAATGCCTCATTTTATTGATAAAAAGTAGAAGAATCCCAAAACGACACTAAATAACAAGGAATAAAATGTCAGTAGTGGCCATTGGCCTTATTACATTTCATAAAGTAAAAGAAAACTCCTGTCTATTTGGTCCCAGAAGGACCTTCCCCAGACTCGGCATCTTTGGCTCCATCGAACAGCTTTACCAGCTCGCGAAGTCCCAGCAATAGGTAGGCTCTGGCCAGGTGTCCACCCTCGTTTCCTTTAGCATTCTTGCAGTCCTTGATCCTCTTGAAAAACTTCCTTTCCAGCTCCACTAAACCTCGTTCCAGGTATCCTAATCGCTTATTGGCACTGACAGCCATGTCTTTCCACTCTTCAATCAGTTTTTGGTGGGCTTCTTGAATCTAACAGTGCTCACTTTCACATTCCTGAATCCTTTTGCACAGTTTGTTGCATTTGACCTGTGCTTCAGCCCTTTCATCGATGATTCTATGACCTCGAACAAACTCGGGTCGGCCCAAACCATTGTGATTATCCTCCAGCCAGCCTGAATAGTATGGGGTGCAGCTAGCATGGTATCTATCTGGTTCGATAGTATCTCTTCCCATGATGATCTTGCAATGCCACATATGCTGAGCTGGGCACTTATAAGGACTGTCATCAGCTTGGAATTCAGCCCGGAAGTGACTCATCTTGTCGTCTCTTGGTATAACCTGCTTTCTACCAGCTTGTCTCATAACTCGGAGAGGGACATAAGGGTAGGTTCCTCTCAAACTGATCTGTATCAGAAATGGTGTGTCCCTAGATCGGACGATGAACTCTTCAGTAGGGAACCACTCGAACATCCATTTTATTTGATCCTCAGTTAGATTTTCAAACAACTCAACCCACCCCTTGGCATCTTCTGGCTGAGCAAACATGTTGGGAATGTAGTTCATTCGCCTTGGTTGAGGGAAGGCTATATGATCGTCCCAGTCTCTACGCTGAATCTCTTATCGATATTCACCCCTTTGAAGATGCTCCATGAGCCAGAGTTGGAGTAGCAAGTTGCAGCCCTCGAAGTGGGGGGCTCCTTGTTGACACTTTTCCAAGGCTCGGTATATCTCTGCGATGATCATGGGCACTATGCTAAATGGTTGTACACCAATTCCCTCAATCAAAGTTTTGGTGACCATGGCTAGCTTGGTGTGGATCCTTGCTTTCTTCATTGGAAACAGTATCATCCCCAAGAAGCAGAACATGAAGACAAAGACCCTTTGGTGAATATGCCCCAACAATGTAAGGGCGAACTCATCCGGATAAGTATGGTAGGATTTGTTGTGACTGTACCTCTCGTACAAATAATCAAAGGGAATGTAGGACTCCTTCAAACGTGTCAAGTCTAGATTCTTCTTTAGGCCTATCATTTTGAGAAAACCTCTACCCTTGCGATTTTTCGGCATTAACAAACCCGGGGTCTCCTATGGTATACCAGCCAATCCTCCTATTTCCTCTAGCAGGGGTGTCATCTCAATCTCTCTTAAGCGAAACACAGACCTATCACAATCCCAAAACAGAGCAGCAACTTCTATGATTTTGTTGTTGGGTTGGACCTCCAGGAGGGAAGGTAGATTTCCTAGGTATTTCCGGACAAGAGTCTGATCACTAGAATGAAGATCCTCCCACCATCTTAGCAACCTTGGGTGGATGTTTGTGACCATGCCGAATCTGGGGACTTCGTGCCTCATGTTTCTGCAAGACAAAAGGGTTAGGCCCTTACCCCCACCAGACTCGACTATTAAATACCAATAATTGGCATAAAAGCATTTAGTTCTCCAAATAAATGCACAAAACGTGATAGTGTCCGTTTGGTTTTTGGGAAACCCAGTGAACTTTGGACAAGGCTATGTTAAAGAGTCATTATGCGGACAATATAACTGACTCGACTAGGTTTGATCAAGATGCATGCACAGTTTAAACAGAGTAAGGTTTCTATGGGATTTTAGACTAGTACCCTTGAGCGGACAACTCAAGAGGAAAAGGCACGGAACTGGCGACTACACCGTTGATCGACTAGTTTTACCGCAAATACGCCTTTGCCGTATTTAAAGGGTGATAATATGGGAAGAGCGCAACCACTCATTATAAGTGTTGCTATGATATTTGTTTGGCACGAGTGGAATATGGTGTTGGAAACATGCATATGCAATAATTAAACAAGTTGTCACGTATTTGCCCGTTCATAAAGTAATAATTTAAAACAGTAATAAAGGAGTGCAGTAAAGGAAAGCAGTGAAAGAAATAAGGGAAAGAAACAAGAGACAAGTTAGTTTTTTTTTTTGCAGTAGAAGAGGGAATTAAATTTTTAAAGGTATTAAACAAATAAGGCACATAACAAATGTAAAGTCACAGTAATAGCTTGAAATGGTAGAATCCTAAAAGTCGCCACGCTGTCGCGCCCATTTTTTTCTCGCGAAAATCGGGTTTGCGACATTTGGGAGACAACTAGTTCCCTTTTGGGGAGTTGGGTTTGAATTGAAGAGTCGACACCTAATGATTTAAGTGCACTAGGACACTAAGAAAGGTTTAGTTTGAACAATTAGAGATTGGGTAAGGGCTTGAAATTATCTTAAGGGGAAGGTGTTAGGCACCCCTCAAGATCCACTAGTGTGGTTCCCGGCCAAGCTATTGTTGTGACTTAAGTGCAAATAACACATAGGCAAATAAGAGGGGATTTTCACGTAATGGTTACAAATAAACAAAAGTAAGAAAAAGGAACTAAAAGCAGTTGATTTTCTAAAAAAATGGTTTAAAAAAAGATTTAAAAGAAACAAAGAAAACAAAGGAAAGGAGGGTCCTAGGTTTATCAATAATATGGATCACCCCACACAACATCCGGTAATCACTCCTCAGTGAAGGGCTACACGTGATGTTATTGCGTGGTCATCCTATCCATATCTACCATTTCCCACCCCATTAAGATATTAAAGCACGGAATGATCTCGTTTACTTATTGCATCTTATTACCCGTCCCAATCCTATCAGCCCTGGAGGCACTTGGGACTACTAATCCTAGAGGGAGGAGGTATTGGGCTTATTTGTGGTTTCAAAAAGTAAAATACTAAGGCGACAAACAAAACACATATAACAAGTTTGGGGAAGCATATAAACAAATAAAAGGGCTCAAACAGACCTCCTTTAAACCAAAGAAAGCACATAATGTAGGATGACTTTCATGTACTGTTTATGGTCTGATTAAAACTTAAACGGTGGAGGCAGATTGATTTATTACATAGTTCTGATAAGAAGCCCGAATCAGGCCTGCCTGCTGGTTGTAGTTAATAAAATCTGATTCAGTTTATAAACTGTCCTATGGCTTGCCTGAGTGTTAGACGAAGACCCCTGTAGGCATGATATCTACTGTTTCCAGAAAAGGTAAAATATACTGATTTTAGAAAAGGTTGTCAGTTATTCAGGAAAGATGAGTTTTGACAAAAAATCATAAATTCTGCAGACGTTAGACAATGATTTTAGATTTGTAGGCGAGTGAGACGTTTCGGATTTGGTTATTAATTCTTATAGACATGCTTTCTAGGTGTTGTTGATTTTAAACACTTTTACAGACATAGCAAGAGTGCAGAAATCTTATAGACATGGCATCTAAATGTTGTACTTCGTTTAAGCCTATGAACATGATATCTAAATGCAGTTAGTTATTTAAGCTCTATAAACAGGTTTGCCTAGTGACAGATGCATATGCAGGATTCGAATTTCCAGTTAACTATGAGCATGGTATCTATATGAGAGATGCAGAAATTTAACTATAGGCAGGATATCCATATGAATGCAGAATTTTAGAAACCTATAGGCAGGATATCTATATGGGTGCAGAATTCCTTATAGGCATAGTATCTACATATGAAAGTGCAGAATTCTTATAGGCAGGATATCTATGTGATATGCAGAGATTAGAAATTCCCTATGAGCAGGATATCTACCCCTTTTACATACATGGTTACCCTTCCCTTTTCACTAACCATCCCCAAAAGTTATTACAGTCCAAAAACAAATAAAGAAAAATACATCAAAAATTAAAAATTACAACCAAGGAGAGCCTGATTCAGACTTACTGTCTGAAGTATGAAGTCAACCAACTCCAAAGATCATGTTTCAAAGTCTTTCTCCTACTTGGGTATGTCAGAGTTCCCTAAGAGTTTTATAAGAACTCCGGGTTGTGCTTACACCCAAATGTATCACCATATTAAGCCAAAGTGCAATGTGGAAGGGTCAGCCCTCAGGTGTCCAAGTCCAGTGGGAACTCAAGGTCCCAAGGCAAGGCTCACAGGAGGGGGGCAGAACTTAGAAACTAAGAGAGAGTGCAAGTGCAGAATTCTGAAAGGGGGAAAGGGAAAGGGAAACAACACACATAGGGATATAGGGAATGGGAAGTTGCAAGAGGTAAAAAGCAGGCTAGTGGGCATAACCCAACAATGGGAGATGTTGGCACACCCATAAGCCTACTGGAACACATTGTTTAGAGGTTAGGATCCCCTAAGAGATCAAGTTCAATCCATAGACAATAACTTGTATATTGCCATGTTTTAAACTGTAACTCAAAGCACATAAAGGGAAACAGGGAATAGGGATTCATAGTAGAAACAAGCAAAAGGGAATCAACATGCTAGTTTAAGTATTTAACTCTGTAGAAGTAGTAAAGTAGACATAGATGCAGAAAGTTGTAAGTAAACACATTGTGGGGATGCTGAAATTTGAAATTAGGACATACTAGTTTCAAAGAAACAAGTAGAGAAAATACGGTAGTCTGGTAAAAACCTCAGTGCAGACAAGAAGAGAGAGTTCTATTATGTGAGAGTGAGAATTCAGAAGAGATTCTTGTGTTGTGAAGTCTGAAGTGTGTGTTTGTGAAAAGGGTTGTGCCCTTTATAGTGTAGAAAGAAGGCAGAAATAAGGTAAGAAAATAGTTTGAACGGATTGTCAATCAATTACACAAGGCTTCCCTTAATTAAAGGATTAAGAGTCAAAATGAGTAAAACCATTTAAGGAAAGGAATTGAATAAACACTTTGTGTAATGCATGCAATTGAGGGCAAATACATAAAGGTTATTGAAGGACAGGGTTTTGTCAGTACACGGTTTGTGCAAATAAGGTAAGGGAGTCAATTAACGGCCAGTAAATCACAAGGTCTGAGATTTGGTATGAATGAACCAAGTCAGAAAAGATGAAGAAGGGTTTTACTTAAGTCGAGTAATAGAGGAAATCAGTAAAAGATGGAAAGAAATCAATCAAGCTATATTCCAAAAGAAGTTTGCACTAATTGAAAATTTGAAAACCATTTAGAGGAAAATTCATCATATATAAGGAGCATGTGAGCGTGAAAGAAAACTGTCGTGTAAATCAGCAGAAAAAATCCAGTGTAGAAGCGTTTAGCAAAACGTTCAGCAATGTATGAAAACAAAGATGTCCAAACTCAGTTCAGAGACTCAAAGTCAGTCTGAAAGAGTTAAGGGTTCTAAAATAAAAACCTAGTTTTTTTAACCTCGGCAGAACCCCAAATTCTAGGGTTTCCACCTTGAATCAAGTACAGAGATGAGGAGGCAAGTAGTTGAAACAGGCTCAGAGGTTTCAGATTTGAAACCTCTTGCATGCTTCTTTCATCAACAGAAACTCATGAGAAAAACATGATAGCAAAGTAACATGTGGAACATAGTAGAATCGCTCAAAAGAAAAACACTGATAGGAACAGTAAAAGAAACATGCTTAAGAGATTTTTCAGAAGAAACTTAAACAGGGCTTAATAGAAGGAAAATAAGGAAACTTAAGAACTTAGCAGGAAAATACAGTAGGAGAAACATGCGGGAACATAGTAGAAGACAAAAAATATAAGAACACAGTAGAAAAGCATATGAGAGCATAGTATGGAAAACATGGTAGAAGAACATACAAGCATGGAGTACATAAAACTCAGTAAAAGAACATACAAGAACGGGGTGTAAAAACTCAGTAGAAGAACATACAAGGTAAAAGGAAAACATAGAACAAAGTAGAGGCAAATACACACAAAAGAAAAGGAAAAGAAAGTCAGAGAAACACTTAAGCATTTTCAGAAAACCCTAAATCGGAAACGAAGCGATTTTGAAATTAATTTTTGAAAGAAAAGTTAGGGAAATCATTTGAAAACTCAAGGAGAGCAGAGATACACAATGGATCTAAGGAAATCGGAGACAACCTCGAAGGGTTGTGGTTTCAAAAGAACCCTAGAAGTGAGATAGGCTTTGAAAGGTCACCGATCTGAGTCAGAGAGGCCGGAATCAGGCTCAAATCACCATGGTAGGCCGGAGTAAAGCTAGATATGGTCGTGGAACCTTGAATCGACAGAGGTGTGGGTGCAAACCTTCGAGTCCAGGACTTAAATATTCAGAGATCAGGCACGTGGGAGCAAGAGAAGGTGAGTAAAAGACTCCACAACCTGAGAAGCCATGGATTCCGGTGGGTTTCAAGGTGGAGGTGGTGGTAAGAGGCGGTTAAGGTTTGGGAATGTTCGAGAGAGTTTGAGAGCTCAGAGGTGGCTGGTTAGGTGAACTGATTTAGGGTTAAGGGGTGTTGGTAGATTAAAAAAGGAAAGGAGGGTTTGTGGCCGTTGATCAAAATGATTAACGGCCTGGATCAAAAGGGGAGCCGGGCGGGTTGAATTAAACGGGCCAGGGGTCGAGTAATTTAGAAATAGGTTCGGGTAATTTGAAATTGCAATTGGGTTCAATTGGGGGGTTGATTTGGGCTACAATTGAAATGAAATAGGGCTAGTATTTAAATAGCCACTTTTCCTTATTTATTTTATAAAAAATAGTAAAATAATTTCTGAAAATAAATTAAAGGTACTAAAATGATTAATAATACGTAATTATCAAATTAAAAAATATTGGAGTCAATTTTATAATTATGAAAACAATTAAATCTTAAAATAGGCTAAAATTGCAATTATATGCAATTTAACTTTAAAAATACTAAACAAATTTGTAAAAATATGCAAAAATTATTCCAGCTATATTTTAATATATATAAATATGAGAATCCAATAAGTGAATCACCCAAAATGATAATTTTGGGGATAATTATTGGATTTTTCTTGATAAAATAGGGCAATAAATAGATTTAAAAATCTATAAAAATTAAGAGAAAAATAGTAAAACCTTGGGACATACTTATATATGCATATACCTGCTATTTTGAAAGTATTTTGCATATGAAAAATATATAGGGAAAAATTGGGTATCAACAATAACAACAATAACATAATCATGCTAAGAAAAAAACGATCTCCAAAGAGAGCTGATAATAGAAGAAATTATGGAAAGAAGAGTGTAAGTGAAAAATTGATCTTGCACGTCTAAAATGTAAGGTAAGTGATACGAATATAAAATGTAATGAATAAACTCCATAATATTCATAGGACACATACGAAAAGCAAGTAAAGAATGAAAGAATCTAATAATACTAAATATTAACCTGGTTGTGAAACGTAAAAAACTAATGCAGATCCATCACGAGGTGCATATTTCTCAAATACAACTTTGTGCATTTGAATATCCCTGAGACGGTGCAAATATATAATTAAAAGTACCCCACATTTTGGACAAAATTTTAATAAAATAATAAAATAGATGCCAAAATATATGCAAAGATAAATCTTTAAAGATGTGCATCTTCCTCAAGTACAACTTTGTGCATCTGAATGCCCCTGGGATAGAAAAAGAAGCACCACATTTTAAATAAAACTTTAATAAAATAACAAAATAAATGTCAAAACATATGCAAATTTAAAGACCAAGAGGAAAATGTTGTAAAATGATAAACGGCTTAATTTGTAGTTACTCTCTTTGCATTGCGTTCCACTCACAGGAAGCATTCGATCGGTCAACTCTATAGCTGGCACAAATGATGCGGACCTAAAACAATTGTGGGAAATAATATACTGAAAAAAATTATGTTTCTCTGATCTAGAGAGAATGACTAACACACTTATATACCTTATTTGTCTTTTATTAACTTGCTTTGTTATCTTATCATATCCTAGATGATTTGTTAACATATATATGAAGTGCTGGTTCAAATGATACCTATTACCAAAACAGAATATTGTCATGACATGAAACCTGGTCAAGGTTATAATACAGTTAGCAGCATGGACTGAAAACAACCATAAGCCGCTCATATGGGTTTTGGTTCTTTTTTGTCTCTGGGTGCTAAAAGGATGGAGAGTAAAAAAGAAGCCCCCTACATATTGCCTCAGCTATAAAATACAACCCAGAAAAATGACTTAATTAACACACGCTGATAACATCTACCTGTCATATAAATTTTTTTGTTATTTATTTGAAAAGAAGGACACTATAAATTTATAATATGAGTATGATCCATTAACCAAAAGTTATTGGTACATTCATTTGAGAACAAATTTGTACGGTTACATTTTTTAGCATTGCTTCTATGAGAAAATAAAATAATTATTCATTATCATGTTAGTGGTCCAACAAATATAAAAGCTGGATCGAAAATTGGATATATTATTTTTTTATCCTTAATTGCCTTCAACAATATTGGTCATCTTGAAGAAAATAGTTATATTTAATTAATTGATGCTAATTATTCATTTTTATCAATTGACATTCTGAAAAACCTCCATGCGGAATAGAGAAGATCCTAAAATACCACAAGCTAGAAATTAAAGGTAAACATGTCAAATTACAACACCAAGAAGCATAATATAATAACTAAAGTTTACATTCACAACCTATTCAAAATAAAGCAGTATATAATAACAATAAGAGGAACTTACTTGAAATGCTTTCGAGACCACCCAATATATCTTGGTGAGCCTCTTATAGTCACTAGAATATCTTCATCCTTGTACCTCACAAACTAGCTATGTTCAATCCCGAAAAAATCTTCACAGATGCATATTTACAACTAGGGGTGTCAATAGATATTCGAAAACCGACTAAACCGACCGAACCGTACCGTACCGAACTGATTTTTAGGTTTCTTTTTAAGAACCCGTAGGTTTTTATTTAAATCTATAATTGCACCGATAATTAGGGTAGATTTTTTATTTTATAAAAATAAATCGAAAAAATACCGAACCATACCGAATAAATTTTACATGTGAAAAATATATTTATTTAGTAAGTTTAAAAATAATAATGCATTAAATTTTCTTTGTGCCTTGGAATTATGAAAACTATTAC
Organism: Nicotiana sylvestris; assembly: GCF_000393655.2. NCBI lineage: Eukaryota > Viridiplantae > Streptophyta > Magnoliopsida > Solanales > Solanaceae > Nicotiana > Nicotiana sylvestris. The sequence goes on from NC_091064.1 coordinate 51,180,958, forward strand.
AAGCCAACAAGTAATTAAACTCAAAATACTAATTCCTAAAACCTATTATGTTACTTATACTTAAACTAAGTTATTTCAAGTATCTTTATTAGCAAGACACAAAGTATTCTAGCGATTATGAGTAGCAAACTACATTGTATTGAATATGTTTCCTTTCATATAATTTAGATTTATCTTTTTGAGTATTTAATCTTTTATAGACTTTATTCTTGAGTCCCAGCTTGGTATATCTTTCAACTCGTGTGATTTATATTTTTTTTGCCTTTGTTTGATTTCTTTTACGTTATTGTAGAATAGTTGATGGATCTATACTCTAGCTAATTTTTTTTTAATTCATCACTCTTTATAGTAAAAATGTCTAGAGAGTTTTGCTAAGTCCTATAAAAGAACGTATGTTATTGCATTCTACTTCTACTGGTGAATTTTACATGATATTAAAAAAAATACCGAAAATTAACTGAACCGTACCGATACTGAAGAGAAACAGACATGATTGAGATGGTTTCGAAAAGTCTAATTTTGGTTATACATAATAGAATAACCGAAAAATTGGTATGGTACAAATTTTATAAAATAACCGGCCGAACCGAACCATTGACACCCATATTTACAACTGCTATGAGGTTTGACTGGTTGGTTTATATAGTAACATCTAATTGGTTTAATATTTTTTTTAAATAAAACTACTTGGAGCATTACAATGTCAATTTTCCTTCTACTTGTTTAAATTTGCAAATTACTTTGGATATCACAGAACGATCTCAAAGAATCCACATATTCATTATCACATTCATATGCACACACAACCAATGCAGAAAATACATTAACGCAAATCTTTTCTTCATAAGGAGACACTAAAATTGTAAATTTCTCTACACATACACAATTTAATCTAGACCATTGCCTATTCGGTGATTTCATACTCATCAACCTCTTTCTCACCTATTTCCATGGTTGTGCAGTCACATCTTTTGGCCAAACAATCTTATTTACCATAACACTATCACGCCACTTCTTATTTAGCGATTCAATCTTTCTTTCTTTCTTTTTCGCATATAAAACATCAATCACGATTTGAAATGAAGCCATCTTATATTATTTGTTTTCCTCTACTTGTACAATATTGGTCTTTTTTGAGTTTGCAGGATATGAAATCGAGTCTGAATTCAAAGGATGTTCCCTTCTTAAACTTAAGAGTGTCAGTCATTATTGCGATTGTATGAAGTACTACTTTTGTCTTCACTCGCATTTAGATCAATCGTATGCATCTTAAGGATTGTTCTATTTCCAACAGCGAACCAGCTATTAAAATATAAAGAGAGTTTTATGTTTCCAGCTTTTATGAACGAAAGCTCAAGCGTCATGTTTGCAATCCTATTTCACAAATCTTCAGATTAGTACTTGCCAATTCCACGTATAAATACTTGTAATGTTTAGCGGAAAGCATAGATTCGAAGAATTTTATGGAATATAGTTAAAATCTGTTGATTCTAAAGAATTTTTTTTGTCTCTTACCTTTTTACCACGATCTTCAGTGAGTCTCTTCTTGCATTCACAATATTAGTATACTACATCGTTCCTGTATTAATTTAAGAAGTAGAACCTGCCAATTCATAAAAAATAAATAATTATTTTTGTTATTTCCATATATGGATAAATTAATATACGAAATAGAGTGTATGCAGACCTTATCCCTATCTTTGAGGAGTAAAGAAGCTGTTTCCGAAAGACCCTTGGCTCACGAAGATGAAAATAGATTGAGCCAAAAACACATCCAAATGAGCAACTGTAGCTAAGGGTGTACATAGGTCAGGTTGGTTCGGATTTTACAATTACCAAACTAAACCAATTGTGTCGGGTTATTAAACCTAAAGACCAAACCAAACCAATAAAACTTGGGTTTTTCAATCTCGGTTTTTCTCGGGTTTTCTCGGGTTTTCTCGGGTTTTCGGGTTATTTGGGTTTTTTTCCAGTAAAATCTTCGTAGAACAAAACATATAACTTGTGCTCAAAATATTTCTTTAATCCTAGTAAGATACAACTATATAAAGTATTTTCCAATAAAATAATACAAAATGTGAGATTTATTATGACATTATCCTAAAATATTCAACAATAAAGACAATAAAATTATGTAATATAAATATTGCTAATTAAAAAGCCATAATAAAAATAAATATAATATAAAAGTACTAAGTCATGCTAAAACTATACAACCAAAGCTGCTTAATAAGATCCCATAACACTCATGAGTCTTTCCTATCCTACTTGCTATTAAACACAATTAGGATAACTATTTAGTGTACCAAATATAGGTATCCATTTACATTTCTTCTGTCTTGTTATGTGCACTTGCATGACATTATTTAATTTTCTAATATTAATGGCTTTTGTTAATATTAATATTGATTTGATTTTGGTTTGGGTTTTTGTTAGCATTATTTAATTTTCTAATATTAATAGCTATAAAATTTGTTGGAACATTCAAAAGTTCTAAGTCCAACCTTAAAATAATACCTTAAAAAGATAAAATTATGAAATGTTTTAAAAAATATTTATAAATTACATCACAATAAGTATATTTATATATTAAATAATTCTAAAATTTCTATATATGTAATGTCGGATTGGTTTGGTTTCGATTGGACTTTCTTTAGTTAAAACCAAACCAAACCAATTATGGTCGGGTTTTGTTTTCCAACACCAAACCAAACTATAGTCGGGTTTTTTTTCTCGGTTTGACTTGGATTATCGGGTTGATGCGGTTTGTCTGTTTCATTTATACACCCCTAACTGTGACAATCAAATAAGATAATAACCAGCTATACTTAAGTTGATAATGGCAGAGCTTAAAAACTTTTTAAAGCTTCAAACAGAAGCAATAAAATGACAAAGCGGCATGAATTTGCAGAAAAGTACTCACCACCTGACTCTAAACCCCTTGCAAGCATGTTCCCTTTGGTCTCTATAACATCTGTGGGCTGTTTATTATCACTACCTTGGTTTTGTACTGATGCCAAGCTAGAACTCTTTTATGGTCTCTTGTCATTTATTAATACATTGCCATTGTTCACAACCCTCACATAAGCAAATGTACTCCTCGAAAGATGTCCGTTGTGTTCAACAGTTCCCATATTCAAATTATGAACTTCTCATTGGAGCCAACTTTAATATATATTTTGACTTGTTTCTCTTTCTTTCAAAATGCATTGGAGAAGAGATCAAATTAAGGGATAACATGTAGATGGCCCAAGATCAGAGGAGACATTATTCTCATCCTAGGAATTGGCATCACAATATTTTTTCTTACAAAAGTAAAATAGGTATAAAACCTTTTCGAATACTCTATGAGAATATATTATGAAGTTAATCCACTAATTACCACAGAACTACATTATTTCCAGCACATTTGGCTCACTTCTGCAAATTTTTCTGTATACCTATGAATTGCATAGATCACTTGACACTCTTTATACTTTAAACTCACACTACAGAAGGTACACTTATGTGCAAAAGATACATAAATAACATTAGAAAATAATTCACACATTCAATTATTCCAACCTACACTCAAAAGGGTAAACTTGTAATCATATGTGTAAGGTAAGATGAAGAGAATAAGGATTGTACCAAGTGAAATAGGCTGGAGGGTTACCAAAGATGGGGCAAGAACCGACATTTCTTGTGAGAGGAGTTGGAGAAGAAGCGGAAATCGAAGAAGGGAGAGTTGAACGAATTTGACCGAATCGCTGCCAAGAATTGAAAATTTCCATACCTGCTAAATGCGACCTAGTTTCCCATTTTTGCTGTGAAGCATGTTTTGTATTTGACAACCACCACTTGGGTCGTCGTCTTTCGCAATCTGTCATCGGCATTGTTTTCGATCTGGTCATCATCTGTACAAATGTACTACCATTCATATCAATGGAAATTGTAGAACAATCTATAGTTCTACGATATGGGTATCATTTGATGAAATTAGATGAGTTTTAAACTTTTCATAAGAAGAGAAGAGAAACTGGTCTCTGCAGCAGTTTTCACTGTGTTATCCTTTTTGTACGCTTGATTTTGCAATTTCATGGGATCATAGGAGGTTTCTTTCTTTTAATCTAATTTAATTTAATCAATTTTCCTTTTCAGAGATAGAAAAAACGTGTCCTCTATTTGTGCAATGTATGAGCAGTTATTTTTTTAAAATTTAAAAATTCTGAAATTTTGAATTTTGAAAAAAAAGAACGTGTCTTTACATTTTTTTTAAATAGATTTGAAACTCCAACAAAGTTGGAGAATTGTCCAAAAAATTTATGTGTCAATTTAATATTATGCCACTTGTCATTCTAACATATCTTTGCTTCTCCTATTATATGTAATAGGAGAAGAAAAGTACTCACCACTTGACTCTAAACCCCTTGCAAGCATGTTCCCTTTGGTCTCTTTAACATCTGTGGACTGTTTATTATCACTACCTTTGTTTTGTACTGATGCCAAGCTAGAACTCTTTTATGGTCTCTTGTCATTTATTAATACATTGCCATTGTTCACAACCCTCACATAAACAAATGTACTCCTCGAAAGATGTCCGTTGTGTTCAACAGTCTTCATATTCAAATTATAAACTTCTCATTGGAGCCAACTTTAATATATATTTTGACTTGTTTCTCTTTCTTTCAAAATGCATTGAAGAAGAGATCAAATTAAGGGATAACATGTAGATGGCCCAAGATCAGAGGAGACATTTCCTAGGAATTGACATCACAATATTTTTTCTTACAAAAGTGAAATAGGTATAAAACCTTTTCGAATACTCTATGAAAATATATTATGAAGTTAATCCACCAATTACCATAGAACTACATTATTTCCAACACATTTGGCTCACTTCTGCAAATTTTTCTGTATACCTATGAATTGCATAGATCACTTGACACTCTTTATACTTTAAACTCACACTACAGAAGGTACACTTATGTGCAAAAGATACATAAATAACATTAGCAAATAATTCACACATTCAATTATTCCAACCAACACTCAAAAGGATAAACTTGTAATCATATGTGCAAGGTAAGATGAAGAGAATAAGGATTGTACCAAGTGAAATAGGCTGAGGGTTACCAAAGATGGAGCAAGAACGGACATTTCTTGTGAGAGTAGTTGGAGAAGAAGCGAAAATAGAAGAAGGGAGAGTTGAACGAATTTGACTGAATCGCTGCCAATAATGAAAATTTTCATACCTGCTAAATGCGACCCAGTTCCCATTGTTGTTGTGAAGCATGTTTTGTATTTGACAACAACCAATTGGGTCGTTTTCTTTCGCAATCTATCATCGGCATTGTTTTCGATTTGGTCATCATCTGTACAAATGTACTACCATTCATATCAATGAAAATTGTAGAACAATCTATGGTTTTACGATATAGACATCATTTGATGAAATTAGATGAGTTTTAAACTTTTCATAAGAAGAGAAGAGAAACTGGTTTCTGCAACAGTTTTCACTGTGTTATCCTTTTTGTACGCTTGATTTTGCAATTTCATGGGATTTGACTGAATTGTAGAAGACGGGACAGTTGAACGAATTTGACTGAATCGCTGCCAATAATGAAAATTTCCATACCTGCTAAATGCGACCCAGTTCCCATTGTTGCTGTGAAGCATGTTTTGTATTTGACAACCACCAATTGGGTTGTCTTCTTTCGCAATCTGTCATCGGCATTATTTTCGACCTGGTCATCATCTGTACAAATGTACTACCATTCATATCAATGGAAATTGTAGAACAATCTATGTTTTTACGATATAGACATCATTTGATGAAATTAGATGAGTTTTAAACATTTCATAAGAAGAGAAGAGAAACTGGTCTCTGCAGCAGTTTTCACTGTGTTATCCTTTTTGTACGCTTGATTTTGCAATTTCATGGGATCATAGGGGGTTTGTTTTCTTTTAATCTAATTTAATTTAATCAATTTTCCTTTTCAGATATAGAAAAAACGTGTCCTTTATTTGTGCAATGTATGAGCAGTTATTTTTTTAAAAATTATGAGATTTTGAATTTTGAAAAAAAAGAACGTGTCTTACATTTTTTTAAATAGGTTTTTTAAATAGACTTGAAACTCCAACAAAGTTGGAGAATTGTCCAAAAATTTTATGTGTCAATTTAATATTGTGTCACTTGTCATTCTAACATTTCTTTGCTTCTCCTATTATATATAAATAGGAGAACTCTTTTATGGTCTCTTGTCATTTATTAATACATTGCCATTGTTCACAACCCTCACATAAGCAAATGTACTCCTCAAAAGATGTCCGTTGTGTTCAACAGTTTTCATATTCAAATTATAAACTTCTCATTGGAGCCAACTTTAAAATATATATATTTTGACTTGTTTCTCTTTCTTTCAAAATGCATTGGAGAAGAGATCAAATTAAGGGATAACATGTAGATGGCCCAAGATCAGAGGAGACATTATTCTCATCCTAGGAATTGGCATCACAATATTTTTTTCTTACAAAAGTGAAATAGGTATAAAACCTTTTCGAATACTCTATGAGAATATATTATGAAGCTAATCCACCAATTACCACAGAACTACATTATTTCCAGCACATTGGCTCGCTTCTGCAAATTTTTCTGTATACCTATGAATTGCATAGATCACTTGACAATCTTTATACTTTAAACTCACACTACAGAAGGTACACTTATGTGCAAAAGATACATAAATAACATTAGAAAATAATTCACACATTCAATTATTCCAACCTACACTCAAAAGGGTAAACTTGCAATCATATGTGTAAGGTAAGATGAAGAGAATAAGGATTGTACCAAGTGAAATAAGCGGGGGGGTTACCAAAGATGGAGCAAGAACCGACATTTCTTGTGAGAGGAGTTGGAGAAGAAGCGGAAATAGAAGAAGGGAGAGTTGAACGAATTTGACCGAATCGCTGCCACTAATGAAAATTTCCATACCTGCTAAATGCGACCTAGTTCCCATTGTTGCTGTGAAGCATGTTTTGTATTTGACAACCATCAATTGGGTCGTCTTCTTTCGCTATCTGTCATCGACATTATTTTCGATCTGGTCATCATTTGTACAAATGTACTACCATTCATATCAATGGAAATTGTAGAACAATCTATGGTTCTACGATATGGACATCATTTGATGAAATTAGATGAGTTTTAAACTTTTCATAAGAAGAGAAGAGAAACTGGTCTCTGCAACAGTTTTTACTGTGTTATCCTTTTTGTATCGCTTGATTTTGCAATTTCATGGGATCATAGGGGGTTTCTTTCTTTTAATCTAATTTAATTTAATCAATTTTCCTTTTCAGAGATAGAAAAAACGTGTCCTCTATTTGTGCAATGTATGAGCAGTTATTTTTTTAAAATTTAAAAATTCTGAAATTTTTAAATAGATTTGAAACCCCAACAAAGTTGGAGAATTGTCCAAAAGATTTATATGTGTCAATTTAATATTATGTCACTTGTCATTCTAACATTTCTTTGCTTCTCCTATTATATATAAATAGATTTTTAAAAAAATATTGCTAAATTGTACACGTGTCAGCTTTTACTTGGGACATTATAGAATCAACTATATTTAATGGTTCTGTTTAACATATAATGATCCCTTAAACAACTACAGGTGAGGCTTCTTTATATTTTGACTTTTCCTTCCCCCGTTTTTTTTTTTTTTTGGTTCACCACCATCTTCTCATCGTCACCACCTTCACCACTTCCATGGCTATCTCTAAAACCTTTACCATCTCAACCACCTGACAGACCTTGCCCAAGATTTTCCTTCTTCGAAACCTACGCTTCATTCATATATTCTCTCCTTCTAATTCAACCAAACTTGAACAGAAACTATATAGTGAAAAATGATATGTTTACCTCGAAAAATGGGGTAACAATTAAATGTAATTTGTGGTTTTAAAAATATGTGATATATTCTAATTTTAGCGATTAGACAAGCAATATTAAGCTTAAGTAAGGAGAAATGATGAACCAAATCAATGTTGTTGAGGCAATAGGGGCCTCGAGCTTGGTTGTCCCAGGAACCTCGAGGTCAGCTAAGAATAGTGAAGTATGAACAATAAAGTAAAGACAATAAAGCTGAAGAACAATTGTTGAGCACGTTAAACAAGGAGAATAGAATGTTCTATTGCTGTGAATAATGTGAGATGATTTTACAAAATGATTGGGGTCCCCTTTATATAGGAGGAGAAAACCCCAATATAGTACATTCCTCATTGTGGTAAAGAATTCTACTGGTACAGGTGTATAACGACCTAGTATGGACATGTATCATTCCGTACAAATCTTATCCTTTAATTAATGCACTGGTCCACGTGTCCTTGAGAAGTTCCTGCTCTTTCTTGATTGACTTCGAGATTGCGCTGCCCTCGATGTAGGTCGTGTCAGGCCTTCGATCCGCTTCCTCGAGGTAGGTGTCTCTCAGTCGGGTCCGAACTACATTTCAAGTTGCCCAGACTCGGACTCGCAATCCAATTTAAGACCTCGAAATCGAACTCCTTGATTTTGATTGTATACATGATCCTTCGAAACTCTGAAGAAAATAGTACTTGGTAGGTGAACACATTTTGATCTGACGTCATCTCACAATGAATTCCTCCAACAGTTTCTATCTTTGAGTCTGATCCCTTCCTCATCTCCCTGGCTCGATATCCCGAGGACGGTCAACATCCTTCAAGTGCCCATTACCAGTACAATTTTGATGATCAGCAAACTTACCTACTCCTTGTATAGGGTAAAATATGTTATATTAAATGATCGCCTAAGGAAATGACGCATGGAGCCGAAGATAGAAGATAGCTGAAACAAAAGGCTTCTATCTTGTCTGTTACCGGAGAGAATGATACTCATAAAGATGAAATAAATATCTGCCACCTAGTAGCATATAATGAAGAACATTCTACAACATTAAGTAAACTGCCTGTTACAAAGAATATGGCATTAATGCCCGTCGTTACACATTCTTCAATGGCCCTCATAATTGACATTAAAAAAAGGGCTTGATCCTAGTACCATGTTCCCTTAGTGCAACTATAAATACTGAGTTTTATTATCATTGTAAGGACACGAATTTTCTAGCAAACAGACGCTACACTTTATTCAAAGCATAATATAATCTTATCTTCTTGCTTTTTGATTTCATTGTTGTTGTGCCCCGAAGCCCTGCTCCCGGAACTATTATTTATGTTATTTCGTCTTCATCTCAAGGCTAAGTACTATATATTTATATAATTCATCTATTATTTCAGAATCAAATTAATTCACTTGTCTAAAAAGCACGTATAAATTCAATTGTACCGTTTTAGGGGGTAAATAGTTTGGCGCCCACCGTGGAGCCTAGACAGTTGCGTAACTAAGTTGGTCCTTGCCTCTTTTACTAAGGTGTTTTGATTATTTGTTCTTAGAAAAAATCATAGAAAATGGCAGATAATGGTGTTAACAACGCACACAATCTTGAGGCTCAAGGAAATCAGTCTCAGCATGAAAATTCAATCACTGATACCTGCAATGAGGGAAACGATGCCACGGCAGGCGGTACCCGTAACATGTTCGGGAGGAGACTCCTGATGATGCTGAAGAGGAGCATGTCGCTGAAGCGGTAAGGGTCCTGTAGGAGCAACAAGATGTCATTCTAGGACATCTCACATGACATGATAAGGTTATGATAGAACTAAAGCGGGTGTTATCGGGTGCTTCCAATAATGTGAACGGACGAGGTCCAGTTCCTCCCGATGCTCCCACAAATCAAACAAAGAAGAGGGTCGATAACAACGCCCCGAGGGGCGAGGTCAGCTTCGATGGGGCGAGGGGGAGCGGATTCGGTCATAACAACGAGCGTGATCCCTTCAAAAGCAAACTCATACGGTTTATGAGGTAAGTGAATGCCCGTATAGACCAAATCTTGGTTGCACCAACGGTGCTAAAATGATCGAAAAAAGTACACTCAATTGTCGTACAAACCGAGCACTGCACCAGAATTGATCCTCAGAGTGGTTTAAAATGCATGACGTGCCAAAATATGATGGGACTTCAGATCCTGGGGAGCATATCACCACCTATACAACGACGGTGAAGGGGAACGATTTAGCTCCCCACGAGATCGAATCAGTTTTGTTGAAAAATTCTGAGTGACTCTCACGGGGGAGCCTTGATGTGGTATTTGTTGTTGTCCGAGTGTTCCATAGATTCCTTTGAGATGCTTGTGGATTCTTTCATTAAGGCCCATGCCGGGGCCAGAAAGGTGCAGGCCCGGAAGGCTGACATATTCAGAATTGCACATGGAGAGTCTGAATTGCTGCAGGAATTTGTAACCCGATTTCAGAAGGAAAGAATGTTGCTCCAGATTGTTCCAGATGAATGGGCAACTGAAGCATTCACCAAAGGTTTGAATCTGAGAAGTTTTGATGCTTCCTGGAAGTTGAAGGAAAGCTTGCTCGAATTCCAAGTGATGACTTGGGCGGATGTTCACAACCGTTACGAGTCAAAGATAAGGATTGAGGATGATCAGCTCCACTTCCCGGCGTCGGCTAAAGGTCGGGAGAAGAATAAAGAGAAATCAAAAGATGATTTTGAAACATATAGACGGTCTTCGAGGGGCCAGTTTTTCCCTTATAAACGAGCCCAATGACGCGGTAGAGGTTCTCGGTCGGCTAACAAGTTCGCTACCGATAGATGAACTGATCGCGACCGAAATAATAGATCGTTATAGGACAAGTAAACATCGGGTTCTCGAGATTCATCCCACCCAAGACTTTCAGAATATAATTTCAACGTCAGTGTAGTAGAGTTGGTATATGATAGGTTACAAGTACTTTAATTGTAACCTATCAGATAAGGATAGGTTACAAGTACTTTACTTTATGTTTTGATGATCTAACAACTTACTATCCATAACCAGATAAGGAACCTATTACACATTTACAAGACCTCAAGATGACAAGGTTTCATATTCCAACTCCTCAAAGAGGAAGGAACAACTGAGGGGTCAGGTCCTTAGCAGTTCCCAAGAAGACTGTACGAAGTCAACTCTCCAGCTGGAAAGTTGCTGCCTGCACACGCTATAGTGTAGGAACAGTGTTGCAGTCAACTTTCCAGGGAAGACTTTTTGCATACTTTGCTTGCATCATTACATGTGATGTCACACATGTATATATGCATTCAAGGGAGGTAAAACAATACACTTGAACACTTAGAGATTTCACTAAATCTCACTCACGTGACCATCCAGCAAACAAGTGTCAAGTGCTTCAAGAACAAAGAACAAAACAACTACGGACCAATTCCCACATAGAGTTATTGTATGTCCTTAGTTAAGTTGTAACTTTGTAATAGTTCTTTAATTATAATTCCGATTATTCTTGTTTAGAAGCATTTTATAGGAATCTATTTGTAAACCTTAAACCTGCTTGTTTAAGTCTTGGCTAGAGTTAGTCAAGTTTCAAAGTCTTTGTAATAGAGTTATTGCAAAGTGGCTTGTAACAGGTGTGTTACAAGTTAGTGAGGGATTAAGAGGTTAATTCCTAGGTTGCATAGGTTGTAATCTAAAAGTTGCTCAGTAGTGAAGTTGAAATCCTACAAGAGTAGGTCGTGATTTTTAATCCCGTTGAGATGAGAATGTTCCACGTAAAATTCCTCTTGCCATTTATTTACTGTTGTATATGTGTACTGCTGGACCTGATAGAGAACCTGCTTCTCTATAGAGTTTAGTGGACCCTTATATTCTATCAGTATAAGATATGACGAATATTAAAGAAGAACGGTTCCCGAATCCGATGAGGTTCGATCCCAGCTAGAGGGATCCTAGTTTGTGTTGCGAATACCACCGGATGAATGGTCACCGGACTAGGGACTGCCGGCATCTGCGTGAAGAGGTAGAGACACTATTGAAAAATGGCCATCTCAAAGAATTCTTAAGTGACCGTGCCAAGAACAATTACGATCGCAATCGTGATAATACAGAGCCCTCAAAAGCAGGAGAAGATCCCCCGAGCCAAACAATCAACATGATTTTCGGGGAAAACGAGATTAACAGGGTTACCTTCTCGGTAGCAAAAAAGACGAAGGTAACAGTAACCCGCGGCAAGAGACTCTGAGAAGGCTCTAAAGATGACATCACTTTCACGGAGGAAGATGTAGAGGGATTGTTGCTACCACACAATAACGCATTGGTAATTTCTTTAAATGTATTAGATTTTAAAATCTAATATGTTCTGGTGGATCCAGGAAGTTCGGCCAATATTATATAATGGAGGGTATTTGAACAAGCCAAACTTACCGGAAGCATCATTCCAGCCACAAAACTCCTCGGTGGGTTCAACCTCGCTAACGTGACAACCCGAGGAGAGATCCCGTCACGACCCTAAACCCAGACCCGGTCGTGATGGAGCCTCTCGTAAAGACAAGGTCAGCCGACACATTTCCAATTCCATTTTAAGCGATTAAACAATAAGCATTTAGTCTTAAACATGATATAAATCCAAAAGTAAGCAGTGACAATGCAAACAATTTGTGGAATACAACCCAACATAGCCCGATACCGGGGTGTCACTAGTTATGAGCATCTATCAATCCCAACACAAGTCTATAAATCCCACCAAACTATTACAGAATAACTGATAAAGAGATAGAAATGAGATAATGGGGGAGAAACACGGGACTACAGACGCCAAGTATCTACCTCGTGGACTCCGAAGTCTGCTGGGAGCTCTCAACTCGCGCTAGCAGGATCGGCTATGCTTGAATCTGCACACGGGGTGCAGGGAGTAAAGTGAGTACTCCAACTCAGTGAGTAAAAATCATAAATAAACGACTGAGAGATATGAAAACACGTAAGGCACATTACAGGCTATAATGAAGCAGTAAAAGAGGTAAAAACAGTGATTCAGTAAAGATATGTAAAATCATATAAGTTTAGTTTAACTTCATGAAATGCCTATTCAACAATTAAACAGGTAAATGACGGACAAATAAGAAAGATAAACACATAAAGGTACGCCCCTTGGGCACAATATCAACAAATCTTCCCCTCGAGCAATATCTCAGAACAATACCAGCCCCTTGGGCTATATCTCACATCACAATGGGTACCCGCACTCACTGGGGGTGTGCAAACTCCTGGAAGGGCCCCTTACGGCCCAAGCACAATATCAAGACATCTCGTGGCATCATCACTAGGCTCTCGGCCTCATATCAACAAGCCATCTCGTGGCGTATAAATCTCAGGGCCTCAACCTCATAATCCTAATCGGTGTTTCCTCACAACATAGGCCCTCTGCCTAACTCAGTCAGAACCTCACACCCACTCTGGCAACAATAAAACATAATACTCAACCCAAAATATCATTTAAAACATCATTTAAGTGTTAAAGCATAGTAAACATGGTTGAGTTATGAAAAACAGTAGAATGTAGCATGACTAAGTTCAAGTATAAAGTCAAAAGAGTGAGGAAATATCCATAAAATCCCCTAAGGGTTCAAATAGTTGGCACGAGGTCCAAACATGGTATTCAGCCCAAAGCATGATGATAGCAAATAGATTTTAGTCAAATATGTGGTAAAATAGTCATTCGGAGCGGACTAAGTCACAATCCCCAACAGTGCATGACCCCACGCTCGTCATCTAGCGTGTGTGTCACCTCAATATAGCACAACGATGTGCAATCCGGGGTTTCATACCCTCAAGACATCATTTACAATCATTACTCACCTCAATCCGGTCAAACCTCCAGCCCGCGATGCCTTTGCCCCTCGAATCGGCCTCCACTTGTGTCGAATCTATCCAAAATCAGAATCACGATGTCAAAATATGCTAAGGGTTACGAAGCCCAAGCGAAAATATCAATTTACAACTTAAATACCGAAATTACCAAAACCTGACCCCCGAGCCCACGTCTTGGAATTTGATAAAATTCACATCAATAAATTCCTCATCTCCTCACGAGCTCATACATATCAAAAATACCAAAATCCGACCACAAATGGTCCCTCAAATCCTCAAGTCTAGGTCTCCAATACCAAAGCCTAGTTTCCCCAATTTTAACCCTTAAATTCCATTAATTATAGCTCTACTCCGTGAAATAATACCATAGGAACGAGTTTTAGGTCCAAATTCCTTACCTCAATGAAGTTCCATTGAAACCCTTCTTTAAAATTGTCCAAAAAGCTCCAAAGCCGACTTAGAAATGGTAGAATAGCTCAAAAATCGCGAAGGAAACAATTTTCGCATCTGCGGTCAATCCACCGCTTTTGCGGTCCAAGAGCCGTTTTTGCGGTTTTCACTTATCCTCCAGCTTTCCGCATCTACGATGCACTAGCCTTACCTGCGCCATCGCAGGTGCAGTTCACCAACCGCTTCTGCGGTTTCTGCCTCCCTCACTTTCTTCCGCTTCTGCGGCCTTCCCACTCGCATCTGCAGCATTGCACCTGCGGTCCCCAATCCGCAGGTGCAGAAATACTAGAAGCAGAAAATCTGCAGTTTCTACAAAAATTCCAAACTCTCCGTTAACCATCCGAAAACACCCCGAGGCCCCGGGGATTTCAACCAAAAGCACAAACATATCCCATAACCTTATTCAAACTTATACCAATCTTCAAAACACCTCAAACAACATCGGATTAACCAAAACACATCGGATTCAAGCCTAAGTTTCCAAATTCTTCCGAATTCTGCTTTTAATTAAAAATCCAACCAAACCACGTCCGAATGACCTAAAATTTTGCACACACATCCCAAATGACACGACGGAATTATTGTAACTCTCGGAGTTCCATTCCGATCCCTATATCAAAATCTCACATATCAACCGGAAAACGCCAAAAATCCACTTTCGCCAATTCAAGCCTAAATCTACTCCAGACCTCTAAAACACATTCCGACCACGCTCCTAAGTCCCAAATCACCTCCCGAAGCTATCCGAACCATCAGAATTCACATCCGAGCCCTCTAACACATAAGTCAATATACGGTTGACTTTTCCAACTTAAGCTTCCTCAAAAGAGACTAAATGTCTCAAACCTTACCAAATCCTTTTCAAACCCGAGCCAACCAACCCGATCACATATAGAACCGATAGACAAAGCAATAAGAAGCAGAAATGGGGGAAACGAAGCGGTAACTCATGAGACGACTGGCTGTGTCGTCACATCCTCCCCAACTTAAACAAATGTTCGTCCTCGAACAAGTCATGAAACATACCTGAAGCCTAAAACAGGTGAGGATATCTGCTCCGCATCTCTCGTTCGATCTCCCAGGTAGCCTCCTCCACGGGCTAACCTCTCCACTACACTTTCACTGAAGCTATATCCTTTGACCTCAACTTTCGAACCTAACGACCCAAAATAGCTACTGGCTCCACATCATAGGTCAAATCATCATCCAACTGAATCGTGCTAAAATCCAGAACATAAGACGGATCCCCAATATACTTCCAGAGCATAAAAACATGAAATACCGGATGCACACTCGACAAGTTGGGTGGCAAAGCAAGCTCATAAGCCACCTTCCCAATCCTCCGAAGCACTTCAAAAGGTCCAATGAACCGATGACTCAATTTACCTTTCTTCCCAAATCTTATGACACCCTTAATCGGTGAAACCTTCAACAGAACCTTCTCGCCAACCATGTAGGACACATCCCGAACCTTCTTGTCAGCATAACTCTTTTGCCTCGACTGCGCTGTACGAAGTCTCTCCTGAATCACCTTCACCTTGTCAAAAGCATCCTGCATCAAGTCTGTCCCCAATAGCCTAGCCTCACCCGGCTCAAACCAACTAACTGGATATCTACACTGCCTCTCATACAAAGCCTCATATAGAGCCATCTGAATACTCGACTAGTAGCTGTTGTTATAAGCAAACTCTGTAAGCGGTAGAAACTGATCCCATAACCCTCCGAAATCAATGACACAAGCACACAACATGTCCTCCAATATTTGAATAGTGCGCTCGTATTGCCCGTCCATCTGAGGGTGAAAAGCTGTGCTCAACTTAACCTGAGTGCCCAACTCTCGCTGCACAGAACTCCAAAACTGCGAAGTAAACTGAGTGCCCCTATCTGATATGATGGAAACTGGGACACCATGCAATCGAACAATCTCTCGGATATAGATCTCTGCCAGCCGCTCTAAAGAATAAGTAGTACACACAGGAATGAAGTGCGCGGACTTGGTCAGCCGATCCACAATCACCCAAATAGCATTGAACTTCTTCAAAGTCCGTGGGAGCCAAACTACAAAGTCCATAGTGATCCGCTCCACTTCCACTTTGGAATATCCATCCACTGAAGCAAGACACCCGGTCTCTGATGCTCATACTTTACCTGCAGATAATTGAGGCACCGAGCTACAAATCCCGCAATATTTTTCTTCATTCTTCTCCACCAATATTGTTGTCTCAGATCCTGATACATCTTCGCAGTACTCGGATAAATGGAATAGCGCAAGCTATGGGCCTCCTCCAGAATCAACTCCCGAAGCCCATCTACATTGGGAACACATACCCGGCCCGCATCCTCAACACCCCATCATCACCAATGGTCACATCTCTGGTATCATCATGCTGAACTCTGTCCTTAAGGACAAGTAAATATGGATCACCATACTGGAGCTCTCTGATGCGATCATATAAGGAAGACCGAGAAACCACACAAGCCAATACTCGATTGGGTTTCGAAATATCCAACCTCATAAACCTATTGGCCAAGGCTTGAACATCAACTGCAAGAGGTCTCTCCCCAACTTGAATATATGCCAAACTCCCCATACTCACCGCCTTTCGGCTCAAGGCATCAACCACCATGTTGGCCTTCCCCAGATGGTACAATATAGTGATATCATAATCCTTTAGCAACTCTAATCATCTCCGCTGCCTCAAATTGAGATCATTTTGCTTGAACAAGTGCTGGAGGCTACAATGATCAGTAAACACCTCACAAGGCATACCATACAAGTAATGCCTCCAAATCTTCAATGCATGAACTATGGCAGCCAACTCCAAATCATGAACGGGGTAGTTCTTCTCATGGGGCTTCAACTGACGAGAAGCATAAGCAATAACTCTACCCTCCTGCATTAACACACACCCAATACCAACTCTCGAAGCATTACAATACACAGTGTATGAACCCGAAGCTGATGGCAAAACTAACGCTGGAGCTGTGGTCAAAGCAGTCTTGAGCTTATGAAAGCTCTCCTCACACTCATCCGACCATACAAATGAAGCACCCTTCTAAGTCAACTTGGTCAAGAGCGATGCGATGGATGAAAATCCCTGAACAAACCGACAATAATAACCCACCAAACCAAGAAAGCTGCGAATCTCTATGGCTGAGGATGGTCTGGGCCAACTTTGAACCGCCTCTATCTTCTTCGGATCAACCTAAATATCCTCACTGGACACCACGTGCCCCAAGAAAGCCACTGAACTGAGCCAAAACTCACACTTAGAGAATTTTGCATAAAGTTTCTCCTCCCTCAATCTCTGCAACACAACTCTCAAATGCTCCGCGTGATCCTCCTAACTACGTGAATACACCAGAATATCATCAATGAAGATTATGACAAACGAGTCGAGATAAGGCCGGAACACACTGTTCATCAAATGCATGAACGCTTCTGGGGCATTGGTCAGCTCGAAAGACATCACCAAGAACTCATAATGACCATATCGGGTCCTGAAAGTTGTCTTAAGAATATCCGAGTCCCTGATCTTCAACTGGTGATAACCTGAACGGAGATCAATCTTGGAGAACACTCTCGCTCCCTGAAGCTGGTCGAATAAATCATTAATGCGAGGCAAATGATACTTGTTCTTAACTGTTACTTTGTTCAATTGCCTATAATCAATGCACATCCTCATAGTGCCATCCTTCTTCTTCACTAATGGAACCGACGCACCCCAAGGTGACACACTTGGCCAAATGAACCCCTTATCAATGAGTTCCTGAAACTACTCCTTTAACTCTTTCAACTCCGCTGGTGCCATACGATACGGCAGAATAGAAATGGGCTGAGTGCCTGGCACTAGGTCAATACCAAAATCAATATCCATGTCTGGTGGCATGCCCGACAGGTCTGCAAGAAACATATCGGGAAAATCCCTTACAACTGGAACAGAACCAATACTAGGAGTCTCAGCACCGGCATCCCTCACAAAGGCTAGATACGAAAGACAACCCTTCCCAACCATACACTAGGCCTTCAAGAATGAGATCACTCTATTAGAAACATAATCAGTCAAACCTCGCCACTCAATCTGTGGCACACCCGGTATAGCCAAGGTCACTGTCTTAGTGTGACAGTCCAGAATAGCACGACACAGAGATAACCAATCCATGCCCAAAATAACATCGAAATCCACCATACATAATAGTAAAAGATCCACTCGGGTTTCCAAACCCCCAATAGTCACCACACACGTCCGGTACACATGGTCTATAACAACAGTATCGCCCACCAGGGTAGATACATGAACAGGTGAAACAAGAGACTCACGGGGCGTACTCGAATAGTGAGCAAAGTATGATAACACATAAGAAAAGGTGGAATCAGGATCAAATAATACAGAGGCATCTATGTGGTAGACTGAAACAATACCTGTAATAATAACATCGGAAGCAATAGCATTGGGTCTGCCTGGAAGTGCATAGAAACGGGCCTGATCGCCACCTGATCGACCTCCCCCTCTGAGGAGACCCCTAGTTGACTGACCTCCACCCCTAGCTGGCTGGGCGGGTGGTGGTGAAGTAACTGGCACTGAAGCTGATGACTGACCCCTCTGCTGAGATGAACCCGCAAGACGACGAGGACATTGCCTCCACATATGGCCTATCTCTCCATACTCATAATAACTCCAAGTGCTGGAGAAGGGGACTGAAGGGAACCCCTCGCACCAGAGTGACTAGCAGATGCACTTGGTATAGAAGAGCCCTAAACTAATGGAGCATGGGATAAACTCTGAGCTAGAAGGGCACTAAGTGATGACTAGCCTTGATGAGAACTGTGAGAACTATGACTCGATGACGCCCCATAATAACCTGGGCGAGCTGGCTGAGCATGCCTGAATGGACAGCCTCTGCCATGCTGAAACTGACTTCTCGAAGGAGTACCACTACCAGATCCTCGAGGCCTCTTGGCCTCCCTCTCCTCTCGCTCCTGGCGACGAACAGACTCAATCTCATGGGCAATATCCACAACCTCCTTGAAAGTAGCATCAGTCACCCTCTCCCTAGTCATGAGAATACAAAGCTGATAAGTAAGGCCATCAACAAACCTCTTAATCCTCTCTCTATCTGTCGGAACCAACCAAATAGCATGACGAGCTAACTCAGAGAACCTCATCTCATACTGCGTCACAGTCATCTCTCCCTGACACAACCATTCAAACTCCCTACGTAGCTCCTCTCTGCGAAACTGCAGCACATAATTCTTCAGAAAGAGAACGAAGAACTGCTGCCAGGTAAGGGGTGCTGCACCAATAGGCCTACGCCTCTCAAAAGTCTCCCACCAAGTGAAGGCAGCTCCCGAAAACTGATAAGTAATGAAAGCGACCCCGCTAGTCTCTAGAATACTGGCTGTACGAAGCATCCTCTGACACTTATCTAAGAAACCCTGGGCATCCTCGCCCTCTGCACCACTAAAGGTCGGAGGCTAAAGTCTACCAAACCTCTCCAACCTACGCTGCTCATCATCTGGCATGGTAGGAACTACATAGTCCTGAGCAGCTGCAACCGGCTGGGCTGGACGCGCCCCCGATGTCTGAAGTCCCTATATGACTTGCTCAGGTGTGCGAGCGGCAGGAGTTTGAGTGCCTCTCCCGGCTTGAGAAGTAGTTGCGGCTGTAGTGACTGAAACTGCCTGAGCTAGGCTAGTGCAAACTGATAGAATCTGAGCCAAGGCCTCCTGAAGACCCAAAATCACAATGGGCACAGCTGATGCCTAAGCTGGTGCTGTTGGAGCGTCCACAACTGGAACCTGATCCTGAACTGGGGCGGCTGGTGGATTTGCAGGTGCTGCCCTAGCTGTTGTGCGGGCCACACCTCTGCCCCTACCGTGACCACAACTGCGCCATCGGCCTCTAGTGGCCATAGCTGGTGGTACTGGTGGTTGTCCATCCTGACCGGTAGCGCGTGTCCTCACCATCTGTGAGAGAATAGAATGACAAAAGCTTAGTACTCGGATCAACAAATTCGCACGACAAGAATCTCAAGAATATGAAGTTTTTCCTAAAGGTTCTTCAGCCTCTCGAGGATAAATACAAACGTCTCTGTACCGATCCGTGAGACTCTACTAAACCTTCTCATGACTCGTAAGACCTATGTAACCTAGGCTCTGATACCAACTTGTCACGATCCTAAACCTGGACCCGGTCGTGATGGCGCCTCTCGTGAAGACAAGGCCAACCGACATATTTCCAATTCTATTTTAAGCGATTAAACAATAAGTGTTTACTCTTAAACATGATATAAATCCAAAAGTAAGTAGTGACAATACAAACAATTTGCGGAATACAAGCCAACACAACCCGATACCGGGGTGTCACTAGTCATGAGCATCTATCAATCCCAACACAAGTCTGAAAAGCCTACTAAACTATTATAGAATAATTGATAAAGAGATAGAAATGAGATAAATGGGGAGAAACACGGGACTGCGGACGCTAAGCAGCTACCTCGTGGACTCTAAAGTCTGCCGGGAGCTCTCAACTTGCACTAGCAGGATCGGAAATGCCTGAATCTGCACACGGGGTGCAGGGAGTAAAGTGAGTACTCCAACTCAATGAGTAATAATCATAAATAAACGACTGAGAGATATGAAAACACGTAAGGCATATTACACGCTATAATGAAGCAGTAAAAGAGGTAAAATAGTGTTTTAGTAAAGATATGTAAAATCATATAAGTTCAATTTAACTTCATGAAATGCCTATTCAACAATTAAACAGGTAAACGACAGACAAATAAGAAAGATAAACACATAAAGGTTTGCCCCTCGGGCACAATATCAACAAATCCGCCCCTCGGGCAATATCTCAGAACAATACCAGCCCCCCGAGCTATATCTCATATCATAATGAGTACCCGCGCTCACTAGGGGTGTGCAGACTCCTGGAGGGGCCCCTTACGGCCCAAGTGTAATATCAAGCCATCTCGTGGCATCATCACTAGGCTCTCGACCTCATATCAATAAGCCATCTCGTGGCATATAAATCTCAGGCCCTCAGCCTCATAATCCTAATAAGTGTTTCCTCACAACATAGGCACTCGGCCTTACTCAGTCAGAACCTCACAGCCACTCGGGCAATAGTAAAACATAATGCTCGGCCCAAAATATCATTTAAAACATTTTTTAAGTGTTAAAGCATAGTAAACATGGCTGAGTTATGAAAAATAGTAGAATATAACATGACTGAGTTCAAGTATAAACTCAAAAGAGTGAGGAAATATCAATAAAATCCCCTAAGGGTTCAAATAGTTGGCACGAGGCCCAAATATGGCATTCAGTCCAAAGCATGATGATAGCAAATAGACTTCAGTCAAATATGCGGTAAAATAGTCATTCGGGACGGACTAAGTCACAATCCCCAACAGTGCATGACCCCATGCTCGTCATCTAGCATCTGCGTCACCTCAATATAGCACAACGATGTGCAATCCGGGGTTTCATACCCTCAGGACATCATTTACAATCAATACTCACCTTAGTCCGGTCAAATCTCTAGCCCGCGACGCCTTTGCCCCTCAGATCGGCCTCCACTCGCATCGAATCTATCCAAAATTAGAATCACGGCGTCAAAATATGCTAAGGGAACGAAGCCCAAGCGAAAATAATCAATTTACAACTTAAATCCCGAAATTACAAAAACCTGACCCCCGGGCCCACATCTCGAAATTCGATAAAATTCACCTCAATAAATTTCTCATCTCCCCATGAGTTCATACATATCAAAAGTACCAAAATCCGACCACATATGGTCCCTCAAATCCTCAAGTCTAGGTCTCCAATACCAAGCCTTAGTTTCCCCAATTTTAACCCTTAAATTCCATTAATTATAGCTCTAATCCGTGAAATAATACCACATGAATGAGTTTTAGGTCCAAAATCCTTACCTCAATGAAGTTCCCTTGCAACCCTTCTTCAAAATCATCCAAAAAGCTCCAAAGCTGACTTAGAAATGGTGGAATAGCTCAAAAATCGCGAAGGAAACAATTTATATGTTGTGGCCTATTTCGCATCTGCGGTACCTCTTTTGCTGTCCAAGAGCTGCTTCTGCGGTTTTCACTTATCCTCCAGCTTTCCGCATCTACGATGCACCAGCCGCACCTGCGCCATCGCAGGTGCGGTTCACCAACTGCTTCTGCGGTTTCTGCCTCACTCACTTTCTTCCGCTTCTGCGGCATCGCACCTGCGGTCCCCAATCCGCAGGTGCGGAAATACCAGAAGTAGAAAATCTGCAGCTTCTACAAAAATTCCAAACTCTCCGTCAACCATCTGAAAACACCCCGAGGCCCCAGGGACCTCAACCAAAAGCACAAACATATCCCATAACCTTATTCAAACTTATACCAATCTTTAAAACACCTCAAACAACATCGGATTAACCAAAACACATCGGATTCAAGCCTAAGTTTCCAAATTCTTCCGAATTATGCTTTTGATAAAAAAACCCAACCAAACCACGTCCGAATGACCTGAAATTTTGCACACACATCCCAAATGACATGACGGAACTACTGTAACTCTCGGAATTCCATTCCGACCCCTATATCAAAATCTCACCTATCAACCGGAAAACGCCAAAAATCCACTTTCGACAATTCAAGCCTAAATCTACTCTGGACCTCTAAAACAAATTCCGATCACGCTCCTAAGTCCCAAATCACCTCCCAAAGCTATCCGAACCATTGGAATTCACATCCTAGCCCTCTAACACATAAGTCAACATAGGGTTGATTTTTCCAACTTAAGCTTCCTCAAAAGAGACTAAGTGTCTCAAACCTTACCAAATCTTTTCCGAACCCGAGCCAACCAACCCGATCACATATAGAACCTATAGACAAAGCAATAAGAAGCAGAAATGGGAGTAACGGAGTGGTAACCCATGAGATGACTGGTCGGGTCGTCATAGATCCTGCTACCTACAAATGCCGAGGGGGTGATGAAGGTGACCATTTTCAAGGTTGTGGATGGTGATATGAGTTACAATATTATCCTGGAAAGACTGTGGTTGCACGAGATAAAAACTTTACCATAGACATATCATTAGTTGCTGAAATTCCCAACTCCCAATGGGATTAAACAGATAAGCAACTATCAACTGGAGGCAAGGAAGATGAATGCTTTTTTGGTCTCCAATAGCAAAAGGAATGATCATACGGCATAACAATTGAAGTCGACCAGGGGTAAGGGGCGTCAGAATCTTATCATGTGCCAAGATATTTCCAGGTACTAGAAGAGACGAACACAACGAAATCTAAAATGGAAGATCTTGAACAAGTCGCATTGTTTGAAAAGTTCTTGGAGAGGAAATTCCACTTGGGTACAGGACTGCACCCCGAGCTCAGGTTTGGGTTTATTGAATTTCCTAAATTTAATGTTGATTGTTTCACGTGGTCGCATTCAGATATGACGAGTATTCTGACGGAAATGGTCATACACAAGCTAAGCCTGGCCCCAATATTCCTCTAGTAAGACAAAAGAAATGTCCTATTGCCGACGCCAGAAATAAATATTTCAAAGAAGAGGTAACTCGCATACTTGATATTGGTTCGATCCGAGAGGTAAAATAGCCAGACTGGCTAGCTAACATAGTAGTAGTTCCTAAGAAGAACAATAAATTTTGCATGTGCATAGATTATAAGGACTTGAATAAGGCATTCCCAATGGACTCGTTCCCGCTGCCAAACATCCAAACACCGATCAAATGATTGATGCAACGGTCGGGCATGAGTTAATGAGTTTCCTCGATGCTTACTTCAGGTACAACCAAATTAAGATGGACCTGAAGGATTAGGAGAAAACTTCGTTCATAATGAATTTCGGCACATATTGCTATAATGTGATGCCCTTCGGGCTAAAATACGCCGAAGCCACTTATCAGCGGCTTGTAAACAAGATGTTTGAAAAACATATAGGGAAAACCATGGAATTTATATATAGACGATATGTTTGTTAAGTCTTTGAACGTAGGAGCTCATTTTAAACACTTGCAAGAAACTTCTGACATCCTAAGGAAACATAACATGAAGCTTAACCCCAAGAAGTGCATTTTCAGGGTCAGCTCCCGCAAGTTTCTAGGATTTTTGGTATCACAAAGGAGGATTGAGGTAAACCCTGATAAAATCAAAACTATCGAAGACATCTCAGACCAGCTATCAAGCCTAAAAGAGGTTTAAAGTCTCACATGGAGATTGGCCACTTTGAGCAAGTTCATTTCTCGATCATCAGAGAAATGCCACCGTTTCTCTGTGCTACTCAAAAAGAGGAACAACTTCGAATGGACCCCGGAATTCCAGAAGGCTTTGAGGGATTTGAAAAGGTATTTGTCAAGCCCTCTGTTACTATCAAAGCTAGAGGAATGTGAAAAATTATTAATCTACCAAGCAGTCTCGGAGGTAGCAGTAAGCGTCGCTTTAGTCCTTTCTGATGGCGAACGTACGAAATCTCCCATTTATTATGTTAGTATAATTTTAGCAAGAGCAGAAACTCGCTACCCGTATCTAGAGAAGCTGGCCTTAACTCTCGTAGTCGTCGCTCAGAAGCTAAGGCCTTACTTCTAATGTCACCCGATAGTTATGGTGACCACCTTTACCTTGCAAAATATCCTTCATAAGCCCGAAATCTTGGGTAGGCTAGCCAAATGGGCCGTCGAAATGAGTAAATTTGACATAGAGTATAAACCTAGAGCTGGGATTATGTCACAAGTTTTGGCCAACTTTATGGCTGATTTCAAATCGGGATTGTTGCCTCTGGAAACCAAAGAATAGTGATGGTGTCATAATCGACATCAGGAGTTTGGACCCTATTTACAGACAGATCTTCGAAATCTCTGTATAGATTTTCCCCGGCGGACCTAACGGATCGGATGCTAACATCGAGATCACGAGCAATAGAGCTGAAAAGTCTGTTATGCTCAATTGTCCTCTTATACTTCTCCTCCAATTGGGCATATTTCGCCCCGACAGCAGCAAGCTCTTCAGTTTTGGAGTTCAAGGTTGCCTCCAAATTATTTAATCTTTCAGCGGAGGTAGCTTCGCAATCGGATGCAGCAAGAAGACACTATGGACTTCAACCCATTTGGCCCTAGCCTTTTCAAATTGAACCCTCAGCAAGGTGATCCCTTGGCTAAGGGTCTCTACTTCTTGCTCGCTCTACTGCAGACGAGCCTCCAACACAACATCTTTAGTAGCTTTGGCTTCCAGTTCTGAGAGGTGAACAACAATTTGGTCTCGCTCGGTCCAAAGTTAACCCCGCTAGGAGGTAAGTTCCTCTTTTTCCCGAATCAACCTTTGGAGGCCCTCAGAAGCAAGGAAATTGGCATGCGAAACAAGAAAAGCAATCATCACGGTATCTATGGCCGGCCCGAGATGGGGGGATCATTACTACAACTACTAGAGACAATCGGGGGAAGCATTCTTCGCCCTCTTATTCTTTCCTCCATCCGCGGATGAACGCTTTCTTTTTGGTTGCTTGTTCTCCAGCCGGGGACTCCAAGAAGAAGCACTCGCACCATAAGCATTCCCCAAATATACCGGTCTATGTAAAAGCCTTCTACAACAGCCTCACCACATCAGCAAGATCAGCCAAAACACCCTTCTCAGGAATGACAACCGAGCTTTGGGCTAGACCTGAATTCAGCATAGAGATAAAGGATTAATCAATTTCCCCACATAAAAAGCAAAGATGAGACAAGTCTAAGTTACCATGATTTTTGGCCTTCCAACCATATTTAAGGGCCAGTTCTTTCCATGTACGGGTTTCGAGCATGGTGGCATCTAAGATTTTCTGGACCCACTGGTCCAAGCCTTCAACCCTAGGTGGTACCCATCGAGTTGCCGAAATAGGCGAAAGAAGGAGGGTCAATAATGATATGAGATGATCTCTAATGAAAGAAAGATTAAACAAGGAACGTACGAGTGCGGTTCCATGGCTCCGGAAAAGATGAAGTTGTTTCTGGAATGATATCATTGGTGGCAACTGCAACGAATCGTTCCATCCACCCACAATCGTTGTCATTGTCTATGCTAGATAGTAGAGCATGATAGCCAGGTTCGCTGAAATTTACCATTCCTCCGCGCAAGATCTTGGGGGGAATAGAGGCTCATCATGTGAGCTACGGATAGCTCCTCCCCCATTTCTTAGCGCAGGCGCCGAAGACAAGCAATCGTCCTCCACAAGAAAGGACATACTTGTGCCAAACACACCTGATAGCGGATGTAGAATTCCACAATGATGGAGTCAAGATCTCCACTCAAAGAAAACACCCCTAAAGTGAAGGGATACATATCGAAATACATAAAACCCTTCTTGGGTAAGGTTACCCCCTCCGCCAGATCAGGACGGATAATGTCTAAATCCTGGCAATGATAATCTACCTTTTGTAGCAGGAATAATGAAAGGACGAATAGAAAAAGGGTATCTGCCAACGGCCCATGTATGAGGGTTAGCACAAGGAAACTTCTCTTCAAAGTATTTGGTGGTAATCAGGTTCTTTGGAACGAAGGTACTCACCTTAGGGTGAGCGGCATCATCAACTTTGCCTTTGTTCTTTGAAGAACTAGGTTTTCTTGAAAAAGAGGTCATTTTTATCAAGGGGTGGCTTTTCTCTTAAACAAGGAAGTTAAAGAAAGGTTAAAGTCGAAGTATGAGTTGAGTAAAAGAAGGTCTTAGAAAATTTAGAGTATTATGAAGGAGGTTGATGCGTATAAGTAAAGGCACAGGCGGCTAAACTCGTGGCCATAATTACCTCGATAGCCAGCAAAAGTTATGCAGAATCGTGGGATGACGCGTGTTTGGGGCATTAAATGGAAAGACGTGCGTCTAATCATCCGTTAGAAACTTTTCAGAGGGGTCAGTAAATTTTCTGCAAAAAGAATATTTCTACCAATTTTTCGGTGACACAAAATTATGCCACCAAAAAGCAGGGGGACTATCTGTATAGGGTAAAATATGTTATATTAAATGATTGCCTAAGGAAGTGACGCATGGAGCCGAAGACAGAAGATAGCTGAAACAGAAGGCAACTATCCCGTGTGTTACCGAAGAGAATGACACTCATAAAGATGAAATAAATGCCTGCCACTAGGTAACATTTAATGAAGAATATTCTACAGCATTAAGTATACTATCCATTACAAAGAATATGGCATTCATGCTCGCGTTACATATTCTTCAATGGCCCTCGTAATTGATATGAAAGAAGGGTTTGATCCTAGTACCTTGTTCCCTATGTGCAGCTATAAATAGTGACCTTTATTATCATTGTAAGGACACAAACAGATGCTACACTCTATTCAAAGCGTAATATAATCTTATCTTCTTGATTTTTGATTTCATTGTTGCTGTGCCCGGAAGCCCTACTCCTGGAATTATTATTTCTGCTATTTCGTCTCCATCTCAAGGTTAAGTACTGTATATTTATATAATTTATCTATTATTTCAGGATCAAATTACTTCACTTGTCTAGAATTCGACGGTACTATTTCACGGGTAAACACTGAGTGATATGAGCCACCTTAATTATGTGCAACAACATCTTAAAGATCATTGATGAGAATAGAAGTGGACGGTCTTGTAATAATAAAGCTCCATATTAGCGACTTTTACAACATTATCTTTGAACTGCGTATGATCCCAAGCATTTGGAGAATGATTCATGTCGTAGGCATCGTGTTAATTACTTGATTAGTCTTTTTTCGTTCTCGATCACCCAATTTTGAATTTACTGATCTGAACCTGGAAAGTGTTGGGAGCTTTCAATTTACTTGATTAGTCTTTTTATTTTTCTCATTTAGTCTATTATTAAACGTTATTAACTTATATGCTTGAAATAATATTTTTTCATCTGTAGATAAAAATATCATTATATTAAAGAAATAAAATAAGATAAAAGTTGTAGAGGGTAAGATAAGCACTTTAAAAAGTCAACCTTGATATGAGAAGGTGAATGACAATTGGAGGATAAGTTTAATTTTTAAAGAAAACTTGGGGATAGAAATACTTTATACCTAATATTAATTATGATAGACCTTAATATATAATTATTTGGCGAAACAAAATTATGGAATAACTCACACTATAATTGTATATTTTTAACCTTCTTCAACAAGCTCATTATTCTTTTTTGCTTCTATCTAGTATTGGTACTGTCAAACCTCTTAATAGCAATATTATTTATTCCGATATTTGTAAGCTATTATAGTGAACGATTATTATAGACCTATAATAACATTTAATGGTTAAATATTTTTTTTTGGCTATTATAGGCAAAACTTATCAAAAAATCTTTACTTTTATTTTTTAATGTTACATATAAAAGACAAAAAGTTATTCAAATTTAAAATTTAAAAAATATACATATTTCACTAATTAAATATTAAAGAAAGCTAATACATTATTATAATCTCATAACTATATATACAAAGATTAAAATTCTAAGGCATACATTTCAAAGCTAATAGAGAGTTAAATTCCTTCAAAAGTAGTGTTTTTCAAATATTAGACATTGTGCATGATAGAAACTTTCGTGCAAACAACAACAATATACCCAGTATTATCTCATAACGTGGGGTCTGGAAAGAGTAGTGTGTACGCAGACCTTATCCCTACCTTGTGAAAGTAGAGATTGTTTCCAATAGACCATCGGTTCAGGAAGAAACTTTCGTGCAGTAGAATAAAAAAATAAATATATACAAGCATATCTTTTAATCGAATTAAATGAAATCTTTAATTATGAAAGTATGTACTAATACAATATTTCTTTTATAAGTGGTGCTTTAAAGTTTTTAATAAGATTTGATCAAATTAAAATCTTTAGGCTTATTATTGGTAATCTTAAAAATTCCATATGACTATTATATAAGAATAATTTATAAAGATGTTTGTTGCAATTAAAGGTAAAGAGCTGGTAGAGAATGATAAAATATAGTATAACTTAAAAATTAGATTCAAAAAGTATGACTTTTATAGTAATACCTATTATATAGGGAGTACTGTATTTATGTTGGAATTGGACTAAATTCCAATTCGTGTGAAAAAATCTCACATTTTAGGTAAGGGGCTCCCTAATAAGTTCTGTCATTGTACCTGGCTAATGTCTGAGTGGAATAATTGAGCTAAAATTTGTGGATTGTATGCAGCAAACGCATCAAAGCGCGCTTCACGCGCGTCTCGGAGGCAATAGATGTTCAAGTGAAATTGATATTGATATTTTTTATTAAGGTCTCGGGGTGTAGTGTGCTCAATAGTATTACACTGCACAAATGGCTTCCACTAGTCTTCAACCTTTGTACAATCCCACATTATCACTCTCAAAACCACCATTGCTGAGTCTGTCGAAGAAGCAAATTTTCACTGCTAGGAGCCTAAATCAATATACAAGAAGAAATTGCTCATTCATGGCAAGGAACAATGAAAGACAATTGCCATTACTGCCTCTTGGCAGGCTCAGACTGAAGGTAGACAAACTCAATGCTTTTAATTTCGATTTTTTCTACTTCTATTTCCCACTTTTTTGTCGGTCTTTTTTTTTGTTTCTCTTCCTTAGCTTTTTTCCCCTCATAGGTTTCGGCATCTTCAGGAGAAGAAGCTCAGTCGAATAATGCTGAATCGGCGTATCTAGAGGAATTCAGTTGGTCTTCTGTTATTTTGCCGTAAGTTCTCCGCAGTATTGTTTCAGTCAATTATTTTGCCGTAAGCTACATAGTCTACTGATGAGTTGGATTTTATACATATAAAATTCAAGTACTTTAATTTAAGATTCTCGAGTTATGAGACATTTGATCAGCATTTTTCTTTCTGAGGTTATCATATTTTAAAGAAGAGGAAAAGAAGAACTCATATGACCTTATATGCAATCCAGAAGATCCTATATTGCAATCCTGGGTTAATAACTCAATTCACTGAAGTAAATTAAAGAGAATGAAAATAATTAAATAAAGTGATCGGGACCACAGGTCTTTAACTCTCGTATATTCCATATTTCTTCTTTGTTTTTACTAAATTATTAGCTTAATTCTCGAATGGTTTGGTAAATTAACTCAAAAATTGATAGTCTGATCAAATTGAAACTCTTTACTTATGGTGATTAGAAATTTATTAGTATTCATCTCCGCGTGACGATACTGTTACTTGATTGTGATGCGTAATTGCCTATACTCATGTATGTGATATTAAGCAGCAAGCTTTTGCCAGCCATACTCTTTAGATATACATTTTCTATCTAAATTCTTCCGTCTTGCTCTTTGTGATCTCAGTGAACTATTCGGAGATAAAAGTCAATAGAAACTGGTCATGTGGGTTTTAATGTTCAAATAACTATGTTGACTCTTTCGCTCAAAAAATATTCTATGGGTTTCCTTTTCAGATTGAATTGTTTTCCCCGTGCAAAAATAATAACTCATTGTCTCAAATGTCAGATTTCTCTTCCCGGCCCTAGGCGGTTTATTATTTGGCTATGATATAGGTGCAACCTCAGGTGCTACCATCTCATTGCAGGTATTTATCAGTTTCTTTGCTGTATCCCACATCATCTGTGTTTTACTATTCGTATACTATCTATTAAGGATTTACATTGAAGAAGTTCATTTATTGATGTATCAGTCAGCTGAGCTTAGTGGAACGACTTGGTACAACTTCTCTGCTGTTCAGCTTGGTCTTGTGGTATGCTTTCTATGTGGCATATTCCATGTGTAATTATTTCTCTGTCATAACAAATTTCTAAATATCAGTTTTTCTTCTTTCCCTTGGATATAGGTCAGTGGTTCCCTTTATGGAGCTCTTATTGGCTCCATACTTGCCTACCCATTCGCTGATTTCTTAGGTGAAGTTCACTTACTTAAAGTTTTGTTGAGTCTCAAACTTATTCAGAAATAATTGTAGCTAATTTTTTGGGTTAACTTCTGTAGGGAGGAGGAGGGAACTGATCATAGCAGCCCTTTTATATGCGGCTGGTGGGTCACTAACTGCCTATGCTCCAGGACTAGGGGCACTTTTGTTGGGCCGGCTTGTTTATGGGCTTGGAATTGGTTTGGTAGGTTTTGTTTGCTTTTTAGTCATCCCAGTTCCACCGTTTGTGCTTGCTATACTGGCTATTTCTCTGTCATAGCTTAATCATTGGATGAGTAAGTACCTGAGATTTTACATTTGATTGTGCTCATTGGCCTCATTTCAACAGGCAATGCATGGAGCACCTCTATATATAGCAGAGACTTGTCCATCCCAAATCAGAGGAACATTAATCTCTTTAAAGGAGCTGGCAATAGTACTGGGTATTTTGGTATGTTTATCTATATCTCTTATATTCTCATATCATCTTAATTGGACAAGAGAAATGGATCAAATTGAATGATGGAATCTCCAGCTGGGTTATTTTGTAGGTAGCTATGAAATTAATGCCGTAGGAGGGTGGCGTTACATGTTTGGATTAAGTGCTCCAATTGCTTTACTTATGGGACTTGGCATGTGGAGTCTCCCTCCCTCTCCCAGATGGTTACTTCTGAGGGCAATTCAAAGTAAAGGGCCACTGCAGGGATACAAAGAGAAGGCCATTGGTGCATTGAGCAAACTAAGAGGCCGCCCTGCTGGTGACAAAGTATCTGAAAAACAAATAGAAGATACGATTATCTCATTGAAAACTGCCTACTCAGATGAAGAAGCTGAAGGAAATTTTCTGGAGGTATTTCAGGGGCCAAGCTTGAAAGCATTTATAATTGGCGGAGGTTTGGTCCTTTTTCAACAGGTAATATAATTTGAGATAGATCTACTTCTTTTGCTTGTGATACTTTGCAGTTTCTGTGAAGAGCTATCAGCTGATGTTAAAGTAGTTTCTTGCTTTCAAGCTTATGTGGTAGTTTTGACAGATAACTGGGCAGCCAAGCGTTCTATATTATGCTGGTTCAATTCTTCAGGTACCCTGCTAATTATACTCCTTAAGTTTTCTCCTCATTAGTAATTTGATCTTGCAAAAGGTAATTTTGAAGCAATTTCTTATCAGAGTGCTGGTTTTTCTGCGGCTGCGGATGCTGCTCGAGTTTCAGTCGTTATTGGTATATTTAAGGTAAGTGAAGTAGCTGTAGCCAGGAGAAGCCTGTTATCTCTCGTTCAATAATATTAACCTGACTCTTTTATTCGAAGGACTAATATTCTGTTGGACTAGATTTCCCTCTGATTTTATGCTCTTTGTTTGCGTCGACTAAAATTATTCTCCTACAGTCACTAATGACGGCAGTTGCTGTCCTAAAAGCTGATGACCTTGGGAGAAGGCCATTGTTAATTGGAGGAGTCAGTGGAATTGTAAGCATCTAATCATATGATTTTGTACTTTAGATTCTTATCATTTTTCATCTAGGGTATTATTCTGCTTGTTGGTATGGTTTCCTAAAGAAAGTATTGCTATCTGTGTGGTGTGATCTACAGGCCCTATCGCTGTTTCTTCTTTCAGCTTATTATAAATTTCTTGGGAGTTTTCCTTTTGTTGCTGTTGCTGCTCTGCTTCTCTATGTGGGATGTTACCAGGTGATGTTCTTGTATATTCATGCTTGCACGAACAACTCTATCTATATATTATTATAAAAGCACGAATATTAAAACGCTAAATGTTGAACGACTTTTATACCATTTGAAAGTGAATTAAGTTACATTCTATGTTGGATAAAATTGTAATCTCCATGAATATTTTAATATTAGATGAACTAATATTTACGATTTTCAAGTTGGCTAAGAATTCATCATGTTCAGTCTCCTACCGAAACTGTCTTTGAGTTTCAATAATAAATACTTAACCTACTTTGGAAAAACTATTATCACTAAATTTTTTGTCCTAGTTCAACCAAGTTACTTAATTGATAGTGGAAATGCCTCACATACCTTTTAGAATTTAAGGTGACGTGGTGCACCAATTCTATTTGACTTGCAATTGGAAAATATTTGGCAACGACCAAGTGATCCTTTATATAGGACTAGCATAATTCTTGCTTGCTTAGATTCGTAATGACATTGTAACTCTTCCATCATGGGAGTTTGAATCAACTTTGGGGACAACCTATTGTAACTTGATTCCAAGTCAAAACATCAGGTGCCCCAATGTTTCTATAAAAGGACTCTTTCCGCCGATTACAAGCTTATAAATCCAAGTGTCTAGTTTATTTAATTGATAATGATAATTAACCATAACAGATCAACAAATCCTAGGAGGGAAGCTTCATATTCTTTTTAATTCTTCAGTTATGTTCTTATACCGTCAGCAGGTTAGAAGAAGTTTGTCGATGATTTTACTGGCAACGTCTAGTTCGAAATTTTTAACTTTGTTGTTCCATATCTATTTTATGTGTTCTAATTAAACTTTATTTAAAAACAAAATGAATATTATTGCCCCTATTTCTCCTCTCTTCCTTTTTTATGTTGTTGTTGCTTATTTGCTTTACGTGCTCAAGATTAATTGTTCAAAATAAATTTCAGAAGAAATTTGACTGAGAAGTACTTTCACATGTCCCATCGAGATTTATATTTCGAATGTTCTAGTTCCACCTTTTGTTCGTGCAATTTTATTATTTATCATGCCAGTCTTTTACTTTTTTTTTCATAGTGTTTGTCGCAAGACATTTGTGCAAAGCACGAACATAGAGATGAGTAATTTTAATTGTGTGTATATATGTACATATATATATATATATATATATATGTGCGTATGTGTGTGTGTGTATATATATGTAGGTTAGTATCCACTTTTTCTTATTCCTTAAATGCCCCTGTAATTACATTACCAACCCATTAGTAAGAGGGATAAGTCTTTTGACCCGAAAAATGAATAGTTTTGAAGGAAAGACAAAAAAGCCCATTCCATTTTTCTTGTTTAATGAGGAGGCAGAACTTCAGAAAATAGAAAAGTGGGCAAAATTTTAACCTACTACAGCCATGTATTAGGTTAGTGAAAACCAAATATATATACATACATATACACACACACCGAGTTTACTCCCTGAGCTTGACGCCAAATCCCTTTGACACACTTCTAAAAGACGGGCAGTTCTTTAGTCACCCAATCTTTCTAAAGTGTGAGTCCGAAAAAGAATGATACTTTTCTATATTTAGTAAAAGTTCAATTTTAAACTTCCATATTTACCCTTGATGAGATAATTTATAGCACACAAATTTCTATGGCTTATTTTAGACCACAAGTTTCAAAAGTCTTTCTTTCATTATTAAACTTCATGTTAAACACCATCATATAAATTGGGATGCAGGGAGTGTTATTTTTCTATATATGTATGTATATATCAGGTGATATTCGCATATACTAGACACATATAGTACGTTAGCATTGTATCCATCTTTTATCCCATCCAATATTCTCCTAACATCACAATGCCAACACACTAATAAGGGGGTCTTTTTGTTCTGTCAACAAAAACTTGTACTTGATTCTAATTCAATCCTATTCATTTGGTTTCCCTTTTTGCCCTTCCCCTGATTTCCTTCTCTCAATGTGCCCATGTTTTTTTTTTGAGGTGCAACTGCAGAAGATCTCTTTTCAATTTGTCATGATAGCCAGATCTTTTCTAAAAAGTTTAGTCGTTTGCTGGTATAGAACATAGATCACTATCTTTTTGGCTATGAACTGAAGACCTCATCTGAGACAACAATGGAGAAAAGAGTTCATAATGACAAATTTTCACTTTATTGGGTGTTCAACTGGTTATAAGTAAGAGTATGAGTTCAAGTACAATGGCAATCTTATGCTAAGGTGATTTTTTGTGAATAACGAATTGGGAAAAACTGAGAGAATGCTTTAATTCTCCTTTACATGATTATCACTAGTCCTGACTGTTTCCTTCGTGGCTCTAAGGGAGCCGTGACTGGTGCTCTTGGAGAAGATTGTGAAGAAAGGAAGGGGGGGGGGGGAATGGACTGGTATAGTATTTTGAATGAGAAGACAGAAATGTCCTTACTGTGTATCAGATGTTAAGGATATTTTGGGTAAATAAAAGGTGAGTACTACAGTCATGTATACATATACATATTGGCTGACCTACTAAATCATCAAAAGAATTAGATTTCATTACTAACTTAAATACTAGGGTATTGACCTTGATCTACTAATCTTCCTAGTAATTTCAGAGACCTTGTTTCCCCTCTCTGCTCTTTAATATGGAATACTTAATTGTTTATACCCCAAATCCATAAATTTTTAGCATATCACCAAATGGGCAGTACTGATTTCTTAGTAGGTTGACATACTCTATCTAGTATGTTTTGCGAGTTATTGATCTCTTAAAATTAAGAAAAAGCTTTTCCGAATTACATCTCTTTTATACCTAATCAATCAAACTAAACCTCAATCCTAACTGGGGTCGGGCGTATCAATCCTCTGCATCCAATCCGTTATATTGAAACACGTTTCATCCTAATACTACTCATATTCCTAATAACTTTTCTTTTTCTGGAAGTAGATTCCTATAGGTATTAGTAAGAGAAATATGTATAAGCTCTCATATTCCAGTGGCAATCCTAGAAGATATATTACATTATATGCATTTATTGATAGTAAATTACTATGATAAATGAATGTCTTTATTTTTAAAACCCCATTCAAAATCAGATCGTGAAATTCAATTTGAAATAATCAAAGTAACATGTTAATTTATGATTTTATTACTGAAGATTTTGATCATTAGAGATCAAAAGGTACATTGTTAATATGGGAATTCTACACTGAAGCAGTTATATCTTTTAAACTTGACATGCGTTTGTGTCTTATGCAGTGAGTGATTGTGGAGCTTCAGTTATGTTGCATCTTTTTGGTTCTTTTTGGTTGCGTGAACTGCTTGGGACTTTATTCTCTTCTATATTCGTTAGATAACCATATAAGATTGTGTTAGCTTTTTAGCTATGATGATTATAGGTACCAGTGAGGAAAGGTAATAGCTAAAATCGTTTTCATATTTGTAACAAAGCATTACATCATCTTGAAACAAGTGATTTGTCAGCAACTTTTCTATGTCACTGTAATGAATGAACTCACTGAAATATGTTTGTTCTATGGCATTGAAGATATCTTTTGGGCCTATTAGCTGGCTTATGGTATCAGAAATATTCCCACTCCGCACCAGAGGGAAGGGGATAAGTCTAGCTGTTCTCACGAATTTTGGTTCTAATGCAATCGTAACCTTTGCTTTCTCACCTCTGAAGGTAAGAATTGTTCTCCTGCAAATATTAATTCCAGAATAACATGTGTTGGATGATTATGGTTTCCACTTCTGTAGGAGTTTCTTGGGGCAGAAAATCTTTTCCTTCTGTTTGGAGCGATTGCTTTGTTGTCACTTCTGTTTGTGGTCACCTCTGTTCCAGAGACTAAAGGCTTGAGCTTGGAAGAAATTGAGTCCAAAATCTTGAAATGAAAACATAGTTTTGTATCCTGGAGCATACAAATAGAATATTACCTGTTCGTTAATATTGTATCAATTCTATCAGAATACATACTTTATGGTTGTTCTATAAATTATAAACTGGGATGATTTCTATGGTGGTGGTTAGGGGTGTACATAGGTCTGGTTGGTTCGGATTTTGCAATTACCAAATCAAACCAATTGTGTCGGATTATTAAATCTAAAGACCAAACCAAACCAATAAAACTCGGGTTTTTCACACTCGGTTTTTCTCGGGTTTTTGTTTTTTTCGGGTTTTTTTCCGGTAAAATTTTCGTAGAACAAAACATATAAATTGTGCTCAAAATATTTCTTTAATCCTAGTAAGATACAACTATATAAAGTATTTTCCAAGAAAATAATACAAAATATGAGATGTGTCATGGCATTATCCTAAAATATTCAACAATAAAGACAATAAAATTATGTAATATAAATATTGCTAATTAAAAAGCCACAATAAAAGTAAACATTAGCTAAAAGTACTAAGTCGTGATAAAATAAGTAGACTAATAAGGGAGTATTAATTACGATGACTAAACGTTAAAGAAAAAATAAAAATAGGTTATGCATTTTTATCTAAATTATCGCAAAACAAAATATAGATATTCAATACATTCCCGTTCATAGTATTGAATTGAATGTCTTTTGTTAGCATTAGTATTGATTTGATTTTGGTTTAGGCTTTTGTTAGCATTATTTAGTTTAGTAATGTTAATGGCTATTAAACTTATTCGAACATTCAAAAGTTCTGAGTCCAACCTTGAAATAATACCTTAAAAGATAAAATTATGAAATTTTTTAAGAAATATTTATAAATTACATTACAATAAGTATATTTATATATTAAATATATCTAAAATTTCTATATATGTAATGTCGAGTTGGTTTGGTTTCGGTTTGACTTTCTTTAGTTAAAACCAAAACAAACCAATTATGGTCGGGTTTTTTTTATAAACACCAAACTAAATCAAACCAAATCATAGTAGGGTTTTTTTTTCCGGTTTGACTCGAATTATCGGGTTGGTATGGTTTGTCGGTTTACTTTGTATACTCCTAGTTGTGGTATTGGCTTGGCTGGCTGGATCAGCGAGAGGAACTTTTAGAGTTCCTGGCATTGAACTCATGATACTATTAAAATTGTAGATTCAAATTTAATTTGTTGAAATTTTAATTGTTTTTCACATATATGTCTATGCTTTGTGTCTATAATATTGGGTTCAGTTGAACCCATATTTAGCAGCTTATAATTATCATGCATTTCCACCATTTGATACAATCCATACCTGTACATTCCGAGTTTCTAGTAGAATTACACAAACATCTGGCACTAGTCACAGGTAAGACCAAATGAGGCATTTAACGCCTAGAAAATAGGGAAAATTTCACATTAGAATAATTGGGGTCCCTACTTTTCAATTTTATAGCTCATGTTTAAATTTATAATCAACAAGCCAAAAAATAATAGGTTAAGATTCAACATCCAACTCCAATAGGTTCTCAAAATTACTATTTAATTTTTAAAAAAAGATTCCTCATGCTTTTAAGTTAATTTTCGAATCAGTAACTATGACTCAAATATTAGTTCAACAAATCAAATTCATTTGGGTGATGAAAATTAGATTTTCAACAACTTTAAATATGTGGGTTTAAATTTCGAATTTGATTTTGTGAGAAATTTGGAGTGGGTGTTATTTAGACTTATTAGAAATAGCATAAGGAGGTTGTATATAAAATTTGAAGTCATTTAATGGAGATTTGGATTGGTTTTGAACAAGAATTGCAACTGAAAATCGTGGAAGAAGTTCGCCTACAAACGCTTGTATAAAGGTGTATAAAAGTGTATAATAGTGTATAAGGTGTGTTTCTACACTCATATACACTATTATACAAGATTATACATAGTTATACAAAAAACTGACTTCCTCTTCTTCCTTGCGTCTTTTCTGAAATTTAACTTAAATCTTGCTCAAATCTACTCCAAATCATTTCAAATTTAAATTTTGAACTCTTTTTGATATTTTCAATCAATTGAAACAACACCCAATCCAAACAATTAACAAATTCAAAAAAACTCATTTTCGAAAGCAAAGCTTTAAATGGTCTTCAGTAGTGGACTTCTACTCTTCAATTTTCTTACATTGCAATCAGGTGACACAAGAGGAGAAGCAAAAAATACACGGACCCTTGAAGCATATGTAGAAGATGTGAGAAGAAGAGAGAGTGAAAGCAACGGTTGTGAGAACATAGATTTAACTCCATAGCTTTTAGAAACAATGGTTGTAAGAACACATATTTTAAATTTGCTGGTGCTTTCAAAATATGTACAATGTGGGCTAGGTCGCGTAAAGCTTAAAAACATGGGCCATTTTTTGTTATGTTGTGAAGTCATATGTATTTTCTTGTAATTCTTTCTAGAAAATACTTACCCGCACATGGTGTTTACACTATATTATGCGATTTCACATGAAGAGGTGAACATTGAAGTGATAATATATACACCTAAACTTGGTTAAGTGAGAAATGTGCGTCTATTAGACAAATGGGTTGGTTCATCAGTTGGTGTAAACATTGAGGTGGGATAATTTTTTTTCATCTTAATATCAGGGTTATACCTAGAGTCAAACAAATAATAGTTCAGTTTACTATCTACTCCGGCAAAAATTGTTTTCACTAATTTAATAGGACATATTGGTTTAGCTACCTCCCAGTGAGGCAAATGAGAAGAACTCTGTCATTTCGTTTTAGTAAAATATTGGGAATATCCAATCACAATAGTTCCATTTGATTTGTATCGTGTTCAGAATTCCCAATTCATTGTGGAAACCATCTGATCAAATTCTAGACAAGAATCCTATATTTCTAGACTAAAAGAACTCAAACAACAGTAGTAATAACTATGCCTCAATCCAAAACAAGTTGAGGCTAGCTATATGAATCCTTACTTCGCTCCATTTGATGCCAGCCTAGGCGAGCACGACCCTACAATATCTATGTTGTGAGAACTCATATATTAACTAGTTTTATGCTGGTTGTCAACTTACCGCAACCCTCCCGTTTTATCCGGGCTTGAGACCGGCAATTTGAGCAAGCTCACACCTAAAAGAACTCTAAGTCAAGATAATTACCGCCAGAATTCACATCTGGTCCTGGCATTCTTTTACTGCAAACTCCAACAGGGTTCACTTCCTGATCAAAAACTCCAACTGGGTTCACTTGCTTAAACCTCCCTGGAAGCTCTGCTTCAACTTGTCTTGGCACTTCAGGTGGCGTACTGCAACGAATCAGGGCCCAATTAACACCTTCAAAGAAAGGGTGCTGCTTGATCTCACTTGCTCCTCTTTTCACCCCAAGCCGGCGTTGAGGCTCTTTGACGAGCAAGCCACGTATCAGATCGCGGCTGGCATTACTGGTTGCAGGAGAATCAGGAAATTTGAGCTGTTGCCCAACTACATTGAAAAGAGTTGCCCTGTTGCCTGATCCCTTAAATGGGGTCTTACCATAAAGTAATTCATGCAGAAAAATGCCAAACGTCCACCAATCAACTGCACTGCCATGGCCTTCTCCCTTGATAATTTCAGGGGCCAAGTATTCATGTGTCCCAACAAATGACATTGACCGTGCTGCAGTAGGTTCTGCAACTAGCTCAGGCATGGCATTAGCAGGAAAACCAGGCTCGGTTCTGGGCTTTTGTGACCTTTTCTTGCTTTTTGAAGGAAATAATCGGGGGAGGAAACATGTCGGCTGAATGCATGAAGAAGTGGGCTCAATACAGGCTGGCTGCACACAGAATGCAGCTCCTCGTTTAGAGGGATCACCAGATGAGGCCCTTATGACTGTCGGTGAAACTGTACATTTTAGGGATAGGTCAAAATCCGAAAGCATGATGTGGCCATCGTCACGCACTAGAATATTTTCAGGCTTTAAGTCTCTGTAAACTACACCAAGCATGTGAAGATATTCGAGGGCCAATAGAACTTCCGCAGCATAAAACCTGTTGCATAAACAGGGTTAATTCAAGCTTCACTAAGGAACTCAAAAACTCAAGATAAACAAAAGGGTTAAGATTCTCCAAAGCCCCAGAGGAAACCCAAAAAACAGAAGAAGAGGAAAAGACAGCTAGCATAAAATATCTCCTAATCATATTACTGGATCAAGCCATCCTACCCATACAACAAGAGTAGCTATGTATCTATCGGAAACTAGTTAGAGTCGACTATTCGATTCCTTAATATTCATTTTACTCCATTTGGAGCCATTCCATTCCAATACTCACTAATTAGGAGTTTTCTAACAGCAGAGGTTCTCTACATTTTGAGATATAAATTCTGACTAAACTAAAAAGCTCCAGGCAAACCCAAGGGAAATGTAAGTGTACTAACAATCCCAACTTGTTCGTGAAATTAGACCATATATCATATGGTTGTGTCATTCGTGTGTATGGGGCATGCTATTCTTTGTTTATTCGTGCAATTTCATATCCTGCCCATCTAATACGTAATTAATTATCCTCCTGTTCTGCTCAGTAACCAGTGACAGGGAAAAGGCAAATGAAAAACAACTATATGTTCCTGTCAGGATCAAAACAATATGGTGCCACAAATTGCAAATATGGATCTAGTGGAAGAACTTGTTCAATATCAAAATCCTGAGATAATAAACATCTAACTTAGTCCAAGTTGGCATTTGCATGAGAGAACCATAGCAATAACAACAAACCCAATGTAGTCCCACAAGTGGGGTCTGGTGAGGGTAGAGTGTACGCAGACTTTACCTCTGCCTTTATAAAGGCAAATAAGCTGTTTCCGGTAGATCCTCGGCTCAGGGAAAAAAGGGAAGGAGCAATAATAAGTCAACCAATCTGACAACCGAAGCGAATATACAAACTTAACACTAAGTAATGCAAACAGAAAAACCGAAACCAGACAGCAACAAGTAATAACAGCAATCTAGGGATGAGAAAACCTTAGCCTGAGTTCATTTTCCATGGAAGGAAGAAAGGGTTGAATCAAATGTGGCATTCTATGTCGGCATATATGAGATATTATTCAGTAAGGCTACAGTTTTTATGGGCATAACTAGAAACTGATCTGCAAAATGCTAACAACTCACCTCAGTGTATGAGTAACAGAAGCATATCTACTGGTCAAGCACCAGTACCAAATTAACATAACAGTTTAGTACCCATATTGCTGAACAGTTTTCTCGTATTTGGTACTATTTCTGTATTGTTAACAAAAATAACATTTGGATGAAAACTAAGAACCAGAATACACAGGGAAGAGGACTTATTAAGAGAGCAAGACGGCGTGAACTGTGAACAAACACGGGCCTTTAGAAGCATGATACCACCAGTTCATAAAATCTCTATTTTTCTCTAAATGAGTATGTTGTTTAAAGATCTTAATATTATGAGCATTCGCCAAATGACGCTGAAATAGAATTTGGGTAATAATCATTAAGACTGGTCTACTTCCTCCACCAGTACTACTAAACAATTAGAGAAGCAAAATGTCAAGAAAGTCCTTTTCCAATAAAGCACGCATACCGCCAAACATAAGGAGTTTAATTAGAGAAAAGAGTGAAGAAATTAACCAGTAAGACGAATAACTAATTGCAGAGTGCTAACATTTACCAAGCTCTGATTCAAGAGAAATGGACTTTATACCATACAAGAACTGTACCTTGCAGCATATTCTGAAAAATGCTTCCCAGGTTGTCGTTGTCGTAGAGTATGTAGATCTCCTCCAGGGCAATATTCCATGACCAAACATGAAAATCGGTCAGTCTCAAAATGAGTATACAAGGTTGGTAAGAATGGGTGGTCTAACAGCTGAAGGATTTCTCTTTCTGTCTGAGAACGGGTCAATTTCTTCCTACTTTCAAGCAATGCCTTATCCATCACTTTCATCGCAAAATAGCACCAAGTCCCACTGAGTTCAGAAAGATAAACAGTGCCAATGTCACCACAACCAAGTCTTTTCAGTATCCTAAAGTGACTCATGCCTA
Source organism: Nicotiana sylvestris (assembly GCF_000393655.2). NCBI lineage: Eukaryota > Viridiplantae > Streptophyta > Magnoliopsida > Solanales > Solanaceae > Nicotiana > Nicotiana sylvestris. The sequence continues at coordinate 51,223,647 of NC_091064.1, forward strand.
ATATACCATCACGTGCTCGTATTGCAAGAACAGCCTTGCATCTCGGATCATTTCCTTTGTGAGGCTTATTGGCACTGCCAGTAATGTTACTCCAGTTACTATCATCACTAAGTTCAGTGCTATCACTTGCTCTGCTAAAGCTAGTTTTAGCACTTCCTAACGAATCCCCCTGAATACTCAGTTTTGTACCCTCACAGTTCTTGTCCATACTAACCATGCCATCACTCCTATATGTGCTTGTGCAGCTGTTGGCAGTGCTCATAGCTGTGCCAACACCAGTACTTTCAATGCTACTATATGGACTGACATTACTGCTCGAGGGTAGTGATGCATCCCAAACACATTCTTTTTCTTCAGAATCAGGTGGTAGACTTGCTTCTGTGTTTTGAGATGAACGAGGAACCATAAATGCAGAGGAGACTGCACCTAGATCATTTGGCTTTTCAACCCATCTCTCTGCCGGTAAATGAAGAAACGAAGTTGGTTTCATGTTAAGAAACTGGATTGAAAGATCATCTGCGGAAGGACCCTTCAGAGACATGCTTTTCACTAAGCATTTACCATCTGTTTCATTCGGACCAATTGGTACATAAACTGGTCTCATTAGGTCAGTATCAACAGGTTCTGGAGGATGACTTGCTCCGTGAAATGAAGTAAAGCCACTATCTTCGAGCGAATCATCACATCGCTTGATTGAACCAGCGTTAAGCATAAGTTCCTCATGCTCTAGATAGAAGTTGTCTCCTTTGCATGTTTGAAGAGGAACAGTGAAGTTCATTTCTAGGAAGTCATGGGCATTTGATATAGTTCCCACCTCTTTTTGGGAAGTTGAGTAAATATTTGTCACCTTAGCCTCACTAGGGTAATCTGCTCGTAGTTTTTCTGCTTCAGGTATCCTTTTCATTTCTGATTGCTATTTATCATCACAAGTATCTCACTATGAGAAACTCTGTGGAACTGCAAAAATCAGTAAGAGTTGATCCATACATGAGTAACAACGCAAATAAAATCCAGTAGGATTGTTTCCTATTAGAAGTATTTTAAAAAATTGTATCTTTTTAAGCAGTCATTGAAAGAAACAGCACATTGTATACTGTGAGAGAGTAATTTCACTAAAAGAAGGGAATTCCATATTCATCCAATATGAGCACACAGAAATATCACACACATTTTGCAGGTTCTTCATATTTCAGTTATCAGTGCTTAGTTGCAATATCTGATTAAGTAATTTAACAGCCAAAAGAAAAAGAAGATTGAAGGGTGAGGCATACTGTTGCAGACCCAAAATCATAAAAAGAATGTTGCTTTGTTTTAACTTCTTACGAGATTATTCACATTACTCAACATGATATCAGAGCGGACAGTTCTTAGAATCAATTCTCACTGTATCTACCAACAAGATAAAAATCAGAATTGCACATGAAGGGAATTGTTGCAAACTTAAAATAACTAAAAGGAAGTTTTCCTACTAACTTATAGACGAGGTATTCACATGAATCAACACATTACTTCTTTCATATTCCTTCCCCTTCTTTTCATTCATCGGTATTCAGGTTTAGAAAGGAAGGAAAAAAAAAAAAAGCAAAGACATTGTGCTTGTTTGGATGGTTGTTACCCATTGTATCGTATCATATTGTTACTTTAAATAAAATATTTGTTTTGATTGTTATTTTAATTATATTGTATTGTGTCGTTAAATCCGTCGTTACATAACGACGAAATGTGCCACTTTATGTAACGACCGATTTGGTGTGGTCGCATCGTTACCTTGTCTTTTTCTCTCAATCTCACCCTTTATTATTATTAAATTATTTTATTTTATCATTTACCCTACCTTTTTATATAGTAATTTTATCTATGTATCATAATTTTTCTTTATAATATTGCAAGTTTATTCTTCATATTGCTGGTACGTGATATCATGAAACAATGACAAACGACACAATCTATTCAAACATTGTATTTATCAAACGATACAGTACAATGCAATACAGTACGATACGATACATTATGAAACAATGCGTAACAACCATCCAAACAAGCAAACAATGCGTAACAACCATCCAAACAAGCTGTAACACACAAACACAAAACATCTCACCTGCAGAATCACTTAATTAATCTTCACAAAATTTCGACAGTTCCAGAAGGGGAGCGTTGGCGCAAGGATAAAAGTGCCGTGTGGTCACGTGTTCAAGCAGCACAAATAACCACTGGTAGAAATACGAGGTATGTGGTCCGATCGTTCTCTGAACCGCGCACGTCACACTGGGCTGCCCATTAAATTTAGACAGTTACAGGGACTACAGAATGGGATAATAATACTCAAGAAGCTGCAGGGATTAAGCAACTGGACAAAAAATGGCCAAAAACCTCTAACCTTACATTCTATTTTCTGAAGTCATTGACATAAAATATACTGTACTAGCTTGAATAGACAGGAATTACTTGGATTGTACGCAAATCTTAGAACCCAAATTCAAAAAAGCAATTAACAAATCGGTGCCAGAAAAAGTTTTTTTTAATAAAAAAAGTACGGCAAGAGAATCAAATTGAAACCAACAAAAAGGAAAAAGAATGAAAAAATAATCAAAGAAGCAGAATGTACCACTAGTAGTAGCACAATCTAAAAATTTTCCCTCTTCGTTTCTCTCTCACCCAGACACAAAGTGGGTATTTGGCAGTAAATATATTGCTAAATATTGAAGCTATGGCAATAGCTGAAAATGTAGAATATAGCCGTTCTAAGCTTATAGAGGACAATATGAGAAACATAGGACAGAAAAAAAAGAGTGTATTATAGTGCTGAGGAACAGAAGCTTTTGCTTTCTCTTCTTTCGTGGTTTTTGCGCTAGCTTTAGTCATGTGTTTTCACTGACGACACACAGTGAAAGTGCCTGTATTATGTGTGTGTGTGTTTTTTTTTTAAAAGAAAGGAGAGAGCGAGGAACTGAGAAAATGCAGTTAATAAATCTCAGCATAACATTTTGCATAAGTAATACTCCTATTATGTTTGATTTATTGTAGAAAGGAAAAAAAATGGTGTACAAATTAATACAATATGTTGTTGGCTTTACTGAATTTTGCACGTCTAATTGCATAAAATATGTGGGAATTTGTGTTAAATATAATATAAAATAAAAATAACAACAACAACAATAGTAACCCAATTGAATTCCACAAGTACGATATGTGGAGGGTAAGTAGACTTTACCCCTATTTTGGGAAGATAGAGAGATTATTTTCGATATGCCCTCAATTCAAGAAAAAATAAAAAGAAATAATGGGAACAAGTAATATAAAAAAAAATAGGCCAGAAGGATAGTAATAACAATCTCAAAGTCAGAAGTAGATGAAAAGAAGCGATAACAACAACAAATAGTAACAACAACATGGTACTAAGAGACCTAAGCGGAAGAAAATAGGAAAACAACACGAAATGCTAGCAATCTAAGACCAAAAACTACCATACTAATCCTAATACCCTCGATCTGTTACAGAAATACAGTCGACTACCTACTAATATTTCACCCTAATTCTTGACCTTCACACCCTTCTATCAACGGTCATGTCCTTGGTAAGCTACAACCGCGTTATGTTCTGCCTGACCATCCCTCCTCAATACTTTTTAGGCCTCCCTTTACCTCTTCTCATACCCACCAAAACTAACTGCTCGCACCTCTTTAGTGGGGCACCCGAGCTTCTCCTCTTGACGTGCGAGAACCATCTCAGTCTTGCTTCCTTCATTTTGTCCTCCACGGGGGCCATGTCCAACTTAAGCCGGATATGCTTATTCCTAATTTTATCCAACCTGGTATGCCCACACATCCATCTCAATATACTCATCTCTGCTACTTTCTTCTTCTGGATATGAGAGTTCTTGACTGGCCAACATTATGTCCCAGACAACAAAGTCGGTCTAACCACCATTCTATAAAACATACCCTTAAATTTCGGCGGTACATTCTTATCACACAAGATGCCGGAAGCTGACCTCCATTTTATCAACCCCGCTCCAATACAATATGCAACATCTTTGTCAATCTCCTCATTCTTTTGGATAATAGACCCAAGATATTAACTTTCACTCTTGGGTATGACTTGTGAGTCGAGCCTCACATCCATGCATGCTTCATCTATCGCCTCACTAAACTTGCACTCCAAATATTCTATCTTTGTCCTACGCAACTTGAAACCCTTTGACTTCAGGGTCTATCTCCAAACCTCCAACATCTCGTTAACACCACCTCATGTCTCGTCAATCAGTACAATATCATCTGCGAACAACATATACCATGACACCTCCCCTTGAATGTGGTGCGTCAGTTGTCGCGCCCCTTTTTTTTCCTAAGCGAAAATCGGGTCTATGACATTTGGAGAGACAACTCATTCCTTTTGGTAACTGAGTTTGAATTTGGAGAGTCGCCACCTAATGATTAGGGTGCATTAGGACACCAAAAGAGTTCGATTTGAATAACCAGAGATAGGGTAAAGGTTTGAAATTATTCTAAGGGGAAGGTGTTAGACACCCCTCAGAATCTACTAGTGTGGTTCCCGGCCAGACAATTATTGTGAATTGAGGTGTAATTAACGTATAAGCAAATAAGGCTCAAATAATAGGGGATTTCAACACATAATGGTTTGAAAGTAAGCAAGTTTTGAAAGAACAATTAGAAAAGCTGATTTTTTTAGAATAAAGAGTTAAATTGCTAGAAGAATAAAGAATAAAGGAAAGGGGGTCATAGGTTTATTGAAAATATGGATCACCCCACAGAACGTCCGGCAATCACTCCTCAATGAGGGGCTACACGTGACATTATCGCGTGGTCATCATATCCATATCTACTGTTCCCACCCCGTTAAGGTATTAAAACGCGGATTGGTCTCGATTACTTATTGCATGCTATTAACCGTCCCATTCCTATCAATCCCGGAGGCACTTAGGACTACTAATCCTAAAAGGGAGGGATGCTGGGCTTATTTGGAGTTTCAAAGGTAAAAATTCTAAGGCGGCATACAAAAACACATATTGCATATAAAAGGGGAAACACATAAGCATATAGGCTCAAGTATACCTCCTCGAACAAACACATAAAGTAGCATGTCTTACACATACTGCTTAGGTCTGATTGAAAAGCATTAAAGACGAGGGAGATGAGATTGTTGAGGCAGTTTTAGTTTATTGCATAACTCAGATAAGGAGTCCGGATCAGGCCTGCCTGCTGGTTGTAGTGATTAACAGATTGAGTTTTACAGTTATTATTCTAAGGCTTGCCTAAGTGTTTATACGGGGTCCTATAGGCATTATATCTACCGAATTTAAAAGGTGATGAGATAGTAGAAGCTTGAAATAAATTATTCGAAATCCTATAAGCATGCTTGTTAAACCTTGTTAAGCGAGGTTATTAAGAGAAGCAGAATGAACAAAAAAACTAAACTGGTTATAGGTTCTGCAAGTGGTAATATCTACTGTTACTGACTTTAATTCCTAGGAGCATGTTATCTAACATTGACTGTGAATGAAGGCGAATCAGATTGATTTAAGAAACCCCTATAGGCATGATTTCTATGCATTACTCGTTTTAAACCTTATAGGTATGACATCTAAGTGAAGTTTGAATATGCAGAATTAAAAGTACCCTATAGGCAGGTTTTCTACATAAAGTTAAATATGCAGAATTAAAAGTACCATATAGGCAAGTTTTCTACGTGAAGTTAAAAAAATATCCTATAGGCATGGTCTCTAGGTGAAGTTCGAATATGCAGGAGTTAAAACACATATAGGCATGTTTTCTATCCTTGCATGCACAGTTACCCACCCTTTTCACTATCCAGCCCCAAGTATTTATTGCAACTTATTATAAACCAGAATAACAAACTACATCAGAACAGAAAAATACAAAGAAAGTACAACCAGAGGAGGCCTAATTCTTGACTTCCTCTCTGAGTTACGGGATAAACCAACTCAAAGACCATTGATCCAAAGCCTTTCTCCAATTTGAGTATGTCAGAGTTCCCTAAGAGACTCAATGGGACTCGGGACAGTGCTCACACCCAAATTGTATTACCAGAATAGGGACAAGTACAATATGGAAGTGCCAGCCCTTAAGTGTCCAAGTTCAGAGGGAGCTCATGGGTCCCAAGGCAAGGCTCACAAGAAGGGGCCAGAACTTAAGTCTAAGAGAGAGTGGAAGTGCAGAAACAAAATTTTAAGAACTAAGGAAGTAAAGGGGAGGAAAGAGGTGCTGGGAAACAGTTACAAAATTGATAACTTCACATAAAAGGGGTTCAGGGATTGGGAGCTTGCAAAGAGCCTATGTACTTAGGCACTAGTTAATTTTGGGCATGCACATCAATAGGGAGTGTTGTTATGCTTACAAAATCAACTAGAATACACAACATATAGTGGTAACATAGAGGTTTGAGTCATCGACAACAATACTCAATACTGTCATGCCTCAAACAAGCCATCAGTACCAAACACATTGGGGTAGGGGTTTAGGATACATCATAAATTCAGAACAGGCAGAATTGCTAAAATAAGTACTGAATTAAACACAAGCAGTAGGCAGACAAACAGGTAAAAGGATTAAGTAAACATATTGTTGTGACACTGAAATCATAATCAGAACATACCAGTTCAGAGAAGCAAAATATAGTAAAGGTAGGTAGCAGAACTTTGAAAACAGGCCACATTACAAGTAGTAAAGCAGAAGAGAGTGTTTTTTGAGTGTAAGTGATTTTAGAACTCAGAGTGTTCGTGTGTGTCTGTGTCAATGAAAGAGCAGGTTATTTATAGTTTGAAAATAAGTAGAAAATAAGGCAAGAATCATAGCTTAGCAATAATTATGGAACTATGTACCAATTAAAATCAAATCAGTATAAGGACTTCCTTTAATTAAGGAGTTGAAATCAAACAGTAATGGGCAGAAAACATTTAAGGAAGGAAATCAAGTAAACATCAGGTGCAGAGTAGATAATTAGTGGTAAGTGCATAGATGTTTTAATTAAGGGAAGAATCTTTGAAATACTCGGTTAGCCAAATAAGGTAAGAAAACAAAATAAAGTTGCAGCATATGAGACAATCGAAAATCAGTACATAGCAAATCAGGGAGTCAAGGATTTCAAAATCACTGATTTAAGGAGAGTGACATGGGTTCCCATGAATAAACAAATAAACCAAGTCAAAAATGGGAGAATTGAAAGTCTAAGGAAAGTTTTCAAATAAACCCAAGAAACAGAGGAATCAGTAAGGCGAAACAAGGAAAGAGCCAATCACTTAACACATGAATGCAATCAAAATTACATAAGGAGGTTTGAAATCAGTCCAAAATTGAAGGTCATTTCAGAGGGAAATTCAGCATATAAAAGAGTGCATAAGTATTAGGCATGCAAGGATGAATTTAGGACAAAGAGAAGCGTCATGCAATCACGAAGCCAGTAAATAGTGGACTATCGAAACATGGTAGTCACATAGGTCAATCTTAGTAACTCAGTAATAGAGAAAAGAGAGAGTATCAAATAGCATGCAAAGGGGGTCAAGTAAAAAGACTTTTCTAAAAACTGTAGTCTAGTTTCAAGGAAGTCAAAATCATATAAAAAACAGAGGATAAAACAAAAAGATTTTGAATCTAGTCGAGCAACAGATGAGGCAGCTTCAGAAGCTCGAATAGGTCCAAAGAAGATAGGGTTTTGAAATCAATCGAATTCGGAGCATGACGACCAAGTAAATCACATAGCAAATAGCCTCAGAACTCGACTGAACCCCAGATTTTAGGGTTTTCACCATCAATCGAGTTCTAGAGATGAAAATGAGTAAATCAGACAAATACTAACAAAAGTAGATTCAGAAACCTCAAAAGAAACTAAGACTTTTAACATGTAAACTCCAGTAGAAGAACAACATAAAGAAACACAGTAGAACATGTTAAAAATCAGAGAAAGCTTCAAAACAACTTTAACAAAACCTAAATCGGAAAAGACAAGGGGTTTTGGAGGCAAAGTTTTGAAAAAAACCTTGAGAAAAGAGTTTAGAAGTTTAGAGTAAACACAGATCTAGAACAGATCTAAAGAAATCGGAAGAACCTCAAAGGCTAGGGTTTCGGAAGAACCCCAGATGGTGAGAAAGGCTTGGAAAATCATCGATCTTAAGCAGAGAAGTCGAGAGTCAGGCTTTAATGGCCATGGCTGGCCGGAGTAAGGTCGAAAGTGACTGGAAACAACCATAAAAATGAAACCACCAAGGTCTGGACCAAAATTCTTCGAGGTCTGGCCTTGAAACCATATCAATCGGGCATGTAGGAGCCAAATGAGGTAGATACAGGCCTTCAATGGCTTCAGAGGCCATAGATTTGGGAGATTTTCAGGGGGTAATTGAGGGCGGAGGCTAGGATTTGAGAGGGAGTTTGAGAGAGAATTGGGAGAGGGGGAGAATTCAAAGGCGGCTACAAGTGAGAAAATGATTAGGTTTAGGGGTTAGTTCAGGTTAAAAAAGGAAGGGGCATATGTGAGCCGTTGATCTACGCGATCAACGGCTGGGATTAAAAGGGAATCCGGGCGGGTTATTTAATTGGGTCATAGGTCGGTTCAGATAGGAATTGGGTCATGGTAATTGGGTTTAAAATTGGGTCCAATTGGGGTGTCAAATCCGGCTAAAACTGAAATGAAAAATGGGCTACCATTTAAATAACCATTTTTCCCTATTTGATTTACAAAAATAGTAACATAATTTTTGAAAATAAATTAAAGTTACTAAAATGATTAATAGCATATAACTATCAAATTAAAAATATTGGACCTAGTTTTTTTTAGATATAAACGTAATTAAATCTAAAAAGAGGCTAATATTGCAATTATATGCGATTTAGTTTTAAAAATACTAAATAAATTTGTAAACATATGCAAAAATCACATTAGCTATATTTTGGTATAAATAGGAGATTCCTATAAATGAATCACCAAAAATAATAATTTGGAGAATAATTATTGGGGTTTTATGGATAAAATAGGGCATTAAATTAATTAAAAAAAATCTTTGAAAATTAGAAAAATAATAAGAACATTTGGACATACTTATATATGCATAAATATGCTATTTTGAAAGTATTTGCATATTAAAAATATATAGGAAAAAATTGGGTATCAACAACTGCCCCTCTCTACCCGAGAAGGATGAAAGAGTTGTCGGGTAAAGACATGATAGTCAATTTTGACCGAACGAAATGGTTCGAGGAGACTTAGGCCGTGCTCTTGCTTTTGAGTTGCCTACATATCCCTGGTCTTACAGGAATCAGGCCATATGTAGTTCAGGATCCGTCGGTGGAGTATGCGATGGAGACTTTTCAAGAACGGACTCAATATTAATGACGAGGTGAATGGTTGAAGGCTGATAGGGCTACGGGAACCGGAGCGGGATCGCTCCTGCCGAGACGGCCGTTGCTCGCCAGATTTCCTGCAAATAAGCAATACAAGCATATATGGTGAGTAATTTAAACATGATGCTAATTCCCATCGGACAATGAAGGCTGTCTTTGGGCGGTTAGGATGACGTCCTTAGGCCATGATATCCTGGCCATGAGGTGTATAATAAAGGATTCGTGGGCCATGAGATGATACTCTCGGGCTATGAGAATGATGCCTCCGAACCATGATATGCAAAAGATTAAAAAGGGTCCTCAGGCCATGGCATGGCGTTCTCGGGCTATGAGAATGATGCCTCCGAATAATGATGCCTTTGGACAATTTGGTGATCTTTCAGCCCATGAAATGCGATAGGTGGCGATCTTTTAGCCTATGAAATGCAATAGGTGGCAGTCTTTCAGCCGTGCAAAATGTAGAGGTGGCGATCTTTCAGCCATGCAAATGTAGAGAGGGCGATCTTTCAGCCATGCAAATGTAGAGGTGGCGATCTTTCAGCCTATGCAATGCAGGAGGAGGTAGAGCTTAACCTCGGAAGGCAGAATGGTAGCCTTATGCAATGCAGAAATGTAGATGGAGACAACGCTTAATCTCGGAAGGCAGAATGGTAGCCTTATGCAATGAAATAATGCAGATGGAGGTAGAGCTTAACCTCGGAAGGCAGAATGATAGCCTTATGCAATGTAGAAATACAGATGGAGACAACGCTTAGTCTCGGAAGGCAGAATGGTAGCCTTATGCAATGCAAGAATACAGATGGAGACAAAGCTTAGTCTCGGAAGGCAGAATGGTAGCCTTATGCAATGAAGAAATGCAGATGGAGACAACGCTTAGTTTCAGAAGGCAGAATAGTAGCCTTATGCAATGCAAGAATGCAGATGGGGATAGAGCTTAGTCTTGGAAGGTAGAATGACAGCCTTATGCAATGCAAGAATGCAGATGGAGGTAGAGCTTAACCTCGGAAGGCAGGATAGTAGCCTTATGCAAAAATAAGATAGCAAATGGTAATATAACTTTCTTAGCTGATAGCAGATTGCGATATTGTAACTGTTGGGGATATTGTGCCTGCTGGGGACACTATTGTGTGCGGATAGCAACTGTGAGTAAGTGCAATGGTTCTGAGAGTTGTATTCCTAAACAGTGTTTGTCTCGTGAGTGTATCGTATATTCGATGATTTTGCAATTCAAGTGCCCGCATCCAAAAAATCGTGAGTTTTGTAAAAAGGGGGGCGATTAGTTCGTATCCCCCGCTGGCTCTGCTTGACCTGCTCGGCTTTGAACTGGTGATACTGTATGTATCATTGGGGTAGCGTTGCTAAACAATGCAATTTTAGTAATAGACATGCATGATTTAGTAAAAATATGACATAATAATAATAATAATAATATTTTAGATGAACCGATAACTGTGACGTGGTTCAGGACATTGCAACCTCTCTTGCTACGGAATTTTGAGGGTCCTCCTCAAAATTTTGCCCAAGTTTAATGGGTTGATGTTTTTGATTGTTGCTTGTGATGATTGACTAAAATCAACTTCGGAATTTTGAGGGTCCTCCTCAAAATTCTACCCCAGTTTCCAATTGCGGGGGAAAAATGGAAATTTTATTGAATTGTGACCAAACCCATAGGGCTGCCTATGTATCCCCTCTTAAACAGGAATTAGGTCAGGCATAGTTCAACTTACATCATATAGGAAAGCATAAATATTACACATAGTAACACTTGACGGCATCTGAGTTGATGGGCTTTGGCCAGACTTCTTCGTCCATTTCTGCAAGTATGAGGGCTCATTCTATCAGAACCCAGTGAACCATGTACGGACCCTGCTAGTTGGGAGAGAACTTCCCTTTTGCTTCATCTTGATGCGGGAAAATCTTCTTTAATACCAGTTGCCCCGGTGTGAACTGTCTCGGCTTGAATCTTTTGTTGAAGGCTCTGGACATTCTGTTCTGATAAAGTTGACCATGACAAGCTGCATTTATTCTTTTCCCATCTATAAGGGCTAGTTTCTCATAACGACTTTTCACCCACTCTGCATCATCGAGCTCCGCTTCCTGTATGATCCTTAGGGAAGGAATTTCTACTTCGGCGGGAATGACGGCTTCTGTACCATAAACCAGCATATAGGGGTTTCCCCAGTTGATGTGCGGACGGTGGTGCGATACCCCAATAAATCAAATGACAACTTCTCATGCCACTGCTTATGCTTCTCTATTATTTTCCTCAATATCTTCTTGATATTCTTGTTGGCGGCTTTTACGGCTCCATTCATCTGAGGCCTGTAGGCTGTTGAATTCTTGTGTGCGATTTTGAAAGTTTTACACATAGCTTTCATCAAGTCACTGTTGAGATTGGAGCCACTATCAGTAATGATTGACTTTGGAATACAGAATCGACAAACAATGCGGTCGTGGACAAAGTCTGCCACGACTTTCTTAGTCACTGCTCTGTAAGATGCTGCTTCGACCCATTTGGTGAACTAGTCGATTGCTACTAGGATAAACCTGTGCTCGTTGGAGGCGGCAGGCTCGATTGGTCCAATAACATCCATTCCCCAACCGGCGAATGACCATGGTGAGCTTGTTGCATTAAGCTCGTTTGGAGGTACCTTTATCATGTCTGCATGTATCTGGCAGTGGTGGCATTTTCGGACATACTGGATGCAGTCTGTTTCCATAGTCATCCAAAAGTAACCAGTTTGGAGTATCTTCTTTACTAAGACAAAACCATTCATATGTGGACCGCAGGTCCTAGCGTGAATTTCCTCTAGTAGCCTGGATGCTTCTTTTGTGTCGACATACCTTAGTAACCCCAAATCAGGAGTCCTTCTATACAGGATTCCTCCGCTGTGAAAGAAGTTGTTGGACAACCTTCGAAGTGTGCGTTTCTGAGTAGGATTTGCAAGTTTTAGGTATTCGCCTTTTGACAAATATTCCTTGATATCATGAAACCAGGGCTTTCCATCTGCTTCTTATTCAACATGGGCACAATAAGCTGGCTGATCATGGATCTTTATTGGAATAGGATCAATGAAGTTTTTGTCTAGATGTTGTATCATGGATGACAAGGTAGCCAATGCATCGGCGAACTCATTCTGGATTCTATGAACATGCTGGAATTCCGTCTTTATAAACCTCTTTCTCAATTCCTGTACATGATGCAGATACGGGAGTATCTTGGAGTTCTTGGTTGCCCATTCTTCTCGTACCTGATGTATAAGCAAGTCTGAATCTCCAATCACTAGCCATTCTTGAATGTTCATGTTGATGGCCATCTTGAGCCCTAAGATGCAAGATTCATATCCAGCCATGTTGTTGGTGCACGAGAATCTGAGTTTGGCAGACACCAGGTAATGTTGACCGGTTTCTGATACTAGGACTACTCCTATGCCAACTCTTTTGAAATTTTCTACTCCATCAAAAAACATTCTCCAACCATCATAGGATTCTGCAATGTCTTCTCCTATGAACGATACCTCTTCGTCGGGAAAATACATTTTTAGTCGTTCATATTCTCCGTCCATAGGATTTTCAGCAAGGTGATCTGCTAGTGCCTATCCCTTGATTGCCTTATGAGTCACGTAGACAATGTCAAATTCACTCAATAGGATTTGCCACTTGGATAGCTTGCCAGTGGGCATGGGCTTCTGAAAGATGTACTTCAAAGGATCCATCCTTGATATGAGATATGTAGTGTAAGCACAGAAGTAGTGCCTCAGCTTCTGAGCTACCCAAGTCAAAGCACAACAGGTGCATTCTAATAGAGAATACCGGGCCTCGCATGGGGTGAACTTCTTATTGAGATAATAAATGGCCTGATCCTTCCTCCCTTTTCATCATGTTGTCCCAAAACGCAACCGAAAACTCCATCCAATACTACAAGTTAGAGTAATAGAGGTCTACCTGGTTCGGGCGAGACCAAGAAGGGTGGTGTCGACAGGTATTCCTTGATTCTGTCGAAAGCTTTTCGGCAGTCATCAGTCCATTTGGTAGCGGCATATTTCTTTAAAATCTTAAAGATTGGCTCACAGATAACTACAGACTGTGCTATGAACCGGCTGATGTAATTGAGTCTCCCCAAGAAACTCATCACGTCCTTCTTGTTTTTTGGGGGTGGCAATTCTTGAATAGCTTTGACCTTTGATGGTTCTAGTTCTATTCCTCAGCGACTCACAATAAACCCAAGTAGTTTTCCGGCAGGAACCCCAAATGCACATTTTGCAGGATTCAGTTTCAGGTTGTACCTTCGCAATCTATTGAAAAACTTTCTCAAATCTTCCATGTGATCAATGGCTTTCTTGGACTTGATAATAACATCATCTACGTACACCTCTATCTACTTGTGTATCATATCATGGAAAATGGTAGTCATGGCCCTCATGTAGGTAGCCCCTGCGTTCTTTTACCCAACCGACATCATCTTGTAACAGTACATTCCCCACGGCGTAATGAAAGCCATTTTCTCAGCATCTTCTTCATCCATCCAGATCTGATGATACCCAACGAACAATCTAGAAATGATTGCAACTCATGCTTGGCGCAATTGTCAATTAGGATATGTATGTTTGGCAAGGGGAAGTCGTCTTTCGGACTGGCCCAGTTGAGATCCCGGTAGTCGACACAGACTCTAACCTTCCCGTCCTTCTTTGGTACTGGCACGATGTTGGCTAACCATATCGTCTATTCTACTACCCTTAGAACCTTAGCTTTGACCTGCTTAGTGACCTCTTCCTTGATTTTCAGACTCATATCAGGCTTGAATTTCCTGAGCTTTTGCTTTACCGGCGGACATGTTGGACCAGTTGGCAGTTTGTGAGCCACAATAGACGTACTTAGACCAGTCATGTCATCATACAACCAGGCGAATATGTCCTCATATTCCCTTAGAAATTTTGTGTATTCCTTCTTTTCTGACGGTGATAAGTGGACGCTGACTCGTGTTTCTTTGACGTTTTCTGCATCTCCCAAGTTAACAACTTTTGTTTCATTCAGGTTGGACTTAGGTCTGTTCTCAAAATTCTCTACTTCTTTAACAATCTCTTCTGGTATGTCATCTTTCTCTGAATCTATGTCTATTTGTTGCGTTGTCTCGTTGCATGTCACAGTCATCGGTTCATCAAGATAATAATAGTAATGCTATATAAGTAAAGTAATGAAAGAAAACGATAGTAATAAGTGTTGATTAATAAGAAAAGTCAAAATGCTTTGATAAGTTGCATAATAATTGTCACACCTCCTTTTTACCTACACCCCCGGAAGGGTGTATAAGAGAGTTTTTTCCAACTTAAAGTAACAATTGAAACGGGATTATTTATTTATTAAATTCAGAGTCTCCACTTGGGATAATTCTATGGTGTCCCAAGTCACTGGTTCAAATCCCAAATCGAGGAAAAGATTGACTCTGTATTACAGTCCGTGAGCCAGAAATTCGGGAAATGAATTCTGTTAACCCGGGAGAAGGTGTTAGGCATTCCCGAGTTCCGTGGTTCTAGCACGGTCACTCAACTGTTATATATGGCTCAATTATCTTATTCACAACATTTTAAACCTATGTGCAATTTTAACTTTATAACCGCTTTTAATCATTTTAAAGAAAATTCAACGTCACATAAAATGCATTTTGAACCGCGTCACATAAATACACCCGCAGTCCGCAACACATTATATATAACGTTATTAGGATTTGGATTTTGGTTCACATAAATGCGCACCCGAATTTAGGAGGGTAAATTATTAAAATAACGCGCCTAAGCGACTATGCGTTTACAACTTTGCGAAGGCCATGGAAATTCGCTAAATGGCGCGCCTCAATTTCTAAGGATAAAACAAAATTGATTAAAACGAGGGCCATGCAATTGAGATTTTGTTCGGCACGGCACACCTCGAATAACCCAAAGGTTTCTAAATTAAAACAAGAGGGCCATAAACTATTTGTGTTTAATATGGCACATCTCCACTAATTAAACTGACTAAATAAGATTTAAGGGAGTTATAGCTACTTTTCAAAACACAGTTGAATTTAAATTGTGAGTCTAAAGGGCTAAGACTAAGTGAAAACTGCTTCATTTTGTTTCGGAACTTGGGCTTGGCCTGACGTGAGGCCCAATGGCCCAGTAAAGTCCTCGACTGCAATGTTGTGAGCTCCGACGTCAAATTTCATGTGAGCCCAAACAAGAAGCCCACTTTGAAGCACGCGCAAAGCTGGATACCAAGAGGGTTCACGTATCGAACCTGTGCAATTGCAGAAAAGCACTCAGATTTTTTGTTCCTCCATTTGTTAAGAAAAGAAAAATGCCACACGGATTTACACATTAACAGATCTGGAAACGTGACATTAAGGAACCTCAAAACTAAACTAACGATTATTAGACATTGGAGCCTTGATTGGAATTAACTGACAATTGTTCCAAACCATTCTTTTCAAATTCAAACACCTTCTTATGCTAATCAACGAAACTCTATAAGTTTGCAACTATTGAAACCTATGAGACTAAACAATCACTCATTCTTCAATATTCACATTTAAGCTAATCTGAATAAGCATTTCAACTTCTGCACCATTTCTAAACTAAAATCACTCACATGCCATTTGAAAATACATCAAGCAATATCATGATTACCCTTAGCAGCTCTAATCCCAGTTCAAGCATGAAACCAACACCCAAAGCAACGATTATTCCCTTTGACCAAGACTGAAGCAACTTTACTGCATTTTCAACTTACTTAAAGCCCTTAATGCAATGTTCCAATAGTCCATAATTTAAATACAACATGAAAAATCAACTAATCAAATAGAAACCTGCTAGACTACAGTATGAAGAAAGACCATTAACACTCTTGAAAGGCAATTTCGAAATTTGCTGAATAAACACAAATATCTAACAATCACTCAAATAGGATATGCTATAGAATTCAGATCTTATTCGAACTTCATACTAAAACATAACTAAACATGCTTGATTTTAATACAAACTTGATTTAAAGTGACTAAAAGTATAAACATCATTGAGAGAAGTAGAGTTGTGGCACAAGTAGAACTACTGCCAAAATTTCAACACTGCCTTTATTCCCATCTTTAAATTGAAGTTTACATCATGAAGGATTTAGAATTTGTACTTGGAATATGAAATGAAAGAAAGCAAGGGAGAGTCAGTAGCCAAGCAGCAAAGCAGCAGAACTCAACAATCAGGAATAACCAATGAAACCAAATTCAGACCCAAGAATGAGGTTAAATAGCTCAGAAAACAACTTTGAATGAGTAGTACCCAACAGACTTTCAATCAATGCTTAAAAAAACTAAAATTCAATCCATCTCAACACTAAATGAACCAGAACTTGCTTCAATAATTCAAAAACTTCAAGATCACAGGAAGTTTAATAGAACAGTCAAATTTTCAGTCGTTTTTCTTTTTTCTGGATTTTTATCTCTCAAAATCTGACTTGTGAAAGAAGAGAAGATGCCTTTATAGGCAAGGCATTAGGGCATCTATATAATGTTCAATTTTGGACATTAGTCCTTCTCTAATTTTTGTTTTTGCTTAAGGGTCCTTTATTTAAATTTCAGAGCTTCAAATCAGTCCCCCTCCCCAGCTTCCCAGAAATTTCCTATTCAGTTACTACAAATTCCCTGACCTAGATTACCTAATTTGACCCTAGGCAGCCTGATTATTACAGCCCCTGCCCAACCTTTATGACCCCTTTAAGTTTCTATACTTACAACTAACCCCCTATAAATCCCTAAAGATTGACAAACAAGACCAATCAAAACAAATAGCATCTAATCAGATCAAAACAAACTCATAAACCCAGAAACTTTGAACAACTTTAAGGTTTGAAAACAGACTTGAAATGAACGAATTTCATAATGAACCCAAGCAAACATGAACTTCATCGGAACCATTTAAGCTAATGAAGACATGCCCAAGCATATTAATAGAAGAATCATCCGCAAAACCAATTTCAATTTAGACTAACATGATTTTAACGGTTTTAAGCACCTAATTTAACTGAGACGACTGCCTGAAATCTCAACAAACCAATAATTAATACTAACAATACTGAAATCTAAATACAAAAACAACAAAAGAAGAGAAGAACAGAAATGAACTAAACTACACCAAGCCAGGTTCTGCAGAACGAAGGTAAACCTAAACATGGAAGAGAAACCTAAAGAAAGAGAAGAAGAACGAAACTCTCAGAACCATAAGGGAATAAAACTATACCTGAGAACAGAATTAAAGGGTCAAATCCCATTGATTTGAAGCCATGGGCCGGAACAGTCTCGAAATGACCGAAAATTGAGACTAATTAGTTGTTCTTGCCAAGAACAACTAATCAAACTGTATTTTCGGCTAGTTCGAAGCTTGAAAACCAATCGAAGGCTTCTGACTTGTTGCAGATTCATAACTTGGGGTCAATGGCAAGGGTTTTGGGAAATCGACCATGAAATCACGATGAAGGAGGGTCAAAGACGAAGAAATTTGATTTTTGAGTGATTTAGGAAAGTTAGGCTTTCGATCTGATATTTTGATCTAACATTCAAGCCAAGCTAGAGGGATTCGATGGTAGCTGGTCAGAGATCTGGAAAGAGGAAGATGAAAGGGTTCTGGGGTGTGAAGATGAGGGTGATTTGAATGGTCGCCACCGACGGAGGTGGCTAAAATTTGAGGGCGGCGTCTCTAGGGTTACTGGCTGGAGACGATGAGATTGAGGGGGGGTCTGAGAGGGGTGGTCGGACAGTTTTATACGGCAGGTGTCACACCTCCTTTTTCCGCGCTCGCGAGGGTGTGTGGGGAGTTTTCTCCAATTAAAGGACAGTCGAAACGGGATTTGTTTGTTTGTTTCAGAGTCGCCACTTGGAATTTTAAGGCGTCCCAAGTCACTGGTTTTAATCCCTGAATCGAGGAGAATATGACTCTGTCTATTTAACAGTCTGCGCACCAGAAATCCGGATAAGGAATTCTGTTAACCCGGGAGAAGGTGTTAGGCATTCCCGAGTTCCGTGGTTCTAGCACGGTCGCTCAACTGTTATATTCGGCTTGATTATTTTTGATTTGTTAAATACATTTTTATTGCATGATTTTATTGTTACCGCTTCTATTTAGATTTAAAGACCCTTCTTTGAATCGAATCACGCGTACGTATATTTGTGTTATAAATTATATTTTTAAAACATGCGGAGTTGTGTCACGCGCACGTGTACACAATAATATAGATAATATTTTTATTAAAATAATCATTTTCGAAATTATGCTTTAAATAAAATCAAGAACATTCGCCCTTTGGTATAATTAAGTAGTGAACATCACATCTCGGGTTTTTATGAAATTAATAATGATATTCTCCGAGAAATCTCTTTTTAGTAAAAATTTGCTCGAAGTTGCGCGAACGCATAATCCGAATCGCCTTTAGAAGTATAATCAAGTCACGCGAACGCATCCTTAATTATGCAAATATTCTTGACAGTAATATAAATTCTCTACAAATGTTTATTGCATCCATCTATTTTTAAATGTAAGAGTCATGAGAAATCACTATTTGAGATGCCTCTAAATTCCTTGAAAAGAATTCACAATTCATTAAGTGTTGACCGCAAATTATATTTTTACGTGTGAATTATATTCCTCAAAAACCATGAGTTTAAAGAGTAAAATAAAATAAAAATAAACAACGTGTGATTAATACTACCATTTTTATGGTAAATACAATATTTATCTACCCAAAAAGCGAATTGCGTATAAAACTTAGGAAAACAATTGATTTAATAAATGAAGTAATATTTTTTTTGAAGAATTTTCATTGTTATATTTGGAGCAAACGCTATTTACACATTTTTGACTTAAAATGTTACAATCTATAAATCCCATCCTTCTTTTACACCACTTGTTTTTAGTCCGAGGTTATAATTGTTTGGTTAATTTTGCTTACGAAGATTGGGTTTGAGATAAATAAACCAATTCTTATATTCTGCCTATGCGAATATTTGCAAACACTAACTCTATATTTTGTAAAAAATCATTGACATTATTTCATATATTAAAAGAAATGAGTTGATCGCGTTCCTAAAATAACTAAGCCATTTGTTATTAAGAAAGAGAACTAATCTACCAATTGATTTAATACTATATTAACCAACTAAAACAAAACTGAAACTTAAACTAATAAAATTTAAATGAGTAAAAGACATCCTTATAATTCCAAACTTCATTTACTTGCCATGTTGAAGCTCTTCACAACATGAGTTTAAAAGATATGTACCTGATATTGGAAGCAAAAGAAAATGAAGATGAAAATCAGCAACAGTAATAACAGTGTAACAGCAACAACTGCCCAGCAACAGTAACAACCCAGTAACAGACCGGTGGAGTAGTAATCCCAAAAACAAAAGCTTTAAGCTTTGAATGAAACAACAACCATTAATACTAATTTCAAACAAAGAAAGAAAGCAGAAGATTTTTTAGTTTTTATTTTTATTTTGAAAGCTTAAATATTTTTCGGAATTTTTCTTTCTCTTTAAATGTTCAGCCCTTTTCTCTCTCTTATTTTCAGATTTGTTTCTCTCTCCCGTTTTTTTTCTCTCTGTCTCGTGTATGTTTCTCTTATATTCTGCCTTGTCTTGTGTTCAAGACTTCATATATATAATCTCATCCCATAAATCTTTTAATCAATTAAAATCAATACTTTTTCTCTACCCAACCCATTATCTTCCCACTCATCCCCATTACATTAAATAAACATATCACACCACCCCATTTCATTTTGTCCCCCATGCCTAACATAAAATAATGCAAGATTCCCCCTTTAAATTAAATCTTGTCCCCCCTTTATATTAAATAATCATATCACCACCCACCCCATTTCATTTTGTCCCCCATGCTTCAAATAAACAATTACAAAATGTACAATTCCTAAACTACCCCTCACGACCTTACTGAAATTACCAAACTACCCCTGAACGTACTACAAATTACCAAACTACCCATCAGCTATAACACATCATTTAATCAAACTTAACCAAAATATAGACAATATGATTAATTTCTAACAATGTTCAAACAACAAATTTCATGAACATGATTTCTTCAACATTTCAACAACAAAGCACATGAACATGATTTCAACAACATTTCAACAACAAATCACATGAACACAAATTGAACAACAAAGAACAACTAAAATTTGATTTGAACAATATTTTAGCAACAAACAATCCTATTTTCGGATTCAACAACTACAACAAACAAGTATATTTAGATTTCTAACTTCAATCATATTGAACTTAAAATCAACCATAACGACATTACAACTAACAATTCCTATATCAAACTTAAACAAGATTATGAGACAAATTCACGAAATAATCATAAATGATAAACAAGAAATCAAACTATACAAAATTCGGATTCAAGATCATCCAAACAAAGTATGAACATGAATGAATCTATTTTAACACAACAAACATGACGGATTAAACGATTAAATCAATATATTTCCTTTAACACAACTAAATTCTTTTTAGACAAATAACAAGATCGACGAATAAACAATTATGAACTTAAGCTTGATCTTAACAATATTAACAATTTCTAACAATACATAAACACATGAAACAAATTGAAGAAACAATTAATTAAACTTCAATTTGTATCTAACAAACATTAAACTAACAAATATTCACTTAAACAACAATACAAACATGAAATAAACATGAAACATAACTAATTAATCTTTCGTTTGAAATCTGAAAAATTAATTTAACAAACAACACATGAGCATGAACTAAAAATTAATTCAAACGATAAACAAAACAAACATTTGCCGATTTTAGATTCGAAAATATCAAAGCAAAATACGGACAAAATAAAACTCAAAAACTGCTAACCGGATCGAAATGAAATATGTACGGACTGTTTCGACGAACCTCGAATGGGAATGAATCTGTCCGGATTCGACGACGAACTCAATGACGAACTCACCTTCCTTGTAAACTTTGACGAACTCAAAACGACGCTCGACGACTTCGACTAAAACGAAGAAGACGGAGGGAAAGGAGCAGCAGTCCGCAGCTTCAACCCAGCTGAAACGAAGGAGAAGTGATGAACGGAAGCAGCTGGAAGTGAAGAAGAAGGTGGAACGGGAAGCAGCTGGTCGACGTTTGGACGCCATGGACGTGAAGCAAAAGCAGCAGCTCGGAGACGGCTTCCATGGCGACGCTCAAGCTGAAGAAGATGAAGAAGAACAGCAGCAGCTGAGGCTTGTTTTGGCCTCAAACTACTTGACGGAAGCAGCTGGCCTCAAGCTCATCCATGGTGGAATGAGCTGGACGACGAGGGCAGCGACGGGCTTGGCCGTGACGAGCAGCGGCGATGGGAGCTTCGAACAACAGCTGACTCGTCGAGGGCTGTGTTCGTTTGGTTGTTTGGTTGAGACACAGAAGCAACATGGTCAGCCATGAGCGTCGAGCTCAAGCTTGAGCTCGACGAGCTTCGTCAATGGCGGATAGGGCTAGGAATTTCGGACGAAGAAGAAGAAGATGAAGACGATGTAGCCATGGGTGGTCGGAGAGCAGCTTTGTTGCTGCGTCAACTGTTGGACGGTGGTCGACGGGCGGACATGGGAGGGTAACTTGGAACTTGAGGAAGAAGAAGAAGATAGGAGGGTGGCGGATGATTTTGCAATTTTAGGGTTTTCTTCATTTTGTTTTGTTTTGTTTTTCTTTTTGTAAAATGTAAGACAAAAGGGGTTTGGGTCTTTTGGGTTATGGACTGGGTCGACCCAGTTCGAAATGGACTGGGTCGTAGGGAAGATTGGGCCATTTTTTGGGCCTGTGGCTTGAAATTGAAGAAGAGGCCCAATTCCGACTTTCCTTATATTTTCGCTCTCTTTTCTTCTTTTATTTCTCTAAAACTAAATTATAAAAATACTTAAACTATTATTAAGAACTAAATTAAGTTATAAAAGCGCAAATTAACTCCAAATAACAATTAACGCACAATTAAGTAATAATTAAGCATAAAATTGTATATTTGGACATTAAATGCTAAAATTGCAAACGATGCCTATTTTTGTAATTTTTAATTTTTGTAAAACAAATTTAATTACTAACAATTGTAGAAATAAATCCTACATGCAAAATGCGACATATTTTTGTATTTTTTATTAATTTAACAAATAAACATGCACAGACAAATACAAATAATTATTCAAAATATCACAAAAATATCACAAAATTGCACACCAAAGAAAAATCATTTTATTTTTGAATTTTTTTGGGAGTAATTCTCATATAGGGCAAAAATCACGTGCTTACAGCTGCCCCTCTTTGCCCGGAGACACGAAGGGTTTTCGTGCAAAGATAAAGCGAGCGATTTTTGCCCATCCGAGTACTCCGTTGAAGCATTTTTTGAAAAAGATTTGACCGAACCTTTGCTTCAAAGGTTTCCTACATATCCTGGGCTAAACAGGAATCAGGTCAATGTAGTTCGGGAAATTTTGGTAGCTGGGACTACCGTGGGACTGCATTGTTACTGTTGTTGCATGCTATTACCACTGCTTACCGATCTCCTTGTTACACCATGCTTAAAAGAAAACAAGAAGCTAGGCTAGAGTACAATTTGTTTTTGTTGCCTTGCTTCCTTGTCTGCTTGCATTTCTTCCGGTGCTTTTCTTCTTTTGACACATGTACTTGAGTTTGTACTGTGACCTCTTGTTGCAACCTTCTGTTTCCGGTGCTGGGGATTTTTATTGTTTCCTGCTAGGGATTCCTATTGTAACCCTCTATTTTATTGTCCTCTGACTTGATCTTGAAATGTATGCCTCTGTTATCTGGGCGGGCTCCCAACATCAACAACAACTTTAAAAATAAGCGTCATTCCTCTCTTCAGGCAGGCTCCTGACTTCAACAACATCTTTGAAAATAAAATCCTATTCGAGGGCGGATGATCCCATTATATCCTATTCGAGGGCGGATGAACCCATTATATCCTATTCGAGGGCGGATGAACCCGAAATATCCTATTCGAGGGCGGATGAACCCAAAATATCCTATTCGAGGGCGGATGAACCCAAAATATCCTATTCGAGGGCGGATGAACCCAACAATATCCTATTCGAGGGCGGATGAACCCAAAATATCCTATTCGAGGGCGGATGAACCCGAAATATCCTATTCGAGGGCGGATGAACCCAAAATATCCCATTCGAGGGCGGATGAACCCAAAATATCCTATTCGAGGGCGGATGAACCTGAAATATCCTATTTGAGGGTGGATGAACCCAAAATATCCCATTCGAGGGCTGATGAACCCATTATATCCTATTCGAGGGCGGATGAACCCAAAATATCCTATTCGAGGGCGGATGAACCCATAATATCCTATTCGAGGGCGGATGAAACCATTATATTCTATTCGAGGGCGGATGAACCCAAAATATCCTATTCGAGGGCGGATGAACCCATAATATATTATTCGAGGGCGGATGAACCTGAAATATCCTATTTGAGGGCGGATGATCCCATTTTCAAAATCTTGGAATTGTCTTACCTCCGACTATTTTTCTTCGAATCGTGTTGTCTTGCTATCTCTTAAAACTTGAATTGATTTCCTCGTTCCTCCGATAAAATTTTCGACAATGGCAGAAAATCTTCTGCCCCAGTTTTGGTGCTTTTCCTTGTTCTCCAGGTGGATGCCTGATTACTAATACTTCAACTGTTCTTCCTTTTTCTCCAGGTGGACGCCTGACTGCTAATACTTCCATTTCTCTTCCTTGTTTCTCCAGGTGGATGCCTGATTGCTGTTTCTTTCATTGCTCTTCCTTGTTCTCCAGGTGGACGCCTGATTGCTAATACTTCCATTACTCATCCTTGTTCTCCAGGTGGACGCCTGACTTCTAATACTTCCGTTGCTCTTCCTTGTTCTCCAGGTGGACGCCTGATTGCTGGGGATAATACCACTGGGGGAGTCTCCTTTCTTTCCCTCCTTCAAATTCAATTTTTTTTTTGTTGTTGTTTTTTTTCTTAACACTGCTGGGGATAAAAGTGTTATCTTCTTGAGATAACTTTGTTGAGGATAACGTTGCTGGGGAATTTTATCCCTTCGAATCGATGCTTCATTCTTCTGGAAGCTGCTGGGGAGGATAATGGCTCTTTGCTTTTCTGAGCACAAATGTCATCTCTTTGTTCTGTCTGCTGGGGATCAACTTCCTCCATTGGAAGCTTATTATGTTGGGGGCAACCCTGGTTCAAAGACCACTTCCTTGATGCTATCTTTATTCTTCCCCAAATGGGTACCTGATTTCCAGAAAATTTTCTAACTGAAAAGAAAATTTTCTGCCCCAGTTTGCATTTTCCCTTATGGTCTTCACTGCCATTCCCTTTACCTGTTTCAAACAAAACAAAATTTGTTAGTTTAAAAAAAACCAGTGGTTGGTTATGATACTCCTACTGGGATGGTTTTTCCCTTTCTCCCTTCCCCACTCTATGTTGTCTAACCCTCTTGGAACTTGGTCAAAAATCTGTCGGGGATGCTCCTACATCTCGATGATCTGCCGGGGGCCCTCTTGGTATTAGGTCCACAATTTTCTCAACTGTTGTTTTCCTGTTTTTCTCCAACTTCCCCTGGAAATTTGGTCCTATTGGGATCTAGGCCCCTTTCATCATTTGGTCTTGCGACCAACTTCTTTTCTCTTTATCGCCTTATCTTTGGCGTGTCCTATTCGCATTTTGCTTTGCATCATTTTGGCAACTGGTAGTAAGCTCTGAAAATCCTTTTCAAAAACAAACTGCTGGGAAGGTAAGTCTTTTAAACCAAGAAATGAAAAAGTGATGATTTCAAAAAATAGAAAAAAGAAGAAGTCTTTCTGAACAAATGCTAGGGAAAAGGAAAGAAAAGAACTTATCTGAATGATATAACCGATTCCAACGATCATGTCGCGCATTCCGGATTAATCAACCCAGTCTATTTGTATCAATCAACCTTCCAGACGGCCTCATGTTGCTGGGGATAAACAGGCACTCAACTCTTTGCCAAATGCGGATCCTTCCCGCCAATCTTGTCTTGTCGCCTCATAGTGCCCTTCGAGGGGTTTTCACTAATAAGACTCTCTCATTTCTCTCAACTCCCGTCGCCTTATGGTGCCTCTGAAGGTTTTCACCGATAAGACTTTCTTATTTTATTTTATTTTTCAGCTGGGGATTGGAGTGCTGCCGATATGACTCTCTCTGTTGGGGATTCTTTCGGCTATCAATTCATTTTCAGCTTATGATCTTCTTCTTTGCTGGGGATCAGAGTGTTATTCCCGACTTCCATTTGAATTGACTTAGCATTTCTCAGATACTGATCGGGAGGTCTTTTTTGGACATTAATAGGGGTTTTTGTGTATGGCTGAAAGTAGAAGGGGGTATCCAAAGTTCAAAAATAATTTTTAGGGGTAAAATAGTACAACTCTTGGAATCAAACTTTCTTGACAAAATTACAAGCGCCAACTTCTGCCCCAGTTTTTTCTTGCTCGGGGATTTTTATTTTGTCATACTATGTTACCTTATGCACACTATGTTACACTATGACCGAGCCGTGAGGCGCCTACGTATCCTTCTTTGAGGAATCAGGTCCAACGTAGTTCCCATTCCTTTGTTTTTTTTCTTGACTTTTCTTTTGTTCTTATTATCTTTACTTTTTTCGTTTTCATTACTGATTCCAAAAGAGGGGTATGAAAGAGTAAATAAGGCTCAAAAGGGGAAGCAAAGGTCAAAGTGTTTGGATAGAAGAAAGAATTGCCTCCGTCATTTCATTCTCTGATAAATGCTAAGTACAAACAAACAACAATTACAATTACCAGAAATCATAATATCTCTTAACTGCGTCAGAATTGATAGCCATGTCGATGCATTTCCCTTCGATATCTGTGGATCATAAAGCGTCATCAGGCTTGCTCTGTTTAGATTGCGATGATCAACACATACCTCGGATTTTCCTTTTTTTTTTTTTTTTGCACCACATTAGCCCACCAATCAGGATATCGAGCGGCCCGAATAACCTTAGTATTCAGCTATTTGGTCACTTCTTCCTTAATCTTCCCACTCACGTTGGTTTTGATCTTCCTGAATTTTGCTGGACGGGGGGTAATGCTGTGTCAGTGGGCAATTTTTGAACCACTAGATTGGTGCTTAAGCCTGGCATGTCGTCGTATGACCATGCAAAATGTTTTGAATTCAGTAAGTGCTTTGATTAGTTCTTCCCTGATGTTTGGTTCCATGTGGATGCTTATCTTAGCTTCCCTGATGTCATCCGCATCCCCTAGATTGACGGCTTCCGTGTCATTTGAGTTGGGCTCTTTTTTTCTTTTTTTTTTTCAAATTGGCTCAACTCTCTGTTAATTTTTCTGAAGGCTTCATCCTTATCGTATTCCGACTTATCATCACAATCTTGTACTATAAGTTCGAAATCAGATTGATTGATTTCTTTTTTAGACTAGGTTGAAGATCCGTCGTGCATGCCATGTCATTAGAACCAGTAGAAAGAGAACTGTTCAGAAGAGAAAAATAAGAAGAAAAATTAAAACAAAATAAGGAATGAGGAAAAAAACTTTCACTTTATTAAAATACGGGAATAGCAAGGTTTCACACTTTGGCGAGCACAAGAAAGATTTGGATTACAACCCTGGAATAATCCAGACAACAAAAAAGAAAATCAGAGCCCACTACCAAGACTCCCTTCGTATAGGAAGAGGAGTAGCCATTCAATTGTTGATTTTTGCTTTCAACCCCACAAACTGTACATCTGCCTCATTGGACCCTTTTCCCAACACCATAACTGGCTTGTCATCCACCTTTTCCAACTATACCACCGTTTTCCCACTGGTTAACATTTCTTTTGAACCGACACGGATCATCATCACTGTTTGTGAGGGTTTCTTTAGCTTCCCTCCTTCGTGCATTAGCTCAATCATGTGGGTTTCAAGGTGTGTCGGCAACGGGTTCTGCTTGATGTTGGGTGCCTCTGGTGTCTGAACCTCAATCTTGTCGGTGTCAATAAGATTTTGTACTGCATGTTTCAACTTCCAACATTTCTCGGTATCATGTCCGGGAGCCCCCGAACAATACTCACAGCTTACCGAGTGGTCCATATTTTTGGGAAAGGGATTTGGCAATATGGGCTCGACAGGACTCAACAAGCCTAACTGCCTTAATTTGTGGAACACGGCAGTATAGGTTTCCCCAACTCAGTGAATGTTCTTTGTATTTTTTCATTTCTGAAAGCCTGATTTCCCCGGAAACCTGCCCTTGGAGGGTTCTTGTAGGCTCTTGGTGGTAAATAGGTGTTTTGCAGTGGTGTATGTGTGTTCTGGGGAGCCGGCGCGCGCCATTGCAAGCGAACCGGAGGCTGAGTGTATGTTTAGGCTTGGTTAATGGAAGAATGGGGCTCTGAAGGGTGATAGTAGTGTTGGGATGAATTGTGGTGGTAAGTTGATTGGCGAGGTCGTTGTTGATTATAGTAAGGCGATGAACCTCTGGGTCCCGACCAAATTCCTGAATCAACTACCGCTGCTTCCTCTCTCTTCTTTCTTCCAATTTCTCCTACCCCGCCTTGAATAGCTTGAGTAGCTGCCTTAATTGCTGAATAGCTCATAATTTTATTTGTCTTGAGGCCTTCTTCCACCATACCTCCCATCTTCACTACCTCGTTGAATGATTTCCCAACCGCTGAAACCAAATGGGCATAGTAAGTTGGTTCCAAGGCTTGGAGGAAGTAGTCTACCATTTCACTCTCCTTCATAGGAGGATCCACTCTTGCTGCTTGTTCTCTCCACCGGAAGCCGTACTCTCTGAAACTTTCATTGTGTTTCTTCTCAAATTTTGTCAAAGATAGTCGATCTGGGATGATTTCCAGATTGTATTGGAAATGGTGTGCGAATGCCTGTGCTAGGTCATCCCAGGTGTACCATCTCCCATGGTCCTGGCGTGTATACCACTCCAAAGCTGATCCGCTTAAACTTTGACTGAAGTAAGCCATCAATAATTTGTCTTTTCCTCCAGCTCCTCGCATCTTGCTGCAGAAACCCCTTAAGTGGGCTACTGGGTCGCCGTGCCCATTGTATAGGTCAAATTTAGGCATCTTGAAACCAACTGGTAATTGTACATTTGGGAACAAGCACAAATCCTTGTATGCTACACTGACTTGCCCACCTAACCCTCGCATGTCTCGGAACGATTGTTCTAGACTTTTGACCTTCCTGAACATCTCTTCTTGTTCAGCATTTTTGGCTGGCTTGTCACTTTCGGTTGGGAGGTCAAAACGAGGAGCAGTTGAATGGATTTCGGAGGCTTTGAGGGTGGGCTCCGGGGGGTAATATTGGTTGTCCTGGGCCTGGAATGTAGGCTCACTAGGAGATTTGTGGAATGTAGCCGGGGGAGGTGCTACGAAAACAGGAGTCACAGGTGGAGGAAAGTATGAAACTGGTTTCGGAGGTGGAGACTGCGGTGTCTGAGAGGTGGTTCCTTGGTAGTGTTGGTAAATGGAGAAATTTGGGGATAATTCAGTGGTAATATTATCCTGAGTTTGGGTCATTGATGGAGCAGGGTTAGTTGGGTAAGATGGGGGTAACTGTCCTGTAGACTAGGCTTGGTACATCTCAGCCATTTGCTGCTTGAGTTTAAACATCGCTTCTTTCATTTTCCCGACATCCATCTCCTCTAGCTCAATACCTGTGTCAACATCTGGGATAAACATACTTTCGGGTATTGGTCCTTTTGATCTCGTGTGATAATGATAATATGCCAGTATACTCTTTAGAGAAACTAACTGCTTGAATTCTGAAAATGAACAAACTTGTTAGTTTTGAGAATTTAACACATATATAATTACACGTTGAGATGCAATGCTCCTAGACAAATATCCCCTTTCTATTATGCATTTGCTCGACTGCTTGTGTCGTCCCAGCTTTCTTGAAAATTTTATTCACTTTTATTTTATTTTATTTTCTTATATATATTTTATTGTGGTGGTCGAATCTTATAGAGATCGCCTACGTATCATGCCCTCGCATGAATCAGACCTTGCGTAGTTCGGACCAATAAAAGATAAGCAATACTAATCATTTTTTTTTCAATTTTCATATTGGGTTTCAAAGGTTTAAAAATGACCTACAAACTTGAAAATCAAACGACCCACATATTATAATCAAAAGTTTTACAAACTCCAAAACAAACGGCCAGCTTCCTTTCTCCGTTTGACAAATGCAACCAAACGGCTATTTTTGCAAATGTGGCCCCTTCCAAATTTTGAGGCCGGAGAGGATTATTTTATGACACTTTACAAACTTGTTCATTCTTTTACGAAAATAGCCTTTCGACAACTGAAAGATATTCTAAGGCTATTTCGGCAAGAACGGTTTAAGACGCGGCCGAAGCTGGCTTGACTTATTTTTGACTAAAAAAATTCAAATGGTATTCACCTGACCGCTGACTCTTTTTTTTTTTAAATTATAATGAAAACGTGGTGTTGCAATCACGGCCCTTCAGAGCCTCGAGGACGAAGATTTTTTAAGGCTGTGTGGGTCAACTGGACCAAAATCCTAACCATGACCCAAAAGGTGGCTGTTTATGCAAAGTCAGCCTTCCGGCGTCCCTTTCGGGAACATTCGACTATGTCTTGATAAAAGAGCGTCACCCGACTTCAAAATTAAAATTTGACATATTTTTTTTGTTGCTATTTTTTTTTTAGCAAAAAGTGGAGGCTGGACACTGCCCGACTTATTTACGACAAAATTAAAATTTTGACACGTTTTTTATTTATTTATTGGTTTTTGGCTTATTTTAACAAAAAGGGGGGTTGGACCCGATGAGGGTTGCCTACGTATCTCACATCCGGTGAGAATCAAACCCGCGTAGTTCGGGCAGGTCATGAATAAAGTAAGTAAACTAATTTTAAATTATTATTATTTTGAATTTGTAAAAGAACTGCTTTGAAAGAAGAAATGAAGTATATATATTTTTTTTGAATTTTTGATTGATTTTCTTTTTGAAAGAAAGACTTCTAAGAATTCGTTTTCTTTTGATTTGAACTTTGAGAATTTCAAAAGTAAAAGGAAGATTTGTTTTTTGTTTTTTCTTATTCTAAGAAGAAAGAAAATATTTTTTTTGGAATTTTACCTTTAATAAATGAAATGCTTTCTAAAAAAAAATATTTTTTTTTGAATTTTGAAATTTCTTTTCAATTTTTAAAGAAGAAGGAAAATATTTTCGAATTTGTTTTATTTTATTATATATATATATATATTTTAATAATTAAAAAGACTTTCTTAAAGAAGTCAATAATGGAAATATTTTTGGATTTTTTATTTTGAAAATTGGGAGTCTAAAAAAAACTTTTCTAGACTTTTTGGCAGGACAAATATTTTTGCAACAAATAAAGATATATATACATTTTTGGAAATAAAGAAAAACTTTTTGGATTTATTTTATATATATATATATATATTTGCAACAAATAATAAAACCACTTTCAACGCGACTCTTTTTATTTTATTATTTTGAATTTTTCAGAAACGAATAAAAAAAAACTATTTTAAAAGTAAGACTCTTTTTCATTGTCATTTTCAGGAGAAGACAAACTATTTTCCTTTATATATATATTTTATTTTTTTTATTTTTTTTTTTTTGAAAAATAAGACAGAACAACGATTTTTTTTTCTTTATATTTTTTCTTTGGTTTTAATAAAACAAACTAATAAGACATTTTTTTTCATTTTCTCAAAATTTCGGCAGAGTTTTGACAGTATTTGGGCATTGTTTTTTTTTTCAAAAATAAACAGTCAATTCCCTAACCGCTATTTCTTTTTTTCAATTTTAAAATATTATTCATGATATTCAAAAGTCAGTCAACACACAAATCCGGATCAAATAAATGCGCAAGTAGCAGCAAGTAAGATGCATCAGGATGGTCATTTTTTTGGTACACCTGTCCTAGACAGACCCAACCCCTGTGTTGAGTCTCCAAAGTCAAATGCACGTGATGCAAACAATCGCTCCTACTAGGGATCCGGCATGAAGCTGAGTTATTCTAAGTGAAAAAACCTGAGGCATATTGATCTAGCCCTGGCTTACCCAAACGGACAGTTTGAGCCGAAGCGGGGGCAACGTACCGGGAGCACGAAAGTCTACCCGGCCTAGTTACTTGTCCCAACTTCGTCTTATTTGGTATGACTTTAACAGAAAGGTGGGCCACGCGCACGTGTGCACCATAAATTTAGAAGACTCAGAAAGAAGGGGGTTTCGTAGCAGTTGTATATATTCATAATTCAAATAATATTAAAGCGGTAAAAGTGTCATTTAGCACATTGGGCATATATCATGTAAAAAAATCAGATAATAAATAAAGCCAACTATAACAATTATTTTAAGCTCGAATTCTTGAACCCTGAACCAGTGGTTCTGGGTTAAGTCCCCAGCAGAGTCGCCAGAGCTGTCACACCTCCTTTTTCCGCGCCCGCGAGGGTGTGTGGGGAGTTTTCTCCAATTAAAGGACAGTCGAAACGGGATTTGTTTGTTTGTTTCAGAGTCGCCACTTGGAATTTTAAGGCGTCCCAAGTCACCGGTTTTAATCCCTGAATCGAGGAGAATATGACTCTGTCTATTTAACAGTCTGCGCACCAGAAATCCGGATAAGGAATTCTGTTAACCCGGGAGAAGGTGTTAGGCATTCCCGAGTTCCGTGGTTCTAGCACGGTCGCTCAACTGTTATATTCGGCTTGATTATTTTTGATTTGTTAAATACATTTTTATTGCATGATTTTATTGTTACCGCTTCTATTTAGATTTAAAGACCCTTCTTTGAATCGAATCACGCGTACGTATATTTGTGTTATAAATTATATTTTTAAAACATGCGGAGTTGTGTCACGCGCACGTGTACACAATAATATAGATAATATTTTTATTAAAATAATCATTTTCGAAATTATGCTTTAAATAAAATCAAGAACATTCGCCCTTTGGTATAATTAAGTAGTGAACATCACATCTCGGGTTTTTATGAAATTAATAATGATATTCTCCGAGAAATCTCTTTTTAGTAAAAATTTGCTCGAAGTTGCGCGAACGCATAATCCGAATCGCCTTTAGAAGTATAATCAAGTCACGCGAACGCATCCTTAATTATGCAAATATTCTTGACAGTAATATAAATTCTCTACAAATGTTTATTGCATCCATCTATTTTTAAATGTAAGAGTCATGAGAAATCACTATTTGAGATGCCTCTAAATTCCTTGAAAAGAATTCACAATTCATTAAGTGTTGACCGCAAATTATATTTTTACGTGTGAATTATATTCCTCAAAAACCATGAGTTTAAAGAGTAAAATAAAATAAAAATAAACAACGTGTGATTAATACTACCATTTTTATGGTAAATACAATATTTATCTACCCAAAAAGCGAATTGCGTATAAAACTTAGGAAAACAATTGATTTAATAAATGAAGTAATATTTTTTTTGAAGAATTTTCATTGTTATATTTGGAGCAAACGCTATTTACACATTTTTTGACTTAAAATGTTACAATCTATAAATCCCATCCTTCTTTTACACCACTTGTTTTTAGTCCGAGGTTATAATTGTTTGGTTAATTTTGCTTACGAAGATTGAGTTTGAGATAAATAAACCAATTCTTATATTCTGCCTATGTGAATACTTTGCAAAAACTAACTCTATATTTTGTAAAAAATCATTGACATTATTTCATATATTAAAAGAAATGAGTTGATCGCGTTCCTAAAATAACTAAGCCATTTGTTATTAAGAAAGAGAACTAATCTACCAATTGATTTAATACTATATTAACCAACTAAAACAAAACTGAAACTTAAACTAATAAAATTTAAATGAGTAAAAGACATCCTTATAATTCCAAACTTCATTTACTTGCCATGTTGAAGCTCTTCACAACATGAGTTTAAAAGATATGTACCTGATATTGGAAGCAAAAGAAAATGAAGATGAAAATCAGCAACAGTAATAACAGTGTAACAGCAACAACTGCCCAGCAACAGTAACAACCCAGTAACAGACCGGTGGAGTAGTAATCCCAAAAACAAAAGCTTTAAGCTTTGAATGAAACAACAACCATTAATACTAATTTCAAACAAAGAAAGAAAGCAGAAGATTTTTTAGTTTTTTTTATTTGAAAGCTTAAATATTTTTCGGAATTTTCTATCTTTTAAATGTTCAGCCCTTTTCTCTCTCTTATTTTCAGATTTGTTTCTCTCTCCCGTTTTTTTTCTCTCTGTCTCGTGTATGTTTCTCTTATATTCTGCCTTGTCTTGTGTTCAAGACTTCATATATATAATCTCATCCCATAAATCTTTTAATCAATTAAAATCAATACTTTTTCTCTACCCAACCCATTATCTTCCCACTCATCCCCATTACATTAAATAAACATATCACACCACCCCATTTCATTTTGTCCCCCATGCCTAACATAAAATAATGCAAGATTCCCCCTTTAAATTAAATCTTGTCCCCCCTTTATATTAAATAATCATATCACCACCCACCCCATTTCATTTTGTCCCCCATGCTTCAAATAAACAATTACAAAATGTACAATTCCTAAACTACCCCTCACAACCTTACTGAAATTACCAAACTACCCCTGAACGTACTACAAATTACCAAACTACCCATCAGCTATAACACATCATTTAATCAAACTTAACCAAAATATAGACAATATGATTAATTTCTAACAATGTTCAAACAACAAATTTCATGAACATGATTTCTTCAACATTTCAACAACAAAGCACATGAACATGATTTCAACAACATTTCAACAACAAATCACATGAACACAAATTGAACAACAAAGAACAACTAAAATTTGATTTGAACAATATTTTAGCAACAAACAATCCTATTTTCGGATTCAACAACTACAACAAACAAGTATATTTAGATTTCTAACTTCAATCATATTGAACTTAAAATCAACCATAACGACATTACAACTAACAATTCCTATATCAAACTTAAACAAGATTATGAGACAAATTCACGAAATAATCATAAATGATAAACAAGAAATCAAACTATACAAAATTCGGATTCAAGATCATCCAAACAAAGTATGAACATGAATGAATCTATTTTAACACAACAAACATGACGGATTAAACGATTAAATCAATATATTTCCTTTAACACAACTAAATTCTTTTTAGACAAATAACAAGATCGACGAATAAACAATTATGAACTTAAGCTTGATCTTAACAATATTAACAATTTCTAACAATACATAAACACATGAAACAAATTGAAGAAACAATTAATTAAACTTCAATTTGTATCTAACAAACATTAAACTAACAAATATTCACTTAAACAACAATACAAACATGAAATAAACATGAAACATAACTAATTAATCTTTCGTTTGAAATCTGAAAAATTAATTTAACAAACAACACATGAGCATGAACTAAAAATTAATTCAAACGATAAACAAAACAAACATTTGCCGATTTTAGATTCGAAAATATCAAAGCAAAATACGGACAAAATAAAACTCAAAAACTACTAACCGGATCGAAATGAAATATGTACGGACTGTTTCAACGAACCTCGAATGGGAATGAATCTGTCCGGATTCGACGACGAACTCAATGACGAACTCACCTTCCTTGTAAACTTTGACGAACTCAAAACGACGCTCGACGACTTCGACTAAAACGAAGAAGACGGAGGGAAAGGAGCAGCAGTCCGCAGCTTCAACCCAGCTGAAACGAAGGAGAAGTGATGAACGGAAGCAGCTGGAAGTGAAGAAGAAGGTGGAACGGGAAGCAGCTGGTCGACGTTTGGACGCCATGGACGTGAAGCAAAAGCAGCAGCTCGGAGACGGCTTCCATGGCGACGCTCAAGCTGAAGAAGACGAAGAAGAACAGCAGCAGCTGAGGCTTGTTTTGGCCTCAAACTACTCGACGGAAGCAGCTGGCCTCAAGCTCATCCATGGCAGAATGAGCTGGACGACGAGGGCAGCGACGGGCTTGGCCGTGACGAGTAGCGGCGATGGGAGCTTCGAACAACAGCTGACTCGTCGAGGGCTGTGTTCGTTTGGTTGTTTGGTTGAGACACAGAAGCAACATGGTCAGCCATGAGCGTCGAGCTCAAGCTTGAGCTCGACGAGCTTCGTCAATGGCGGATAGGGCTAGGAATTTCGGACGAAGAAGAAGAAGATGAAGACGATGTAGCCATGGGTGGTCGGAGAGCAGCTTTGTTGCTGCGTCAACTGTTGGACGGTGGTCGACGGGCGGACATGGGAGGGTAACTTGGAACTTGAGGAAGAAGAAGAAGATAGGAGGGTGGCGGGTGATTTTGCAATTTTTAGGGTTTTCTTCATTTTGTTTTGTTTTGTTTTTCTTTTTGTAAAATGTAAGACAAAAGGGGTTTGGGTCTTTTGGGTTATGGACTGGGTCGACCCAGTTCGAAATGGACTGGGTCGTAGGGAAGATTGGGCCATTTTTTGGGCCTGTGGCTTGAAATTGAAGAAGAGGCCCAATTCCGACTTTCCTTATATTTTCGCTCTCTTTTCTTCTTTTATTTCTCTAAAACTAAATTATAAAAATACTTAAACTATTATTAAGAACTAAATTAAGTTATAAAAGCGCAAATTAACTCCAAATAACAATTAACGCACAATTAAGTAATAATTAAGCATAAAATTGTATATTTGGACATTAAATGCTAAAATTGCAAACGATGCCTATTTTTGTAATTTTTAATTTTTGTAAAACAAATTTAATTACTAACAATTGTAGAAATAAATCCTACATGCAAAATGCGACATATTTTTGTATTTTTTATTAATTTAACAAATAAACATGCACAGACAAATACAAATAATTATTCAAAATATCACAAAAATATCACAAAATTGCACACCAAAGAAAAATCATTTTATTTTTGAATTTTTTTTTGGGAGTAATTCTCATATAAGGCAAAAATCACGTGCTTACAGCAGGGGATGCAGTTCTGAGCCATTCGATCAAGGGGATATCAACGACTCAGATTCAAGGTCATCAAAACATGGTCGTTTGGTCTTGAGTGGGGGCAGACCAGGTAGGTGCGGGTTTGGGCTGGGTTTAGACAGGTATTGGAGGGGAAATTGGTTTGGGCTGGAAAATTTCTGCCCAAAAGCCTATCCCTCTAATTCCTTTTTCTTTTTTTTTTGGTTTCAAAATTAATTCTTTTTCTTTTCTTCTTTTTTCCAAAAAAAAATTAAAACTAAAATCCTAAATTGAGTTATAAAACCAAATTAACTTATCAAAAATACTAACTAATCCTAAATAATTACCATAATTAATAAACTAAAGAAAAACTACTCAAAATCAAAATCAAAATTAAAAGGTGCAAAATAACTATTTTATGTGATTTTCCTCTTTTTATAAAATAACTTAATTACTTAATTAATCCTAAAATGTTGAATTAAATCCTAAATGAAAAACACACACATTTTTTGTATTTTTCATTAACTAAATAAAATAAACGTGCACAGACAAATGCAAACAATTGACAGAAAAATCCTATGAAAAATCTAACAAAAATTGCAAATAATGGGACAAATTTATTTTTCTTGAATTTATGGGAGTAATTCATGTAGGGCAAAAATCACGTGCTCATAGCTGCCCCTCTTTGCTCGGAAACATGAAGAGTTTTCATGCAAAGAAAAAGTAAGCGGATACGAGCGATTTTTGCCCGTTTGAATACTCCGTGGGAATCATTTTTGAAATATTTGACCGCACCCTGCTTCTGAGGTTGCCTATATATCCTTGGCTATAAAGGAATCAGGTCAGTGTAGTTCGGGAAATTTTGGTAGTTGGGACTACCATGAGCTGTGATTTCACTGCTGCTGCTGCTACTGCCTACTGAACCCCTTATTACACCATGTCAAAATAAAAGAAGCTAGACTAAACTATGATCTATGAGTTACAAGAAATCCTATCTATATCTTCAAATTTGATCTTGCAGCTCTTGTTGCCATGTTGACTTGTATTCTCCCTGTGAAATTCCTTTGTTGTCGACTGGAATTATAATCTGAGCTGCTTTCCCTTTCTTTAGGTGGTCGCCTGACTGCTGAACTTGAACTGTATTCCCGTGCTCTCCAAGTGGCGCCTGATTATAATGCTTGAACTGTATTCCCTTACTTTCCAGGTGGGCGCCTGATTGCCGAAACTTTAACTGTATTCCCGTGCTTTTCAGGTGGACGCCTGATTGCCGAAACTTGAACTATATTCCCGTGCTCTCCAGGTGGGTGCCTAATTGCTGAATTTGAACTGTATTCTCGTGCTTTCCAGGTGGGCACCTGATTACCAAACTTGAACTGTATTCCCGTGCTCTCTAGGTAGACGTCTG
Organism: Nicotiana sylvestris; assembly: GCF_000393655.2. Lineage (NCBI taxonomy): Eukaryota > Viridiplantae > Streptophyta > Magnoliopsida > Solanales > Solanaceae > Nicotiana > Nicotiana sylvestris. The sequence goes on from NC_091064.1 coordinate 51,261,475, forward strand.
ATTGCCAAAACTTTAACTGTATTCCTGTGCTCTCCAGGTGGGCGCCTGTGTAAAGCCCCAGAAAATTTTGCTTAGTAATTTAAGATTTCGTGGTGCCAAGGTAGGCTAAATATTTTATCTTGCATACAAATGAGGATTAAGAATATTATGGATATCAATTGGATATATTAATAAGTGTATAAGTCATATTAGAAGTGAATTGGGGTCTAAGGAGAGGCCTAAGTCTAAGCCAAGTTGAAATATTTCATAATAGACGAAAGTTACAAATGAGTGCGCACAAGAGCTCACTTTTGACAGTTATATCTCCAGTTATATAAGGATTTGTGTGATGCACAGCCTATCAAATAAAAGGTCTTTGAGTTTAAATTCCAACGCTTCAAACCATTCGTCATTCGAACATTCCTACACAAAGTTATGACCAAATTACCAAAGCAGCGCAGAAATTTGCACTACCACGGCGCCCCATGCGGTGCCCGGCACGCCAGTAGTAATTCCAGTATGGTCCGAAATTTCATTTCCAGACACATTTTGCACAGACGCCCCGTGCCCCACGGCGCGGCAGTACAAAAAAATGGGTTTTTGAGACCCGGACCTCATTTTATTTAACTCGATGGAGGGTTTATTTTTGGGTATTTTCTGAGCATTTCTAGAGTGAGAGAGAGAGAGGGGTTTTAAAGAGGGAAAGCTCTCCCCATCAAATTACTCCACCAAAATCTTGCTAAATCCTTGAAGATAATCAAGTGAAGGCCCCTAGGTCTTCATCCTTGAGGTAAGATTCTATACCCTAACCCTTAATTTTGAATTTCAGCTAAAGACATATTTATCAAGAAAGTTTGTGGGTATTGGAGTTGTTATCTTGTTTGCATGTGTTGTCAAAAGGTGTAGGAACATGGTTGAGCTAAAAATAGAAATGTATGGGTTGTGAGTTGATGAAATCCTCTATTAAAGGACCATAACGATTTAACACTCATATGATGTTTGATAAAGTGCTCAAATGAGCTAGAATTATGAATATCTTCCTAATTTGTGTTCAATTTTGTTATGTCTCGAAGTAGATGGGCATTGCTAGAATTTCCGGAATGCTGTAGTAAATTAAGGAAAAGCTCTTTGAGGTATGTATGGCTAAAACCCCCTTTTATTAGAAATTGAGCTTCGTTGGCATTTACGAAAGTGTGGTAAGAGCTGAATTGATTAGTATATTGATTGTTATTACGCATTAATTGATTTGCAACTATCTACACATATACGTGAAGGTTGTGCCTCAATGTGAGTAATGTACCATTCTTGATAATTAGAGAAGTATGAAGAATACAATTATGCGTTGAAATGCTTAGGCTGCAAGCCAAGATCGAAACGGACAATTATTCATGCTAGCTATGTGCTCACTTACTTGTGATTGCAACTTGAATTTATTTTATTTTTTTCTTTTTGTATATGTCTATGATCACAACTTGTAAGATGAATATTGAAAATGGAAACGAGGTGATAATGGTGGCCCTGAGTGCCTCGGGATTGATATGATATATGTGAAATAAAGATTCTGACGTGATGACTAATGAGAAAGGGATAATGCCTAGATAAGGTGACCTAGCCGATCAGGCCGAGATCGGACACTATGCCACACACATAGTGGTAATGTGCTGATATTGAATTCCGAATAAGGGAAATGAAATATTGATTGAGATATATGCCTCCAATGAGGTGACCTAGCCGGTCGGGTCGTGATCGGACTCCGCTTAAGATAGCGGTGGCATTGAGAACAGTGATGAACATATGAAAGAGATGCCCCAAACTGAGTTTTGGAAATTATATGAAGGATTACATGAATTGCAAATTTGATTTACTCACGTGACTTACTTGTACTTGCTTGATAGTTCTTTCTAGTAAAATGGTGTTTAGTTATACATACTAGTGCTATTCGATGGCACTAACGTCCCTTTTGCCGGGGGCGCTACATTTTTTTTATGAATGTAGGTGGCTCTATTGCTGATAGTGCCGATCGCGCATAGCGGAGTACCTTCTTCTCAAAGTCTTGGTGAGCCCCTTTCTCCTTCAAGGGGTTACATTGTACATCTTCTTATTTTGGACTTTCACTTTTGAGGTATAGCCGGGGCCTTGTTGCCGGCATTGTTATCACGTCTTTTGTATTCTTAGAGGCTCTGTAGACGTTTGTGTGGGTTATGTATGGGTACTGGATAGGTCAATGGACCATGTTGTAACCTTGTACTCTTGCTTTCTTCTACACTATAACTTGTATGGAACCTTGGAAGTTCAACCACGTTTTAAATGTTGTGATATAAAATGTACTAAGATGTTGAATGTACTATCTTTTCTAGTTTAAATAAAGGTAAGCATGACTTCCTTATTCTTATTGAGTTGGGTAGATAATAGTTGATAAGGCTTGCTCAGTTGGGTTCACTCGATTGAGCGCCGGTCGCGCTCCTCGGTTTTGGGGCGTGACAAACTTGGTATCAGAGCCTAAGGTTTTAAAGTGTCCTAGGATGTCTCGGAGCCGTGTCTAGTAGAGTCCTTCTTATCGGTGTGTTGTCGACCACATCTATAATTTGGAGGCTACATGGACATTTAAGAATGTTACCCTTCTTCAACACTCCAGATCGTGCGATAAAGCTTGACTATAAGATTGTCTTCTAACTCGTGCATTGAGATTTGGGATAAGTTTAAACACTCTTTCGTCTATTTCAAGTAATGTTGTCATATGGAATGACCAATGGGAAAGGCCTGAATATTAATGAGATGGCACGTGTATCATGTTGAACAAATTGTACGGATATATGAGATACGTACATAGTACCAGAAGCATACTTTATATGAGAAAAGTGTTTAAATTGATCACCCATCTCTAAAGAGACATTGACTTGATAAATAAGACGCGAGCTTATATGGCACCTGTTGATAGTGTGGGAAGCATGTATATGATCCTAAGGTGTAAAAAAAAATTTGTTATATAAGCATGTGATATATGTAAGGCATGATCAGGAGAGTAATGACAAACATGTAGGTCTCTAATGGGAGACAAGATGTCATGAAATGAGAGACAATTAAACACATAATGAGAAGACCCTTATGCTATGAATGTTATAAGAATCCCATAAGTGTATGAAGTTGTGTTACACTCATAAAGGATATTGGCATGGGGAATTGGAATCCCAAGTCCACGTGGCTGAATAAGAGTAGAGAACTTATGAGGTTAATACAATACTGACTCCAATCTCCCTAATAGTTAAACATATATGTGAGGGATAGAGATATGAAACATATGTCCATGAAGTTGCTAAATTCAAGACTTGTGTCAAAATCCGGGGCATTCGCCCTAAGTGGGGGAGGAAGGGCCATAGTAAGGCCACTTAAATACAATGAAACAAGAGTAAGACCATGTAGCTATGATGTTTGAATATTTTGTTGAAGACATGCGTAGTCTAGAAAGGTGATAATGGATAACGTGATTATCTGAAAGGATATGCTAATGATAGACCACTAGTACCCAAAAAAATGGAAGGTTAAGGAAGGTAAATTCTTCATACATGGCAATGTGAATGATAGGGTCAACGATCCTAGAAATTAAGAGTATGTTGTAAAGGGATTTTATACTTGTTATAGGGTTAGGAACAATGGAACCTAAGGAAGTACTATAGGCCAAATATGGAAGGTTGCGAGTTTTTAGAATGGGTTAATCATAGATCTGTGATTTAACCAAAGTACCAAGGCGTTAAGAAAGGCGAAACGAGTGGGAGAAGTAAATGTGATGCTATAATAACCCAAGAGGGTATTTGGGCTTGATGGAGAGCCTCTAAAGAATCTTACAAGCAAAGAAGTGTTAAGTGATATGACGATGAACACACTTTCCCAAGAATATCCTAACAAGAGTTAAGAGGTGAGCGGGTTAAAAAAAAAGTTAAGGAAAAAGACCATGTAACTTGTGTTAGAGTGCGTGGCTATTCACTAGCTAGGAATAATGAGGCGAGAAGAAATAAGAAGAAAATCTATAAATTGAGATGTCCATGGTTATCGCAAAATAGTTCGTATCAGAATGGTGGACTCGCCTGGAGCACAAGTGTTAATAGAAGGTATAAAGGACTAACCATAATGTTACCGACTTGGGTAACACTGAATATCAACTAAAGTATTTAGAGGGAGTTCATGTCTACATATTACAATGGAAAGTGAGACTACTGGTGGTGAAATAGTGGCGTGATAAACTCAACAAACCAGACACAATGATACCATGAGTCCATGGGGTGCAGACAAGTGCGTGGCACAATAAGGCTATCTATTATGTATTATAGCAAAATGGAATGGGAATGAATGTCCCAATCACAAAGAAAAGATAGTACTAATGTATTGGCTAGACCGAAAGGGAGAATAAAAAAAGGCAAAACAACACAATCTACCCAAAGAACAAAGGGAAATGTTTGAAATGTAGTGAGAGAGGATGAACACTTGTTACGAATCAAACATGTTTAACAAGATAGCTCTTATGACACAATACCAACAAACACTATTAGTAGCTACAATATTCGGAATAAGGTGAATTACTTATTGAGGATGGAGTAATTCTTACACTTAGAAGTAAAACAAGAAGTTTTTGCTGAAGAATTTAGGAATATTTCAAGTTATTATTCGGGCCAGTGCTCTTTCTGAGTTGAATGTGTACTAAGGTTGTTGATACATATTTTGGGAAGTATTTAACAGTATGGAGGGATCATGAGAATGTTCACAAAGGAAGTGGAGTGGTTTCTTAAATCCTATAAGGCACACAAGGAGGAAAGAGGTTGACTAGGAAAGGTCTGAGCACAATGTTACATTACATTTGATGTAATGTCGTGCATGTTGATGATATTAAGGTGTATGCGCAGGCTAGAAGATGTATTCCTTTGAAATAGAGGGTTCTATAAGAAAACTCATCCAGTAATATCTTTGTTGAGAATTTGGAAGAGCAAGTTGCAAGTACTCACATAAGATTGTAACCATATTAAGAAAATTATTGAAGAACTCAAATCCTAGGAGGTCATATGTAAGAGAAATGTCACATAGATGGTCCACTATTGATGCAACATGGCCAGGTGATCGCTTATGCTTCAAGGCAACCCAAGAATCATGAAAGGAACTATTCAACACATGACTTATAACTTGCGGCGGTAGTTTTGTATAAAGATTCGGTGACATTATGTGTATGGGGTCCACGTTGATGTATTTATGAACTACAAGAGCCTTCAATATATTTTTTTTTAAAAACAAAAGGATTTGAATCTAAGACAGAGAGGATGGCTCGGGTTATACAAGGACTATGACATCGACATTCTCTATCACCCGGGAAAGGCTAATGTCATGGAAGATGCACTTAGTCAAAAATCTATGGGGAGTTTGGCTCATTTGGGGGAATATCAGAGGCCATTAGCCAGGGAGGTTTACCAGTTGTCCAGTTTGAGAGTTTGCCTTGCGGACTCTAGTGAAGGAGGGGTAATTATACAGAATAGGGCCGAATCATCGCTTGTAGCGGAGGTGAAGGAAAAACAATTCAACGATCCATTGTTAGCACAATTGAAAGAGGGGATTCACAAACACAATACCACAGCTTTTTCCTTTGGCATGAATGATGGTACTCTACGGTACCAAGACCGCCTATGTGTTCCTGATATCGACGGTCTTCGGGAAAGGATCATGGTCGAAGCTCACACATCCAGGTATTCTGTGCACCCCGGTTCTACAAAAATGTATCATGATCTCAAGAAAATTTATTGGTGGAACAACATGAAGAGGGGTGTGGCGGATTTTGTAGCAAATGTCCAAATTGTCAACAAGTGAAGGCCGAACATCAAAGGCCCGGTGGATTGACTCAAAGCATAGAAATTCCAATGTGGAAATGGGAGATGATCAATATGGATTTTGTAGTAGGGCTACCGCGCACTCTGCGCAGGTTTGACTCAACTTGGGTGATTGTTGATCGACTCACAAAATCAGCGCACTTCTTGCCAGTTAAATCTACCGACATAGTGGAACAGTATGCTCAGTTGTATATCAAAGAAATAGTCAGGTTGCATGACACTCCAGCCTCAATCATTTCAGATCGAGGGGCTCAGTTTACAGCCTACTTTTGAAAGAAGTTTCAGCAAGGTTTGGGTACGCAGGTAAACCTTATCATAGCTTTTCATCCACAAACCGATGGGCAAGCAGAACGGACTATTCAGACGCTTGAAGACATGTTACGTGCTTGTACTATTGATTTCAAGGGTAGTTGGGATGACCATTTGCCGCTCATAGAATTTGCTTACAACAACAGCTTCCATGCTAGTATCCAAATGGCACCATTCGAAGCATTGTATGGTAGGAGTTGTAGGTCTCCCATCGGATGGTTCGAGGTTGGAGAAGCGGAATTGATAGGGCCGTACCTCGTGTATCAGGCCATGGAGAAAGTCAAGCTTATTAAACAAAGGTTGAAAACTATTCAAAGTCGCAAAAAATCCTATTTGGATGTGCGTCACAGAGATTTGGAGTTCAAAGAAGACGATTGGGTATTCTTGAAAGTTTCCCCTATGAAGGGTATCATGCGATTTAGAAGGAAGGGAAAATTAAGTCCGAGGTATGTCGGACCATAAAAAATCATTCAGAGAATTGGTCAGGTGGCATACAAACTCGAGCTACCACCCGAGATGTCATTGGTACACCCGGTCTTTCATGTGTCTATGTTAAGGAAGGTAGTAGGGGATCCGTCCACCATCGTGCCAGTCAAGACTATTGAGGTGAATGAAGAGCTATCATATGAAGAAGTCCCAGTTGCCATTCTTGATAGGCAAGTTCGAAAACTGAGAAATAAGGAAATTGCATCCGTGAAAGTATTATGGCAGAACCAGCAAGTTGAGGAAGCCACTTGGGAAGCCGAGGAAGAAATGAGAAAGAAGTACCCACATTTGTTTGCTTTCATGCATTTGGTTCCTATAAACTCTTATCTTTTGATTTGATCTATGTTAAACTATTCTATTTTGATTATGTATGTTGCCTATGCGGCCATGGTTGGTGTTTAACAAGTTATGTTATGTCTATGGAACATGGATATGCTGTTAGGATATGTATCTGGGGCCCTCTGACAGGTGGATAGTCTTAGTTACAAAGGAAACTCTGGCGAAATTTTCGGAAATTTAAGGAGTTAGCCAAATTTGGGGCTGATGATATATTTCATAATGTGAAAAACAGAAGTTACATAAGGATGACTAATTAATGAAACTTTATCCTCATTCGAGGACGAATGATCTTAAGCGGGGGAGAATGTAAAGCCCCAGAAAGTTTTGCTTAGTAATTTAAGATTTCGTGGTGCCAAGGTAGGCTAAATATTTTATCTTGCGTACAAATGAGGATTAAGGATATTATGGATATCAATTGGATATACTAATAAGTGTATAAGTCATATTAGAAGTGAATTGGGGTCTAAGGAGAGGCCTAAGTCTAAGACAAGTTGGAAAATTTCATAATAGACGAAAGTTGCAAATGAGTGCACACAAGACCTCACATTGGACATTTATATCTCCAGTTATATAAGGATTTGTGTGGTGCACAACCTATCAAATAAAAGTTCTTTGATTCTAGTTTCCAACGCTTCAAACCGTTTGTCATTCAGACATTCCTACACAAAGTTATGACCAAATTACCAAAGCAGTGCAGAAATTTGCACTACCACGGCGCCCCATGCGGCGCCCGGCGCGCCGCACCAGTAGTAATTCCAGTATGGTCCGAAATTTCATTTCCAGACACATTTTGCACAGACACCCCGTGCCCCACGGTGCCCCACGCGGCGCGGCAGTACAAAAAAATGGATTTTTAAGACCCGAACCTCATTTTATTTAACTCGATGGAGGGTTTATTTTTGGGTATTTTCTGAGCATTTCTAGAGTGGGAGAGAGGGGTTTTAGAGAGGGAAAGCTCTCCCCATCAAATTACTCCACCAAAATCTTGCTAAATCCTTGAAGATAATCAAGTGAAGGCCCCTAGGTCTTTATCCTTGAGGTAAGATTCTATACCCTAACTCTTAATTTTGAATTTTAGCTAAAGGCAAGTATTTATCAATAAAGTTTGTCGGTATTGGAGTTGTTATCTTGTTTGCATGTGTTGTCAAAAGGTGTAGGAACATGGTTGAGCTAAAAATGGAAAAGTATGGGTTGTGGGTTGATGAAATTCTCTATAAAAGGACCATAAAGATTTAACGCTCATATGGTGTTTGATAAAGTGCTCAAATGAGCTAGAATTATGAATATCTTCCTAATTTGTGTTCAATTTTGTTATGTCTCGAAGTAGATGGGCATTGCTAGAATTTCCGGAATGTTGTAGTAACTTAAGGAAAAGCTCTTCGAGGTATGTATGGCTAAAACCCCCTTTTATTAGAAATTGAGCTCCGTTGGCATTTACGAAAGTGTGGTAAGAGCTGAATTGGTTAGTATATTGATTGTTATTACGCATTAATTGATTTGCAATTATCTACACATATACGTGAAGGTTGTGCCTCAATGTGAGTAATGTACCATTCTTGATAATTAGAGAAGTATGAAGAATACAATTATGCGTTAAAATGCTTAGGCTGCAAGCTAAGATCGAAACGGAGAATTATTCATGCTAGCTATGTGCTCACTTACCTGTGATTGCAACTTGAATTTATTTTCTTTTTTTCTTTTTGTATATGTCTATGATCACAACTTGTAAGATGAATATTGAAAAAGGAAAACAAGGTGATAATGGTGGCCTTGGGATTGGTATCATATATGTGAAATAAAGATTCTGACGTGATGACTAATGAGAAAGGGATAATGCCTAGATAAGGCGACCTAGCCGATCGGGCCGAGATCGGACACCATGCCGCACATATGGTGGTAATGTGCTGATATTGAATTCCAGATAAGGGAAATGAAATATTGATTGAGATATATGCCTCCAATAAAGTGACCTAGCCGGTCAGGTCATGATTGGACTCCGCTTAAGATAGCAGTGACATTGAGACCAGTGATGAACATATGAAAGAGATGCCCCAAACTGAGTTTTTGGAAATTATATGAAGGATTGCATGAATTGCATATTTGATTTACTCACGTGATTTACTTGTACTTGCTTGATAGTTCTTTCTAGTAAAATGGTGTTTAGTTATACATACTAGTGCTATTCGATGACACTAATGTCCCTTTTGCCGGGGGCGCTACATTTTTTTTATGAATGTAGGTGGATCCATTGCTGATAGTGCCGATCGCGCATAGCGGAGTACCTTCTTCTCAATGTCTTGGTGAGCCCCTTTCTCCTTCAAGGGGTTACATTGTGCATCTTCTTATTTTGGACTTTCACTTTTGAGGTATAGCCGGGGCCTTATTGCCGGCATTGTTATCACGTCTTTTGTATTCTTAGAGGCTCCGTAGATGTTTGTGTGGGTTATGTATGGGTATTGGATAGGTCAATGGACCATTTTGTAACCTTGTACTCTTGCTTTCTTCTACACTATAACTTGTATGGAACCTTGGAAGTTTAACCACGTTTTAAATGTTGTGATATAAAATGAACTAAGATGTTGAATGTACTATCTTTTCTAGTTTAAATAAAGGTAAGCATGACTTCCTTATTCTTATTGAGTTGGGTAGATAGTGGTTGATAAGGCTTGCTCAGTTGGGTTCACTCGATTGAGCGCCGGTTGCGCTCCTCGATTTTGGGGCGTGACAGCCTGATTGCCAAAACTTGAACTGTATTCCCGTGCTCTCCAGGTGGGCGCCTGATTACCAAAACTTGAACTGTATTCCCGTGCTCTCCAGGTGGGCACCTGATAGTCAAATTTGAACTGTATTCCCTAGCTCTCCAGGTGGGCGCCTGATTGCCAAAACTTAACTGTATTCCCGTGCTCTCCAGGTGGGCGCCTGATTGCTGAACTTGAACTGTATTTCTGTGCTCTCCAGGTGGGCGCCTGACTGCTGAACTCGAACTGCTTCTCCCTGTTCTCCAAATGGGTGCCTAATTTCAACAAAATAGACAAAACAAAGAAAATATTCTGCCCCAGTTTGGTAGCTGGCACATATGTGAGTGTTAAACTGAATCATGTTATCAAATATTACTAAGAATTTGAAAGCTAAATCCCGTTATCTAGGAGGGTCCTGACAGCTCCTAGTTAAACGACAGTTTTAAATCTAAATTATGTCTCCTAAAGGTATTACTTTCGCTACATCTTGTTATCTAAGCCGATCTTTAAACTACACCCCAATATCCAGGAGGGTCCTGACAACTCTTAATTAAACAACAATTTTAAATCTAAGTTATATCTTCAAAAGGTAAGAAAGTATTAAAGCTACATCCCATTATCCAAGAGGGTCCTGAAAATCAAAAGTCAAGTTTTATCTTAAGAGTGACTATTTTACGGCTAAATTATATTACCCTACACCAGAACTTACTCTAAATTTTGTTATCCAATGGAAAATTTAAAGCTAGGTCCCATTATTCAGGAGGGTCCTGACAACTCTTAATTGAATACTATCTCAAACAAGCAAACTTTGAAGCCAACTTATATTCCTTGGGTTTACATTTATGCTAGATTATGCTACTCATAATTGTTTTGAATTTTAAACTAAGTCCTATTTTCCAGGAGGGTCCTGAGAATTTACGGTCAAACCTGTCTGGTGCTTGCCTTTCCTTGCGGAGGGTTTCTCCGAAACAAACGAGATTTCCTGCCCCTGTTTCAATCAAAGAAAAATCTTGTCAGTTTAAAATGTGGTGGTTAGTTTGTGGCATTCTTGCTGAAGGTGGCCTCTCCACCGCCGTGCTTTGCTTTGACTGGCTTTCCTAAACTGGCCAAGAACCGCTTGACTTCCCGACTGACTTTCAAACCCCATGACATTGGATGAACCGAGTGTTATATATCAAACCGTTGTGTTACATATCTTCCCCATCTGTTTGAACCTATGCATTCCCCACGAAATTACCAAACCATTTCAACGATGGAACTTCCTATGACCCTTTATACCCCATTTCACATCATACTATCTCTAGCAATGCCTTGGCTGCCCTATGCCTTGTGCAACTTTGGAAGTTGGGAGTAAGCTTTGAAATTCCTTCTTATTTGCTTAAACATAACTGACATTGGGAACATCATAGAGAAATAAACCCCGAAGAAATGAAATGCAATGACTTTAGAGTTAAGGATAAGAAAAATCCAAAACGGGAAGACTATCTGAAGGGGAAAAAGAAAAGAGACTTATCTGAGTGGAGCAGCTGACACCAATGATCATGACATACATTTCAGATTAATCGGCCCAATCTTCTCAACCAATCAACTTTCAGTTGCCGTACTTTGTTGCCCCGGAGTTTCCATAACTTGACTTCTTTGCCAAAACCTTGACCTTGTTCAGCCCACGGTGCCCTGAAGAGTTTTCACCAACAAGCCTCTCTCATTTGTTCATCTCTCAACTCACTTTCGCCTTATGGTGCCCGTGAGGGTTTTCACCAATAAGGCTCTCTCATTTTTGATTTCTCTCTGCTCCCGTCGCCTTGTGGTGCCCATGAGGGTTTTCACCAATAAGACTCTCTCATTTTTCATTTTCTTGCTTGGACCAGAGTGTTTCCCCTGATATGAATCACCTCTACTTGCTCGACTTGGAATCTATCGATGACTGATCAGAAGGACTTTCTTTGGACCGTAACGTGGGCTTTTGGATAGGGTTAGAAAGAAAGGGTGTCAAAAGGCTCAAAACAATTCAAATGGGTTCAAAATTACAACTTTTGGAATCAGATTTCTTGCAACAACCACAACTTCTGCCCCAGTTTCTTTGCTTGGGGACTTTTGGGATTTTGTTTTGATGGGACCGAACCGTGAGGCTGACTACGTATCCTTAAAAGGAATCAGGTCGAACGTAGTTCATGTCATAGAAACTGCTTTGCTGTTGTGATTTTCTCTTTCTTTTATTTCTCTTTTTACTTTTTTTTTCTCTTCTTTGTTGTTTTGTTATATTCTTTTCTTCTTGTTTTTCTCTTTTCTTCTTTTTTTTTCTCTTTTTCTTTTCTTCTTTTTCTTTCTCTTTTCATTCTTTTCCTTTCTCTCTTTTCCTTTATTTGTCTTTCACGCTTGCGTTTCTTATCTTTGCTACGGATTCCAAAAGAGGGGTATGAAAAGAAATAAACAAGGCTTAAAGGGGAACAAAGGATAAAGTGTTTAGATAGCAGAACAAAATGCCTTCGTCATTCCAATCTTCAAAATATGCCAAGTACAAACAAATACAACTTAAACAAAGAAATCATACATAATATCTCTTGACCGCATCGGAATTGATGGCCTTTTCTACACACTTGCCTTCTATATCTGTTAAATACAAAGCACCATTGGAAAACACTCTAGCTACGATGAACACCCCCTGCCAGTTTGGGGCGAACTTGCCTTTTGCTTCAGCCTGATGAGGAAGGATGCGTTTCAATACTAACTGACCCACTTCAAACTTCCATGGACGTACCTTCTTATTATATGCTCTTTCCATTCTTTGTTGATACAATCGGCCATGACACACTAATGCTAATCTTTTCTCATCAATTAAACTCAAATGTTCCAAGCGAGTTTTGACCCACTCATCGTCATCAATTTCGGCCTCAGCGACAATCCGAAGGGACGAGATTTCAATTTCTGCAGGTATCACCGCCTCAGTGCCATACACCAACAAATAAGGAGTTGCCCCTACTGAAGTGCGAACAGTAGTGCGATAACCCAACAATGCAAAAGGCAGCTTTTTATGCCACTATCTAGAACCCTCCACCATTTTCCGAATTATCTTCTTTATGTTCTTGTTGGCTGCCTCGACTGCTCCATTCGCCTTGGGGCGATATGGGGTGGAATTGCGATGTCTAATCTTAAACTATTGACACACCTCTTTCATCAAATGACTGTTGAGATTAGCACCGTTATCTATGATGATCACCTTTGGGATCCCGAACCGACAAATGATATTTGAGTGCACAAAATTGACCACTACTTTCTTGGTCACAGACTTGAAAGTTTTAGCTTCAACCCACTTGGTGAAATAATCAATGGCCACCAGAATAAACCTGTGCGCATTGGACGCTGCTGGCTCGATTGTTCTAATGACATCCATGCCGCACGCAACAAAAAGCCATGGTGCAGACATTGTGTGTAACTCAGATGGTGGAGAATGAATCAAATCTCCGTGCACTTGGCACTAATGACACTTACGCACGAAACTGATACAATCTCGCTCCATAGCGAGCCAATAATAACCTGCTCGGAGAATCTTTTTTGCCAGTACGTACCCACTCATATGCGGTCCACAGATTCCATAATGTACTTCGATCATGATAGCTGTGGCCTGTCTAGCATCTATGTATCTCAACAATCCAAGATCCGGAGTCCTTTTGTACAAAACTCCTCCGCTGAAGAAAAATCCGCTTGCCAACCGCCGAATTATTCTCTTTTGGTCACCTGTGGCTTGTACTGGATACACCCTCATCCTGATATATTCCTTGATATCATAAAACCAAGGCTCACCATCAAGTTCTTCTCCACCACATTATAGTAAGCATGCTGATCATGGACCTGAATATGCAAAGGGTCCACATAAGCCTTATCTGGATGATGCAACATTGATGCTAAGGTATCCAAAGCATTGGCAACCTCGTTATGGGTCCTTGGAATATGCCTAAACTCTATTGATCGAAACCGTTGACAAAGATCATGCAAACATTACTGGTACGGTATGAGTTTCAAATCTAGTGTTTCCTATTCCCCTTGAATCTGGTGTACCAGAAGGTCCGAGTCCCCCAAGATCAAAACTTCTTGGACACCCACGTCTGCAGCTAACCTCAAGCCCAAAATGCATGCCTCGTACTCAGCCATATTGTTAGTACAGTAGAAACGAAGCTGAGTCGTAACAGGGTAGTGATGTCCTGTTTCAGAAATCAATACAGCTCCTATCCCAACACCTTTCATGTTAGCAGCTCCATCAAAGAAAAGTTTCCAACCTGGCTCTCCAACTTGTTCCACCTCATCAATGTGCATTACCTCTTCATTAGGGAAGTAAGTCTTCAAAGGCTCATATTCTTCATCCACTGGGTTCTCAGCCAAATGGTCGGCCAATGCCTGGGCTTTCATCGCAGTCCGGGTCACATAGACGATGTTAAATTCTGTTAGCAAAATCTGCCACTTTGCGAGCCTCCCTGTGGGCATAGGCTTCTAAAAGATATACTTTAATGGATCCAAACGAGAGATGAGGTAAGTAGTGTAAGATGACAAATAGTGCTTCAACTTTTGTGCTACCCAAGTTAGGGCGCAACATGTCCTCTCAAGGTTAGTGTACTTAACCTTGTAAGATGTGAACTTCCTGCTGAGATAATAGATGGCCTGCTCTTTCCTGCCGGTGATATCATGCTGACCCAACACACAACCAAATGAATTATCCAGGACCGTCAAATACAGAATCAAAGGTCTCCCTGGTTCTGGTGGCACCAACACAGGTGGGTTTGACAAGTACACCTTTATCTTATCAAATGCTTCTTGACACTCATATATCCATTTGACCGCAACATCCTTCTTCAACAGTTTGAAGATAGGCTCACAAGTTGTCATAAGCTGAGCAATAAACCTGCTGATATAATTCAACCTCCCTAATAAACTCATCACCTCAGTTTTGTTCCTTGGGGGTGGCAACTCTTGGATAGCTATGATCTTTGATGGGTCCAATTCGATACCTCGACGGCTGACTACGAATCCCAACAATTTTCCAGATGGCACACCAAATGCGCATTTTGCAGGATTGAGCTTAAGATTGTACCTGCGAAGCCTTTGGAAGAATTTTCTCAAATCTCTAACATGATCAGACTGCTTTCTACACTTTATGATTACATCATCCACATAAACCTCGATCTCCTTGTGTATCATGTCATGGAATATGGTTGTCATTGCCCTCATGTAAGTTGCCCCAGCATTTTTCAAACCAAATGGCATGACCCGATAAAAGTACGTACCCCATGGTGTAATGAATGTCGTCTTTTCTGTATCTTCCTCATCCATTAAGATCTGATGATAGCATGCATAACAATCCACAAAAGACCCAATCTCATGTTTGGCGCAATTGTCAATCAGAATGTGGATATTTGGCAGTGGGAAGTTGTCCTTGGGACTTACCTTGTTGAGATCACGGTAATCAACACACACCCTGGTCTTGCCATCCTTCTTTGGCACATGTATTACGTTGGCTAACCAAGTGGGATACCGAGTGACCCGAATGACCTTTGTCTCAAACTACTTTGTGACCTCTTCTTTAATCTTTACACTCATATTTGTTTTAAACTTCCTCAACTTCTGTTTGACAGTAGGGAATGCCGGGTCAGTGGGAAATTTGTGAACCACCAAGTCAGTGCTTAGACCCGGCATATCGTCATATGACCATGCAAAGACGTCTTTGTACTCAAGTAACACTTTAATTATCTCCTCCCTGAGTTGAGGTTCAAGATGGACACTTATCTTAGTTTCTCTGATATTATCTGGGTCCCTAAATTGATTGCTTCTGTATCACTCAGGCTAGGCTTAGGTTTTTCTTCAAAATGGCTTAGTTCTTTACTAATCTCTTCAAATGCCTCATCCTCGTCGTATTCCAATTCATCATCCCACTCTATTTCTTGAATTACTATTTCAGAATTAGATTGGCTTTTAAGACTGGGCCGAATATTCCTCATGCATTTCATGTTATTGAAACCAGCATAAAAAGAACTTTACAAGGAAGAAAACAAAAATAAAACTGTTAGGAATGAGGAAAAATGGAAATTGCATTTCATTGAAATTAAAAGATAACAAGGTTTATACATCCAAACGGACGGAACATAGAATTTGAATTACAACCCTGGAATAATCCAGATAAACTGAAAGAAAATCAAAGCAAACTACCAAAACTCCTTCCTGGTTGGGAGAGGAGTAGCTTCCCAATTGTTAATCTTTGCACTAGGCCCAACAAATTGCACATCCGCCTTGCTAGAACCCTCTCCAGCTTCCACCATGTTCACCTCGTCGAATAATTTCTCGAACCTTTCAAGCAACTCCTTATCAGGACCAACCACAGAACTGGGAACTGTTGTTGCTGGGCGTTTCTTGGTGCCGGGCCTGACAAATGATCTGGCGAGACGTGGGATAGGCTTTGGGAGGACCATGCCCTCTGTTTCAACTTTCTGGCTCTTTTTATGTCCGCAACTGTAGGCTTGAACCCCAAATCAAATGTATCCAAGTTTTTAGGGAGGGACACCGGTTGTACGATACCTTGCAGAGATGCCCCCAAACCCTTGCCCGGTACAAAACCATTTTTCAATATTACAACGGCTACCATGACTGATGCAGCAGCTACCTTCGGAGTTGGAATGCACTTCCTTTCTGGAATTTTCTCTACAGATACCGTGTCAAAAACCTGATAAACCCATGGCTCCTTGTCTTCTTCAAACTCTATGAACGGAACGATGGCATCACTGTGGGCATACAAATTATCCTCTCCATGCACAACAATTTCCTATCTATCCCATTCAAACTTGACCATTTGATGCAGAGTGGATGGGATCGCTTTGGCAGCCTAAATCCAGGGTCGACCTAACAACAGATTGTAAGAAACAGCCACATCGAGCACTTGGAACTCCATGGTAAATTCAACTGGCCCTATTGTAAGCTCAAGCACTATGTCCCCGACTGAATCTTTCCCTCCACCGTCGAATCCCCGAACGTAGATACTGTTCTTGTGAATTCTTTCATCATCCACCTTCAACTTGTTCAGAGTGGAGAGAGGGCAAATGTTCGCACTAGAACCATTGTCAACCAATACTCGAGTAACCACGGAAACTTCTCATTTCACCATAAGATAGAGGGCTCTATTGTGCTCAGTACCCTCCACGGGCAACTCATCATCGGAAAAAGTGACTTTGTTTACCTCAAATATCTTGTTAGCTATCTTTTCCAAATGGTTTACTGAGATTTTGTCAGGAACGTGGGCCTCATTCAGGATCTTTATCAAAACCCGACGGTGCTCGTCAGAATGAATCAATAATGACAATAGTGAAATCTGAGCAGGTGTCTTCCTCAACTGTTCCACAATGGAATAATCCTGCACTTTCATCTTTCTCAAAAATTCCTCTACTTCTTCCTCGGTCACAACTTTCTTCACTAGCACCGGGTTATCTTTGGAGATCTTAGCTTTTCTCAACTCTTCGGGGGAAAAGCATCTCCCCGATCGAGTCAAACCATGGGTCTCACAAACTTCTTCCTTAACTTCTTTCCCCTTGTAAGTCACTGTCACTCGTTCATAATTCTACGAGACCGCCTTGCTGTTGACTACCGGTAATTGAGTTACCGGCTAGATAATGATAGGATCTATGCGGGTACCCCCCACAATTACAACAGGCTTGTTCGCCACTCCTGGAACAACCACTTTTGCTCTTTCTTGTTTTACTACCACATCACTTGGGGTCCCCTTCTTGACTACTGCAGATGGTTCACTGTTTGCCCCGCTCAACCTGATCACTGATTTCTCACTTGTTGGCTTTTTAACTGGCCTGACTTCACTGGACCGAATCATCATGATGGTCGGTGAAGGATTCTTAGGCTCCCCTCCCCTATGCACTATCTCGATCATATTTGTCTCAAGATGGGTCGGCAACGGATTCTGGTTGATATTGGGCGTCTCCGGAGCTTGGACCTCAATTCAATTAGTATCAATGAGCTCTTGAATAGTTGTTTTCAATTGCAGCATTTCTCTGTGCCGTGCCTCGGAGCACCAGAACAATATTCGCAACTCACAGAGTGATCAAGATTCCTCGGGGGAGGGTTTGGTAGTTTTGGCTCGATCGGGCTCAGCATAACCAATTGTCTCAACCTGTGGAACAAACTGGTATAGGATTATCCCAATGTAGTGAAAGTTTTCTTCTTTTGCAACCTCTTATTCTTAAATGCTTGGTTGGGCCGAAAACCTGATCCAGGAGGGTTCCGGTAGGCTCTTAGGGGTAGATAGGCACTTTGTGGAGCTGGGTATGTATTTTGTGGGGTTGGCGCACGCCATTGTGCGTGGGTCGGAGGTTGGCTTTATGTTTGGGCATGGTGGACAGAGAAATGGGGATCTGGTGGTGGGTAGTAGTGTTGTGGTGGGCTATATGGGGTATGAGGGTAGGTTTGGTGATGGGGTCGAGGCTGGTTATAGTAATATGATATGCCCCTAGGTCCGAACCAAGCTCCTGACTCGATCGTTGTGACATCCTCTTTCTTCTTCTTTCCATTTACTCCCCCAGTTCCGCTTTGAATGGCCTGGGTGGTTGCCTTAATAGCCGAATAACTCATGATTTTGTTTGTGTTGAGCCCTTCTTCTACCATACCGCCCATCTTTACCACTTTATTGAAGGACTTGCCTATAACTGATACCAGATGACCATAATAAGTAGGTTCTAAGGCCCGCAGAAAATAATCCACTATTTCACTTTCTTTCATTGGAGGGTCAACCCTTGTTGCCTGCTCTCTCCACCTAAAACCATACTCCCTGAAACTTTCATTGTGCTTTTTCTCCAATTTCGTCAAAGATAGACGATCCAGAATAATTTCAAGATTGCACTGGAAGTGACAAGCAAATGCCTAGGCTAGATCATCCCATGTGTACCATCTTCCGTGATCCTGCCGGGTATACTATTCCAGCACTGATCCACTCAGACTCTGACTGAAATACACCATTAACAACTCGTCTTTTCCGCCAGCTCCCCTCATTTTGCTACAAAAACCTCTCAAATGCGTCACTAGATCACCGTGCCCATCATACAAATCAAACATGGGCATCTTAAACCCTACTGGCAATTGCACATCTGGAAACAGACATAGGTCTTTGTAGGCCACACTTACTTGACCTCCCAACCCTCACATGTCTCTGAATGACTATTCCAGGCTTTTAACTTTTCTGAACATCTCCTCATATTCGGGATTTTTAGATGGTTTTTCAGTTTCCGCAAGGAGGTCAAAATGAGGAGTGTAGGAATAGGGTTCGGGAACCTTGAAAGTGGGCTCCGAGGGGTAATACTGGTTGTCGTGAGTCTGGAACAGAGGCTCATTGGAGGATCGGTGTAATGCAGTAGGTGGGGGTGCCACAAAAACAGGAGTGACTGGTGGCGAAGGGTACGAGACTTGTTTGGGTGGTGGAGCTTGTGATGTATAGGCAGTGGTGTCGTAGAATTGTTGGTAGAGGGGAAAGGCCGGAGATGAGCTCACAGTGGGAGGTTCCTGGGTCTGAGCCAATGGTAGGATAAAAGTAGGTTGGCGGGTAAACTGGCGGTGGGTACCCTTTTGCCCATGCTTGGTACATTTCAGCCATCTGCTGCTTCAGCTTATACAACTCATCTTTCAGATTAACCTCCGATTCTTCCACCTTTTTGACGGATCGACAATACTTGCCTCAAGTTCCTGGTTGTCCATGTTCAGCTTGTTTTTCGACCGGGTGTTGAAGGAGTGAGTTGCCAGAATGCCAATCAAACTAACCACCTGCCTGAACTTGACGACAACAACAAACTTGTTAACGGTCAGGGT
Organism: Nicotiana sylvestris; assembly: GCF_000393655.2. Taxonomy (NCBI): domain Eukaryota; kingdom Viridiplantae; phylum Streptophyta; class Magnoliopsida; order Solanales; family Solanaceae; genus Nicotiana; species Nicotiana sylvestris. Next base: position 51,281,033 of record NC_091064.1, read on the forward strand.
TTAACATATAGGCAACCACACATTTGGGGAGGTGAATGCACCTAAGCAGTTAACCATTTCTATTATGCATTTGATCGGTTGCTTGCGTCATCCCGATTTTTCCTTATTTCCATTTGCAACTTCTCTTTTCTCTCTCTCTCTTTTTTTCTTTTTCATTCTTGCCTTTCCTTACTTTATCTCTCTTTGTTTTTATCCTCTCATTTCTCTCTCTTGTTTTGTCGTTGTTTCCTCCCCATGGTTTCTTATTTTTCTCTCTTTTCTTTTCTTGTTTTTCTCTTGTTTTCCTCTCTTTTTTTTCTTCTTTTTTTTCTTTTGGTTATGGTCGAATCCTATGGAGATTGCCTACGTATCATGACCTCGCATGAATCAGACCAAGCGTAGTTTTGGGAGATAAATGTAAAAATAAACAAAAAAAATTTGGGATTTTCAAATTCTTCCATAAGTTAAAACAATTTTGATTACAACGACTCATCCTGCCAGATTATAAAACTAACAGACTCGAAAAGGGAAATTAACAGACTCCGACGGACTCAAATAGACTAACAGACCCTAGTAGAAAGATGAAAACCCAGACTGGAAAACAAACTAATGGACTCCAAATAAAGAAAGTACAGACTCGAAAATAAACTTACAACCTCTAACAGAAAGAAAATACAGACTCAAGTAAAAATCACGAATACATCAGTGCCTCAACTGCTCCTGGGGCCCGCAGGACATTATTCGGTCTCGCCACGGGCCGACACGCTAAATCCCCTTGGAGGTGGTAGAGATCTTCCATTATCCGGCGGACAAAGGTCATCACGGTGGCAAAGAACATGGATCTAGTCATATCCTCACAACTACTGCACTTCATCGCGATGTAGTTGGCGATCCTTCTGACTCTCTCTCTTATGACACCCTTTAATTGCAACAACCGCCCAATCTACTGGGCCCTGACTTCCAGAGTTTGTTTGGCTACATGATTCTGTTCTTGAAGTTGTTGCAAATCTCTTTCTTGATGTGCCATCGCCACGTAATAGTGTTCCCTTTCTGCCTTAAAGTCTTTTTCCTGCTTGGTCATTTTGTTCTCAAAGACGACGACCCTTTTCTTCAACCCGACAACCTCATTGTCATATTTCTCTTTTAATTGCTTAACCAAGCGCTCTCGTTCCTCTGCGTTTTTAGCCAACTTTGCTCGAGCCCTTGCTAATTCACCCTCTGCTTTGTTCAAATCGAAGCCATACTCACTCACCTTCCGCCTAAGGTTCTTTATAAGTTTTTCATCTTTTGCACTTCTGGCGAGATTTTCGGCTGCTATTTTCATTTCCCGAATCTGGGCTCGAAGGGCCTCATTTTCTTTGGCTAGCCTTTTCTTTTCACCCTCATCCGCAGCGGCTTGCAAACCATTCTCGAATTGAAGATCCTTAACTTGCTTCTCTAGCTTACTTATGGTAACCTTGTACTCATTCTCGTTGGTCAACCAAGCCTACTGTTCTTGTGATGCCCCGACAAATTCCTGAATATGGGGTCTTTTGGCTGGCCTCCCAAACTCAATTTCCCCTTTTTACCAAGCAAGGTACCCCGGTGAAACTTCACCTTTGGATCGATCACGTACACATGTATTTGCCGTCAAGTATAGACACTCGCTCCAAATCTGGTGGACTGCTGCTTCATGAAACTGACCATCAGGGCCAATCTCGATTTCTTGAGCACTAAGATCTTCATCTTTCGGAACTATTTGGCATCTCCCTAACTGTCTCAAAACCCGATATGGGGCATAAGGCTAGATACTCCTGAGACCCATCAAGAGGAAATAAGGCCCGGTAGCTGGAATGTATATGATCTCATCTACAGGAAGCCATCCAAACGTCCACTCTATTTGGTTTGCAGTGAGGGAACGGAGGTGTGACCCCCATTATGTGACCCCTTCTGGAAAGCTGATTCCATCAACCCTTGTATAAAATTCCTCTATACAAGTTTTCTCTGTCGACCCATAACTCATGAATTGAGGACGATGGCATAGATGTTCAATCATCCACATCTGCAGCAACAAATTGCATCCCTCAAAAAAGTCTCCTCCGGCTTTGCAGGCTGTGAGAGCGCGGAAGAGTTCTACTACTATCATGGGTGCGAGGGTGCTTTGGCCTGAGTAAGCAAAGTGCTGACGACCCCAGGTATCCGTATATCGATATTTCCATCTTTCCTAGGAAACACCAGAAGACCCATGAATACCACCATAAAAGCGAAGCACCCGTGTTCTTCCTATTTGAGGCGATTCCTTTTGCTACAAATTTTGTTTTCTGGATTGTTAAATCCTCCTATGTGAACGTATCTCTGGTGTATAAAGTGCGTAGTGGAAAATACCGCGGCCAAATCTGGGTTGTGGACCCCTCTGCTTATTTTCAAGGAATCTGTGCATAGCGATGACTCTTGGAGTAACCAGATACTTGTGTCTTAGAGGAACCTCGGCGTTCCCAATATATCCGGCTATTTCTTCCAAAGTTGGGGTGAGTTCAAAATATGAGAAATGAAACACGTTGTGGGCCGGGTCCCAGAATGTAACCAACGCCTTTATTATGTCTCCCCTAGGCCTAATCTTCAATAACCCGGTAAGACCTCCCAAGTATTGATTGACCATATCTTGCCCTGATTTACCTAGATCATCCTACCACATATGCAGCTCCAAAGGGATTTTGTTCATGACTGTTATTGACAAATTGTGACTCATGCTCATTCTGCACATTTATTAAGGTGATTAAGCAAAATCATGACTCATTTGACTCAAGAAAAGTTAATTTTTTTCAAATTGTCATTTCAAAAATAAAAACCGGCTTTGCAAATATGACCGTTCAGCACTTCCGGGGAGAAGATTTTAAGGTTGTGCTTGCTAGCTGGCCAAAAATTCGAAAAAGAGACCAAAGGTAATTGTTCTTGCTAAAACAGCCATCCGTCGTCCTTTTGGGGACATTCGGCTAATTTAGACAAAAATGGCATCACCCTGCTTATTTAAAATACAAGAAAATTTTTGTTCTTTTTGGGCTATTTTTGCAAATGGGAAGTTGGACCCGATGGGGGTTGCCTACGTATCCCACGTTCGGTGAGAATCAAACTGGCGTAGTTCGGGCAATCTTGACAAAACAAAAACCAACTCTTTTTTTTTCTCTTTTTTCAAAACAAAACAAAAATTTTCTTCCTTTTTTTTCTTCTTTTCAAAATTTCGGCTCAGTTTTCTCAGTGACTTTCCCTAAGTTTTTTCCCTACAAGCCGGTCAACATGCAAATCCGAAGCAAATGAATGCACAAGTAGCAAGTAAGATGCACCAGGATGACCTTTTCATTTCGGGTACACCTGTCCTAGATAGAACCAATCCCTGTGTTGAGTCTCCAAAGTTAAATGCACATGATGCAAACAAACGTTCCTACTAGGGATCCGGCATGAGGCTGAGTTATTCTAGGTTCAAAAACCTGGGTATTTGTTCTAGAGTTGTGTACCCGAGCGGACGACTCGAGCCGAGGAGGGGGCTACGTACCGGGAACCAAAAGGCCATCCGGCTTAGTAACTTGTCCGAGCCTCTTTATTATTTCTGGGTATGACACTAACAGAATAAGGAGTCTCGACCAGCGAGCACATCCCCGAAGATGAGAAGAGAAGGGCTTCGTAGCATTTTATATACAGTTCAGAAAATATCAAAGAGGTAAAAGTATCATTTAGCACATTAGGCCCAAACATGTAATAAAATCAGATAACAGATAAAGCCAACTATAACAATTCATCTAAACTCGAATTCTAAACCCTAAACCAGAGATTCTGGGTTGGTTCCCCAGTAGAGTCGCCAGAGCTGGCACACCTCCTTTTTACCTACACCCTCGGAAGGGTGTATAAGGGAGTTTTTCCAACTTAAAGTGACAATCGAAACAGAAATATTTATTTATTAAATTTAGAGTCGCCACTTGGGATAATTCTATGGTGTCCCAAGTCACCGGTTCAAATCCCAAATCAAGGAAAAGATTAACTCTGTATTACAGTCTGCGAGCCAAAAATCTGGGTAAAGAATTCTGTTAACTCGGGAGAAGGTGTTAGGCATTCCCGAGTTCCGTGGTTCTAGCACGATCGCTCAACTATTATATGGCTCAATTATCTGATTCACACCATTTTAAACCTATGTGCAATTTTAAATTTATAACCGCTTTTAATCATTTTAAAGAAAATTCAACATCACATAAAACGCGTTTTGAACCGCGTCACATAAATGCACCTGCAGTCCGCAACACATTATATATAACGTTATTAGGATTTGGATTTGGGTCACATAAATGCGCACCCGAATTTAGGAGGGTAAATTATTAAAATAACGCGCCTAAGCGACTATGCGTTTACAACTTTGCGAAGACCATGGAAATTCGCTAAATGGCGCGCCTCGATTTCTAAGGATAAAACAAAATTGATTAAAATGAGGGCCATGCAATTGAGATTTTGTTCGACACGGCACACCTCGAATAACCTAAAGGTTTCTAAATTAAAACAAGAGGGTCATAAACTATTTTTGTTTAATATGGCACACCTCCACTAATTAAACTGACTAAATAAGATTTAAGGGAGTTATAGCCACTTTTTAAAACACAGTTGAATTTAAATTGTGAGTCTAAAGGGCTAAGACTAAGTGAAAACTACTTCATTTTGTTTCGGAACTTGGGCTTGGTCTGACGTGAGGCCTAGTGGCCCAGTAAAGTCCTCGACTGCAATGTTGTGAGCTCTGACGTCAGATTCCATATGAGCCCAAACAAGAAGCCCACTTTGAAGCACACGCAAAGATGGATGCCAAGAGGGTTCACGTATCGAACCCATGCAATTGCAGAAAAACACTCAGATTTTTTGTTCCTCCATTTGTTAAGAAAAGAAAAATGCCGCAGGGATTTACACATTAACAGATCTGGAAACGTGACATTAAGGAATCACAAAACGAAACTAACGATTGTTAGACATTGGAGCCTTGATTGGAATTAACTGATAATTGTTCCAAACCATTCTTTTCAAATTCAAACACCTTCTTATGCTAATCAACGAAACTCTATAAGTTTGCAACTATTGAAACCTATGAGACTAAACAATCATTCATTCTTCAATATTCACATTTAAGCCAATCTGAATAAGCATTTCAACTTCTGCACCATTTCTAAACTAAAATCACTCACATGCCATTTGACAATACATCAAGCAATATCATGATTACTCTTAGCAGCTCTAATCCCAGTTCAAGCATGAAACCAATACCCAAAGCAACGATTATTCACTTTGACCAAGACTGAAGCAACTTTACTGCATTTTAAACTTACTTAAAGCCCTTAATGCAACGTTCCAATAGTCCATAATTGAAATAAAACATGAAAACTCAGCTAATCAAACAGAAACCTACTAGACTACAGTATGAAGAAAGACCATTAACACTCTTGAAAGGCAATTTCGAAATTTGCTGAATAAACACAAATATCTAACGGTCACTCAAACATGATATGCTATAGAATTCAGATCTTATTCGAACTTCATACTAAAACATAACTTAACATGCTTGATTTTAATACAAATTTGATTTAAAGTGACTAAATGTATAAACATCATGAGAGAAGTAGAGCTGTGGCACAAGTAGAATTACTGCCAAAATTTCAACACTGCCTTTATTCCCATCTTTAAATTGAAGTTTACATCATGAAGGATTTAGAATTTGTACCTGAAATATGAAATGAAAGAAATCAAGGGAGGGTTAGTATCCAAGCAGCAAAGCAGCAGAACTCAGCAATCAGGAATAACCAATGAAACCAAATTCAAACCCAAGAATGAGGTTAAGCAGCCCAAAAAATAACTTTGAATGAGTAGTACCCAGCAGACTTTCAACCAATGCTTAAAAAAACTAAAATTCAATCCATCTCAATGAACCAGAACTTTCTTTAGTAATTCAAAAACTTCAAGATCACAGGAAAGTTTAATAGAACAATTAAATTTTCAGTCGTTTTTCTTTTTTCTGGATTTTTATCTCTCAAAATCCGACTTGTGAAAGAAGAGAAGATGACTTTATAGGCAAGGCATTAGGGCAGCTGTATAATGTTCAATTTTGGCCCTCAGTCCTTCTCTAATTTTTGTTTTTGCTTAGGGGTCCTTTATTTAAATTTCAGAGCTTCAAATCAGCCCCCCTCCCCAGCTTCCTAGAAGCTTCCTATTCAGTTACTACAGATTCCCTCACCTAGATTTACTAATTTGACCCTAGGCAGCCTGATTATTACAGACCCTACCCAACTTTTACAACCCCTTTAAGTTTCTATACTTACAACTAACCCCCTATATATCCCTAAAGGTTGACAAACAAGACCAATCAAAACAAATAACATCTAATTAGATCAAAACAAACTCACAAACCCAAAAACTTTGAACAACTTTAAAGTTTGAAAACAGACTTGAAATGAACCAATTTCATAATGAACCCAGGAAAACATGAACTTCATCGGAACCATTTAAGCTAATGAAGACATGCCCAAGCAGATTAATAGAAGAATCATCCGCAAAACCAATTTCAATTTAGACTAACATGATTTTAATGATTTTAAGCACCTAATTTAACTGAGACGACTGCCTGAAATCTCAACAAACCAGTGATTAATACTAACAATACTGAAATCTAAAGACAAAAACAACAAAAGAACAGAAGAACAGAAATGAACTAAACTACACCAAGCCAGGTTCTGTAGAACGAAGGTAAACCTAAACATGGAAGAGAAACCTAAAGAAAGAGAAGATGAACGAAACTCTTATAACCATAATGGAATAAAACTATACCTGAGAACATAATTAAGGGGGTCAAATCCCATTGAATCGAAGCCATGGGCCGGAACTGTCTTGAAATGACCGGAAATTGAGACTAATTAGTTGTTCTTGCCAAGAACAACTAATCAATCTGTATTTTCGGCTAGTTCGAAGCTTGAAAACCAATCGAAGGCTTCTGACTTGTTACGGATTCACGAATTGGGGTCAATGGCAAGGGTTTTGGAAAATCGACCATGAAATCACGATGAAGGAGGGTCAAAGAAGACGGAATATGATTTTTGAGTGATTTAGGGAAGTTAGGCTTTCGATCTGATTTTTCGATCTAACATTCGAGTCAAGCTAGAGGGATTTGAGGGTATATTGTCAGAGATCTGGAAAGAGGAAGATGAAAGGGTTCTGGGGTGTGAAGATGAGGGTGATTGGAATGGTCGCCGCCGGCGGAGGCGGCTAGAATTTGAGGGCGGCGTCTCTAGAGTTATTGGCTGGAGACGATGAGATTGAGGGAAGGGTCTGAGGGGGGTGGGTCTTTTTAGACAGTTTTATATGGCAGGGGATGCAATTCTGAGCTGTTCGATCAAGGGGAGATCAACGACTCAGATTCAAGGTCATCAAAACGTGGTCGTTTGGTATTGAGTGGGGGCAGACCGGGTAGGTGCGAGTTTGGGCTGGGTTTAGATAGGTATTGGAGGGGAAATTGGTTTGGGCTGGGAAATTTCGGCCCAAAAGCCTATCTCTCTAATTCCCTTTTCTTCTTTTTTTGTTTCAAAATTAATTCTTTTTCTTTTCTTCTTTTTTCCAAAAAGAATTAAAACTAAAATCCTAAATTGAGTTATAAAACCAAATTAACTTATCAAAGATACAAACTAATCCTAAATAATTACCACAATTAATAAACTAAATAAAAACTACTCAAAATCAAAATTAAAATTAAAAGGTGCAAAATATCTATTTTTTGTGATTTTCCTCTTTTTATAAAATAACTTAATTACTTAATTAATCCTAAAATGTTAAACCAAGTTTGTCACGACCCAAACTGAAGGGCCATGACTAGCACCCGACCACACTTGCCGAGCACCAACATACATTTCATCTAACCTTCATTATTATCTTTTAAGGCTGACGAGATCAATATAAATGGTAGACCTAGATCATGGACAACCAGCAATAAAATATGACGGCATGAACATACATAGCAGGGGATGACCAGACAATCAAGAAACTACGTATAAGGTATGAGCTACCACGCTACTATGAAAGACTATACAACAAAAACTAGCCGACAAGGCATACCAAACTATACATGAGCCGACACCTGTCTATGAGCCTCTAAAAGAACATAAGTGTTGCAACATAGCCGGAACAGGGCCCCGACATACCCATAATGTCTATAACAAAAATTGCATACCAAGACCAAGGCATGTCCGGAGAAGGGATCTCGCCAATCACCGCTGAACTGGACAGTCTACTGTGGTGGGGGAGCTGCACCTGCCTGTCTATCAGGACCTGCAGCATGACATGCAGCGTCCACAAATAAAAGGACGTCAGTACGAATAAAGTACTGAGTATGTAAGGCAAGGAACCATAAATACGATCAGTAATGTAAGCAAGGATAGAGAATATACAACCTGTAACATCTTAGTACCTCTGAGGGCTACTTACATGAAATGCATGATACATATGTATAAATACATAAACCTTTAAAGCATTCGCCTCTGTGGGCATCATTATCATCATATCGTACCCGGCCATAATAGGCTCGGTAGAATCGTACCCGGCCACGTGGAGCTCGGTAAAACCCAACTGATCAGTGGTTGCACAATAGGTGTCGTACCCGGCCAACTATAGCGTGGCTCGGTAGAGTAAAATAGATACATATATATAATGCATGCTCGACTCATGGAATCACATTCTAAACCTTTCGGAGTGACGTAAGGTCGGTATCCTCTGTACACGTTATTAGGACTAACTCTTCACTATGAACCTTATAAGAATCAGGAAGTACCAACAACATTGATAACATAAGAATAAGAGAAGCAACATTAACATCAATCGTTCCATAAGAGGGAAAACAATGTAAGTACTGCTAGCTTCTAAGAGTAGAGTATCTTGGAAGCTCGTTCATTACATTATGTACAATCGGAGTCGTGCAAAAGAAGGAAAGGGATAGCCTCACATACCTTGTATATACTGCCCCAATCTCAAGCTATGCAATTGTCAAAACTCCTTAGTCTACAATAAGAGAAACGATACTATCGTTATCATTTAAGCGTCATAACTATTATGTATCGACCACAACCTATTTTACGATGAAACGGACAACACCTCCCCTATATATATGACCTCACACCATTCAAAACAGTCACCAAACAGCCCAAACAACATCAATAATAAACATATTGAGCCTCCCAAAATAGTCCACACATAGCCTAATCACTCCATACATACGACGACCACCGTAGTCGTGTCAAACAACCTGGAAATGTTACGAATAACTATCAGCCCATAACCCTACATATATATGGTGTTTCTCCACACCCTTCCTCCTCCAAAACTCCACAAGATAGTAGTAAAATACGCAGCCCAACAACAACGCAAAACAGTCCACAAAACAATAACATTACTACCAAGCCTTTCGATATATATCTCACAAGTTCTAGCTTCAATGGCTTAGCCGCAACTTGGATAATCTTAAATACATATAGAGTAAGAGGTTCCTTACCTTTATACAGAAAGAAAAACTCCAATTTGACCTTAAATTTCCATGAAATATCCCTCCAATGCTGCCACAACAACAAAAAAGCGAAACTAGCGATCAATTAGTGTTTTTCGGCACTAGAATCACTTTAGAAGGCTTGAAATCACCTAGGATTGATATTAAGAACATGAGGGAGTATTTACAGAACATAAACCCTTTAAAACAACCTCCCACACGAGCTGGAACGACACAAAAATGAGCAACAACAAGAAGAACAAGAGACTTACTAGCGCCACGGAATTCCCGACACTTGATTTGTGTTGTTTGCCCTTTTTTTGGGTCTTGAATCTTGAGAGAACCTTGAGAGGATGTTCCTAGGGTTCTAAGGTCTGAAAATAGTGAAAAGCAATGACTTAAAACGGGTTGGAGTCATCCTATATAGGCCCAAATATCTTAAACCGACTTAGTGGGCCCCATAGAGAGGTGCTTGGCGCAGTCTCGCGAAAATGCGAATATCTCTCTACTACGAGATCGTATCGATGAACGGTTTAATGCGTTGGAAACTAGACTCCTAGATATTTAATTTTGTTGGTAGATCACCCCGTAATTCCTTGTAAATTATGAGAAAAGATTAGAAACATTTGACCCAATGTTTAAGTAAAATTATGAACCTAAGTTGCGACAACTTTTGTCGACTTTTGTTTCATAACTCGTTTGACTTCAAGACTTATGATACGGATATTATATGATTAAAATACCTTAATAAATGACCTCTTGAGTGTATTAAGCACCGCTAGATTACCTGAAAATACGAGTTACAACATCCTTGATTCGTTTAACTTCTAATACTGGTTAATCACCCTTATACACTCTTGTATCACTTAAGACCAATAGGATTGACTTATTATCATCTCAAAGATAATTCCTTCTTGGATTTATGTTAACTAATATATGGCATGAACTAACACATGTGGATATGGGTTGTAACACCCTCCCCCCTTAGGAACATTCGTCCTCGAATGTAAGGGTTTATGGGGAGTTTAAATCATCGTGGATTCCAATGGAAATTTCCGATCAATTTTCCCCTATAAAATGGTCACTAGCAAAACTTGCATGTAATTAAGCCCAACATATGGCTTCACAAGGCTACACAAAGCATTATGCGTATTTACATTATCTACATATCACCATTTTGTATTAAGGAGGAGTATTCTCAAATTATTGCTTACCTCATAGAGCCGTTTCACCTTCCAATGTATCCTGTCTTCCACCAGCATCCTTGTTATCTTCATTCTGGAATAAGTAAGGGTATTTAGACTTCATCTCCTCTTCTGCTTCCCATGTCATTTCTTCCATATTTTTGTTCCTCCACAATACTTTGACGGAAGCTACATCTTTTGTTCTCAGCTTGCGGACTTGCCGATCTAATATCGCCACTGGCACTTCTTCATATGATAGGTCCTCTGTAACTTGTACATCTTTGATAGGGATGACTCGAGAAGGGTCTCCAATACATTTTCTCAACATAGATACATGGAATACCGGGTGAACAAATTCCAATTCGGATGGCAATTCTAACTCATAAGCAACCTGTCCAATCCGTCGAAGAATTTTATACGGCCCGATATACCTTGGACTCAGCTTACCTTTCTTCCCAAAACGCATAATACCCTTCATTGGTGAGATCCTCAGGAAAACCCAATCACCAACCTCAAACTCTAGATCACGACGTCGGACATCAGAATAAGATTTTTGCCTGCTTTGTGCCGTCCTCAATCGCTCCTGTATCACTTTCACCTTCTCAATAGCTTGGTGAATCAAATCTGGCCCATATAATTCTGTTTCACCGACTTCGAACCATCCAACTGGTGATCTACATCTCCTCCCGTATAGTGCCTCATATGGGGCCATTTTAATACTGGAATGGTAGCTATTGTTATAGGCGAATTCTATGAGTGGAAGATGATCATCCCAATTCCCCTTAAAATCTAGAACACATGCTCGTAGCATATCTTCCAGTGTCTGAATGGTACGTTCAGCCTGTCCGTCAGTCTGCGGATGAAATGCAGTGCTGAGATTTACCTGTGTGCCTAAACCCTTCTGGAAAGACCTCCAAAAGTTAGCCGTAAATTGAGCTCCTCGGTCTGATATAATAGATATGGGCACACCATGAAGCCTAACAATCTCCTTGATATACAACTTCGCATAATCTTCAGCCGTGTAAGTTGTCTTTACTGGCAGAAAATGGGCACATTTTGTAAGTCGATCAATTATCACCCAGATGGAGTCAAACTTATGATAAGAGCGAGGTAATCCAATAATGAAGTCCATATTAATCACCTCCCACTTCCAGGTCGGAATCTCTATATTTTGAAGCAATCCACCGGGTTTCTGATGTTCTATCTTTACTTGTTGACAATTGGGACACTGGGCTACAAATTCTGCAATAGACTTCTTCATATTATCCCACCAATATTGCTCCTTGACATCATGATACATCTTTGTCGAGCCGGGATGGATGGAATATCGGGATTGATGAATCTCATTCATAATCTTCTCTCGCAACCCTGCCATATTAGGCACACACAATCGGCTCTGGTATCTCAGTGCCCCATCTTTTCCGATCCCAAAAGCCATACTTTTACACTGTTGAATGCTTTCTCTTAATCGTACTAAGATAGGATCTTCATATTGTCGTGCTTTTACCTCTGCTACCAAAGATGATTCTGATGTATTCTGTACAGTAACACCTCCATCATCAGAGTCTAACAATCTGATTCTCATATTGGCTAGCTGATGAAGCTCTTTAATCAACCCCCATCTACCTGCCTCAATATGTACTAAGCTTCCCATTGATTTACGGCTGAGAGCATCTGCCACAACATTGGCTTTACCGGGATGATACAATATCTCGACGTCGTAGTCTTTCAATAATTCAAGCCACCTACGCTGCCTCAAATTCAACTCTTTCTGCTTGAAGATGTATTGTAAACTCTTGTGATCTGTGTAGATGTCAACATGGACGCCGTATAAGTAGTGCCGCCATATCTTCAAAGCATATATTACTGCAGCCAATTCCAAATCATGGGTTGGATAATTCTTTTCATGCTTCTTCAATTGTCTTGATGCATAAGCAATCACATTCCCACGCTGCATCAATACGCACCCCAAACCTATACCTGAGGCATCACAATATACCACATAACCTTCTGTTCCTTCAGGAAGAGTGAGCACTGGTGCAGATGTCAATCGATTCTTCAACTCCTGAAAACTACGTTCACAAGTGTCAGACCACTGGAATTTGGTAGCTTTTTGTGTTAACTTAGTCAATGGTGATGATATAGAGGAAAATCCTTCTACAAACCGCCTATAATATCCTGCTAGCCCTAGGAAGCTGCGGACTTCTGATGGTGTTGTAGGTCTCGGCCAATTCTTTACTGCATCGATCTTCTGAGTGTCGACACTAATACCCTCATCAGATATCACATGGCCAAGGAATGCTACTGAGTTCAGCCAGAATTCACATTTGGAGAGCTTAGCATATAACTTACGATCCTGAAGCGTCTGTAATACTATCCGCAAGTGGCCCGCATGTTCCGCCTCCGAACGAGAATACACTAGAATGTCATCAATGAATACAATCACGAACACATCAAGATAGGGCCTGAATATAGTATTCATGAGATCCATAAAAGCTGCTGGGGCATTTGTTAGCCCGAACGACATCACCAAGAACTCAAAGTGCCCATATCTTGTCCGGAAGGCCGTCTTTGGAATATCTTTCTCCCTAACCCTTACCTGATGATACCCTGAACGTAAATCAATCTTGGAGAAATACTTGGCACCCTGGAGTTGGTCAAACAGGTCATCAATTCTTGGAAGTGGATACTTGTTCTTTATAGTAGACTTATTCAACTGTCGATAGTCGATACACATCCGTAACAACCCGTCTTTCTTCCGCACGAATAGGACTGGTGCACCCCAAGGTGAAGTGCTAGGCCTAATAAAGCCCTTATCTAGCAAGTCCTTCAACTGCACCTTCAACTCTTGCAACTCTGCCGGGGCCATTCTGTATGGAGGAATAGAGATCGGTTGAGTGTCAGGCAACACATCAATGCTAAACTCAATCTCCCTTTCAGGAGGAAGGCCTGGGAGTTCATCTGGGAAAACATCTGGGAATTCGTTGACCACAGGGATTGATTGTAAAGTAGGCGGTTTCGCCTCCGCATCCCTAACGCGAACGAGATGATAAATGTAACCTTTTGAGATCATTTTCCTTGCCTTAAGATAGGAAATAAACCTACCTTTCGGTGTAGCAATGTTCCCTTTCCATTCAATGACGGGTTCACCCGGAAATTGGAACCTAACCATCTTCGTACGACAGTCAACATTTGCATAGCATGAGGCCAACCAGTCCATTCCCATTATCACATCAAAATCAACCATTTCTAACTCAAATAAATTTGCCGAGGTTTGACGACTACAAATCATCACAGTGCAACCTCTATATACCCTTCTAGCAATCACAGAATCTCCTATCGGAGTAGATACCGCGAGGGGTTTACTTATCAATTCAGGTTCAATGCCAAACTTATTAGCCACAAAGGGTGTAACATATGATAATGTAGATCCCGGATCAATCAGCGCATATACATCATAAGAAAACACAGATATAATACCTGTAACAACATCTGGAGACGACTCGAGATCCTGTCGACCTACTAGAGCATAGGTTCGATTTTGAGCACCACTCGAACTCGGCACTGCACCTCTACCCCTACCACGACCTGTCGACTGCTGAAAACCCCGTGCTGGAGGTCGAACTGATGAGGAAGAACCAGACACAGATCCAGTCGGCTGAGCCATACCATCACCTCCTCTATTAGGACAATCCCGCATCATATGGCCAGGCTGCCCGCACGAATAGCATGCATCAGAACCTCGACGACACAGTCCAAAGTGGGCCTTGCCGCACTGATCACAATGTGGTGTTGGGGGTCTCATCTGACTAGTATCCCTGTGATGTTGCGAGCCAGATGCCCGCGAACTCTGACCTGGACCAGAATAGGATCGATCATATCGAGGCCTCTGAAACTGTGGAGGAGCACTAGCTACAGGTGGCGCCGAACTCCTCGAAAACTGTGGCCTGATGCGGCCTCTGAAGTCATCAGAATACCCTGCAAATCTCGCCCTCTTATGCTGGCCTCTATCCTGCTCCCTAACTGCCCTCTGCTGGCGCTTACGATCCTCTAGGGTCTGGGCATAAGCTTGAATACGGGAAATATCCATGCCCTCCACCAAGGAGGCTGTCGTACACTCATTTATTAGATGTGGTCCCAACCCATTCACGAACATATGCACCCTATCACTCATCTCGGCCACCATATGGGGAGCATACCTTGCCAAAGAATCAAACTGCATACTGTACTCTCGCACACTCATATTACCTTGTCTAAGGTTCAAGAACTTATCAGCTCTAGCTCGTCGTATCTCAACTGGCAAGTAGTGACGAAGAAAGGCCTCAGAAAATTCCTTCCACACAGCTGGAGGAGGGTTCGGACCCCTGGATCTCTCCCAACTATCATACCAGAGAACCGCTAAATCCCGTAGCCGATAAGAAGCCAACTCTACTGCCTCTGTATCACTAACATGCATAACCCGAAGTGTACGATGAACCTGGTCAATAAAAGTCTGTGGGTCCTCCTTGGGGTCTGATCCGGTAAACACTGGAGGGTCTAAATTAATAAAATCACGAACTCTTGTACTAACTGGTTTCTCAGCAGCACCTGTATTCTGCCTCTGAGCCTGAGCAGCTACCAAGCTAGTCAATAACTGCAAAGCACTCTGCATATCCTGGTCTGGAGTGCCAGACGGAGGAACTGGAGGCGCTGGGTGCGTTCTAATATCCTCTGGAGGAGATGGAGTAGATGAGGTATGAGAGGGCATCTCACTTTGAGCCTCACTTTGTCCTGCTCTGACTTGGGGCACCTGACTGGTACCCTCTCCTGCTGCTGTATCAAGCCGTCTACTAATCGTTTGCTTCCTAGTCGAAGGCATCACTGAAAAAAAACAAGGTGAATATTAGAGACGAACACTTACGACTCAACTCTACGCACGATCTAGATTCAGGAAGAAGGTAACAACCCTAGATGTCATGTAGCCTCCTGATTATAAATGTGGCGCGCTACACATCCATAATCAAGACTCTACTAGACACGGCTCATAGACAACCCCTAGGACAGACTTGCTCTGATACCAAGTTTGTCACGACCCAAACTGAAGGGCCATGACTAGCACCCGACCACACTTGCCGAGCACCAACGTACATTTCATCTAACCTTCATTATTATCTTTTAAGGCTGACGAGATCAATATAAATGGTAGACCTAGATCATGGACAACCAGCAATAAAATATGACGGCATGAACATACATAGCAGGGGATGACCAGACAATCAAGAAACTACGTATAAGGTATGAGCTACCACGCTACTATGAAAGACTATACAACAAAAACTAGCCGACAAGGCATACCAAACTATACATGAGCCGACACCTGTCTATGAGCCTCTAAAAGAACATAAGTGTTGCAACATAGCCGGAACAGGGCCCCGACATACCCATAATGTCTATAACAAAAATTGCATACCAAGACCAAGGCAAGTCCGGAGAAGGGATCTCGCCAATCACCGCTGAACTGGACAGTCTACTGTGGTGGGGGAGCTGCACCTGCCTGTCTATCAGGACCTGCAGCACGACATGCAGCGTCCACAAATAAAAGGACGTCAGTACGAATAAAGTACTGAGTATGTAAGGCAAGGAACCATAAATACGATCAGTAATGTAAGCAAGGATAGAGAATATACAACCTGTAACATCTTAGTACCTCTGAGGGCTACTTACATGAAATGCATGATACATATGTATAAATACATAAACCTTTAAAGCATTCGCCTCTGTGGGCATCATTATCATCATATCGTACCCGGCCATAATAGGCTCGGTAGAATCGTACCCGGCCACGTGGAGCTCGGTAAAACCCAACTGATCAGTGGTTGCACAATAGGTGCCGTACCCGGCCAACTATAGCGTGGCTCGGTAGAGTAAAATAGATACATATATATAATGCATGCTCGACTCATGGAATCACATTCTAAACCTTTCGGAGTGACGTAAGGTCGGTATCCTCTGTACACGTTATTAGGACTAACTCTTCACTATGAACCTTATAAGAATCAGGAAGTACCAACAACATTGATAACATAAGAATAAGAGAAGCAACATTAACATCAATCGTTCCATAAGAGGGAAAACAATGTAAGTACTGCTAGCTTCTAAGAGTAGAGTATCTTGGAAGCTCGTTCATTACATTATGTACAATCGGAGTCGTGCAAAAGAAGGAAAGGGATAGCCTCACATACCTTGTATATACTGCCCCAATCTCAAGCTATGCAATTGTCAAAACTCCTTAGTCTACAATAAGAGAAACGATACTATCGTTATCATTTAAGCGTCATAACTATTATGTATCGACCACAACCTATTTTACGATGAAACGGACAGCACCTCCCCTATATATATGACCTCACACCATTCAAAACAGTCACCAAACATCCCAAACAACATCAATAATAAACATATTGAGCCTCCCAAAATAGTCCACACATAGCCTAATCACTCCATACATACGACGACCACCGTAGTCGTGTCAAACAACCTGGAAATGTTACGAATAACTATCAGCCCATAACCCTACATATATATGGTGTTTCTCCACACCCTTACTCCTCCAAAACTCCACAAGATAGTAGTAAAATACGCAGCCCAACAACAACGCAAAACAGTCCACAAAACAATAACATTACTACCAAGCCTTTCGATATATATCTCACAAGTTCTAGCTTCAATGGCTTAGCCGCAACTTGGATAATCTTAAATACATATAGAGTAAGAGGTTCCTTACCTTTATACAGAAAGAACAACTCCAATTTGACCTTAAATTTCCATGAAATATCCCTCCAATGCTGCCACAACAACAAAAAAGCGAAACTAGCGATCAATTAGTGTTTTTCGGCACTAGAATCACTTTAGAAGGCTTGAAATCACCTAGGATTGATATTAAGAACATGAGGGAGTATTTACAGAACATAAACCCTTTAAAACAACCTCCCACACGAGCTGAAACGACACAAAAATGAGCAACAACAAGAAGAACAAGAGACTTACTAGCGCCACGGAATTCCCGACACTTGATTTGTGTTGTTTGCCCTTTTTTGGGTCTTGAATCTTGAGAGAACCTTGAGAGGATGTTCCTAGGGTTCTAAGGTCTGAAAATAGTGAAAAGAAATGACTTAAAACGGGTTGGAGTCATCCTATATAGGTCCAAATATCTTAAACCGACTTAGTGGGCCCCATAGAGAGGTGCTTGGCGCAGTCTCGCGAAAACTCTCTACTCCGAGATCGTATCAATGAACGGTTTAATGCGTTGGAAACTAGACTCCTAGATATTTAATTTGGTTGGTATATCACCCCGTAATTCCTTGTAAATATGAGAAAAGATTAGAAATATTTGACCCAATGTTTAAGTAAAATTATGAACCTAAGTTGCGACAACTTTTGTCGACTTTTGTTTCATAACTCGTTTGACTTCAAGACTTATGATACGGATATTATATGATTAAAATACCTTAATAAATGACCTCTTGAGTGTATTAAGCACCGCTAGATTACCTGAAAATACGAGTTACAACATCCTTGATTCGTTTAACTTCTAATACTGGTTAATCACCCTTATACACTCTTGTATCACTTAAGACCAATAGGATTGACTTCTTATCATCTAAAAGATAATTCCTTCTTGGATTTATGTTAACTAATATATGGCATGAACTAACACATGTGGATATGGGTTGTAACACCCTAAATGCAAACACACACATTTTTTGTATTTTTCATTAACTAATTAAAATAAACGTGCACAAACAAATACAAATAATTGACAGAAAAATCCTATGAAAAATCTAACAAAAATTGCAAATAATGGGACAAATTTATTTTTCTTTAATTTATGGGAGTAATTCATGTAGGGCAAAAATCACGTGCTCACAATAATTGTTTTGAACATTGGAGATCTTATTGCAGGAATTGAAAACATGCGAAAAATAAAAATCCTTTAGTAAATCAAAACAGTGCTTGTTTTAGCCTTGCTACCCCGAGGCTCGTCGGACCCTGGTTGTTATGATGGTCCAGTTATTGAGCTGTGTGCCTCTGTTTACAGCCTGTACGGAAGGGCCTTCCTCCCCCTCCTCCTCGAGAACAATACAACAATCCATGTCATTGTCCTTTAAGAACAAGTTTTTCATAGCTGCCTGTGCTTCCTCTTCTTCTGACCCATAGATAACATTGGCTGGTTGGAAAGTCTGCTCCAAATGTGGTATTAGCTGCTCCAGTGGATAGTAAGGACCGTGCCATGGTGGCGACCAGTTGTTGAATTCCTCCCAGGTGTACTCATATCCCAGACCGAAAGTAGTGCCGTGCTTCTTAAGCTTTATGGGCTTAGCGATTCCTGGGAGGTTCTTGCCGAGCCCTTTGCCAGGTTCGTACGCACTCCAATTCAGTATACTCTCGATCTTGTTATCCCACCATTTGTCTTTGTCAATAGCATTTACCCATTCTATGTGATGGTAAGTCTCTCCTCCCAGCTTCTTTCTCCCCTCGATTGATGGAATGGTCTGGCGACTGTATATAGGATTGCTACCATCACCGTGAATGATCACCTCCTGGTGATTCCATTCAAACTTTACTACCTGATGTAGTGTTGATGCTATGGCTCCGGTAGTGTGAATCCATGGCCGTCCCAACAATAGATTGTAAGATGCCGGCACGTCTATCACTTGGAAATCAATATCGAACCAAGTTGGCCCCATTTGCAAACACAGACTAATCTCCCCAATAGTGGACCTTTGGGAACCGTCGAAAGCTTTCACATTGATGGATTTATCCTTTATCTCATGCAGTCCCTTACCCAACTTCTTGAGTGTTACCAGTGGACAAATGTTGAGACTGGAACCCCCGTCGATCAGGATCCTGGTGATGAAGTAGTCCTCGCATTACATAGTGATGTGCAGTGCTTTGTTGTGTCCCAACCCTTCAGGCGGTAGCTCATCTTCATGAAAAGTAATTTTGTGACTTTCCAATACCTGTCCGACCATGTTGGCCATTTCCCTACCAGTGATGTTGCTTGGCACGTATGCTTCACTCAGCAACTTCAACAGAGCATCCTTGTGTTCCTCAGAATTTTGTAGCAAAGCAAGTATAGAGATCTGCGCCGGTGTTTTGTTCAACTGGTCGATGACCGAGTATTCCTTGGCATGTATCTTTCTCCAAAGATCGTATGGACCCATCTCAATGATGGGCGATCGATTGGAGGCCTTCTTTATTGACTCAGCTAGGTGTTCCGGGGTATAGATCCTACCAGTTCTTGTCATACCCTGTGCGGCAACAGTTTCCTCGAACCTAACCTTGCCTTTCCTCTTTGCCTCGGCTATATAGTCCCATGGTATAGCCTTTGTATGTAATGGTGTCATGGTTGACATCGCTACTGGGATCGGCGTGGCTATCTTTCCTCCAAATGGAGCATGGGCCTTGGGTGGAAAAAATGCAACTTCGAATGGCATAGATGCATTCGCTGGAGACATGAATTCGACCTCAATTGGTGCTAGTGTCTTTGCAGACAGCGTTGTTTCAAACTCAAGTGGCACAGACATATTTACCTCGGTGTTCCCCGAGGGTTGGATCTGGACCACGATCGGATTAAGAGTAACTATTGGCTTCTTTGGGTCATCACCTTCTGTGATCAACCCGATAGACCCCTCGGGATCCTAATCATCCTCTATTCAATCATGTGAACGCCTCCACCCTTATGGTCTGGAAGAGGGTTGTTGCGGACATTCAGAGCGGGTTCCTTTGCCACAATAATTTTGCTGTCAATCAGAGCCTGGATCTTGCCTTTCAAAGAACGACATTCGTTGATGGTATGTCCTTTTATGCCGGAATGGTATACACAGGATTTGTTTGGATTAACCCACTGAGAAGGATTCTCAGGAGTTATAGCAAGGATATGGGTGACATAACCAGTAGCCTTGAGTCTTTCGTATAACTGGTCAATGGGTTCGGCAATGGCTGTATACTGTTTAGGAGGTCTGCGGCCAAAATTTGGTCGAGGTCTAGGGAAGTTTTGGTGTGTAGGAGATGATTATTAGTGGGATAATTAAGCATTGTAGGCTTGGTAAACATGTGCGGGTTGGGAATATCTGGGTGAAGTAGGCTGATATATGGGTGGTGGAGATGATTGATAAGTGGGTGGTGGAGTTTGGTAAGATGGTGAGGGTGCTTGGTAGTTTGGAGTAGGCTGATATGTGAGTGAAGGCATTGGATAGGTTTGGTATTTGATGGGAGATTTGGTTCTCTGTGCCACCATTACGGTTCCTACGTCCCTTTTCTTGGACACACCACCGAACTGTAAGGCCTTATTTGTAGCTTGCAAGGCCTCAAAGTTCGTAACCATACCATTTTTGATGCCCTCTTCGATCCTTTCACCCAACTTGGTAATGTAGGAAAATTTGTGGCTCTCAATCATCATCAGCCTTTCATAATACTGCGGGTCCTGAGCCTGGACAAAGAATTTATTCATCTGTTCCTCTTATAAGGCAGGTCTGACCTTAGCAGCTTCGGACCTCCAGCGAGTAGCATACTCGCGAAATGTTTTTGTAGGTTTTTTCTTTAGATTCTGAATGTAGAACACATCCGGTGCATTCTCTGTGTTGAACTTGAACCTATCCATAAAATCGGACACCATGCCTACCCAACTTGACCACTTCTTCGGATCTTGGCTAATGTACCAAGATAGAGCATCTCCTTTTAGACTCCTCATGAAAAGCTTCATGCGGATTCTCTCATCTTTCCCTAGTCCAACCAGCTTGTCACAATATGTTCTCAAGTGTACTCTTGGATCCCCTGTACCATCAAACATCTCGAACTTACGAGGTTTGTACCCCTTGGGTAGTTCGATATCGGGCTGTATGCAAAGATCCTCATAGTTTAGCCCCTCAATTCCCTTGCTTCCTTCAATGCCTTGAATCCGGCTAGTCAATTTCTTAAGTTCCTCAGCCAGGTTCCTGATGAGCGAGTCTTTATCATCAAACTCAGGTGTGCTTGAGATGGGTTGGGTGGAGTGTGGCATTGTCTCCATGTAGATGGGGGTGTTATGATGGGTATGGAAGTGGTCATTTGTGGAGTTTTGGGGTTCTGGGATGAGCAGTGGAGTATTGTTGGAAGATGCAGGTGTTGCAGTGGTGGTGAGGAGCGGGATGGTTTTTTGGCTTCGGGATATTTTGTGGAGGTGTGGGTTCTGAGCATTTGGGAAATTGACATCTGGAGCGGTGAGGGAAAATGACAGATTCAGATTCCGAACCTGATCAAGTTCTTCTTGGAATTTCAGCAGCTTTTGTTTGAGTTGGGATGCATTTTCTTTGGAAACCTGAGTACCATGACCATTGGTGGCCTCTACCTGTTCAGTTACATTCTCCCTTCTGACGTTGTTCAAATCTTCCATTTTGCCTTTGTTCTTGTTTTTTACAGGACTAAGAAGAGGAGTGGGTGGAGGGCCCCTGGATCTCGTGGAATAGGATGATGTTGCCAGAGTGCACAAACTAACCTTTGGGGAGGGGAATAATAAAAATAAAAATAAAAAATAAAAATAAAAGGTAACCAAGTTAGTGAGGATTATAAGAAAATGTTGCGATATTTAAACACATAGCGCAAGAATGTAAATCATGTCCTAATTTGGGGGACCTCTTTGTTCCAGAGGTAGGCCTAGCGACAAATTGATTTGGAGAACTTAAAATTCTAAATGCCTCATTTCATTGATAAAAGTAGACGGATCCCAAATCGACACTAAATAACAAGAAATAAAATGTCATTAATGGCCATTGGCCTTATTACATTCAATAAAGCAAAAGAAAACTCCTATCTATTTGGTCCCAGAAGGACCTTCCCCAGATTCGGCATCCTTGGCTCCGTCGAATAGCTTTCCCAGCTCGTGAAGTCCCAGCAATAGATAGGCTCTGGCTAGGTGTCCACCCTCTATTCTTTTGAGGAATTTCCTTTCCAGCTCCACTATGCCCCACTCCAAGTATCCTAGTCGTTTGTTGGTGCTGATAGCCATGTCTTTCCACTCATTGATTTTGTCATTTGATAGAAGACTCCTCCACCAGTCTAGCAAAAGTGAGGGTGTGCTAACCATACCGAAGCTGGGGACCTCGTTCTTCATTTTCTGCAAACAAAAAGTTAAGACCATACCCCCACCGGACTCGACTATTTAATATCAACAATTAGCATGAAAACATTTAGTTCTCCAAATTAATGCACAGAACGTGGTTGTGTCTGTTTGGGTTTTGGGGAAACCCAGTGGACTTTGGACAAGGCTATCTTAAAGAGTCATTATGCGGACAACATAACTGACTCGGCTAGGTTTGACCATGATGCATGGAAGTTTAAACAGAGTAAGGTTTCTATGGGATTTTAGATTGGTACCCTTGAGCGGACAAATCAAGGGGGAAAGGCACAGAACTGTCGACTACACCGTTGATCGACTGGTTTTACCGCAAATATGCCTTTTTCAGATTTAGGGGGTGATAATATCGGAAGAGCGCAACCACTTTATAAGCGTTGCTATGGTATTTGTTTGGCACGAGTGGAATATGATGTTGAACATGATTATGCAATAATTAAAAGCATGTTGGCATGTATTTTCACATTAAGAAAGCGGTAAATACAACAATTTTATAATTTAAAGCAGTAGTAAGGAAAGAAACAAAGAAGACAAGTCAGTTTTGCAGTTGAAAAAGGAATTGAATGCTTAAAAGAAATAAAAAAGTAATTGCACATAAAGAGGTATAAATCCACAATAATAGTCTGAAATGATAAAAGCCTAAAGATCCCTAGCAGAGTCTCCATGCTGTCACGCCCCCTTTTTTTCCTAAGCGGAAATTGGGTTTATGGCATTTGGAGAGACAACTCATTCCTTTCTGGAGCTGGGTTTGAATTTGGAGAGTCACCACCTAATGATTAGGGTGCATTAGGACACCAAAAGAATTCGATTTGAATAACCAGAGATAGGGTAAGGGCTTGAAATTATTCTAAGGGGAAGGTGTTAGACACCCCTCAGAATCCACTAGTGTGGTTCCCGGACAGACAATTATTGTGAATTGAGGTGCAATTAACGTATAAGAAAATAAGGCTCAAATAATAGGGTATTTCAACACATAATGGTTTGAAAGTAAGCAAGTTTTGATAGAACAATTAGAAACGCTGATTCTTTAGAATAAGGAGTTAAATTGCTTAAAGAATAAAGAATAAAGGAAAGAGGGTCCTAGGTTTATTGAAAATATGGATCACCCCACACAACATCCGATAATCACTCCTCAATGAGGGGCTACACGTGACATTATCGCGTGGTCATCATATCCATATCTTCCCTTCCCACCTCGTTAAGGTATTAAAGCGCGGATTGGTCTCGATTACTTATTGCATGCTATTACCTGTCCCATTCCTATCAACCCCGGAGGCACTTAGGACTACTAATCCTAAAAGGGAGGGATGTTGGGCTTATTTGGAGTTTCAAAGGTAAACTCTAAGGTGGCATACAAAAATACATATTGCATTTAAAAGGGGAAACACATAAGCATATAGGCTCAAGTATACCTCCTCGAACAAACACATAAAGGAGCATGTCTTACACATACTGCTTAGATCTGATTGAAAAGCATTAAAGACGAGGGAGATGAGATTGTTGAGGCAGTTTTAGTTTATTGCATAACTCAGATAAGGAGTCCGGATCAAGCCTACCTGCTAGTTGTAGTGATTAACAGATTCAGTTTCACAGTTATTATTCTAAGGCTTGCGTAAGTGTTTATACGGGGTCCTATAGGCATTATATCTACCGAATTTAAAAGGTGATGAGATAGTAGAAGCTTGAAATAAATTATTCGAAATCCTATAAGCATGCTTGTTAAACCTTGTTAAGCGAGGTTATTAAGAGAAGCAGAATGAACAAAAAAACTGAACTGGTTACAGGTTCTGCAGAGGGTAGTATCTACTGTTACTGACTTTAATTCCTAGGAGCATGTTATCTAGCATTGACTGCGAATGAAAGCGAATCAGATTGATTTAAGAAACCCCTATAGGCATGATTTCTATGCATTACTCGTTTTAAACATTATAGGTATGGCATCTAAGTGAAGTTTGAATATGCAGAATTAAAAGTACCCTATAGGCAGGTTTTCTACTTGAAGTTGAATATGCAGAATTAAAAGTACCATATAGGCAAGTTTTCTACGTGAAGTTGAAAAAGTATCCTATAGGCATGGTCTCTAGGTGAAGTTTGAATATGCAAGAGTTAAAATACCCTATAGTCATGTTTTCTACCCTTGCATGCACAGTTATCCACCCTTTTCACTATCCAGCCCCAAGTGTTTATTACAACTTATTACAAACCAGAATAACAAACTACATCAGAACAGAAAAATACAAAGAAAGTACAACCAGAGGAGGCCTAATTCTTGACTTCCTCTCTGAGTTACGGGATAAACCAACTCAAAGACCATTGATCCAAAGCCTTTCTCCAATTTGAGTGTGTCAGAGTTTCCAAAGAGACTAAATGGGACTCGGGGTAGTGCTCACACCCAAATTGTATTACCAGAATAGGAACAAGTGCAGTGTGGAAGTGTCAGCCCTTAAGTGTCCAAGTTTAGAGGGAGCTCATGGGTCCCAAGGCAAGGCTCACAAGAAGGGGGCAGAACTTAAGTCTAAGAGAGAATGGGAGTGCAGAAATAGAATTTTAAGAACTAAGGAAGTAAAGGAGAGGATAGAGGTGTTGGGAAACAGTTACAAAATTGATAACTTCACATAAAAAGGGTTCAAGGATTGGGGTCTTGCAAAGAGCCTATGTACTTAGGCACTAGTTAATTCTAGGCATGCACAACAATATGGAGTGTTGTTATGCTTACAAAATCAACCAGAATACACAACATATAGTGGTAACATAGAGGTTTGAGTCATAGACAGCAATAATCAATACTATCATGCCTCAAACAAGCCATCAGTACCAAAAGCATTGGGGTAGGGGTTTAGGATACATCATAAATTCAGAACAGGCAGAATTGCTAAAATAAGTACTGAATTAATCACAAGCAGTAGGCAGACAAACAGGTAAAAGGATTAAGTAAACATATTGTCGTGACGCTGAAATCTTAATCAGAACATACCAGTTTAGAGAAGAAAAATATAGTAAAGGCAGGTAGCAGAACTTTGAAAACAGGCCACAATACAAGTAGTAAAGCAGAAGAGAGTGTTTTTTTGAGTGTAAGTGATTTTATAACTCAGAGTGTTCGTGTGTGTCTGTGTTAATGAAAGAGAATGGTATTTATAGTTTGAAAATAAGTAGAAAATAAGGCAAGAATCATAGCTTAGCAGTAATTATGGAACTATGTACCAATTAAAATCAAATCAGTATAAGAACTTTCTTTAATTAAGGAGTTGAAATCAAACGGTAATTGGCAGAAAACATTTAAGGAAGGAAATCAAGTAAGCATCCGGTGTAGAGTAGACAATTAGGGGTAAGTGCATAGAGGTTTTAATTAAGGGAAGAATCTTTGAAATACTCAATTAGCCAAATAAGGTAAGAAAACAAAGTAAAGTTGCAGCATATGGAAACAATCAAAAATCAGTACATAACAAATCAGGGAGTCAAGGATTTCAAAATCACTGATTTAAGGAGAGTGAAACGGGTTCCCATGAATAAAAAATAAACCAAGTCAGAAATGGGAGAATTTAAAGTCTAAGGAAAGTTTTCAAATCAACCCAAGAAATAGGGGAATCAGTAAGGCGAAACAAGGAAAAAGCCAATCACTTAACACATGAATGCAATCAAAATTACACAAGGAGGTTTGAAATCAGTGCAAAATTGAAGGTCATTTCAGAGGGAAATTCAGCATATAAAAGAGTGCATAAGTATTAGGCATGCAAGACTTAATTTAGGACAAAGAGAAGCGTCATGCAATCACGAAGTCAGTAAGTAGTGGACTATCGAAACATGGTAGTCACATAGGTCAATCTTAGTAACTCAGTAATAGAGAAAGAGAGAGTATCAAATAGCATGCAAAGGGGGCAAGTAAAAAGACTTTTCTAAAAACTGTAGTCTAGTTTCAAGGAAGTCAAAATCACATAAAGAAACAGAGGAAACAAAAAGATTTCGAATCTAGTCGAGCAACAGATGAGGCAGTTTCAGAAGCTCGAATAGGTCCAAAGAAGTTAGGGTTTTGAAATCAATCGAATTCAGAGCATGATGACCAAGTAAATCACATAGCAAATAGCCTCAGAACTCGACTGAACCCCAAATTTTAGGGTTTTCACCATCAATCGAGTTCTAGAGATGAAAACGAGTAAATCAGACAAATACTAACAAAAGTAGATTCAAAAACCTCAAAAGAAACTAAGACTTTTAATATGCAAACTCCAGTAGAAGAACAACATAAAGAAAGACATTAGAACATGTTAAAAATCAGAGAAAACTTCAAAACAACTTTAACAAAACCTAAATCGGAAAAGACAAGGGGTTTTGGAGGCAGAGTTTTGAAAGAAACCTTGAGAAAAATGTTTAGAAGTTTAGAATAAACACATATCTAGAACAGATCTAAAGAAATCGGAAGAACCTCAAAGGCTAGGGTTTCAGAAGAACCCCAGATGGTGAGAAAGGCTTGGAAAATCATCGATCTTAAGTAGAGAAGTCGAGAGTCATGCTTCAATGTTCATGGCTGGCCGGAGTAAGGTCGAAAGTGACCGGAGACAGCCATAGAACTTAAATCACCAAGTTCTGGACCAAACTTCTTCGAGGTCTAGCCTTGAAACCATAGCAATCGGGCATGTAGGAGCCAAGGGAGGTAGATACAGGCCTTCAATGGCTTCGGAGGCCATAGATTTGGGAGATTTTCAGGTGGTAACTAAAGGCGGCGGTTAGGGTTTGAGAGGGAGTTTGAGAGAGAATTGGGAGAGGGGGGGGGGGAATTCAAAGGCGGCTACAGGTGAGAAATGATTATGTTTAGGGGTTAGTTCAGGTTAAAAAAAGGAAGGGGCAGATGTGAGCCGTTGATCTAGGCGATCAACGGCTGGGATTAAAAGGGAATCCGTGCGGGTTATTTAATTGGGTCGTGGGTCGGTTTAGACAGGGATTGGGTCATGGTAATTGGGTTTAAAATTGGGTCCAATTGAGGTGCCAAATTCGGCTAAAACTGAAATGAAAAATGGGCTAACATTTAAATAGCCATTTTTTTCTCTATTTGATTTACAAAAATAGTAAAATAATTTTTGAAAATAAATTAAAGGTAATAAAATGATTAATATCATATAATTATCAAATTAAAAATATTGGACCTAGTTTTTATAGATATAAACGTAATTAAATCTAAAAAGAGGCTAATATTGCAATTATATGCAATTTAGCTTTAAAATACTAAAAAAATTTGTACAAATATGAAAAAAATCACATTAGCTCTATTTTCGCATAAATAGGAGATTCCTATAAATGAATCACCAAAAATGATAAATTGGGGAATAATATTTGGGGTTTTATGGATAAAATAGGGCAATAAATTAATTTAAAAAATCATTGAAATTAGAAAAATAATAAAACATTTGAACATACTTATATATGCATAAATATGCTATTTTGAAAGTATTTTGCATATTAAAAATATATAGGAAAAAATTGAGTATCAACATCAGTGTATCCATCGCTAATGCAAATAGAAATGGGCTAAAAGCAGGTCCCTGGTGTAACCCCCATCATAACCAGAAAATAATATGAGTCTTCTTTCACTATCCTCACTTGAGTATTAACTCCATTATACATGATCACCCTATTGTATACTACAGGAACACACCTAGCCTCTACAAAATAAATATATTGTACATTTTGAAAGGAATTCACTAAAGGCAAAAAGGTCCTTAAAGGAATGGATTTCCGATCAGAAAAATCGACCAACTTTGGTCGGTTATGGCCAATTACTGATCAAAACGCATCCACATATGCTTGAATGGTATTTTGATGGTCGGAATGGATTACCGACCAATATGGTCAGAAATTACCGACCAACGTTGGTCGGTAAATTAAAACGACCATCTGAAGAATTTAAATGATTTACAGACCAACTTTGGTCGAAAATATTTTATTAATTTAATTTTACCGACCAAAGTTGGTCGGTGTATTTATTTTATGTTTTTTATTTGTTATTAAAATTAATAAAAACTGACCAACTTTGGTTGGTAACTGGAAATATTTATTTTTTTAAAATAATTCAAATTAAACATTACCGACCAAAGTTGGTCGGTAACCTCAACAATGCAGGAAACATACCGACCAAAGTTGGTCGGTAATGTTTAATTCTGGGTATTCATTGTTCATTAACCGATCAACTTTGGTCTGTAATATGCAATTAATATTTTTTATTAAAGACCGACCAACTTTGGTCGAAATATGCAATTATTTTTTTTATTAAAAACCGACCAACTTTGATCGGTTTTCCTGGATTTAATTTTGGCATAAAATGCCTGTTTTGGTAGCTACACCACATGTCAGCATACCAATACCCCCAACAACAGCACAACAACAACACATCAACAACACAACAACAACCAAACATTCAATAAATACTTTAAAACTAACAAATTAAAGTTCAATTGAACATAACAATCCAAAACCAAGTTAAAACTAATTACAAGTTCAAAACTAGTTCTACTTGTCTAGTTCAAAGTATATAAAAGTGAAGGGATGTTTTGTGCAACATCATTATCACCGTCTGATGAACTTTCATCTACAAGACGGTATAGAGAACTGTCTTGTGGAGGATAGAAAAACGATTATGGGGAGGACGGGAGAAACGATCACGAGCAAGACGGGAGGAACAATCACGTGGAGGTCAACCCTCTAGCAATGACTCACGAGACCGGGGCAACGAAAAAGCTCCAGTAGATAGGAGAGTTCTGATTTGAGCTTGCATGCCAAGGAATTGAGCATCTCTAACCCTTTATCTTTCTTTGGCCGCTTCTAGCTCGGATGTGAGCTTTGTCACTGTCTCCCGCATAGTGGAGAGGCTCTCCCTGTTAAGTTGCTCACCTTGCGAGGAATTCCCTATTCCTTGCATTCCACACTTATAACGATGGAATTTTTTAGTAGGAAGCATGTATACCTTCCCCCATTTTGGACCGCCAACAGACTCCAACCATATTCTTTTAGCATCCTCGTCCGAAGGTTTGGTTGGCTCGCCCGATTCACCAGCTGGATGACTACAAATGAATTCCTCCACGTTACTTTAGTAGCGACCCTATATTATTTTTAAATAAATCAGTATTTCAAAATTCTTATAAAAGTATATTATAATACTTAAAGACAATTGAAAGCTTACATATGCAGTCGAGGCCCGGTCCTCGACCCACCTTTCTTGATCCGTCTCTTTCTTCTTCTTTACAATATACGTCTCCTTGAATAACTCATCATGGCTCATTGGACGCTCCAATTGTTGATACTCAATTTTTTCCTATGTATTTTTATATACAAAATACTTTCAAAATAGCATGTACATACATATATAAGCATGCCCAAGAGTTTTGGTATTTTTTCCTAATTTTTAAGATTTTAAAATCAATTTATTGTCTATTTTTAGCAGTACAAAATCCAATAATTATTCCCAAGATTATAATTTTGGTGAATAACTTATTTTATTCTCATATTTACACCAAAATATAATTAAGGTGATTTTTGTATATTTTTTACAAATCTATTTGGTATTTTTAAGCTAAATTGCATGTAATTGCAATTATAGCCTATTTCATGATTAGTAGCATTTTATAATTATAAAATTATTTTCAGTATTTTTAAATTAATATTTATATAGTATTTGTTGGCTAAGTGTTTTTAATTACTTTTAAAATTATTATCACTATTCTTATAAAATAAAAAGGGAAAATAGGCTATTTAACACTTAGCCTATTTCTATTTCAATTACAGCCCTTTCACCTTTCAATTTTGGCCCTCAATTTGACCCAATTCCACCCCCAAATTAAACCAGCCCAATACCTAAATTACCCGACCCCTGACCCGATTAAAAAAAACCCACTCGGCTCCTCTTTGATCCAGGCCGTTGATCATTTTGATCAACGGCCGTAATTCACCCTTTCCTTTTTAATTCCCAAACCCCCTTGACCTAATTCATTTCACCTGAGACGCCGCCTTTGAACCCCTTTGTCTCTCAAATCCTCTCTAGCCTCTCTGAACCACTAATTGTCTCCTACCTTATCTCACCATGTTTCCACCGGAATCCATGGCGTCTCCGGCCATGGATGGTCTGTACTCATCCTTTCTCACCATCAAACCTAAACTATTCAAGGTTTTGAACCCCGACTTCAATGGCTCTCTTCAGATCCTTCCCAGACCTGTAGATCTATGGTTTCTCCGGCCATTACCCCGACATGTTCAAGCAATATGAGTCTTTTCGACTCAGGATCTGACTTTCCTCAAGACTTTTCTCATTTCTAGGGTTTTCTCTGCAACTCTAAGCCATCTGAGATTCTGTACTCGCCTATTTTTTCTTAGATCTGTGATATGTCTGGGCACTACTTGACAGTTTAAAAGGTTTTTCCCCAAATTTCTTTTTCAAAAGCGCTCAATTTCTATTTTAGGGTTTCTGAAAAAGTTTCTTCAAATATCTTTCCTTTTCTTTCTGTTCTTTCTTCATGTGTGTTTACCTATGTTATGATCGTATGCTTTCTTTTCTACTATGCTTGAGTTTGCTCTTTTGTTTCCTTTCTATTATGCAAGATTCTTCTACTTTTGTTGTTATTCATGTACTCACATGTTAATCCGTGTTGTTAATCCTTATTCTTTGCTATACGTGTTTATGGTTGAGTTCTTCTTTTTTTTCCACTTTATTTAGCTCTGTTTGTGTTCTTCCTAAACATATTTTACCCGCTTTTGTTTATGCTCGTATCATCTCTTTCTTCTAAACTTGTTTAAACTCCGAGTTTTCTCAAACATATTCTCATGACCTTGAATCAGTTCTTTCTATCATGTATGTTTGTTTCTCATAAAGTCTTTGGAAGAGACTTCCTAGCCTCTTTCAATGACCTGCTCTCTCACCTCTATGTCTGACTCAATTCGAAACCCTAGGATTTGGGGGTTTCTTTGGCAAGTGATATTAGGGTTCCACTTTGGGACCCTAGGCTTTCAGACTCACTATGAGTCTGTAACTAAACTCGATTCCCTTTTGTTTGTGACTCTAAGGCTTTCAATGTTAGACTCTTTTTCTGAGTAACCTGACGATTCCTTTCGTTTGATTGGTATGCTTTATATATGTGAAATTTCTCTTTCAAAAGTTTTTTACCAACTGATTGATTGATTCTGAAATCCTTTTAATAAGGCTGATGAATTGTCACTGATTTTTCTTCGATTGAACCTCTTTTACCTTTCTTGACTTGGTTCATTCGAATTGAACCTGTAATTTTGGTTTCATGGCTGTTTGATTGATTCCCTTGCCATATTTGGCACAAACCGTGTGCCATTGATGGTTTTCCTTAAATAACTTCTATGTATTTACCCCTTTTGTGCTACTTTGAAAGGTTTTAATTAAAATTTATTTCCGTAACTGGCTTTTACCCGTTGGAATCAGAATCGCTTAACCAAAAGGAGATTGATTTCAATGATATTTCCTTGCCTTTCTTACTTGTTTCGCTGCGCTATAAAAAGGGACTACCCTTCTGCACTTTTGACACCACTTCGAGTTCAATACACGACACCTTCACACTACCAATCTTTAAACTTTCAATTCAATACCTACAATACTGCTTTGAATTCAATACTTCTTTCAATACTCTACTTTGCTTGAGATCTTTTGGAACTGCTTTGCTTACAACTTGGCTCTTTCAAGACTATTGTTTTTACTTGTTTT
This sequence comes from Nicotiana sylvestris, assembly GCF_000393655.2. Lineage (NCBI taxonomy): Eukaryota > Viridiplantae > Streptophyta > Magnoliopsida > Solanales > Solanaceae > Nicotiana > Nicotiana sylvestris. The sequence goes on from NC_091064.1 coordinate 51,313,576, forward strand.
CCCTGAAACTGGTATGTTCTGGTTTAATTTTCTGCCTCACCCCTATGTGTTTACTTCATAGCTTCAGCATTCCTGTCTACTTTACTATTGTTGTTCAGTGATTAAACTACGTATGTCATTTCTTTGCATCTATTTCTATTGTGAATCCCTACCCCCTATTCCCTTCTATGTGTTTGAGTTAAGGTTCTTGGCCTGGCAGTATCCAAATTACTGCCCAGGTTATAACCTGATCCACAATGGATCCTAACTCCTAAGATTTGGCTAACATGCTGGTCAGGAATGTGCCAGCATTCCCAATTGCTGGGCATGACCACCAGCCTGCCATGGCTTTCCCAGTTCCCCCGCTCCCCTATGCACTTACACTTACTCTTAGACTCTTAAGTTCTGCCCCCTCTTATGAGCCTTGCTTTGGGACCTTGAGTTCCTTATGAACTTGGACATTTGAGGGCTGGCCCTTCCACACTGCACTATGATCTTAATTCTGCAATATGTTTGGGGTGTAAGCACTGCCCGGAGCCCCTTTGAGACTCTTAGTAACTTTGACACATCCCAAGTATGAGAAATGCATTTGGAAAAATGGATCCTGGAAGTTGGTTTATCTCATATTGTTAGAGCTTGAGTCTGAATTAGGCTGTTTGGTTGCAACTGGAAGTTCTGATGTATTTTTTTTTGATTCATTCGGGTCTGTAATATTTTGTACTAATTATAGGGTTCTAGTGAAAAAGTGGAGAGTCATTTGTGTATGCATATGGGTAGACAACATGCTCATAGGGATTACTATTTACAAATTCTGCATTTATGCATATCATATAGTACTCATTCCTATAAGTCGTCTAATTATTACATTAGAAACCATGCTTATAAGTTTCTGCATATAGAAATCATGTATAAGTTTCTGCACTTATGCAGTTAGAAATCCTGCCTATAAGTTATGCATTACACGTAGAAATCTTGCCTATAAGTTGTTTCATTACTGCATTAGAAACCATGCCTATAAGTTTCTGCATATAGAAATCATGACTATAGTTTTGTTTCTGCATTTCTGCATATTCATCTGTTGTTAGACAAACAATCATAGGTTTAATAATAATCCACTTCATTCTAGATACCATGCCTATAAGGCTCCTGCACTTAGATAATCATTTTAAAATCAATAACGCTTAGAAATCATGCCTATAGGAGCAGCCGTCTGAATCTAATTCGTCTATTTTATCTATAAGTCTAAAATCAATAGTAATATTTGTTTAATATCTGCAGAACTCTTGTTTATAAAACCAGTAATCCTTTCTTTAAAATCAGTTTTGTTAGATGTCATGCCTATAGGTCTCACCTAGGCAAACCATTAGGTGATCAATTAACTGTGTTAGTTTTGATAAACTACAATCAGACAAGGCTAATTCGGACTCCTCATCTGAGAAATATGTGATAAATCAGCCTATCCTAACGCTTTAATTCAGACCATAACCAGTATTTGAAGTCATGCTATATTTGCTCCTCTGGGTGAGGAGGCTTGTTTGAGCCTTAACTGCTATTTGTTTTTCCCCTAATTGCTTATGTGTTTTGTTTGTTGCTAGACTTTTTATCCTTTTAAAACTCTGAAAAGCCCCAACTCCCTCCCTTTTAGGATTAGTAGTCTCAAATGCCTCCGGGACTGATAGGATTGGAACGGGTAATAACATATAATAAGAAACGATACTATTCCACACTTTAATACCTTAACGGGGTGGGAAGGGTAGATATGGATATGATGACTGGTGCGCTAATACCAAGTGTAGCCCCTCTTTCGAGGAGTGATTACCGGGTATTGCATTGATGTGATCCATATTATTTGTAAACCTAGGACCCCCTTTCCTTTATTTGTTTATTTTATTCTCAAACTATTTTTTTAAAATTTCTACTTTCTTTACTTTCGTCAAACTCTCAACTTGCTCACAATATTATGTGAAAACCCCCCTCTACTTGAGACTTCTATTTTCTTAGTTGTTATTCAAAGTCACAATTGTAACATGGCCGGGAACCACACTAGTGGATCTTGGGGGGTGCCTAACACCTTCCCCTCGAGATAATTTCTAACCCTTACCCGAACTCTAGTTTTCCAACTCGAACTCTTCTTTAGTGTCCTAATGCACTTTAATCATTAGGTGGAGACTCTTCAACCCAAAAAATCCAATTCCCAAGAGGGAACGAGTTGTTCTCCCAAATGTCATGAACCCGATTTCGCCTTAGAAAAAGGGGGCGCGACAGCATGGCGACTCTGCTGGGGACTTCTTAGGCTTTTACCATCTCATGTTACTTGTGACTTCACTACTTCTTTATTACCTTTATTTAATGTCTTTACCTCTTTTCTGCTATGAAACTGACTTGGCTCTTTGTTTCTTTTCTTTAATGCTTTCTTTTACAGCTTTCTTTCAATTATGAGAAATTATTGTAATCATTACTTTATGAACGTGCAAATACGTGACAACTTGTTTCATTCTTGTAATTGCATATTCAACATCATATTCCACTCGTGCCAAACAAAATACCATAGCAACGCTTATAATGAGTGGTTGCGCCCTTCTAATATTATCACCCCCTAAATTTGGTAAAGGCGTATTTGCGGTAAAACCAGTCGATCAGTGGTGCAGTCGACGGTTCCGTGTCTTTCCCTCTTGAGTTGTCCGCTCAAGGGTACCGGTCTAATACCCTATAAAAACCTTACTCTGTTCAATTATGCATGCATCACTGTCAAACCTAGCTGAGTCAGTTATGTTGTCCGCATAATGACTCTTTAAGATAGCCTTGTCCAAAGTCCACTGGGTTCCCTTGGAACCAAAACGGACATTACCACGTCTGTGCATTTATTTGGAGAACTAAATGCTACTTATGCCAATTATTGATATTTAAATAGTCGGGTCTGACAGAGTAAGGGTCTAACACTTTATTTTGCAGAAAATGAGGCACGAAGTCCCTAGATTCGGCATGGTAACCAACATTCACCCAAGGTTTCTAAGTTGGTGGGAAGACCTTCACTCCAGTGATCAGACCCTCGTCCGCAAATATTTGGGAAATTTGCCTTCTCTTTTGGAGATCCAACCCGACAACTAAATCATAGAGGCTGCAACTCTATTCTGGGATGGTGATAGATCGGTGTTCCGCTTGGTGGACATTGAAATGACACCTCTGCTCGAGGAAATAGGAGGATTAGCTGGTATTCCATAGGAGACTCCGGGTTTACTTATGCCGGAAAATCGTAAGGGTAGGGGCTTTCTCAAAATGATGGGACTAAAGAAGAACATAGACTTGACCTGCTTGAAGGATTCCTACATTCCTTTCAACTATATGTACGAGAGGTACGACCATAGCAAGTCCTACATCACTTACCCAGATGAATTCACCCTCACATCATTAGGGAAGAGTCTTCGTCTTTATGTTTTGCTTTTAGGGGATGATATTATTTCCTATGAAGAAGTCTAGGATCCATACCAGACTGGCCATGGTCACCAAGACTTTGATGGAAGGAATTGGAGGGCAACCTTTTATCATAGTACCTATAATCGTTGCGGAGATATATCGAGGCCTGGAAAACTGTCAACGAGGGGCCAAACACTTTGAGGGTTGTAACTTACTGCTCCAACTCTGGCTCATGGAGCACCTCCAAATGGGTGAATATCGGCAAGAGATTCTGTGCAGAGACTGAGATGATCATATCGCCTTCCATCAGCCAAGGCAAATGAACTATATGCCTAACATGTTTTCCCAACCAGAAGATGCTAAAGGGTGGGTAGAGTTGTTCGAAAATCTGAAAGAGGACCAAGTGCAATGGATGTTCGAATGGTTCCCTACCGAAGAGTTCATTGTCCGATCTCGGGATGCACCATTTCTTATACTCATTGGTCTGAGAGGAACTTATCCTTATGTCCCTCTCTGAGTCATGAGGCAGGCAGGAAGGAAGCAGGTTATACCAAGGGTCGACAAAATAAGTCACTTCAGGGCCGACTTTCAAGTTGACGATAGTCCATACAAGTGTCAAGCTCAGCATATGTGGCACTGCAAAATCATCCTGGGAAAGGATTCCATACAACCAGACAGGTACCATGCTGGTTATACTCTATACTATCCAAGTTGGTTGGAAGACGATCATAGTGGGTTAGGACAACCCGGGATTGTTTGAGGTCACAGAATCATCGACGAAAAGACTGAAGTATAGGTTAAGTACAACCAATTACGCAAGGGGATTCAGGGATGCTAAAGTGAGCACCGGTGAATTCAGGAAGCCCATCAAAAGCTGATTGAAGAATGGAAAGACATGGCTGCCAGCGCCAACAAGCGGTTGGGATATTTGGAGAGGGATTTAGTGGAGCTAGAAAGGAAGTTCATCTAGAGGATCGAAAACTGCCAGAATGCTGAGGGAAACGAAGGAGGACACCTGGCTAGAGCCTAAATGTTACTGGGACTGCGTGAGCTGGTGAAGTTATTCAATGGAGCTAAAGATGCCGAGTCTGGGGAAGGTCCTTCTGGGACCAAGTAGTTAGGATCTTTTCATTTTGCTTTAAATGTATTAAGGTCAATGGCCATTAGTGACATTTTATTTTCTGCTATTTTTAGTGCCGTTTTGAGATTCGTCTTATTTTTATCAATAAAATGAGGCATTTAGCATTATAAGTTCTCCAAATCAACTTGTCGATAGGCCTACCTCGGGCACAACGAGGCTCCTAAATTAGGACACAATTTATATTCTTGCACTATCTATTTAAATATTGCAACATTTTCTTATCATAACCCGCACTAACTTGCTACCTTTGTTTTTATTTTTTTTGTTTTATTCCCCTCTCCAAAGGTTAGTTCGTGCACTCTGGCATCATCATCATACTCCACAAGATCTAAGTGCCCTCCGCCTCCTCCTACTCTGAGTCCTATCAGAAACAAGAACAAGAGAAAAATGGAAGATTTGAGCAACATCAGAAAGGAGAACTTAGTTGAAAGGGTAGAGGTTCCTCAGGGTATTCAGGTTTCCAAGGAAAGTGCCTCCCAGCTCGAGCAAAAGTTGTTGAAATTTCAGGAAGAACTGGACCAAGTTCAGAATTTGGCAAGCTTGTCGTTTTCCCTCACCACCCCAGATGTCAACTTTCCCAACACTCAAAACCCCACACCTCCACAAAACATCCCGAAACCACAAAACCAACCCGCTCCCCATCACCACTGCAACACATGTCACACTTCAAACAACACTCCACTGTTCATCCCTGAACCACTAAACTCCAGAAACGATCATCTCCACAACACCCCCATCTATGTGGAAACCATACCACACTATACTCAACCTATTTCAACCACACCTGAGTCTGATGACAAAGACTCTCTTATCAGGAATCTGGCCACAGAACTCAAGAAGGTGACTAGCCGAGTTCAAGGTGTTGAAGGAAGCAAGGGGATCAAGGGATTGAATTACAAAGACCTTTACATTCAGCCAAATGTCGAACTGCTCGAGGGGTACAAACCTCCCAAGTTCGAGATGTTTGATGGCACAGGGGATCCCAGAGTCCAGTTGAGGACCTACTTCGACAAGCTGGTCAGATTAGGGAAGGATGAAAAGATTCGCATGAAGCTCTTTATGAGAAGCCTGAAAGGGGATGCTCTATCTTGGTACATAAGCCAAGACCCGAAGAAGTGGTCGAATTGGGAAAGTATGGCGTCCGATTTCATGGACAGATTCAGATTCAACACGGAGAATACGCCAGATGTGTTCTATATCCAGAACTTAAAGAAGAAGCCTACGGAGACATTCCGCGAGTATGCTACTAGTTGGAGATCAGAAGCTACCAAAGTAAGGCCGACTTTGGAAGAAGAACAGATGAACAGGTTTTTTGTCCGGGCTCAAGACCCACAATATTATGAGAGGTTGATGTTGATTGAAGGCCAGAAATTTTCCGACATCATTAAGCTATGGGAAAGGATCGAGGAAGGTATTAAAAGTGGTATGGTCACAAACTTTGAAGCATTACAGGCCATCAACAAGGCTCTACAGTCTGGTGGCACATCCAAGAAAAGGGATGTGAGTGCCGTGATGGTTGCACAGAGAACAAAGTCCCCAATCAAATACCAAACCTACCCATTACCTCCACTCACATATCATCCTACCCCAAATTACCAAGCACCCTTGCCATCTTACCAAGCTCCACCGCCTACTTACCAATCATCTCCACCTCCCACATATCAGCCCACTTCGCCCAGATACTCTCAAACCACAACTGTCTACCAAGCCTACAACACCCAACAAGCCCACTATCAATCACCTCCCTCTTGCCAAAATTTCCCTAGACCCCAACCAAACTTCGACCACAGACCCCCCAAATAGTATACCTCCATTGCTGAACCTATCGACCGACTGTATGAAAGGCTCAAAGCTGCTGGTTACGTCACCCCTATCCCTACCATAAACCCCGAAAACCCCTCCCAATGGGTCAACCCAAACAAAACCTATGCATATCATTCTGGCATGAAGGGACATACCATTGATGAGTGCCGCTCTCTGAAGGATAAGATCCAAGCTTTAATTGACAACAAGATCATTGTGGCAAAGGAGCCTACTCCGAATGTCCGTAACAACCCTCTACCAGACCACAAGGGTGAAGGTGTTCACATGATTGAGATAGAAGACAATTGGGACCCCAAAGGGTCAATTGGATTGATCGCTGAAGGTGACGAGCCAAAGAAACCAACAGTCACCTTTAACCCGATTGTGGTCCAGATGCAACCTTCTGGAGACGCCGAAGTGAACATGTCCATACCATTTGAGTTCGAAGCACCTTCTTTTGCAAAGATGCTAAGGCCTATTGAGGTCGATTTTGGGTCCCCAAAGGCACCTGTACCATTTGAGGTTGTTGTATTACCTCCCAAAGCAAAGGTGCCCATTCCGGTGGCCATGACAGCCGTAACATAGTTCCACCCAAAGGCCATACCGTGGGATTACACCGTCGAGGCGAGAAGGAAAGGGAAACCCAAATCTGGAGAAGCAATTGCAGCACAGGGTATGACAAGAACTGGCAGGGTTTATACTCCAGAACATATAGTTGAGTCCAGTAAGCAGGCCTCTTGACGACCAATCGTCCCTGAAACTGGGCATGATGATCTCTGGAGGAAGATATAAGCCAAAGAGTATTCGGTCATTGATCAGTTGAACAAAATGCCAGCCCAGATCTCTATCTTGGCTCTGCTACAAAGCTCCGACACATATAAGAATGCCTTATTGAAGGTGTTGAGCGAGGCATATGTGCCTAACAACATAACTGGAGGAGAAATGGCAAACATGGTAGGGCAAGTATTGGAGAGTCAGAAAATCACTTTCCACGAAGATGAGCTGCCACCTGAAGGGCTAAGCCATAACAAGGCATTGCACATCACTGTGCAGTGCGAAGATTATTTCATCACCAGAATCCTGATTAACGGAGGGTCTAGCCTCAATATTTGTCCATTGGTGACTCTCAGAACATTGGGAAAGAGTCTGCATGAGATCAATGATGGAGCCATCAATATCAAAGCTTTCGATGGATCCCAAAGGTCCACTATTGGGAAAATCAGTTTGTGTCTGCAAATGGGACCGACTTGGTTCGACATTGATTTTCAAGTGATAGACGTCCCAGCATCTTACAACTTGCTATTGGGATGGCCCTGGATCCATGCCGTTGGGGCTGTAGCATCAACCCTACATCAAGTAGTGAAATTCGAGTGGAATCACCAAGAGGTAATTATTCACGGCGATGGTAGCAAGCTGATATACAGTCGCCAGACCATCCCAGCAATCGGAGGAAGAAGGAAGATAGGTGGAGAAACCTACCATTACATTGAGCGAGTCAACGCCGTGGACAAGGATAAATGGTGGGATAACAAAATTGAAAGTATAATAAATTGGTGTGGATACGAACCTGGCAAGGGACTTGGCAAGAATATCCAAGGAATCTCTAAGCCTATCAAGTTGAAGAAACACGGTACCACTTTCGGTTTGGGATATGAATACACTTGGGAGGAGTTCAACCACTGGTCGCCACCATGGCACAGTCCCTACTACCCGCTGGAGCATCCGATACCTCGCTTAGAGCAGACCTTCCAGCCAGCCGATGTCATAAGTGGGTCGAAAGAAGAGGAAGCACTGGTGGCGATGAGGAATTTGATTTTGGAAGATGATAATATGGACTGTTGTGTCATTTTCGAGGAGGAGGGGAGGAAGGCCCTTCTATACAAGCTGTGAGCCGAGGAGCACGCCTCAACAATTGGTCCATCAGAACCACCAGGTCCCGAAAAGCTTCGGGGTAGCAAGGCTGAACAAAGCACCATGCATTATCTTTATTTTTCGCTAGTTGACTTTCTTTCCGCATTTTTAATATTGAAATAAGAGCTCCAATGTTCAAAACAATTATGAAATTTATCAAAGCATTTCAGTTTCTTATAAATCTTGCTCTTTTTACTTTTTATCGTTTACTTTATTTACACAGCATTACTATTACTTATCTTGATGAATCGATGATTGTGACACGCAACGAGACAACACAACAAACGGATATAGAATCAGAAGAAGATGATATACCAGAAGAGGTTGTTAAAGAGGTTGAGGATTTGAGAACAGACCTAAGTCTAACCTGGACGAAACTGAGATTGTCAACCTGGGAGATGTAGAAAATGTCAAAGAAACGCACATCAGTGTTCACCTGTCACCATAAGAAAAGAAAGAGTACACGGAATTTCTAAGGGAATATGAGGACATATTCGCCTGGTCTTATGATGACATGACTGGTCTCAGTACATCTATTATAGCTCACAAACTACCAACTGATCCGACATGTCCACCAGTAAAACAGAAGCTCAGGAAGTTCCAACCTGACATGAGTTTGAAAATCAAGGAAGAAGTCACCAAGCAAGTCAAAGCCAAGGTTCTCAGGGTAGTAGAGTATCTAACATGGTTAGCCAATATTGTGCCAGTGCCGAAGAAGGACATGAAGTTTAGAATCTGTGTCGACTACCGAGATCTCAACCAGGCCAGGCCGAAAGACGACTTCCCCTTGCCGAACATACACATTCTAATTGACAACTGCGCCCAGCATGAACTACAGTTGTTCGTTGATTGTTTTGCTGGGTATCATCAGATATGGATGGATGAGGAAGACGCAGAGAAAATGACTTTCATTACGCCGTGGGGGTTGTATTGTTACAAGATGATGCCATTTGGGTTAAACAATGCTGGGGCCACCTACATGAGGGCCATGACTACTATTTTCCATGACATGATATACAAAGAGATCGAGGTATATGTAGACGATGTTATCATCAAATCCAAGAGAGCCACTGACCACATGGAAGATCTGAGGAAGTTCTTCAATAGACTAAGAAGGTACAACGTGAAGCTAAATCCCGCCAAGTGTGCATTCGGGGTTCCTACCGGAAAACTACTTGTGTACATTGTGAGTCGCCGAGGAATAGAACTGGATCCATCAAAGGTCAAATCCATCCAAGAATTGCCACCACCGAAGAACAAGAAAGAGGTTATGAGTTTCTTGGGAAGACTTAACTACATTAGCTGGTTCATAGCTCAATCCACTATCATTTGTGAGCCAATCTTAAAGAAGTTGAAGAAGGACGCTGCTACCAAATGGACTGATGATTGTCAGAAAGCCTTTGATAGAATCAAGGAATACCTGTCAACACCTCCAGTTTTGGTCCCGCTCGAGCCGGGTAGACCTCTATTACTCTACCTTGCAGTATTGGATGGAGCTTTCGGTTATGTTCTAGGGCAGCATGATGAAACAGGAAGAAAGGAGCAGGCCATCTATTATCTCATCAAGAAGTTCACCTAGTACGAGGCCCGGTATTCTCTATTGGAATGCACCTGTTGTGCTTTGACTTGGGTAGCTCAAAAGTTGAGGCACTATTTTTGTGCATATACTACTTATCTCATATCAAAAATGGATCCTCTGAAGTACATCTTTCAGAATCCCATGCCCACTGGCAAGCTAGCCAAGTGGTAAATCCTGCTGAGTGAATTCGACATTGTTTACGTGACTCAGAAGGCAATCAAAGGACAAGCACTGGCAGATCATCTTGCTAAAAATCCCGTGGATGGAGAATACAAGCCCTAAAGATGTATTTTCCTGATGAAGAGGTATCTTTCATAGAGGAAGATATTGCAGAATCCTATGATGGTTGGAGAATGTTTTTCGACGGAGCAGCAAACTTCAAAGGAGGTGGCATAGGAGCGGTCCTAGTATCAGAAACTGGCCAACATTATCCGGTGTCTGCCAAGCTCAGGTTCCCGTGCACCAACAACATGGCCAAGTACAAAGCCTGCATCTTAGGGCTCAAGCTGGCCATTGACATGAACATTCAGGAATTGCTAGTGATCGGAGATTCAGACCTGCTTATACATCAGGTCTGAGAAGAATGGGCAACCAAGAACTCCAAGATACTCCCTTATCTGCATCATATACAGGGGTTGAGGAAGAGGTTCACAAAGACAGAGTTCCAACATGTTCCTAGAGTTCAGAATGAGTTCGTCGATGCATTGGCTACCCTATCGTCCATGATACATCACCCATACAAGAACTTCATTGATCCTATTCCAATAAAGATCTATGATAAACCAGCTTACTGTGCTCATGTAGAAGAAGAAGCAGACGAAAAACCTTGGTTTCATGATATCAAGGAATATTTGACGAAGGGAGAATATTCAGAACTCGCAAATCCTACTCGGAGCGCATACTTCAGAGATTATCAAACAACTTCTTTCATAGCGGAGGAATCCTGTATAGGAGGACTCCTGATTTGGGATTACTAAGGTGTGTTGACGCAAAGGAAGCATCCATGCTATTGGAGGAAATTCATGCAGGGACCTGCGGTCCACATATGAACGGCTTTGTCTTAGCCAAGAAAATACTCCGAGCTGGTTATTTTTGGATGACTATGGAAACGGACTGCATCCAGTATGTTCGAAAATGTCATCGTTGTCAGATACATGCAGACATGATAAAGGTGCCTCCAAACGAGCTTACTGCAACAAGCTCGCCATGGCCGTTCGCCGCTTGGGGAATGGATGTTATCGGACCTATCGAGCCTGCCGCATCAAACGGGCACAGGTTCATTCTAGTGGCAATTGATTATTTCACCAAATAGGTTGAAGCAGCATCGTACAAAGTAGTGACTAAGAAAGTGGTAGCAGATTTTGTCTGCGACCATATTGTTTGTCGATTCGGAATTCCGGAGTCAATCATCACTGATAATGGGTCCAATCTCAACAGCGACCTAATGAAAGCCATGTGTGAAACCTTCAAGATCAAACACAAGAATTCTATAGCTTACAGACCTCGGATGAACGGAGCTGTAAAAGCCACCAATAAGAATATCAAGAAGATACTAAGGAAGATGATAGAGAAGCATAAGCAATGGCATGAGAAGTTATAATTTTCTTTATTGGGATACCGCACCACAGTTTACACGTCAACCGGGGTAACTCCCTATATGTTGGTTTATGGCACATAAGCAGTCATTCCCACGGAGGTAGAAATTCCCTCCTTGAGAATCATACAGGAAGCAGAACTTGAAGATGCAGAATGGGTAAGGAGTCGCTACGAGCATTTAGCTCTTATAGATGGGAAAAGAATGAATGCAGTTTGCCATGATCAACTTTATCAGAACAGAATGTCCAGAGCCTTCAACAAAAAAGTCAAGCCAAGACTTTTTACACCGGGGCAACTGGTGTTAAAGAAGATTTTTCCACATCAAGATGAAGCCAAAGGGAAGTTCTCTCCAAACTGGCAGGGTCCATACATGGTTCACCGGGTTCTAACCGGAGGAGCCCTCATACTTGCAGAAATGGACGTTGAAGTTTGGCCAAAGCCGATCAATTCAGATGCAGTGAAGCGATACTATGTGTGTCTCTTACGATTTCCTGTATGATGTAATTTGAACTACGCCTGACCTGATTCCCGTTTAAGAGGAGATACGTAGGCAGCCCTATGGGTTCGGTCACAATTCAATAAAATTTTCATTTCCCCCGCTATTGGAAACTGGGGCAGAATTTTGAGGAGGAGCCTCAAAATTCCAAAGTTGATTTTAGCCATTTATCGCATGTAGCTGTCAGAAGCAGCAGCCCAGTAAACTGGGGCAGAATTTGAAGGAGGACCCTCAAAATTCCGGAGCGAGAGAGGTTGCAATGTCTTGAACCGCATCGCATTCGTCGGTTCATCTAAATAAAACTATTTTAAATTATGTATTTATGTTACATTTTTCTAAATCATGCATGTCTAGTATCAAAATCGCTTTGTTTAGCAACGCTACCCCAATGATACACAATGCCAAGCAGGACAAGCGAAGCTTATGGGGAAACGAACTAACCTTCCCCCCCCCCTACAAAACTCACGATTTTTCTTTAGATGCAGGCACTCAAGTCGTAAAATCATCAGATATATCTATACACTCATACTTCCCAAGAATACAACTCTCAGAATCATCACCTATTTACAATTGCTATCCGTACACGACATCCACCGCAGCCACAATATAGCAATCAGCTATCAACTATCATCTATCAGCTAAGAGATTTCATTACTATTCGCCTTTTATTTTTTGCATTGGATAAGGCTACCTTTCTGCCTTCCGAGGTTAAGCTCTACCTCTATCTGCATTTTCTGCATTGCATAAGGCTACCTTTCTGCCTTCCGAGACTAAGCTCTATCTCCATCTGCATTTTTTGCATTGCATAAGGCTACCTTTCTGCCTTCCGAGATTAAGATCTACCTCCATCTGCATCTTCTGCCTTCCGAGACTAAGCTCTATCTCCATCTGCATTTTCTGCATTGCATAAGGCTACCTTTCTGCCTTCCGAGGTTAAACTCTACCTCCATCTGCATCTCCTGCATTGCATAAGGCTACCTTTCTGCCTTTCGAGGTTAAGCTCTACCTCCATCTGCATGGCTAAAATACCGCCACCTTATTTCTCTTGCATTGGCTGAAATATCGCCACTCTATTTCTCTTACGTGGTTAAAATATTGCCATCTTATTTATCTTGCATGGCTGAAATACTGCCACCCTTTGTTTACGTCTTGCATCGGTTGAAAGATCGTCACCTTCTGCATTTTCATGGGCTAAAAGATCGCCAAATTATCCAAAGACGTCATTGTTCGGAGGCACCACTTTCATACCCCGAGAACCCCATGCCATGGCCTGAGGACCCCATTTTATCTTTTGCATATCATTATTTAAAGGCATCATGGTTCGGAGGCATCATTTCATAGCCTACGAATCCTTTATCATACATTTCGTGGCCCAGGACATCATGGTCCGAGGACGTCATCCTAACCGTCCAAAGACATCATTTATGGTCCAACGGGAACTTGCATCACGTTTAAATTTATGCACAATATATATATATGCTGGTATTGTTCATTCGCAGGTACACCACCTAGCAACGACCGTCTTAGTAGGAGCGATCCCGCTCCAGTTCCCGCTGCCTATCAGACTCTGACCATCATTTCTCAACCTGAACATCGCGTCTGCTTTTCGAATACCAGGGATATGTAGGCCTGACTAGCCTACATATGGCCTGATTCCTGTAATACCAGGGATATGTAGGCAGCTCAAAAACCAAAGCTCGGTCAAAACTCTTCAAAATCATTTCATTCGGTCAAAATTGGCCATCATATCTTTACTCGACAACTCTTTCATCCTTCCCGGGTAAAGAGGGGCAGTTGTTGATACCCAATTTTTCCCTATATATTTTTATATACAAAATACTTTCGAAATAGAATGTACATACATATATAAGCATGCCCAAGAGTTTTGGTATTTTTTCCTAATTTTTAAGATTTTAAAATCAATTGATTGTCTATTTTTAGCGGTATAAAATCCAATAATTATTCCCAAGATTATCATTTTGGTGAATAACTTATTTTATTCTCATATTTACACCAAAATATAATTAAGGTGATTTTTGTATATTTTTTACAAATCTATTTGGTATTTTAAGCTAAATTGCATGTAATTGCAAATTATAGCCCATTTCACGATTAGTAGCATTTTATAATTATAAAATTATTTCCAATATTTTTAAATTAATATTTATATAGTATTTGTTGTCTCAGTGTTTTTAATTTACTTTTAAAATTATTATCACTATTCTTATAAAATAAAAAGGGAAAATAAGCTATTTAACACTTAGCCCATTTCTATTTCAATTACAGCCCTTTCACCTTTCAATTTTGGCCCACAATTTGACCCAATTCCGCCCCCAAATTAAACCAGCCCAATCCCCAAATTACCCTACCCCTGACCCGATTAAAAACAAACCACCCGACTCCCCTTTGATCCACGCCGTTGATCATTTTGATCAACGACCGTATTCACCCTTTCCTTTTTAATTCCCAAACCCCCGACCTAATTCATTTCACCTAAGATGCCGCCTTTGAACCCCTTCATCTCTCAAATCCTCTCTAGCCTCTCCGAACCCCTAATCGCCTCCCAACTTATCTCACCATGTTTCCACCGAAATCCATGGCGTCTCCGGCCATGGATGGTCTGTACTTATCCTTTCTTACCATCAGACCTAAACTATTCAAGATTTTGAAGCCCGACTACAATGGCTCTCTTCAGATCCTTCTTAGACCTGTAGATCTATGGCTTCTCCGGCCATTACCCCGGCATGTTCAAGCTATATTAGTTTTTCCGACTCAGGATCTGACTTTTCTCAAGACCTTTCTCATTTCTAGGGTTTTCACTGCAACTCTAAGCCGTCTAAGGTTCTGTACTCCCCTATTTTTTCTTAGATCTGTGATATGTCTGGGCACTACTTGACATTTTAAAAGGGTTTTCCCCAAATTTCTTTTTCAAAAGCGCTCAATTTCTTTTTCCCCAAATATCTTTCCGATTCTTTATGTTCTTTCTTCATATGTGTTTACCTATGTTATGCTCGTTTGCTTTCTTTTCTACTATGCTTGAGTTTGCTCTTTTGTTTCCTTTCTATTATGTAAGACTCTTCTACTTTTGTTGTTATTCATGTACTCACATGTTAATCCGTATTGTTGATCCTTATTATTTGCTATACGTGTTTATGGTTGAGTTCTTCGATTTTGTTCACTTTATTTAGCTTTGTTTGTGTTCTTGCTAAGCATATTTTACCTACTTTTGTTTAAGCTCGTATCATCTCTTTCTTCTAAACTTGTTTAAACTCCGAGTTTTCTCAAACATATTCTCATGACCTTGAATCAGTTCTTTCTATCATGTATGTTTGTTTCTCATAAAGTCTTTGGAAGAGACTTTCGAGCCTCTTTCAATGACCTGCTCTCTTACCTCTATGTCTCACTCAATTCGAAACCCTAGGATTTGGGGGTTTCTTTGGCAAGTGATATTAGGGTTCCACTTTGGGACCCTAGGCTTTCAGACTCACTATGAGTCTGTAACTGAACTCGATTCCCTTTTGTTTGTGACTCTAAGGCTTTCAATGTTAGACTCTTTTTCTGAGTAACCTGACGATTCCTTTCGTTTGATTGGTATGCTTTATATATGTGAAATTTCTCTTTCAAAAGGTTTTTACCAACTGATTGATTGATTCTGAAATCCTTTTAATAAGTCTAACGAATTGTCACTGATGTTTCTTCGATTGAACCTCTTTTACCTTTCTTGACTTGGTTCATTAGAATTGAACCTGTAATTTTGGTTTCATGGCTGTTTGATTGATTCCCTTGCCATATTTGGCACAAACCGTGTAGCATTGATGGTTTTCCTTAAATAACTTCTATGTATTTACCCCTTTAGTGCTACTTTGAAAGGTTTTAGTTAAAATTTATTTCCTTAACTTGCTTTTACCCATTGGAATCAGAATCCCTTAACCAAAAGGAGATTGATTTCAATGATATTTCCTTGCCTTTCTTACTTGTTTCGCTGTGCTATAAAAAGGGTCTACCCTTCTACACTTTTGACACCACTTCGAGTTCAATACACGACACCTTCACACTACCAATCTTTAAACTTTCAATTCAATACTTACAATACTGCTTTAAATTCAATACTTCTTTCAATACTCTGCTTTGCTTGAGATCTTTTTGAACTGTTTTGCTTACAACTTGGCTCTTTCAAGACTATTGTTTTTACTTGTTTTCCCCAAAACTGGTATGTTCTGGTTTAATTTTCTGCCTCACCCCTATGTGTTTACTTCATAGCTTCAGCATTCCTGTCTACTTTACTATTGATGTTTAGTGATTAAACTACGTATGTCCTTTCTTTGCATCTGTTTCTATTGTGAATCCCTACCCCCTACTCCCTTATATGTGTTTGAGTTAAGGTTCTTGGCCTGGCAGTATCCAAATTACTGCCCAGGTCATAACCTGATCCACGATGGATCCTAACTCCTAAGAATTGGCTAACAGGCTGGTCAGGGATGTGCCAGCATTCCCAATTACTAGGCATGACCACCAGCCTGCCATGGCTTTCCCTGATCCCCCCTATGCACTTACACTTACTCTTAGACTCTTAAGTTCTGCCCCCTCTTATGAGCCTTGCTTTGGGACCTTGAGTTCCTTCTGAACTTGGACATCTGAGGGCTGGCCCTTCCACACTGCACTATGATCTTAATTCTGCAATGTGTTTGGGTTGTAAGCACTGCCCGGAGCCCCTTTGAGACTCTTAGGAACTGTGACACATCCCAAGTATGAGAAAGGCTTTTGGAAAAACGGATCCTGGAAGTTGGTTTATCTCATATTGTTAGACCTTGAGTCTGAATTAGACTGTTTCGTTGCAGCTGGAAGTTCTGATGTATTTTTTTTTAATTCATTCGGGTCTGTAATAATTTATAATAACTATGGGGTTCTAGTGAAAAAGGGGAGGGTCATTTATGTATGCATATGGGTAGACAACATGCTCATAGGGATTACTATTTACAAATTCTGCATTTATGCATATCATATAGTACTCCTGCCTATAAGTCGTCTCATTATTACATTAGAAACTATGCCTATAAGTTTCTGCATATAGAAATCATGTATAAGTTTCTGCACTTAAGCATTTAGAAATCCTGCCTATAAGTTATGCATTACACGTAGAAATCTTGCCTTAAGTTGTTTCATTACTGCATTAGAAACCATGCCCATAAGTTTCTGCATATAGAAATCATGACTATACTTTTGTTTCTGCATTTCTGCATATTCATCTATCATTAGGCAAACAATCATAGTTTTAATAATAATCAACTTCATTCTAGATACCATGCCTATAGGGCTCCTGCACTTACATAATCGTTTTAAAATCAATAACGCTTAGAAATCATGCCTATAGGAGCAGCCGTCTGAATCTAATTCGTCTATTTTATCTATAAGTCTAAAATCAGTAGTAATGTTTGTTTAATATTTGCAGAACTCTTGTTTATAAAACCAGTAATCCTTTCTTTAAAATCAGCGTTGTTAGATGTCATGCCTATAGGTCTCACCTAGGCAAACCATTAGGTGATCAATTAACTGTGTCAGTTTTGATGACTACAATCAGACATGGCTATTTCAGACTCCTCATCTGAGAAATATGTGATAAATCATCCTGTCCTAACACTTTAATTCAGACCATAACCAGTATTTGAAGTCATACTATATTTGCTCCTCTGGGTGAGGAGGCTTGTTTGAGCCTTAACTGCTATTTGTTTTTCCCCTAATTGCTTATGTGTTTTGTTTGTCGCCTAGACTTTTTATCCTTTTAAAACTCTGAAAAGCCCCCAACTCCCTCCCCTTTAGGATTAGTAGTGTCAAATGCCTCCGGGACTGATAGGATTGGGACGGGTAATAGCATGCAATAAGAAACGATACTATTCCGTGCTTTAATACCTTAACGTAGTGGGAAAGGTAGATATGGATATGATGACCGGTGCGCTAATACCACGTGTAGCCCCTCTTTCGAGGAGTGATTACCGGGTATTGCATTGATGTGATCCATTTTATTTGTAAACCTAGGACCCCCTTTCCTTTATTTGTTTATTTTATTCTCAAACTATTTCTTTAAAATTTCTGCTTTCTTTACTTTCGTCAAACTCTCAACTTGCTCACAATATTATGTGAAAACCCCCCTCTACTTGAGACTTCTATTTGCTTACTTGTTATTCAAACTCACAATTGTAACATGGCCAGGAACCACACTAGTGGATCTTGGGGGGTGCCTAACACCTTCCCCTCGAGATAATTTCTAGCACTTACCCAAACTCTGGTTTTCCAACTCGAACTCTTCTTTAGTGTTCTAATGCACTTTAATCATTAGGTGGCGACTCTTCAACCCAAAAAACCCAATTCCCAAGAGGGAACGAGTTGTCCTCCCAAATATCATGAACCTGATTTCGCCTTAGAAAAAGGGGGCGCGACACCAACTTCCTTTCCTAAAAATAAATTAATTTAGTTAATAAACAGAATAAATATACTTAGAAAAGTAAAATAATTTAAGCAATTACGTACCAATCTTCTTTTTATTGTCCCTAGGCTGGTCGCACCTCGAGTATGCAAGGAGCCTCCCTTTTAGGATGCGCGAGCTTTTTTTCCTTTTTCACTCTTCTCTAAGAACTCTGCGGTAAGCCATTGCCTTTGAAAATCATCTCATAAATTTTGAAGTAACCAACCATGCCTCTTATTCTTCTTTCTAGCATCGAGAAAGCATCCGCCAATCTCTTGCGAGCTTTATGACGAAAATTTGTAGCCACTTTTGCGCTATAGCGGTCTTCCCATACACACTTGGTCTGTATTTCAAAAGATAAATATTAGATGGAAAAATCATAAATATAAATTATTAAACTGATTAAAAGAACATTTATACCTTAAATTGATTGAAAATTTACTCCTTCAACGAGAATGGAAAATCAGTCCAAGTCGCATAAGGGCCATTATAAAGCTTTCTGATGGCATTGGTGATTATCTTCGTAGTCTTATTACTCAGCTTGAACTTGCAATTTAACAATAAAAACACATTAATATCTTAGTAAAAAACATTACAAAACAATAGACGCAAAATAATAAATAACTCTTACCCATCACCCTCAGGGACTATGATAATCCTACCATATTGTTCATAATGCACTTCCTCATCATCATCGTCCGAAGCATGTGTATCAGAGGCATGTGTAGTTGGTGTAGGGGGTCAGAGCTACTACCTCGCAGGAGAAAGACTAAAATAGATGGAGTCAATGATGAAGATGGTTGTGATCCCTGTGACTGCGACATAGCTGGATGCGACTCAAGTGGCTGTGATACTGATGGCTGTAACCCGGATGGATGCGATCCATATGGGTGTGATATGTAGGGATGTGATATAGATGGTTGCGATGCAGATGGCTGCGATCCAAGTGGCCGTGAGGCAGCTGGGCTGTATGTAGGACGTATAGTCCTATGGCCCTGTGATGGAATACCTGGTGTCTAGATGAAGGTGTAGGGCTCGTGATGCTGTGGCAGCTCAGTATAGCCGTGTGGTGGAGGATAAGACATAGGCATCTTTGAAGAGGGTGGAAAAGAGGGAGTATTATTATCTACCCTCCTCTTTCCCTTCCTAGCCTTTTCTCGACCCCGAGAACTAGTAGGGTCATTGTTACCTTGACCCTTGCTTACCATCTACATAATATAATACATATTCAGATTGAAATGTATAAGAAACTAGCTATAAAATGAGAGTTGTTTTAAAAATCAACTTTTTAATCCTCATCAACGTAATGTTCCGCGTCCGAGAATTCTTCGTCCTCACTTGTTTGAGCTTCCTCAGTTGATTCTTCGTCCTCATTTTCTATAATTGTTACTTCACTTATATCAACTTCTTCCAATATGCGTTTAGGATATTCCAAATAAATTTCTAAAACTGATCGTGCACTATTTGGTAAATACAGGAGATATCATTTTGATATGCAACATCTAACACATTCTCGACTTCCACCCTACCTACAGACTTAGTTTTTATTACAATTTACCAATCGGACTTATTCCGCCGCAATGGATAAGGAGCATAATACACTTGCCTAACGTTATGTGCAATTATGAAAGGATCATAGCGATCATACTCCCTCTTATGATTAACCTAAATTATGTTGTATTGGTGGTGTACTCTTGTACCTCTTGTTGTATTTGGGTCAAACCACTTGCATCTAAAGAGTATCAATTTCTTATATAGTCAACCTGTATATTCTAGTTCTATTATTTCTTTTGACCACACCATAATAATCAATATCTCCAACTTGGTTGCCATCACCACCTCGAAACCACATCCCGTTGTTATTGCTATTTTTATTTTTAGAGCAATCCTATATGGAACTTATAACCATTCACTACGTACTTAGACATTGTTGTGACCTGAAGCCCAGGTCCCCAAGATATATCTTTCAAAAATTGATTTATACCATTATTTGAATTATTTACCTACGTAGTGTTAAAAATTCATAAGTTAGCATAACTTACAAACATTATTACCTACATAATGTTAGAACATTATCAGGATAAACTTACAAACTGTTTGAACCACGTATCAAATCTCGTATATACAACATTATGGCCAAATTGACCCACGAAGTGACTGTGACACATTAAATATTTTTAGTAGTTGCATCAATATGTAATCACAGTAAATTTTATATTTTGATAACTAATAAATCAATACTTACTTGACAAATGGTACAACTTCGGGACAATATAGCAACACATGAAGTGTAGCTGACTTGTACTCCATATCACTCAAACTTCTCTTTCTAACATCCTTAGAACATCGGCCTAGTTGATTGAATATGGATATTTGGTGGATATAATGGATCATTCACACATTCGACCGTGTACCTATTGGACCTATTCCTAGAACATGGCACGTTACTCTCAAAATAATAAGAACGAAAATGTGCAGTTTCCTTTGCAAGATAGGCTTAGGATATAGATACTTCAATCATATTCCTCTGCTTAACAAATTATTTGCATTTACCAATTGTCCTATATAATGTCATGTTAGCCAAGAACATTCAAATAAAATAGAATATTACATCAAACTTATAATATTACCTTTCAAAGAGATACATCCATCTGCATTGAACTGGCCCTCCAAGTCGTGCCTCATGTACAAGGTGGATTGGAAAGTGTTCCATCATATCAAAGAAACCACATGGAAATATGTTTTCTATTTTACTAGAAGTTACATGAATGTTCTGATCCATCCGAAGTAGGTTTTCTTCCCTTAATGTGGTAGAACACAAGTCTTTGAAAAACAAACTATTCTCTGTGATGGGTTTCCAGATTCTTTCAGTCAAACCACAAAATGCAATAGGCACTAAGGTCTCCATGAAAACATGACAGTCATGACTTTTCAAATGGATCAACTTCCCTACCTCCATATCTACTTTTTTTCCAAGATTCGACGCATAACCCTCGGGCATCTAAAATTTTTAAACCAATCACAAATTTATCGTCTTTCCTCCAAAGTGAATATGTAACTTGCTTTGAGCTTGAACACCTTACCATTGTTTGTTGTCTACAAGTATAATCCAGGCCGCCTGCAATATTCTTGTAAGTCCATTCTAGCCTTCGGATTATCTTTTATCTTACCTTTAATATTCATCACTGTGTTGAACAAATTGTCAAAATAATTCTTCTCAATATGCATGACATCAAGGTTGTGTCGGAGAAGATTATCCTTCCAATAAGGCAACTCCCAAAATATACTCTGTTTTGTCCAATTATGAATAACACCATATCCGAAAAATCTATAAGGTGGAGCCTCAGTAACATTATTGAAGTTCTGGACCCTCTCCCAAATTTCCTCACCTGAAAGTATCGGAGGTGGAGAATCATATTCCATTTTATTCTTTTTGAATGCATTTTTCATCCTTCTAAACTCATGATCATGAGGCATGAATTAACGGTGACAATCAAACCCTGATTGCTTTCGGCCATGTTTTAAAGTGAACACTTTACCATTTTTCATGCAGTAAGGACAAGCTAGCTTCCCAGCAGTCATCCACCCAGACAACATTCCATACGCAGAAAATCGTTAATAGTCCACATTAAATTAGCACGCAAATTGAAATTCTGCTTGGTTGATATGTCATATGTTTCAACACCATCATATCACAACTGTTTTAGCTCATCAATTAAAGGTTGCAAATATACATCAATCAAACTTTTTGGATTACGTAAATCGGGGATAATACAATTTAAGATTATATATGGACTAATCATACACAACTCAGGTAGTAGATTACAAGGTGTAAGAAAGACAGACCAACATGAATATGGTGTTGCAAATAGACTTGTGAAGATCCTAATTAGTATATATAATTTATCATCAAATATATATATTTGTAAATTGATTCATCGACTTATAACTTACTTAGACGCATCGATGAATATTAAAAACAAAATGTTTGATCTGTGTGTGTGTGTGTGTGTGTATATATATATAACATGCTTCGTTGTACTAGTTTAACTACATATATAGCATGTTATAGTTTATATTAGTGTATTCATTATTTATATTACAAAAGTGTTAATGGATTACATTTATATTATTTAGATAGTAAATTCAAAATTTTGACCAATGTTGACCTAATAACCGACCAACTTTGGTCGGTTATTTTCCAGAAAATAAAATATACCGACCAAAGTTGGTCGGTAAATGCTTCCCCTGTATTAATCGACCAACGTTGGTTGGTAATTTTAAATATAAATTCTTTAAATTTTATAAAATATTTTAAATAATAATATAATTCTTAAAATTAAAAAAATTGGGTCCACATTACCGAGCAACAAAGTTTCTTTGACTAAGAAAGTCTGACCAGCTCGATCAACTCATTGACCAATTTACCGACCAACTTTGGTTGGTATTTATTTTTAAAAAATATAAAATATTTTTTTTCCTGTTTCCGTCCAAGCTGGATGATTTTTCGTCGCTTTTTTGACCGACCAATATTGATCGAAAAATATTGGTCAGTTTTTAGCGGATTTCTAGTAGTGTATGAAAATTTATACATTGTTATTTATCGCATAACGAGTGCATTGTTATCCATATAGCTGTCCAACGGGACGGGACAAAATTAATGGGACGGGATGAAACAGGATGGGACAAAACGGTAGGCCCATCCCATCCCGCTAACAAACGGGAGGGGATGGGACGGGACAGGACGGGTTCGCGGGCCTTAAGTACAGCTAAAAAAAAGTCTAGTTTTTTGACATTGACTAAGTTTTTAAAGTTTTCAACGGCTAGTTTTTTGACTTATTTAATAAACTTAAATGTTAAAATGGAAATTAGAAAACTAAGTAAAGAATTATAAAATATTAAAACAAAAGATTTTTAATGAAATATTCTAGTAATTATAATAGAGTTATAATTTATTTAATATAATTTCAAAGTATTAAGCAACTAAGACAATTCATAAAAAATATTCAACGCTTAGAGCCTTTTATTTATTAATAGAACTTTCAAATCTCACATACAAATATAATTATTTTGAAGAGCACCTAATCTACGCAGCCACCTTTAAAGAAGGGTTCTGTTTAAACTAGGCCTCATAGTAGCCAATTACAAATTATCATACTAATATTTGTAAGCTCCTATATTGCTTCTTTGTAACTTATCAATAATTTCTCTCGGACATTATTCTGGAATTGGCAATGTTTATTGATGTTCCATGAGCTCCATGCCGTCATCGCTTCTAGTGCTAAGTATCTCATTGCATTCTTCTTCTTCCCTAGTGGTTAATTTTTCAAAACCAAAATTTCTTCTTTCTAAATTAATCCAATCTCTGAATAATACGGAAATCTCTAGACTGTCCTCCGCTAATACATGTCTATGATCTCCAATTTGAAATCTTACCGCGCTAAAAACACTCTCCGATGCTACTGATGATTCTTGACTAGCCACAATATCACAGGCTATTATTGAAAGTGTTGAAAAGCCTTGCCACACTCCCTCCACCATGTCAAAAGTTGTTCATTTCCTTCTTCGTCTTTAATACTTTCCAATCCTTGATTAATATAAGAATCAAATTCATTATCAATAGAGGAATCAAAACCTGTTATATCATTAATATCTTCCCATAAAACTTCTGCTCTAGACTTAGAAGCAGAAGGAGTAGTTTCCAACCTGTTGTTTCCATAGATTTATATTTATCAAACATTGATCTAGCATAAAAATATATGCTGGCCAGTCTTCGAGAGATGATTGTTCATTTTCTTGAAATGCTAAATTCTCATAAATTTTACGAACAAGTCCCTTTGCACCTCTTAGTTTTAAAGATGGATTAAGTAGATTAGAAATTAAATAAACTTGGGGAATAGGGAAAAAATACTTTTTAAATTTTGAAATCATTTCATTAATGGCCGGTGCATCAGTTGGATTTCATCTATATGTTTTCTATTCTAGGAGAAGGGTTAGGATTAGGACTAGGATTAAGATTACTACTACTTTTACCTTTACTATTTTTTTTTACTACATTTTTTAAACATGCCAAATACATTTTTAGGT
The DNA here is from genome assembly GCF_000393655.2 of Nicotiana sylvestris. Lineage (NCBI taxonomy): Eukaryota > Viridiplantae > Streptophyta > Magnoliopsida > Solanales > Solanaceae > Nicotiana > Nicotiana sylvestris. The sequence goes on from NC_091064.1 coordinate 51,338,042, forward strand.
GTCATAATTTAAATATGAAATTAAATTTAAAAAGTTAGCACAAAAATTAAAAAACACAAATAAAATATGAAAATAGAACACGTAAAGTAAACACAAAAATTAAGCACTAAAATAATACGCGAAAATTATATATTAAAATTAGGAGATGGAATGAGTGCACCGTGATTAAATATTGAAATTTGAAGAAATTTTCCAAAATATTGCTCCTAATACTTGACGAACTAATTTAAAGCTTGAAAGTTGCTCCAAAAATTTGCCCAAATACTTGAAAGTTATCACTTGATAGTGAGAAAAATTGAGAGAATAATATAGATAGAATGTACGAGATTTGAGAGAGGATAATTGATTTTTTGTGGGAAAAATGAAGAAGGATGTGGTCTTTATAGTAGAAAATAGGGCCAAAGTGTAATTTAATAAACTTAGAGGTTCTATTAAAAGTTTAGGGGGGGGGGGGGGGGGGGAGAGGCCATTTATGACCTTTTTGGCCGTTGGGAACGGCTATTTTTGCAATTAAAGCCGTTGCCCAACGGCTAGAATTCAAAAAAAAATTATACGGGACGGGACAGGACGTAACGGAACGGGACAAACCGGACGAAATGACCGTCCCGTCCCATCCCGTGTCCCGTTTAACATTGGCCCATCCCGTTTAAAATGAAGTGAGCCGGGATGGGATGGGACGCGTGGTCGTCCCGTTGTACAGCCATAGTTATCCACAATATAAATAATACATACATTGACAAAGGCTTCATCATTTTTTATTTCTTCTATTCTCCGTTAGGCCATTTTGCCAATTTGTAAATGATTATAGTTATTCGCTGAAATTTTATACATGTTGGGAACAACTTTAATTCACTATACAGTTAGTTAGTCAAACGTTCTGTTTTTAATCTTTCTTTTTGGTGGGGGCAACTCATTCCTCTGACCTTTTCGGAGAGAGGCAAACAATAGCTTCAAATCTGAATAAAAGGAATGTTGGAGTTCGAAAAAAGAAAATAAAGTGAGTGTTTGAAAATGACGTCCAAAGGAGCAACATGTCCACGATTCAATATTCAATTCTCGCTTGGTATTTCGGAAAACAAAAAAGGATTCTCGATTGGCTTTTTGTTCCAGAAGATCTAAAGAAAGACAAAAAAAGAGAGAATGTAATTGAAATGTGTTGTTCTTGGTTCTAATAGTAATTTAGGTGCATTTACAATTTTGTAGGGAAAAAGTCCATACATGTCCTGTACTATTTGAAATTATTCAATTTTGTTATTCGTTATACTTTTGGTTAATTCATATTTTTTGTAATTAGCAAATCGTCTTCTATTTAGCTTTATCATTAGAGCTTCAACATGAAATGGAGGGCTCCATTTATCCAAATTGTTTGAGAAAAAATATTTGTATTTATCATTCAACTTGTGATGAAGATTTAAAATTATCCTCAGGTTGAAGCTCCATTAATATCAAGAGTAAAATTGAGATTTTTTCCCCTTATGGAGGGAGTAATATTAGACCAAATTTTTAACACATGGCTGTTAGAACATGCGCAGCGGAAGCAAGCATACAATCCAGGCATCAAATACATGTAAACTAGATAACATAATAATAATGAGATTAGAAACACTGACCTCTTGAAATAGTTGCACAAACCTTCCAAACAGCAAGAATCCAGGGCTGCAGTCTTCTGCTATTTGCCTAGTAAAACCTTGGACGATTTTGCTATTGGGTGGGCAAGAACAATACAACTAACTGGTAAGTAATTAGGTGAAACTAGTCTTCCTTTAATAGACCCGAAATTAAGCCACAATAGGGCTCAAAAACGTGTAGGATTCTACAAGTAGAATCCTACTCTAACTCAAAAGGAAAACTTTTCTCCCAAGCTTCTTTTTACCCAAGTTTGTCCAGGTTTTTACTAGGTATAGCAGGGACCACAGATATAATAAGAGGCTACTAATTATAGTATTAATTCGAAATTAGCATGAATTAATTCTTACTATAATTAATTGTAATTTATTCCACTAAAAACTGCAATTGAACTCCTCAATATGAATTTTGAAAATTCATTAACACTTATTTTAACTCCCCATGTTAAGATTTCAAATACTAGTTAATTAAATTAACTAATTAAATCCTTTATAATTCCGCTTAAACTATTTCATGTGACGGATACTGTAAGCACGTGATTTTTGCTTATCCAGCAATCGCTCCAAAAGAAAATAAAAATAGTGACAAATGACTGCGCCATACAATGTTTCGAGTTTCCCGTGACATGTGTTGTTAATCATTTAGGGGTCTGTCCATTTTGCATCTAATCTTACCGATCGAAATACAAAGCATGTATGTCAGGATAATTAAAATCATAATTCGGTCGTTAAAAGAAAATCCACAAAAAATATGAAATGCATCTAGGTGGTGGTTTAAACCTACTTGAATATTTCAATATGTGAGTGATAACTGTATTAAAGGTTTAAATTAATGATTGTTTTAATGTCAGTTTTTTCTATTTATTTAATTTTAAAATTAGAAAAAAAGGAACAAAAAGAAAAGAGTGCAAAATTTAACCGGACTTGGGCCTGTTTGTTTTGAAAATTCTAAGCCCAAAAGCAGCCCAAATCAGCAGCCCAAGCGACCCATTCCACAGGCCATCAAAACGACGTAGTTCAACACCAAAACTACGTCGTTTCAGGTATGATTAATCTGAGCCGTTCATTTCCAGTGATCCGATGGCCCTTATTAGCCCTCATGACCCGACCCACTCCCATTTTAACCGACCCCCTACTTAACCAAAACGGCACCGTATTGATAAGCCTCCCCAATCCTGGCCATCAATTGTGATCAATCCAACGGCCAGGATTGAGTCACCCTCCCCGTATATAAACCTGACCCCTTACCCCACGCCCCAAGCCACACCCCCCCTCCAGCCACTGTTCACCGTCTTCCCCAAGACCCCTTTCCTCTCAAACCCCAGCAGCCTAGGCTCTTCCCCATGAGCCCGGTGATTACAGTTCCGATGACCACTAAAATAACATCCCTGATGCACCCAGCCACCCTGAACACAAATCTGTTAACCGCTCACCTCGAATCAACCCGTAGCTTCTCGAATCTTCAAACGAAGATTCGAGCAAAAACTAGATCTACACCGATTGACCCCAAACTCACACCACAGCCCCTCCTGACCTCCCTCACCCCCTGAGTGGCTTTGGTTCCGTTCGAATCTGACTGGAATTGAACGGTTCCCAAATCGAACCTCAAGAGCCCTAGGATTCAGATCTATGGGTTTTGTTCGAATCAGTGGCAGGATCAGGGTCTAGCAGACTTTTACCAAAGTGTTCTCAGTTGAGAACACTTCGGTTAAACTCCATTAGACCCCAAAATCACCTGGCCCGAGTTCGAACTTGAATCAATCTTAGTTTCATTTTCCTGAGGTATTTTTCCTTTTTCTTTTGTCCTCCTAAAATCTATCTGTCGTTCGTGTTCTGGTTTGTTTTGTTTCGTGATTCGTCTGTCCATGTGTGTACGTTTTAAGTTAGTAATGAGTTTGTTGTTGGTTTTATTGGTTGTTTGCTGTATATTATAGCTTGTGTAGCCATCTAAATAAGTGTCGTCAACCGAATTCACTTGAAAGATGTTATAGCTTGTGTAGTCATCTAAATGAGTCTACATTTCAGTATTGATTGCTATGCCTGTTTCTTGTTTGTGTTACTTGTATCGGCATGACCAACTTGTACCCTTTAATTGGCACCCTTTGTTTGCTTAAAGTTTGAATCATTGCCTGAACTTAGGCAGAGAATTGGCAATTAGTTTTAGAAATCTAACAAATCAGCCTGAAAGCAGTTTGAGTTTAATGAGCTAGTAGTCAGGTATTGGCTGAAATTAGAGAGGTCTATATACTAACTATTAAGAGTTAGGGTAATACAGTAATATGCAAGGTATAAGGGTAATCTTGGCATAAGACAGGGTCTGATTAGGGGATAATTTCAGAATATGTCAAGTGATAATTAAAATAGGATTAAATTAATGCTAATGGGGGACCAGACCTAAGAGTATGGGAATTAATTGAATACTTAACTAAACCCATAACCCTTGATTAGAGTAATGAAGACAGGGCATGGGGGCTGATTAAGGATTCCAAGAAAGATGCCTTTAGGCATGGGGGTTTAAGGGGTATGGGCAGACTGCAAGTTGCAGATGAGGGCAGCTTAGCTGCACTTGGTCACTTTGGATTATAAATAGGCCACTCGAAAACAAAAAGGGGTGGACTTTTAGTCTTCAGAAAAAGGAAGAATTTTTAGTCTTAAAGCTGAAACTTTTAGTCTGAAGAAAGGTTTACTGAGTTTAAAGAAAGCTGGATTTTTTTTGAATCTTCAGAAAAGAAAAACAAAACAAAAAGGCTGAAAGAAAAAAAAACTTTAGTCTGAAGAGAGGTCTAGTGAGTCCCAAATCACAATAGCATAAACACAAGGTAGTTTCCAATAGACATTGTAACCAAACACTGCCTGAAAGTTGTATAAGAGTGCATATTGGTCAAAGCTGTCTTGGCCAAGTTCTGTTGCTTGCATTGGCTGAGTTGTTTATGGTTGTTGAACTGGTAGTTTTACTGCATTTGAACCCTCAGTTACTGCTGTTATTTCCCTACTCTTCGTCTGGAATTACTGGTTTGGCACTCGACTATTTGCTGGTTTCTTTTGTTCTGGGAAGTATTGTTGGTTGTTCGTGGATTGTGGAAAACATTTGGTTGTTGGTTTGTTGTTGTGCTGTTGTTGTGTACCTGTTGTTGCTGTGTTTACTGCATACTGCCCAGCTGATCATTCCTTTCTTCTTTGTCCTCCATACCAGGTACACAATTACACTACCAATGTAACTCGAAAGTTTGAGCAATGAGTATAAAAGAGAAGATCTGCAGATGTTGTTTATATATATGTACTGGTGTATTGAATGTCATGTAATGTCTAATAGCTCATATTTTGGGATACTGAAGTTAGCTTGCAAGCATAGTAGATGTCAATGTAGGGTATCGAATGATAATTGTATATGTATGCTGTCAGATAAAGGTGGTCTCAATGAATTAGTTTGCATCTCAGGTTTAGTTTACTTTGCCATATATGCTGTAATGTAGGCCAAAATAGGAAAACTATCCACATGAGTTAAAGTTCTTTCCCCTTTTGTTAGTTTGTCACATATAAATTGATAAAGAACAAAGAATCAGTTCTAGGCCTCAACCTCAGGAAGGCCGAGCCCAAATCGAAAAAAATCAGCTAGGCCTGTATCGGAAAAACAGGGCCCAAGTCTGGCCATCTCGCATGAGCTAGTTTGGGCCCATAATTTGCGACTAGTTGTCCATAAGTGCAGTCACGTTTTATTATTCTGTAAAAGCATTTTAAATCCGGTTTTATAATCAACTAAGGCTATTTACTGCTTTCAATTGATAGAGACAAACACGACAAGAAACGTAGGCGCTATAGGATATACTTTAAAAATAACAACGAGATGAGCCTCGATAAAAATAAAGCAAAACGCAGATGCGGGGCCCTTGTTAAATGTATATTAGTGAAGCATTTAGTTTCCAGGACGGGTTGTTTAGCAAATCTCACAACCCTCCTAAAATAACAACACGTTAGTCTCTTTAGGATACGCTTTAATGAACCTTACCTTCTTAAACTCGGGTGCACATTTATGTGACCCAAATCCAAATCCCAACGGAGTCGAAACATGTCTCTAGTCACGGGCGCATTGATTGCGGCGTGGCCCGAGATGCATTTCCATGACGTTGCAAATTCCTTTAAAAAATAAGAATGGGATGAGCCTCGCCGAATAAAAATACAAATTGCGGGGCCCTCAGTAAATACTTGTTTTAAATTACTTAGAATTCAGGAGTGCCGCTTAGTGAATTTCGTGGCCTTCCCAAAATAATAAAGCGATAGTCTCTTTAGGCGCGTGTTTAATAATTTACTTTCTTAAGCTCGGGTGTGCATTTCATGCGACCCAAAAATCCAAATCTCAAAACATCAAATAAAATGCGTTCCGGATTGTGGGTACATCTCATGTGACGCAGTCCAAAGACGTGTTTTAAGCAATGTTCACACTCTTGTAAAAATAATAAAGCGGTTAAAAGTCAAAATTTGCACATAAGTTCATACTTGTATAAAATCAGATAATCAAGCCGAATATAACAGTTGAGCGACCGTGCTAGAACCACGGAACTCGGGAATGCCTAACACCTTCTCCCGGGTTAACAGAATTCCTTATCCGGATTTCTGGTACGCAGACTGTAATATAGAGTCATTCTTTTCCTCGATTCGGGATTAAAATTGGTGACTTGGGACACCCTAAATCTCCCAAGTGGCGACTCTGAAATAAATAAACAAATCCCGTTTCGATTGTCCTTTAATTGGAAAAAACTCCCTCGCGCCCCTGCGGGCGCGGAAAAAGGAGGTGTGACAGCTCTGGCGACTCTGCTGGGGATTTTTTAACCCAGAACCACTGGTTCAGGGTTAAGAATTCGAGCTGGAAATAATTGTTATTATTTGGCTTTATTATTATCTGGTTTTTTACGTGTTTGAGCCTAATGTGCTAAATGCTGCTTTTACTGCTTTGATATTATTTGGACTGTATATATAAACTGTGCCGAAACCCTTCTCTTCTCTCTTGAGGAGCGCACGCTGGTCGTGGCTTCTTTCTGTTAGTGTCATATGCCAAAATAGAACGAGGATTCGGAGGAGTTGCAAAATCGGATGGCCTTTTGGTTACCGGTACACAGCTCCCATCCTTGGCTCGAGTTGTCCGCTCGGGTAAGCCAGGTCTAGAACAAACACCCAGGTTCTGAACGTAGTATAACAAAGCCACATGCCAGGATCCCTAGTAGGAACGTTTATTTGCATCATGTGCATTTGACTTAGGGGACTCAACACAGGGGTTGGGTCCGTCTAGGACTAGCAACCTGATATGAAAAGACCATCCTGCTGCATCCTGCTTGCTTTATGCATTTACTTGTTTCAAGGCTTGCATGCTGACCGGTTTCGGAATAACGGATAAGGAGATAATTATTTTTGAGAGGACTCTGCCAGAATTTTGAAAAAAAATAAAAAAGAAAAAAAAAAAAAAAACAAATAGTGTGTCTTATTAATTTGTTTTAGCAAGGGTCTTTGATTCATCTCTAAGAGAAAAATAGTGTGTCTCCAAATTTCGGCTTATGCCTAAACTACGCCAGTTCAATTCTCGCAGGGTGCAAGATACATAGGCAACCCCCATCGGGCTCAACTCGTTTTTCAAAACATAGGTACAAACCAAATAACGAAAGTTTTAAGGTAACATCGTACTTTTCATAAACAACCAAAATTTCGTTTTCTAGAAAAATAGTGTGTCAATTTGTGTATTTGAGTCCAATGAGTCTGGATCTTTGCTTAATCACCCCAATAAACATGCAGAATGAGCATGAATCCAAGTTTGCCGGTAACAGTTAGAAGCAAAATCCCCCTGGAAGTGCGATTATGGTGGGAGGATTTGGAAAAGTCAGAGCAAGACAAGGTCAAACTGCACCTGGGAGGTTTGGTTGATTTGTTAAAAGTCAGGCCTCGGTGCGACATCATAAAGGCTTTGGTTACATTTTGGGATCCGGCCCACAACGTGTTCCGTTTCTCAGATTTTGAACTCACCCCAACCTTAGAAGAAATGGCGGGTTACATGGACGTCACTGAAGGTCTAAGACACAAATACCTGATCGCCCCAAGGGTTGTGAATTCACACAAATTCATGGATCTGTTGAAGATAAGCAAAAGAGTCCCATACGCTGAACTGGATAGAGGTTTTTCTACCCTACAATTCATATACCAGAGGTACGGGAGCAAGGGAGGATTTAATGATCCAGAAAGTGGTATTTGTAGCAGGGGAAATCTGGTAAAATGGAATGAGCATAGGCGGTTCGCTTTTATGGTGGCATTTTTGGGCCTTGTGGTGTTTCCCCGAAAAGATAGAAATATCGATCTAAAGGTGGCTGGAATCGTCAAAATCCTGATTACCAACGATAAAAGCATCCTTGCTCCCATGATAATGTCAGAAATATACCGAGCCCTCACAGCTTGTAAAGCTGGAGCAGACTTCTTCGAAGGGTGCAACTTGTTGTTACAGATGTGGATGATCGAACACTTGTGTCACCATCCTCAGTATATGCACTACATGTCTACAAATGGGGGCTGCATCGAGGGTTATAGCCTAAGGGTTTCAGGTTTTCGATCACCGGGAGGGTTTGAAGAATGGATATCCTATCTCCGGATCATCACCGCAGACCAAGTAAACTGGACTTTGGGTTGGCTTTCTGTGGAAGAAATCATATACATGCCCGCCACTGGTCCTCACTTCCTCTTGATGGGACTCAGGGGTATTCAACCTTATGCCCCTTACAGGGTAATGAGACAGTTGGGAAGATGTCAAGTACCACACCCGGACGAAGATCTCAGCACTTATGCAGTCGAGGTCAGCAGTGACGGCCAATTTCCTGAAAAGACAGTTCGTTGCATATGGAGTGAATGTCAGTACTTGACGGCAAATACCCGGGTAAAAGATATGTCTAGGGGTGAAGTCTCGCCGGCCTCTCTCACTTGGCAGAACAAGAAGAACATCGTGAAACGACCAACCAAACGGCCTCACCTCCGAAATTTTGTTGAGTCATCGCAAGGACAATGGGACTGGCTTGCAAAAGAGGAGGGTTACCTGGTTGAAATTAGGAAGCTGAAGCGACAAGTTGAAAGGATTGTATTCGAAAACAACGTGCAAGTCGCCCAAGAGCAGGCTGAAAAAGATAAGCTAGCCCAAGAGAACCAAACCCTGAGGGCCCGCCTTCGTCAAGCCAGTAAGAATAACATCGACCGACAGAAGCGCTGCTCCGACGAAAGATTGATAGCCAGTTTGAGAAATCAGGTCATCCAGAGCCAAGAAGAATTAGACCAATCAGAGGCTTGCATAGCAAGGATGAGGGCCAAATGGGCAGAAGGTACAATGGCCCGGAGGAAGCGCCTACAGCAAGTCATGAGGAATTGTGAACTGAGCGTCAAAACAGCAAAGGAAACAAATGCTGCTCTGCAAGAGCGGATCTTCAAGCAAACACAAGATGCCCAAGCCGACCGAAGACGCTATTACAATGCAATGACAAGGATGGAAAGGCAAATGGATATGTTCCAGGATCAGCTCGCCACCAATGCACAAACGCTAGGATTGAAAAGCCGACAGATAAGGCAATTGTTCGCAGAAAGGGACAACATTCGAGCAAGAATTGACGAAATCGGGCATTACATCTACCTAAAATGTTTGGCATGCGAGCAAACACCTCGGGAAACCCTCATTGCTTCCATCATGGGCTGCGTCCACCGGATTATGAACGAGTTGAAGAGCTTGCAAAGAGGCCTTACACCTAGGGCCGCGAAAGGGCCGAAAGATGCCTCATGGGTCCCTAAGTTGGAAAATTAGTTGACCAAGTCCTGGTCGTTTTGTTTGTTGTTTCCCCATATGTTGTTTTCTTTTCCTCAAACCAAGTTTAAAACCGAGGAGTCTGTACTGTTGCTATTTTGTTTGAAGTAATGTGTAATAGCAAATTTTGATAATGAAATTAAGTGACTCCGGAAGAATTTCTATGTGTCTTTACTTTGAGGCAGAACTACGCCTGGTCTGATTCACGCGGGGACGTGATACGTAGGCAATCCCCATAAGATTCGACCGCTTTTAATAAATAAAGAAAAGAAAATGTAAATAAAATAAAACGCAGGGTTTCGCAAAATACTTTAAAGAGACGAATGAGCAAACCGGGATGACGCATGTTGTTTGAAGCAAAGCATGTAGAAACGGTTAACTGCCTAGGTGCATTGCATCCTCTATGTGTTATGATCAAATCTGTTAAGCTCTAACACTAACAAAGTTTGTTGTTGTCTGATACCAGACAGTTAGTTGTTAAAGAATTCTGGCAACACATTCATACCAAACCAGATCCAAAGGACCGATAGCATCAAGCATGACTACTTCGGAGAATAGCAATGAAGAAGAAAGGCCGATGAGCCAGTTGTTGAAAGAAGCGATGGAAAAGATTGAAAGGATGGGACTAGAAATGAATGCAATGCAACTAGCCCTAGCCAAAACACAAAAGAGTCCTGAAACACTGGGACACATGCCGGAGTACCCTCACTCTGGCCCTTCCACAAGCCGCCCAAATCCCCTCTATCATCAAGAAAGAAGCCCTCATGATTCCCAAGCTCCACCACCCCATCAACCTCTCCCAACACCCAATATTCCCATTTTTGTGGGACCTGCATCAGCCCCTTTGCAGCGAACGACCAGTGAGCCATTGTTTCAGGCTCACGATACACAATACTATCCCCCTGAGCCTACATTCCATGCACCCGAACCACAGGCTTACAATCCCCATTTGGAAGTTCCGGCAGAGGTTGAGAAGCCGGTTAAGGCCCCTGAACAGGATGAAGTGTTGAGAAAGTTCAAAAGCCTGGAGCAATCCTTCAGGAACTTACACGGGCTGGGCAATCAAGTCAGCGTGGCATACAAAGATCTGTGCCCTTTCCCAGATGTCCAACTCCCGGCTGGGTTCAAGATGCCCAAGTTTGATTTATATGAAGGGCACGGTGATCCCATGGCACATTTGCGGGGATTCTGTAGCAAAATGAGAGGGGCAGGAGGCAAGGATGAGCTTTTGATAGCTTATTTCGGCCAAAGTCTAAGTGGATCTACACTGGAATGGTATACCAGGCAAGATTTCAGCAGGTGGTACACGTGGGATGATCTGGCGCAGGCTTTTGCAGGTCATTTCCAGTACAATCTAGAGATAGTCCCTGACCGTCTCACGTTATTAAGAACTGGGAAGAAACCCGGGGAAAGTTTTCGCGAGTTCGGGTTCCGCTGGAGAGAACAAGCAGCTAGAGTCGATCCTCCCATGAGAGAGGGAGAGATGGTGGACTATTTTTTGCAGACATTGGATCCAACCTACTTTGGTCACTTGGTGACAACGGTTGGAAAATCTTTCAACGAGGTGGTCAAAATAGGGGTCATGATAGAAGAAGGTTTGAGGTCGGACAAGATCTTAAACTATTCGGCACTTAAGGCCACAACCCAGGCTATTCAAAGCGGCACGGGAGGTGCGCTAAGAAGAAAGAAAGAAGAGGTTGCCACGATCGAGGCAGGCAGTTGGTCCAGGGCTGGCAGGCCGCACTACAACCAACCCAGGCCTCACAGGTCAAACTACCCATACAACCCACCACAAAATTTCTATCCACCTCGAGAACCACATTGTTCCGTACACCAAGCCCAGGTATACACTCAGCCTCCGGTTCGCCCACAATGGCGCGCACCGGCTCCCCAGAACATATATGCACCACCACAAAACACCTACCCTCCACCAAGGGCATATAGAAACCCTTCAGGGGCAGGTTTCCGGGGAAATCCAGATGCTAGGAATGACAGGTTGCGGAAGCAAAGAACCTTCACCGAACTGGGAGAAACCTACACCGCTGTGTTCCACAAGCTGCGGCAATTGGGTTTGGTTAGTCCTGTCCATACTCGGGAACCAAATCCCCCGCCTCAGAATTTGGATCGTTCAATCAGTTGTGAATACTGTTCAGGGATGCTCGGGCACGATACCGAGAAGTGTTGGAAGTTAAGGCATGCCATACAGGATCTTATTGACACCAATAAGATCGAGGTCCAGACACCGGAGGCTCCTAACATCAACCAAAACCCACTGCCAGCGCACCACGAAACTCACATGATTGAGTTGGTGTGTGAGGGAGGAGAATTAAGAAAACCCTCACAAACAGTGATGATGATCCAAGCCGCCCCGAAAGAAGTCTTAACCAGTGGAGGAACGAGTGTACAGTCGCAGGGAGAAGGCGTCAAGCCGGTAGTGATATTGGGGAAGAGCCCGTCCGTCATAGCAAGCAAACCCGAGCCAAGCAAGTTGGTAATACCAGGGATCCTGCCCACACCGGCAGTCGTGTTGAAAGGGGTATGTAGAGAACGGGTGACCATAAAGCCTGTGGTTCAACTGCCGATGATTGACAGCAGGGTTGTGCCCTGGAAATATGAAAAGGCAGTGGTAATGTACCAAGGAAAACAGGTGGAAGAAGTCAGTTGTGAAGCGCAAGGGCTGACTCGATCAGGTCGATGTTTTGCTCCGGTGGAGCTAAGAAAAACCAACCCAGTGGCAACCAAGAAGCCAGTATCAGAAGAAGAGGCTGAAGAATTCCTGAGGAAGATGAAAGTACAAGACTATTCTGTGGTTGAGCAGCTGAGAAAAACACCTGCCCAGATCTCACTATTGTCATTACTCCTCCATTCCGAGGAACATCGTCGGGCCCTGTTAAAGATATTGAACGAGGCCCATGTACCCAGTGAGATTTCTGTAAACCACCTGGAAACCATTGCCAGCAAGATTTTCGAGGTGAACAGAGTGACATTCTCAGATGATGACCTGCCGGTGGAAGGAACGGAGCACAATAAAGCTCTATACCTAGCTGTCAAATGTGAAGACTCGGTGGTAACCCGAGTATTGGTGGATAACGGCTCAAGCGCCAATATTTGTCCATTATCCACCCTGGACCAGTTAAAGATTGACCGTGGAAGAATCCGGGAGAATAGCATCTGTGTCCGGGGGTTTGACGGAAACGGAACAGCCACTGTGGGGGATGTTGTACTTGAACTGACCATTGGTCCGGTCCTGTTTACCATGGAATTCCAGGTATTGGACGCCACGGTATCTTACAACTTGCTGTTAGGACGACCCTGGATTCATGCAGCTAAAGCGGTGCCTTCCACCCTACATCAGACAGTGAAGTTCGAGTGGGAAAGACAAGAGGTCGTGTTGCACGGCGAGGATACAACATGCACCATGAGCGGAACCATTGTGCCTTTCATAGAGACCACTGATGACAAGGGTCCCTGGGTCTACCAGATTCTCGATACAGGGTCGGCCAACAAAATTTCTGAAGGAGAAATCATCCCGCACCCTAGGGTAGCTGCCGCAACAGTCATGATGGTATCAGAAATGCTGGGTAATGGATTTGTGCCGGGAAAAGGCCTGGGAGTTGAACTTCAAGGGATAGTCCAACCTGTTTCCCTTCCTAAGAATCTGGAAACCTTCGGGTTGGGGTTCAAACCAACCGCAGCAGACAGGAAGGAGGCGCGAAGAATGAAGAAGAGGGTCTGGTTTCTGCCTAAACCAGTGCCACGCCTCTCAAGGTCTTTTGTTAAAGCAAGTGCCAAGGGGTCAGCGATCCCAAAGATTCGAGGACCTTTGATCGGTATAAATGAAGACCTGAATCAGAGTTTTGAGAGGCTATTCGCGGATGTCAGTATGGTGGAAGCTGGAGAAGGTTCCAGCAGAGCAGAGATACAATTTGTGGGGCCTGAGGCCAAGACCAACAATTGGACGGTTACTCCTCTTCATGTCCGAGGGGAGTCTTGGTAGTAGGCTTTGATTAATGTTTTGTTTGTTTGTTTGTTTGATCGGATTATTCAAAGGTGTAATCCAAATTTTTACTTTCGTTTTTGTAAAAGTGTGAACCCTTTTATCCCGCAAATTTAATAAAGTTCTCCTCTTTTGTCTCATTTTAATTTTTGTCTTGTTCTTTTTCTTTCTGAACAGTTCTCTTTTTACTGGTTCTAATGACATGGCATGCACAGCGGATCTGCGACCTAGTCTAATAAATCAATCTGAAACCGACTCAATGATGCAAAAGGTCGTTTGTGACGATGAATCTGAATGTGACGAAGGTGAAGCCTTCGAAGAAATAAACAGAGAACTGTGCCAATTTGAAGAGAAACCCAAGCCTAACCTAAATGACACCGAGGCTGTGAATCTAGGAGACGCTGATAACGTCCAAGAGACCAAAATTAGCATCCACATTGAGCCGAATGTCAGAGCAGAATTGATCAAAACTCTCAGGGAATTCAAAGACGTTTTTGCCTGGTCATATGATGATATGCCTGGATTAAGCACCAATTTAGTGGTTCACAAATTACCCACTGACCCGGCATACCCTCCGGTCAAGCAAAAACTAAGGAAATTTAAAACGGAAATGAGTGTAAAGATCAAGGAAGAAGTGATTAAGCAGTTACAAGCGAAGGTCATTCGGGTCACTCGGTATCCCGAGTGGTTGGCCAATGTGGTACCAGTCCCAAAGAAGGACGGAAAAATCAGGGTGTGCGTTGACTACCACAACCTCAACAAAGCAAGTCCCAAAGACAATTTTCCGCTACCCAACATTCATATCTTGATCGACAATTGCGCAGGGCGCGAGATCGGATCCTTTGTGGATTGCTATGCAGGTTATCATCAGATCCTAATGGACGAGGAGGATGCTGAGAAGATAGCGTTTATTACGCCATGGGGAACCTACTGCTATCGGGTAATGCCGTTCGGGTTAAAGAACGCTGGGGCAACATACATGCGAGCAATGACTGCGGTGTTTCATGACATGATACACAAGGAAATTGAGGTGTACGTCGATGATGTGATTATCAAATCTTGGCGTCAGGAGGACCATGTAGCAGACCTAAGGAGATTTTTCCAAAGACTCCGGAGGTATGATATCAAGCTTAACCCGGCCAAATGCGCATTCGGGGTTCCATCAGGAAAGTTGCTAGGATTCATCGTCAGTCGACGGGGGATTGAGTTAGACCCATCCAAAATTGAATCCATCCGAGATTTGCCACCGCCAAGGAACAAAACAGAGGTAATGAGTTTGCTGGGTAGACTCAATTACATCAGCAGGTTCATCGCTCAACTCACAGCAACTTGTGAGCCCATATTTCGGCTGCTGAGAAAGGATGCTGCGGTAGGTTGGACGGCAGAGTGTCAGGAGGCTTTCGACCAAATCAAAGGGTATCTGTCTAATCCACCCGTATTGGTCCCACCTAAGCCCGGGAAACCCCTAATCCTTTACCTGACGGTCTTGGAAAATTCATTTGGTTGTGTACTGGGGCAACATGATGACACAGGAAGGAAGGAGCAGGCCATCTACTATCTTAGCAAGAAATTCACAGTGCATGAGGTCAAGTACACTCAACTCGAGAAAACATGTTGCGCCCTAACTTGGGTAGCTCAGAAGTTGAAGCACTACCTGTCTTCATATACTACTTATCTCATATCCCGTTTGGACCCATTGAAGTACATCTTTCAGAAACCTATGCCCACGGGAAGGTTGGCAAAGTGGCAAATTCTGCTCACGGAGTTTGATATCATCTACGTAACGAGGACGGCCATGAAAGCCCAGGCACTAGCAGACCATTTGGCGGAGAATCCCGTTGATGAAAAATACGAGCCCTTAAGAACGTATTTTCCTGACGAAGAGGTGATGCATACGAATGAGTTGGAATTACCTGAGGAACCAGGTTGGAAGCTTTTCTTTGATGGAGCTGCAAACGCAAAAGGGGTTGGAATAGGAGCAGTACTCATTTCTGAAACAGGACGGCATTATCCTGTTACGGCTCAACTACGCTTCTATTGCACCAACAATATGGCCGAATATGAGGCTTGCATTCTGGGTCTGCGCCTGGCTGCCGACATGGATGTCCAAGACGTCTTGGTCTTGGGAGACTCGGACCTCTTGGTACATCAAATTCAGGGTGAATGGGAAACACGAGATCTAAAGCTCATACCATACCGACAATGCTTGCATGATCTGAGCAAGCAATTTCGATCGGTGAAGTTCAAACACATCCCGAGAGTTCACAATGAGGTTGCGGATGCCTTGGCCACCTTGGCATCAATGTTGCACCACCCTGACAAAATGTATGTTGATCCTCTACACATCCAGGTCCGTGATCAGCACGCCTACTGCAATGCCGTAGAAGAAGAAGCAGATGGCAAACCCTGGTTTCATGATATCAAGGAATACCTCAGGATGGGGATATATCCGGAACATGCCTCTGGAGACCAAAAAAGAGCCCTTCGGCGTTTGTCAAATGGTTTCTTCCTCAGTGGAGGAGTATTGTACAAAAGAACCCCGGATCTGGGATTGTTGAGATGCATAGATGCCAGGCAGGCAACAACGGTTATGGCAGAAGTACATGCTGGAGTTTGTGGGCCACACATGAGTGGATATGTATTGGCAAGAAAAATCCTTCGAACAGGGTGTTATTGGCTCACCATGGAACACGACTGTATCACTTTCGTGAGGAAATGCCATCAGTGCCAGATACATGGAGACTTGATTCATTCTCCGCCAACAGAGTTACATACGATGTCAGCACCCTGGCCGTTTGTAGCATGGGGCATGGATGTCATTGGGCCCATCGAGCCAGCAGCGTCCAACGGTCATAGGTTCATTCTAGTGACCATTGATTACTTCACCAAATGGGTTGAGGCTAAAACCTTCAAATCAGTAACCAAGAAGGCAGTGGTGGACTTTGTTCACTCCCATATCATCTGCAGATTTGGGATCCCAAAAGTGATCATCACGGATAACGGTGCGAATCTTAATAGCAGCTTGATGAGAGAGGTATGCCAACAATTCAAGATTACACACCGCAATTCCACCCCATATCGTCCTAAGGCAAATGGAGCAGTCGAAGCAGCCAATAAGAATATCAAGAAGATACTGCGAAAAATGGTGGAAGGGTCCAGACAATGGCACGAGAAATTACCCTTTGCCTTGTTGGGTTACCGCACTACCGTCCGGACTTCCATAGGCACAACTCCTTATTTGTTGGTGTATGGAACTGAGGCCGTGATACCAGCGGAGGTCGAAATTCCGTCCCTCCGAATTGTCGCTGAGTGCCATGGTCAGCTGTACCAGAAAAGAATGGCAAGAGTGTATAATAAGAGGGTGTGCCCCAGAAAGTTTGAAGTAGGGCAGCAAGTATTGAAGAAGATCCTCCCACATCAGGTCGAGGCAAAGGGCAAATTCGCCCCAAATTGGCAAGGGCCTTATATCGTGACCAGAGTATTGTCCAACGGTGCTTTGTGTTTGACAGATGTCGAAGGTAGATGTGTCGACATGGCTATCAATTCAGATGCAGTCAAGAGATATTATGCGTAACTTCTTTAATTATGGCAATTTTTGGTTTATTTGTTTGTATTTGGCATTTGTTGAATAATGAGATGACGGAGGCAATTCTTTCTTCTATCCAAACACTTTTAACCCTCGCTTCCCCCTTTGAGCCTTAAGCAATTCTTTCAATACCCCTCTTTTGGAATCACTAATGGAAAAAAAAAAGAGGAAAAGAAAGGAAAAGAAAAGAAAAAGAAAAAGAAAAGAAAAAAAGAAGAAGAAGATAAAATCACAAGAAATACAAAACCGTGGGAACTACGTTTGACCTGATTCCTCAAAGAGGATACGTAGGCGCCTCACGGCTCGGTCATAGTATGCATCATAGCAAATATAGGATGCATAATGTACATAGTGTGCATAATAGGCACAATGTGCGTAACGCACATAGCTCAACATAAGCATAAAAAATAAATTCCCCAAGCAAGAAAACTGGGGCAGAGGTTATGTTTTAAGTTCCAACAAAGGTTTGATTCCAAAAGTTGTAGCACATCACCCTTCAAATTGTTTTCATTTTTGTAGCCTTTCTTCAATCCCACACCAAAACCAACATCAACCTCCAAAAGACCTCCCGATCAATGTTCGAGAGATGCCAAGTCCGGCGAATAAGGCCGAGGATAATACACTGATCCCAAGCAAAGAAGAGGATCGTAAGACTGGAAATGAGTTGATGGTCAAGGGAATCTCCAGAAAGGAGGGACGTATCTACAACACCCCGATTTCCCGAAAGAAATAAAATGAGAGAGTCTTATCGGTGAAGACCTTCACAGGCACCGAGAGGCGATGTAAGATGAGGGATATGAAATGAGAGAGTCTTATTGGTGAAAACCTTCACAGGCACCATAAGGCGCCGGGAGATGAGAGAAAAGAGAGAGTCTCATTAGTGAAAACCCCTCGAAGGGCACTATGAGGCGACAAGACAGATCAGCAAAGCTACCACATTCGAAACGAAATGAACACTCCTTTATCATCCCCAGCAAGTCAAACCATCGAGCAGATCAATTGATACAAATAGACTGGGTCGGAATCTATGGTGCACGCCATGATCACGGGGACCAGTTGTGTCCTCCAGATAAGTTCTTTTGATTGTCTCCTCCCACAAAATATTAATTCAGAAAGATTTTCTCCTTTCCATATCTTTATTTCTTTTCCTAAAATGTGTCTTTAAAGGATTTTTCAAAGCTTACTACCAGAAACCGAAGGGGAATTCATCCCAATGCAGGATAATACAAACAGTCTTAAGGGCCGGTCCCAGGCAATGCAATGATTGTGCCCGAAAATTTTGGAAGAAGTAAGCTCCAAAAGGGAGTGGTTTCGGGAGTTAGAAGCAGACTCCCACATCATGTGTTTAAAGAGAAAGCAGAAAAGGGGATAACTTGAAAACCAATCCCCAGCAGGCTAGAGACCCCCAACAGGCAACTTTGCCCGCCAACCAATTATGGGGACAAAGAGCAAGAAAGGGGGAAGAGAGAAAAATGGCTCGCCAGAAAGGCACCCTCTACCGCCACGATTAAAACTGACTAAATCCTTTTGTCTGTTGCAGGAGAGCAAAGAATTGATGATGGCAGCAAGATGCAACGCCATGGAAGTCACCAAAAACCGGGGCAGAAAATTTTCTGCCGATTGTCGAAAATTTTCTCGAAAAAACGGGGAAGCAATTTCAATACATTTTAAGTTCTAGGTCGCCCACCAGTATAATGCGGGAATACATTCAAGTTCTAGGTCGCCCACCAGTATAATGCGGGAATACTTTTAAGTTCTAGGTCGCCCACCAGTATAATGCGGGAATACTTTTAAGTTCTAGGTCGCCCACCAGTATAATGCGGGAATACTTTAAGTTCTAGGTCGCCCACCAGTATAATGCGGGAATACTTTTAAGTTCTAGGTCGCCCACCAGTATAATGCGGGAATACATTTAAGTTCTAGGTCGCCCACCAGTATAATGCGGGAATACATTTAAGTTCTAGGTCGCCCACCAGTATAATGCGGGAATATATTTAAGTTCTAGGTCGCCCACCAGTATAATGCGGGAATACATTTAAGTTCTAGGTCGCCCACCAGTATAATGCGGGAATATATTTAAGTTCTAGGTCGCCCACCAGTATAATGCGGGAATACATTTAAGTTCTAGGTCGCCCACCAGTATAATGCGGGAATACATTTAAGTTCTAGGTCGCCCACCAGTATAATGCGGGAATACATTTAAGTTCTAGGTCGCCCACCAGTATAATGCGGGAATACTTTTAAGTTCTAGGTCGCCCACCAGTATAATGCGGGAATACATTTAAGTTCTAGGTCGCCCACCAGTATAATGCGGGAATACATTTAAGTTCTAGGTCGCCCACCAGTATAATGCGGGAATACTTTTAAGTTCTAGGTCGCCCACCAGTATAATGCGGGAATACTTTTAAGTTCTAGGTCGCCCACCAGTATAATGCGGGAATACTTTTAAGTTCTAGGTCGCCCACCAGTATAATGCGGGAATACTTTTAAGTTCTAGGTCGCCCACCAGTATAATGCGGGAATACATTTAAGTTCTAGGTCGCCCACCAGTATAATGCGGGAATACATTTAAGTTCTAGGTCGCCCACCAGTATAATGCGGGAATACATTTAAGTTCTAGGTCGCCCACCAGTATAATGCGGGAATACATTTAAGTTCTAGGTCGCCCACCAGTATAATGCGGGAATACATTTTAAGTTCTAGGCTGCCCACCAGTATAATGCGGGAATACTTTTAAGTTCTAGGTCGCCCACCAGTATAATGCGGGAATACTTTTAAGTTCTAGGTCGCCCACCAGTATAATGCGGGAATACATTTAAGTTCTAGGTCGCCCACCAGTATAATGCGGGAATACATTTTAAGTTCTAGGTCGCCCACCAGTATAATGCGGGAATACTTTTAAGTTCTAGGTCGCTCACCAGTATAATGCGGGAATACTTTTAAGTTCTAGGTCGCCCACCAGTATAATGCGGGAATACATTTAAGTTCTAGGTCGCCCACCAGTATAATGCGGGAATACATTTAAGTTCTAGGTCGCCCACCAGTATAATGCGGGAATACATTTAAGTTCTAGGTCGCCCACCAGTATAATGCGGGAATACATTTAAGTTCTAGGTCGCCCACCAGTATAATGCGGGAATACATTTAAGTTCTAGGTCGCCCACCAGTATAATGCAGGAATACATTTAAGTTCTAGGTTGCCCACCAGTATAATGCGGGAATACATTTAAGTTCTAGGTCGCCCACCAGTATAATGCGGGAATACATTTTAAGTTCTAGGCTGCCCACCAGTATAATGCGGGAATACTTTAGCTCTAGAGTTTGGAATCAGTAGCCCCACCTGAAGGCGGAAGGTTACAACAGATAGCCCCAAGCAGGAAAAACAATAAAATCCCCAGCACCAAGAAGCAGACAACTGCAGAGGCAAGCGCGCAATTCAAAAGGAAAAGGGAATGCGTCTCAAAAGAAGCAGTTTAGGAACGCTATGGCATGCCCAACATAACAATTCTGATGAAAAGCCATACCGCTGAAGAAACCATTGAAAGATTTAAGGAAGAAAGCCATGTTCCCAGCAAATCAAGCAAAGTGATGAGAACTGACATTCAGAAGAGGTGAAGGGTCAGCATCATCTCCAAGTTCACAAAATAAAGGCGTCAGAAGAAAGCGTTAGCCGACAAGAAAGCAAGACAACAAGAACAAGTTGGAGATGGATGAGATCTCATACTCTAGCTTAACTTCTTGTTTTTCCTTTTAGAGCAATGTAACAGGGAGATCGGTTGAGCAGTAGCGTCCTACAGCAGCATGCGACAGCGCACAACAGCAGCAAGCAATACAGTCACACGGTAGTCCCAGCTACCAAAATTTCCCGAACTACATTGACCTGATTCCTGTTCAGCCCAGGATATGTAGGAAACCTCTGAAGCAAAGGTTCGGTCAAATCTTTTTCAAAAAATGCTTCACACGGAGTATTCGGACGGGCAAAAATCGCTCGCTTTATCTTTGCGCGAAAACCCTTCGTGTCTTCGTGCAAAGAGGGGCAGCTGTAAGCACGTGATTTTTGCTTCACGGACAATCGCTCCAAAAGAAAATAAAAATAGTGACAAATGACTGCGCCATACAATGTTTCGAGTTTCCCGTGACATGTGTTGTTAATCATTTAGGGGTCTGTCCATTTTGCATCTAATCTTACCGATCGAAATACAAAGCATGTATGTCAGGATAATTAAAATCATAATTCGGTCGTTAAAAGAAAATCCACAAAAAATATGAAATGCATCTAGGTGGTGGTTTAAACCTACTTGAATATTTCAATATGTGAGTGATAACTGTATTAAAGGTTTAAATTAATGATTGTTTTAATGTCAGTTTTTTCTATTTATTTAATTTTAAAATTAGAAAAAAAGGAACAAAAAGAAAAGAGTGCAAAATTTAACCGGACTTGGGCCTGTTTGTTTTGAAAATTCTAAGCCCAAAAGCAGCCCAAATCAGCAGCCCAAGCGACCCATTCCACAGGCCATCAAAACGACGTAGTTCAACACCAAAACTACATCGTTTCAGGTATGATTAATCTGAGCCGTTCATTTCCAGTGATCCGATGGCCCTTATTAGCCCTCATGACCCGACCCACTCCCATTTTAACCGACCCCCTACTTAACCAAAACGGCACCGTATTGATAAGCCTCCCCAATCCTGGCCATCAATTGTGATCAATCCAACGGCCAGGATTGAGTCACCCTCCCCGTATATAAACCTGACCCCTTACCCCACGCCCCAAGCCACACCCCCCCCAGCCACTGTTCACCGTCTTCCCCAAGACCCCTTTCCTCTCAAACCCCAGCAGCCTAGGCTCTTCCCCATGAGCCCGGTGATTACAGTTCCGATGACCACCAAAATAACATCCCCGATGCACCCAGCCACCCTGAACACAGATCTGTTAACCGCTCACCTCGAATCAACCCGTAGCTTCTCGATTCTTCAAACGAAGATTCGAGCAAAAACTAGATCTACACCGATTGACCCCAAACTCACACCACAGCCCCTCCTGACCTCCCTCGCCCCCTGAGTGGCTTTGGTTCCGTTCGAATCTGACTGGAATTGAACGGTTCCCAAATCGAACCTCAAGAGCCCTAGGATTCAGATCTATGGGTTTTGTTCGAATCAGTGGCAGGATCAGGGTCTAGCAGACTTTTACCAAAGTGTTCTCAGTTGAGAACACTTCGGTTAAACTCCATTAGACCCCAAAATCACCTGGCCCGAGTTCGAACTTGAATCAATCTTAGTTTCATTTTCCTGAGGTATTTTTCCTTTTTCTTTTGTCCTCCTAAAATCTATCTGTCGTTCGTGTTCTGGTTTGTTTTGTTTCGTGATTCGTCTGTCCATGTGTGTACATTTTAAGTTAGTAATGAGTTTGTTGTTGGTTTTATTGGTTGTTTGCTGTATATTATAGCTTGTGTAGCCATCTAAATAAGTGTCGTCAACTGAATTCACTTGAAAGATGTTATAGCTTGTGTAGTCATCTAAATGAGTCTACATTTCAGTATTGATTGCTATGCCTGTTTCTTGTTTGTGTTACTTGTATCGGCATGACCAACTTGTACCCTTTAATTGGCACCCTTTGTTTGCTTAAAGTTTGAATCATTGCCTGAACTTAGGCAGAGAATTGGCAATTAGTTTTAGAAATCTAACAAATCAGCCTGAAAGCAGTTTGAGTTTAATGAGCTAGTAGTCAGGTATTGGCTGAAATTAGAGAGGTCTATATACTAACTATTAAGAGTTAGGGTAATACAGTAATATGCAAGGTATAAGGGTAATCTTGGCATAAGACAGGGTCTGATTAGGGGATAATTTCAGAATATGTCAAGTGATAATTAAAATAGGATTAAATTAATGCTAATGGGGGACCAGACCTAAGAGTATGGGAATTAATTGAATACTTAACTAAACCCATAACCCTTGATTAGAGTAATGAAGACAGGGCATGGGGGCTGATTAAGGATTCCAAGAAAGATGCCTTTAGGCATGGGGGTTTAAGGGGTATGGGCAGACTGCAAGTTGCAGATGAGGGCAGCTTAGCTGCACTTGGTCACTTTGGATTATAAATAGGCCACTCGAAAACAAAAAGGGGTGGACTTTTAGTCTTCAGAAAAAGGAAGAATTTTTAGTCTTAAAGTTGAAACTTTTAGTCTGAAGAAAGGTTTACTGAGTTTAAAGAAAGCTGGATTTTTTTTGAATATTCAGAAAAGAAAAACAAAACAAAAAGGCTGAAAGAAAAAAAACTTTAGTCTGAAGAGAGGTCTAGTGAGTCCCAAATCACAATAGCATAAACACAAGGTAGTTTCCAATAGACATTGTAACCAAACACTGCCTGAAAGTTGTATAAGAGTGCATATTGGTCAAAGCTGTCTTGGCCAAGTTCTGTTGCTTGCATTGGCTGAGTTGTTTATGGTTGTTGAACTGGTAGTTTTACTGCATTTGAACCCTCAGTTACTGCTGTTATTTCCCTACTCTTCGTCTGGAATTACTGGTTTGGCACTCGACTATTTGCTGGTTTCTTTTGTTCTGGGAAGTATTGTTGGTTGTTCGTGGATTGTGGAAAACATTTGGTTGTTGGTTTGTTGCTGTGCTGTTGCTGTGTACCTGTTGTTGCTGTGTTTACTGCATACTGCCCAGCTGATCATTCCTTTCTTCTTTGTCCTCCATACCAGGTACACAATTACACTACCAATGTAACTCGAAAGTTTGAGCAATGAGTATAAAAGAGAAGATCTGCAGATGTTGTTTATATATATGTACTGGTGTATTGAATGTCATGTAATGTCTAATAGCTCATATTTTGGGATACTGAAGTTAGCTTGCAAGCATAGTAGATGTCAATGTAGGGTATCGAATGATAATTGTATATGTATGCTGTCAGATAAAGGTGGTCTCAATGAATTAGTTTGCATCTCAGGTTTAGTTTACTTTGCCATATATGCTGTAATGTAGGCCAAAATAGGAAAACTATCCACATGAGTTAAAGTTCTTTCCCCTTTTGTTAGTTTGTCACGTATAAATTGATAAAGAACAAAGAATCAGTTCTAGGCCTCAACCTCAGGAAGGCCGAGCCCAAATCGAAAAAAATCAGCTAGGCCTGTATCGGAAAAACAGGGCCCAAGTCTGGCCATCTCGCATGAGCTAGTTTGGGCCCATAATTTGCGACTAGTTGTCCATAAGTGCAGTCACGTTTTATTATTCTGTAAAAGCATTTTAAATCCGGTTTTATAATCAACTAAGGATATTTACTGCTTTCAATTGATAGAGACAAACACGACAAGAAACGTAGGCGCTATAGGATATCCTTTAAAAATAACAACGAGATGAGCCTCGATAAAAATAAACAAAACGCAGATGCGGGGCCCTTGTTAAATGTATATTAGTGAAGCATTTAGTTTCCATGACGGGTTGTTTAGCAAATCTCACAACCCTCCTAAAATAACAACACGTTAGTCTCTTTAGGATACGCTTTAATGAACCTTACCTTCTTAAACTCGGGTGCACATTTATGTGACCCAAATCCAAATCCCAACGGAGTCGAAACATGTCTCTAGTCACGGGCGCATTGATTGCGGCGTGGCCCGAGATGCATTTCCATGACGTTGCAAATTCCTTTTAAAAAATAAGAATGGGATGAGCCTCGCCGAATAAAAATACAAATTGCGGGGCCCTCAGTAAATACTTGTTTTAAATTACTTAGAATTCAGGAGGGCCGCTTAGTGAATTTCGTGGCCTTCGCAAAATAATAACGCGATAGTCTCTTTAGGCGCGTGTTTAATAATTTACTTTCTTAAGCTCGGGTGTGCATTTCATGCGACCCAAAAATCCAAATCTCAAAACATCAAATAAAATGCGTTCCGGATTGTGGGTACATCTCATGTGACGCAGTCCAAAGACGTGTTTTAAGCAATGTTCACACTCTTGTAAAAATAATAAAGCGGTTAAAAGTCAAAATTTGCACATAAGTTCATACTTGTATAAAATCAGATAATCAAGCCGAATATAACAGTTGAGCGACCGTGCTAGAACCACGGAACTCGGGAATGCCTAACACCTTCTCTCGGGTTAACAGAATTCCTTATCCGGATTTCTGGTACGCAGACTGTAATATAGAGTCATTCTTTTCCTCGATTCGGGATTAAAATTGGTGACTTGGGACACCCTAAATCTCCCAAGTGGCGACTCTGAAATAAATAAACAAATCTCGTTTCGATTGTCCTTTAATTGGAAAAAACTCCCTCGCGCCCCTGCGGGCGCGAAAAAAGGAGGTGTGACAGATACAAAATTCACTGGCCGGGCTTTCACATGAAAACTTATAAGCTTACATAAAGGGGTACCATCAAACCCAAAACCGAGTCATGGATTCTATGAACTAATTATTATTCACAAATGTTATTCGTTATTGTCCAATCTATTAGGCATATACTAACTCTAAATAGAGTCGTACCTTTTGATAAATTAAAACAATAAACAAATTACATTGATCATATCAATTATATCAAGATTAGGAGTATAAGCTCATTTAATGAATTAGAGAAAAATGTTTAATATATTCAGTACAAAAACATCTTTTGTCTACTTGGTCCGTTCAATATACACTGAGTATACTAGCACAAGAAGTTGGAGTAAAATTACTCCCATAATCAAGACAAATTATACAACAATCTTGTGCTACAATCATCAAGATATTTTGTCCAACAATATTTTTGATTGTGAACATAGTTTATTAATTATGAGAACCAATAATTTAATCTTCTGTGCATGAGCTAGGACTCTATACACTAAATTGTCTACTACATAACTAAAAGGACACACATGTAACAAATGATCTATTTAAAATAGTACTTTATTGAATTGAATAAATTAAATAAACAATTGTTCCATAAAGAATAAAATATAACATTATGTCCAAACCGCATGGTTAATAGACTCATAACCATGCGTCTACTACTCTAACACCCATTCCTTCTACATGCTTGTCAAAAATCTTCTGTGTCAAGCTCTTTGTAAATGGGTCTGCTAAATTGTCCTCTGACGCAATCTTCAACAATCTTGTATCACCTCTCTGAGTTATGTCCCGAATTAAGTGATATTTACGCTCAATATGCTTACTCATTTTATGGCTTCTTGGTTCCTTCGAGTTTGCAACTGCACCACTATTGTCACAATAAAGTACAATTGGTGTTTGAACCGAAGGAACCACATTAAGCTCTTTCAGAAAGTTCCTGAGCCAAACAGCCTCTTTAGCTGCCTCAGATGCAACCACATTTTTCGGCTTCCATGGTGGAATCAGCAACACATGATTGTTTGATGCTCCTCCAACTTATGGCTCCACCTCCTAAGGTAAAAACATATCCTGAGGTAGATTTTCTAAAGTCTCTATCTAACTAGAAATCTGAATCAGTATAGTCAATGGGTGCAAGATCACCTGAGTGATATGCCAACATATAATACCTAGTCCTCTTCAAGTACTTGATTATATGCTTAACAGTAGTCCAGTGTTCTCGACCAGGGTTAGACTGAAATCTACTAACCATGCCAACAACAAAGTAGATATCAGGTATAGTACATAGCATAGCATACATAAGACTCCCTACAGTAGAAGCATAAGGGACCGCCTTCATCTTTTCCATCTCATCGGTCGTTTTTGGGGACTGATCTTTCGACAGAGAAATTCCATGTCTAAAGGGGAGAAACCCTTTCTTGGAATCTTGCATGCTAAACCTGGTGAGAATAGTATCAATATAAAGTGCTTGGGACAAGCCTAATATCCTTTGCTTGCGATCTCGCAAAAGCTTGATCCCAAGGATATGTGCTGCCTGTGTGACGACCGGCCAGTCGGCTTAAGAATTAATGCCCCGATCCCCTATTAACTGCTTTCCCCAAGTTTATTTCTGCTAATGTGATTTGTCGGGATGCTCGGTTTTGTGTTTTGAGGAGTTTTGGGACACTTAGTCCCTAAATGAGAGCTTAAGTGTTAGAAAGTTGACCGAAGTCGGAACAGTGGGGAGACAGCCTCGGAATGGAAATCCGACGGTTCCGTTAGCTCCGTTAGGTGAATTTGGGGCTGGGAGCATGTTCGGAATGTATTTTGGAGGTCCGTAGCTAATTTACGCTTGAAATACCGAATTTTGAATTTTTAAAGTTTCCGGTCCGATAGTGAGATTTTGATCTAAGGGTCGGAATGGAATTCTGGAAGTTTCAGTAGCTCTGTCATGTCATTTGGGATGTGTGCGCAAAATTTCAGGTCATTCGGACGAGATTTGATACAGTTTTTGATCGAAAACATAATTTAAGAGTTCATGGAGTTCTTAGGCTTCAATCCTATGTGAAATTGGTGATTTGATGTTGTTATAAGTGTTCCGAAGTGTTGATCAAGTTTGAACGATGTCATGGGATGTGTTGGTATAATTGGTTTGAAGTTCCGGGAGTTCCGGGTAGGTTCCGGGATGTTTTAGTGTAAAAATCATAGCTGTAGCAGGTCTGTAGGGGTTGCAGGCCCCAGAACTCACTCACGCAGTCCGCACAAAAATTAATGCGCCCGCATTGAGTGCTTTGCGGACCACATAAAAGCGGTCGCGGCCGCGGTAGGAGTCGCGCGGACCGCACAAAGTGGGGCATGGCCGCGGTGAAGGGCCCTCCCACTGGTCCTAATTCGGAAGCTCATATCTTTTGATCTACAAGAAATTTTGAGGTGATTTAAAAACAAAAGTTGTAGCCCTTCGTGTCTAGTTTTAGAAAGGTAAGGATATCGGAATTTTGACATCTCTATCAAACGTTATGGCCAAAATACTAAAGCCTGTCACTACAGAGGGAGGCCTGTGCGGCCGCACGTTGCCTTTGCGCGGACCGCACTGGCTTGCGCGGACCGCACTGGCTTGCGCGGACCGCATGAGTTTTGGTGCGGCCCGAAGTAGCTGGAAACCTGAGGGGTACCTATAAATACGAGGTTTTGGGTTTTATTTAATATTTTGACCTAGAGAGCTCGGATTTTGGCAATTTTTCGAAGGTTTTTCAAGAAATTCATCGAGGTAAGTGATTTTAACTCAGATTTGGCTAGAATACATGAATATAACACTGAATTCATCATTTAATTCGTGATTTGAGAGGGAATTCGGGAAGAAAATTGTGAAACCTTTCAATAATATAAAATGATGATTTAAAGGACTAAATAGTGTCAGAATTGTATAATTTTCGTATGGTTAGACTCGTGAGAGTGCGAGGTTTCTAGAATATAAATTTTTACTGATTCCGAGACGTGGGACCAAGCGGCGTTTTGGTCATTTTCCATAATTTCGCGTATTAGCTTTGAATTAAAACATAGGATCATTTGTTTGAGATGATATTTATGATATGCAATTGAATTGATTAGATTTGGGCCATTTGGAGTCGGATACTCGTGGCAAAAGCGTGGTTTCTAGTTGATTTTGAGTCGGTTCGAGGTAAGTGGCTTATCTAACCTTGTGTGGGGGACCTTTCCCCTTAGTATGTGCTATATTTTATAATTGAAATGCCCTGTACGTGAGGTGACGAGCGCGTACTTGAGCTAATTGTTGAAAATCCGGTTTTTCCTTAAGTATTTCAATTGAGTTCTTTTCTTGTTTTATTCTACTTGTGAATTTAGCATGTTGCTAGTTTAGAAAGGCATGTTTAGTTGATTTAATGCCTATTTTCTTAAATTGCCTAAATTGCATTACGTGAAACATGTTAGGCTAGAAGTAAATGTTTACTTGGTACGAAATTTAGCGTTTAATTTAATATTCTTGTGTTGCTGCTCTTTGTTTTAAATTTGGACTACGGGTTAGATTCCTGGGAGATTCCTACTGCACATTTACTTTGGGACTATGGGTTAGATTCCCGGGAGATTCTCCCTGCACATTTACTTTGGGACTACGGGTTAGATTCCCGGGAGATTCCCCCTGCACATTTACTTTGGGACTACGGGTTAGATTCCCGGGAGATCCCCCGTACATATATTGAGGATACCGAGAGATCCTCGGGATACCAAGAGATTCCTAGTACATATTGAGGATACCAAGAGATCCTCGGGATACCAAGAGATCCCTGACTTATATTGAGGATACCGAGAGATCCTCGGGATACCAAGAGATCCCTAGTACATGTCGAGGATACTAAGAGAGCCTCGGGATACTTAGAGATCCCCGATTACTTTCCTTATGGTTTGCTTTCATCATTGTTTCCATTATTGTACTCTTATTATCCTGCATAGATTCTTACTGTAGGTTCTCAATTGCACTGCTTATCTTATCCTACAATCTTTATATTTTATATAACCTCAGTAGGGCCCTGACCTTCCTCGTCACTACCCAACCGAGGTTAGGCTTGGCACTTACTAAGTACCGCTGTGGTGTACGCACGCCTCTTCTGCGCATGTTTTTTTCATGTGCAGATCCAGGTACCTCTACTCAGGCGCACTATCAGTGAGGTAGGAGGACTACGGAGACTTCGAGGTAGATCTTCTGCGTCCGCAAACCGACGAGTCTCCCTCTTTATTCTATCTTTAGTACTTAGTTCTCTTTCCTTCCGTTTGTTAGATATTCAGGAGTTTGGAGCCTCACTATACATTTCTGTAGCCTGTGTTTTCCCGTGAGTTTTCGGGTTTTGGGATTATTTTAGTCTTGAGATATTGAGTCGTATATGCCGAGAGACATTCAGTACAATTTCCTTTTTAGATAACTAAATATGGTATTCTATTTTTCCGCAATTATTATGTTTCCGCAAGTGTTAGGGTTACCTGGTCACGGAGACTAGGTGCCGTCATGACATGTTCACGGTTGGTGAACTAGGGTCGTGACAAGTTGGTATCAGAGCTCTAGGTTCATAGGAGTCACGGAACACAGGCCGATTTATTAGAGTCTCGCAGATCGGTACGGAGACGTCTGTACTTATCTACGAGAGGCTATGTAACTGTTTAGGAAAATTCTTCATTTCATTGATCTCCTTGTCGTGTGATATTTTTGACATCAATTCTAAACTTTTGTCTTCTATTCTCTCACAAATGGTGAGGACACGTGCTACTCAGGACGATCAGGCACTCGCACCCCCTCCTGCAGCCGTCAGAGGCAGGGGTCGGGGTAGAGGCCGTGGACGCGCACGGGGTGCAGCCAGAGCACCTGCGCGAGCTGCCGCTGAGGTACCGCCAGCAGATCCAGCCGGAGTTCAAGAACCCAACATTCCTACAACCACTACTACTCTAGCCCTTCAGGAGATATTGGCACAGTTTTTGAGTATGTACACCACGCTGGCTTAGGCACGGTTGTTTCCCCTTGTTGCAGCCACATCCTAGGCCGGGGGAGGGGCACAGACTCCCGCCGCCCGCACTCCTGAGCAGTGAGTGCAGGTTGAGCAGGTCCCAGAGATCATTCTTGAACAGACTACAGTACCAGTTCAGCCCGAGGATGGGGCAGCTGCTTCTGAGGATGAGTAGCGGAGACTCGAGAGGTTCAAGAAGTATGATCCTCCGGTTTTCAATGGACTAGCGACAGATGATGCCTTGGGATTTCTGGAGGATTTCCACCGTATTCTTCGTACTATGGGTGTTACCGGATCGAGCGGGGTTTCCTTTACTGCTTTCCAACTTCGGGGAGCCGCCTATGAGTGGTGGCGCACCTATGAGTTAGACAGTCCAGACGAGGCTGCTTCACTGACTTGGACCTAGTTCTCAGATATGTTCTTGAGAGAGTTTGTTCCTTAGAGCCTCAGGGACGCATGGCGCGCAGAGTTTGAGCATTTGCGCTAGGGAGCTATGACTGTTTCAGAGTATGCTATCCGTTACACCAGATTGGCTAGGCATGCACCAGCCTTGGTTGCTACAGTCCGCGAGAGGGTTCGCCGGTTTATTGAGGGGCTTATTCCTCCCATCAGATCTAGCATGGATCATGAGTTAGAGATGGACATTTCTTATCAACAGGTGGTGAGCATTGCTAGGAGGATTGGGGGTATGCATGCTAGGGAGAGAGAGGAGAGGAAGGCCAAGAGGTCTCGTGAGTCGGGCCATTATTCTGGTGCATGTACCCCAGCTGCAGGTCGTCATGGTAGGGGCTATATGAGTCACCCCGTTCATTCAACTCTTCTAGCAGCCAGCAATGCTCCAACTCCTCCCAGATCTCAGGAGCCATCTTATGCACCTCCGGTTTCTAGCGCGCCTCCTGCGCGGGGTGCTTTCAAAGGTCAGTCTAGCAGACCTGGCCCTAGCCAGTCACAACCACCATGTCCTCCTAGAGCTTATTTCGATGTGGTGACACACGCCACTTAGTGAGGGAGTGCCCTAGACTTGGGAGGGGTGCACCTCCATAGACTTCTCAGCCACAGCGTGCCCCGCAGAGTTCTCAGGCTATGGTTACAGCTCCAGTTGCTACCCCACCTACTCAGCCAGCTAGAGGTGGAGGTCGGGGAGGTAGAGCTCGCCCTAGAGGGGGAGGCCAGGCCAGATATTATGCCATTCGTACTCGTACCGAGGCTGTTGCTCTGATTCCGTCATCACAAGTATTATACTGGTTTGTCACAGAGATGCATCAGTTCTATTCGATCCAGTCTCCACTTATTCTTATGTGTCTTCTTATTTTGCTCTGTATTTGGGTGTAGCCCGAGATTCGTTGAGTTCTCCTATTTATGTTTCTACTCCTGTGGGAGATTCTCTTGTTGTAGACCGCGTTTATCGGTCGTGTTTGGTTACTATTCGTGGTTTTGAGACCAGAGCAGATCTATTGTTACTCAACATGGTTGATTTTGATATTATTCTAGGCATGGACTGGTTGTCGCCCCATTATGCTATTCTTGATTGTCATGCCAAGACCGTGACGCTGGCTATGCCAGGTATTCCGCGTGTTGAGTGGAGTGGTACTTTAGATAACGCTCCCAGTAGTGTTATCTCTTTTCTTAAATCTCAGCGTATGGTTGGAAAGGGTTGTGCCGCGTATTTAGCTTATGTGAGAGACGTCAGTATTGATACTCCTTAAGTTGATTCAGTTCCAGTAGTACGGGATTTTCCCGATGTGTTTCCAACTGATCATCTAGGCATGCTGCCTGATAGAGATATTGATTTTGGCATTGATCTGTTGCCGGGCACTCAACCCATTTCTATTCCCCCACATCGTATGGCTCCTCCTAAGTTGAAGGAGTTGAAGGATTAGTTACAAGAATTGCTTGATAATGGTTTTATTCGGCCCAGTGTATCGCCTTGGGGTGCTCCTGTCTTGTTTGTGAATAAAAAGGATGGTTCTATGCATATGTGTATTGATTATCGCCAATTGAACAAAGTTACAGTGAAGAACCGTTATCCTTTGCCTCGTATTGATGATCTGTTTGACCAGCTTCAGGGCGCACGGGTGTTTTCTAAGATTGATTTGCGCTCAGGTTACCATCAATTGAAGATTCGGGAACCAGATATCCCTAAGACTGCTTTCAGGACTCGGTATGGCCATTACGAGTTCCTTGTTATGTCATTTGGGCTGACCGACACCACAGCAGCCTTTATGCATTTGATGCACAGTGTATTCCAGCCATATCTTGACTCGTTCATCATTGTCTTTATTGATGATATTCTGGTGTATTCCCGGAGACGGGAAGATCATGAGCAGCACCTGGGAACTGTGCTTCAGACTCTGAGAGAGAAGAAGTTATATGCTAAGTTCTCGAAATGTGAGTTTTGGTTAGATTCAGTGGCATTCTTAGGCCACGTGATATCGAGTGAAGGTATTCAGGTGGATCCGAAGAAGATAGAGGCCGTGCAGAGTTGGCCTAGACCATCCTCAGCTACCGAGATCCACAGTTTCCTTGGTTTGGCTGGCTACTACCGTCATTTTGTGGAGGGGTTTTCATCGATTGCAGCCCCTATGACCAGGTTGAACCAGAAAGGTGTTCCATTTCAGTGGACGGAGGAGTGTGAGGCGAGCTTTCAGAAGCTCAAGACAGCCTTGACCACAGCCCCAATTTTGATACTGCCTACAGGTTCGGGGTTTTATACAGTCTATTGTGATACCTCGAGGGTTGGCCTCGGAGCGGTGTTGATGCAGGATGGTAGGGTGATTGCCTACGTGTCCAAACAGTTGAAGATACATGAGAAGAACTACCCTGTTCACAACCTTGAGTTAGCTGCCATTGTTCACGCCCTGAAGATTTGGCGCCATTACTTATACGGTGTGCCTTGTGAGAGTTATACTGACCATCGGAGCTTGCAGCACTTGTTCAAGCAAAAGGATCTAAATTTGCGCCAGAGGAGGTAGTTAGAGTTGCTGAAGGACTATGACATCACTATTTTGTATCACCCGGGCAAGGCCAATGTGGTGGCCGATGCTTTGAGTTGCCGGGCGGAGAGCTTAGGGAGTTTGGCATATCTACCAGCATCAGAGAGACCTATGGCAATGGATGTTCAGGCCTTAGCCAGCCAATTTGTGAGATTGGACCTTTCGAAGCCCAGTCGAGTGCTAGCTTGTGTGGTTTCTCGGTCTTCCTTGTTTGACCGTATTAGGGAGCGACAGTATGCTGACCCTCATTTGCTTGTCCTCAAAGACAAGGTTCAGCACAGTGATGCCAGGGATGTGACTATTGGTGATGATGGGGTATTGAAGATGCAGGGTCGGGTCTGTGTACCCAATGTTGATGGTATTCAGGAGTTGATATTGGAGGAGGCTCATAGTTCGCGGTATTCTATTCATCCAGGTGCCGCGAAGATGTATCAGGATTTGAGGAAGTACTATTGGTGGAGGCGGATGAAGAAGGATATAGTTGGATTTGTAGCTTGGTGCCTCAATTGTCAGCAGGTGAAGTGTGAGCAACATAGACCAGGTGGGTTACTTCAACAGATAGAGATTCTGGAGTGGAAGTGTTAGCGGATCACCATGGACTTTGTAGTTGGGCTCCCACGGACTTTGATAAAGTTCGATGCTATTTGGGTGATTGTGGATCGGCTAACCAAGTCCGTTCACTTTATTCCTGTGTGTACTACTTAGCGGTTGGCAGAGATCTATATTTGAGAGATTGTTCGTCTGCATGGTATCCCGGTTTCCATCATTTCAGATAGAGGTACTCAGTTCACATCACGGTTCTGGAGGGCCGTTCAGCATGAGTTAGGTACTCGGGTAGAGTTGAGTACAACATTTCACCCTCAGACGGACGGACAGTCCGAACGCACTATTTAGATACTTCAGGATATGCTCTGCGCGTGTGTGATTGAGTTTGGAGGGTCTTGGGATCAGTTCTTTCCATTGGCGGAGTTTGCTTACAGCAACAGCTATCAGTCCAGTATTCAGATGGCACCGTGTGAGGCTTTATATGGGAGACAGTGTAGATCTCCGGTGGGTTGGTTTGAGCCGGGCGAGGCTAGAATATTGGGCACGGACTTAGTTCAGGGTGCCTTGGAAAAGGTTAAGGTGATTCAAGACAGACTCCGTACAGCCCAGTCCAGACAGAAGAGTTACGCGGACCGGAAAGTTTGTGATGTTTCCTATATGGTTGGTGAGCGGGTTCTGCTTTGGGTTTCGCCTATGAAGGGCGTCATGAGATTTGGGAAGAAAGGGAAGTTGAGTCCAAGGTTTATTGGCCCTTTTGAGATATTGAGGCGAGTTGGGGAGGTTGCTTATGAGCTTGCCTTACCTCCCAGCTTGGCAGGAGTGCATCCAGTATTTCATGTTTCGATGCTCCGGAGGTATCACGGTGACCCGTCGCACGTGCTGGATTTCAGTTCAGTCCGGCTGGACAAGGATCTATCCTATGTTCAGGAGCCAGTGGCAATATTGGACAGGCAAGTTAGAAAGTTGAGGTCAAAGAACATTTCTTCGGTAAAGGTTTAGTGACGGGGCCAGCCGGTCGAGGAGGCGAACTGGGAGACCGAGCAGGATTTGCACAGCCATTACCCTCATCTTTTCACTACTTCAGGTATGTGTCTATGCTCGTTCGACGACGAATGAATGTTTAAGTGTAGGAGGATGTGACGACCCGGCCGGTCGTCTTAAGAATTAATGCCCCGATCCCCTATTAACTGCTTTCCCCAAGTTTATTTCTGCTAATGTGATTTGTCGGGATGCTCGGTTTTGAGTTTTGAGGAGTTTTGAGACATTTAGTCCCTAAATGAGAGCTTAAGTGTTAGAAAGTTGACCGAAGTCGAAACAGTGGGGGGACAGCCTCAGAATGGAAATCTGACGGTTCCATTAGCTCCGTTAGGTGAATTTGGGGCTGGGAGCGTGTTCGGAATGTGTTTTGGAGGTTCGTAGCTAATTTACGCTTGAAATGCCGAAGTTTGAATTTTTGAAGTTTCCGATCCGATAGTGAGATTTTGATCTGAGGGTCGGAATGGAATTCCGGAAGTTTCAGTAGCTCCGTCATGTCATTTGGGATGTGTGTGCAAAATTTCAGGTAATTCAGACGAGATTTGATACAGTTTTTGATCGAAAACATAATTTAAGAGTTCTTGGAGTTCTTAGGCTTGAATCATATGTGAAATTGGTGATTTGATGTTGTTATAAGCATTCCGAAGTGTTGATCAAGTTTGAATGATGTCATGGGATGTGTTGGTATAATTGGTTTGAAGTTCCGGGAGTTCTGGGTAGGTTCCGGGATGTTTTAGTGCAAAAATCATAGCTGTAGCAGGTCTAAAGGGGTTGCAGGCCCCAGAACTCACTCACGCGGTCCACACATAAAGTAGTGCGCCCGCATTGAGTGCTATGCGGACCGCACAAAAGCGGGCGCGGGCGCGGTAGGCGTCGTGCAGACCGCACAAAGTGGGGCGCGGCCGCGGTGCAGGGCCCTCCCGCTGCTACTACTTCGGAAGCTTATATCTTTTGATCTACAAGGCATTTTGAGGTGATTCAAAAACGACAGTTGTAGCCCTTCGTGTCAAGTTTCCAGAAAGTTAAAGATATTACAATTTGGACATCTGTAGAAAACGTTATGGCCAAAATACCAAATCCTATCACGGCAGAGGGAGGCCTGTGCGGCCGCATGTTGCCTTTGTGCGGACAGCACTGGCTTGCGCGGACCGCATGAGTTTTGGTGCTGCCCACAGTAGGTGGAAACCTGAGGGGTACCTATAAATACGAGGTTTTGGGTTTTATTTAATATTTTGACCTAGAGAGCTCGGATTTTGGCGAATTTTCGAAGGTTTTTCAAGAAATTCATCGGGGTAAGTGATTTTAACTCAGATTTGGAAAGAATACATGAATCTAACACTGAATTCATCATTTAATTCGTGATTTGAGAGGGAATTTGGGAAGAAAATTGTGAAACCTTTTAAAAATGTAAAATGATGATTTAAAGGACCAAATAGTGTCGGAATTGTATAATTTTCGTATGGTTAGACTCATGAGAGTGTGAGGTTTCTGGGAATATAAATATTTACCGAATCCGAGACGTGGGCCCGAGGGGCGTTTTGGTCATTTTCCATAATTTCGCGTATTAGCTTTGAATTAAAACATAGGATCATTTGTTTGAGATGATATTTACGATATGCAATTGAATTGATTAGATTTGGGCCATTTGGAGTCGGATACTCGTGGCAAAAGCGTGGTTTCTAGTTGATTTTGAGCCGGTTCGAGGTAAGTGGCTTGTCTAACCTTGTGTGGGGGACCTTTCCCCTTAGGATGTGCTATATTTGATAATTGAAATGCCCTGTACGTGAGGTGACGAGCGCGTACTTGAGCTAATTGTTGAAAATCCGGTTTTTCCTTAAGTATTTCAATTGAGTTCTTTTCTTGTTTTATTCTACTTGTGAATTTAGCATGTTGCTAGTCTAGAAAGGCATGTTTAGTTGACTTAATTGCTTATTTGCTTAAATTGCCTAAATTGCATTACGTGAAGAATGTTAGGCAAGAAGTAAATGTTTACTTGGTAAGAAATTAGCGTTTAATTTAATATTCTTGTGTTGCTGCTCTGTGTTTTAAATTGGGACTACGGGTTAGATTCCCGGGAGATTCCCCCTGCACATTTACTTTGGGACTACGGGTTAGATTCCCGGGAGATTCCCCCTGCACATTTACTTTAGGACTACGGGTTAGATTCCCGGGAGATTCCCCCTGCACATTTACTTTGGGACTACGGGTTAGATTCCCGGGAGATCCCCCGTACATATATTGAGGATACCGAGAGATCCTCGGGATACCAAGAGATCCCTAGTACATATTGAGGATACCAAGAGATTCTTGGGATACCAAGAGATCCCTGGATTATATTGAGGATACCGAGAGATCCTCGGGATACCAAGAGATCCCTAGTACATGTCGAGGATACTAAGAGAGCCTCGGGATACTTAGAGATCCCTGGTTACTTTCCTTATGGTTTGCTTTCATCATTGTTTCCGTTATTGTACTCTTATTATCCTGCATAGATTCTTACTGTAGGTTCTCAATTGCACTGCTTATCTTATCCTGCCATCTTTATATTTTATATAACCTCAGTAGGGCCCTGACCTTCCTCGTCACTACCCAACCGAGGTTAGGCTTGGCACTTACTGAGTACCGTTGTGGTGTACTCATGCCTTTTTTGCGCATGTTTTTTTTCATGTGCAGATCCAGGTACCTCTACTCAGGCGCACTATCAGTGAGGCAGGAGGACTACGGAGACTTCGAGGTAGATCTGCTGCGTCCACAGACCGACGAGTCTCCCTCTTTATTCTATCTTTAGTACTTAGTTCTCTTTCCTTCCGTTTGTTAGATATTCTGGAGTTTGGAGCTTCACTATACATTTCTGTAGCTTGTGTTTTCCCGTGAGTTTCCGGGTTTTGTGATTGTTTTAGTCTTGAGATATTGAGTCGTATATGCCGAGCGACATTCGGTACAATTTCCTTTTTAGATAATTAAATATGGTATTCTATTTTTCCGCAATTATTATGTTTCCGCAAGTGTTAGGCTTACCTGGTCACGGAGACTAGGTGTCGTCATGACATGTTCACGGTTGGTGAACTAGGGTCGTGACAGCCTGTCCCAAGTCTTTCATATCGAAACGTGAAGGAAACCATTCCTTTACTGAATTCAACATGCTCACATTATTTCCTATGAGCAAAATATCATCTACGTACAAAACCAAAAATGTAACTTTATCTCCATTCCACTTCTTATAGACACAAGACTCATTTTCACATTGATCAAAACCGAAGGTCTTAATCGATGTGTCAAAACAAGTGTTCCATGCCCTAGAAGCTTGTTTCAATCCATAAATGGATTTCTTTAATTTACACAACATGTGCTCATTGCCACTTTTTATGAAACCAACTGGTTGTGCCATATAGATGCACTCATCAAGACTTCCATTTAGAAAAGTGGTCTTGGCATCCATTTGCCAGATCTCATAATCATAATGAGCAGCAATGGATAAGAGAATCCTAATGAATTTAAGCATGGCTACCGGTGAAAAGGTTTCCTCATAATCGATCCCTTCTTTTTGAGTAAACCCTTTTGCAACAAGCCTAGCTTTAAAAGTTTGCACTTTTCCATCCACTCCTCTCTTTTTCTTATAGATCGATCTACAACCTATGGGTTTGACTCCAGTAGGTGGTTCAACAAGATCCTAGACTTGATTGGAGTACATGGACTCCATTTTAGATTTCAACCCATTTATCAGCATCTGCATCATGTAGTGCTTCGTCGTAATTAATAGGTTCTGTATTAGGCTCTTCAGGGATTTTATCATAAGATTCTCCCAAGAGCACAAACCGAAGAGGTTTTTCAATAATTCTCCCACTACGACTAGTCACTACAGGTGGAGGCTGATTTTGTTGTTGAATCGCATCATCATTTCTTGGAACTGAAGCATCATCATTTCCTGGAACTGAAGCATCATCATTTCCTGGAACACCTTGAAGTGCTGGGATATCATTAACTTCTTCCTGGAGTGCAGGTTGCTCAACAATCTAAGGTTGGTCAACATTACTCCCACTACTTTGGGGTAGTGTTGTTTCAGGCAATTGCTCTTGTGCAATCTGCTGCCTATTGACATTTCTCCCACTACGATAATGCAGTGGTATGTTAATATTGGCTTCTGGGATACGTTCTAGAGATGAGTTTTTAGTTACTCCATTGTTTAATTCCTGTAAACCTAGTTTACTTCTAGGAATATGGTTTGTTAGATAGTCCTCTTCTAAAAATCTGGCATTTGCCGTAACAATTACCTTCTTTTCTTTAGGACAATAAAACAAACCGCCTTTTGTTTCTTTTGGATATCCAATAAAAATGCATACTTCTGTCCTTGATTCCAATTTATCCGCTTTCCCTTTCAGCACATGTGCTGGACAACCCCAGACCCGAATATGCCATAAACTTGGTTTGCGCCCAGTCCACAATTCTACTGGAGTTGAAGGTAATGACTTTGAAGGAACCAAATTTAGAATGTAGTTTGCTGTTTCTAAAGCATATCCTCAAAAGGAAGAAGGCAAATCGGAATAACTTAACATTGATCTAACCATTTCCATAAGGGTCATATTTCTTCTTTCTGCCACACCATTTTGTTGTGGTGTTCCTGGGGCAGATAATTGAGATGTGATTCCATTATCTGATAAGTATTTTATGAATTCCGCAGAAAGGTATTCACCACCACGATCAGATCGCAATGCTTTGATATATTTATCATGTCGTTTCTCCGTTTCCGTCTTAAATTCTTTGAATTTCTCAAAGCATTCAGACTTACGTCGCAACAGATAAATATATCCATATTTTGATTAATCATCTGTGAAAGTCACAAAATACTCAAAACCACCTCTTGCTTGTATATTCATAGGACCACACAAATCAGAGTGAATTAATTCTAGCTTATCACTGGCCTTATTTCCTTTTGAGGGGAAATGTCTCTTGGTCATTTTGCCTTCTAAACACGATTCGCATGTTGGTAGTGACTCCACTTTCAATGAACTCAAAGGTCCATCTGAGACCATTCTCGAAATCCTATTTAGATTTATATAGCCTAGACGTAAGTGCCATAAATAAGTTTGACTCAATTTAGAAATACGCTTTCTTTTATGTGGTAGATTAATGTTATTTAGTTCATTTGGTTGTTGTAGCACATGAGGAGATATATCAAGAATAAAAAGGTCATGTACTCTAGCAGCAATGCAGATAAAACGTTTATTAAACTTAATAACAGCAGAGTTATTAGTAAAATAAACATTATAACCAGCATCCATTATTTTCGAAACAGAAATCAAATTCCTTCTAATAGAACATAGAGAACATCTTTTAAAACTAAAACTCTATCACTACTAAACGAAACTCTAATATTTCCTAAAGCTAAAGCTGGTGCTGGCTCGCCATTGGCTTGAAAAACGCAAACTTCATTCTCACTTAGCCGCCGCGTTTCCTGAAACCCCTGCAAAGTAGTGCAGATATGATTAGTGGCTCCCGAATCTACACACCAAAATATGGTAGAAATAGCCGCTAAACAAGTTTCAACGACATTTAAATTTGAATTACCTTGCTTATTCAACTTTTCCAGATAGGCAGGGCATTGCTTCTTGTGATGCCTAGGTTGCTTGCACTGATAGCACTTGCCTTTGGGCTTTTTCACACCAGACGCACCACCAGGTGTCAGAACCTTTTGATCCTTCTTCTTTTTCTTATTGCCTTTCGACTTAGAAACTGAAGCTTTCTCAACATTGAGCTCCACAACTGGAGCTTGTTGTTTGATAATTGATTCTGTCGCTTGCAGCTCATTCAACAATTTCGCTAGTGACAGATCCATTTCATTCATATTATAGTTCAAGCGAAACTGTTGAAAACTGTCAGGCAGAGTCTGGAGGACCATCTCAACTTGAGACTCTTATCAATCACAGCTCCAAGGACCTCCAGTTCATTCAGAAGACCCATCATCTTTAGAACATGGTCTCTGACCGATGATCCTTCAACCATCTTGGTGTTCAAAAGGGATTTCATGGCTGTTTGCTTCGCTGCATGATTTTGCTCACCGAACATCTCTTTGAGACTTTCGAGCATATCATAAGCAGACCCCATAGACTGATGCTAATGTTGCAAAACATTCGCCATAGAGGCAAGAATGTAACATCGCGTCATCTCATCAGCCTTAACCCATTTGTCATAAGCTTTAACCTGATCATCAGTAGCATTTTCAGGTTTTTCTGGGCACTCCTCAGTGATTACAAATTTGTAACCTTCAGCAGTTAGGAAAATATCAAGGTTCCTTTTCCAGTCAACATAATTCGGTCCTTCTAACTTGTTTTGGTTCAAAATTGAGGTAAGTGGGTTGAATGAAGACATGGTTAATCTGAGAGATATTC
Source organism: Nicotiana sylvestris (assembly GCF_000393655.2). NCBI lineage: Eukaryota > Viridiplantae > Streptophyta > Magnoliopsida > Solanales > Solanaceae > Nicotiana > Nicotiana sylvestris. The sequence goes on from NC_091064.1 coordinate 51,379,331, forward strand.
AAATTAAATAGATCATTAGATATGTATTTAGAATTGTTAAATTCAAAACAACACATTACACATATAACCATGGTCATTGGACAGTTAGATTCGTTAGAGAAACTTAACTATTCATGCAAAATATATGAGTGATGTCAGATATTAACCCCATAAATTTAAACAGGACCAACTCAGATGGAGAGTAAACTGTTAATTTAAGATAGGTAAATATCAATTTTATAAACTCTAGTTTCATTCAATTAACATGTAATCAATTGGAGAGTTAATACAAGCAATGAAATAACTAGAGGCAAAACTACAGTAATTATCTATAATGAATTCATCCGATGTGGAAAAAGACCTATGTCAACATATAAATTTATTATATTACTGTAAAACATGATTGGAAACAATGGGGATTGAACCCTACCATCACAGATTTCTATTAATAATTTTTTTTATTAAACAAAATTCCAGAAAATAGAAAAAAGGCCAAAACTCCATCTAAACGACCCTGAATGCCCAAAAACGACGTCGAAGGCCAAAACTTTAAGTTGGGCCATTTCCGATGAACCTACCAAATTTGAGGTCAATCGGAGTTCGACAGAATTTCAGAATTCTACGCGTGACTAGAATTCTGTTTCTGGCGTTTTAAGGGTTTTAAAATATTTTGACTTGTTCAAATCACATAATATACTGATGTTTTGTTAATACATGATTTCAGAACTCAAAATAATTTTTTTATTTAATAAAAACGTGTTTAAACAGAATAGTAAAAAACGATATGTTTTCACTAGTCAAAAACGGTAATGTTCGTAATTCTGTATATTAATCCAAAATTACAGAACTAATATCATACAAAACAGTTAAGTTTTTATTAATATAACATAGTGATTATGGACATAACGCAACTAAAACAGATTAATGGTATTAATTCACTGTTTATGCATATGTATATTAACCCATAATTACAGCATTAATAGCATTAAAAAAACTCAGTCACGTTTTTAAAAAAAAAATTGCTATTCAGTAGCAAAAAACGTAACTTGAACAGATTGTTATTTAAGTATAACACCACTGTTTATACATGTGTATATTAATTCATAATTTCAGAATTACAGAATTAAGATACTAATAAATACAATCATATTTTTAACATAGAATAATCATCTCAAACATGTATCAATAAATAACACGTTTTAATATTACTCTATGCATGTTGTATTACATTATCTAGTTAGATGTAAGACGGCTCTGATACCAATTGTTAGAACATGCGCAGCGGAAGCAAGCATACAATCCAGGCATCAAATACATGTAAACCAGATAACATAATAATAATAAGATTAGAAGCACTGACCTCTTGAAGTAGTTGCACAAACCTTCCAAACAACAAGAATCCAGGGCTACAGTCTTCTGCTATTTGCCTAGTAAAACCTTGGACGATTTTGCTATTGGGTGGGCAAGAACAATACAACTAACTAGTAAGTAATTAGGTGAAACTAGTCTTCCTTTAATAGACCCGAAATTAAGCCACAATAGGGCTCAAAAAACGTGTAGGATTCTACAAGTAGAATCCTACTCTAACTCAAAAGGAAAACTTTTCTCCCAAACTACTTTTTACCCAAGTCTGACCAGGTTTTTACTAGGTATAGCAGGGACCACAGAAATAATAAGAGGCTACTATTTATAGTATTAATTCACAATTAGCATGAATTAATTCTTACTATAATTAATTGCAATTTATTCCACTAAAAAACTGCAATTGAACTCCTCAATATGAATTTCAAAAATTCAGTAACACTTATTTTAACTCCCCATGTTAAGATTTCAAATACCAGTTAATTAAATTAAATTACTAAAAATTTAATTCAATTAACTAATTAAATCCTTTATAATTCTGCTTAAACTATTTCATGTGACAGATACAAAATCCACCAGCCGGGTTTTCACATGAAAACTTATAAGCTTACATAAAGGGGTATCATCAAACCCAAAACCGAGTCATGGATTCTATCAACTAATTATTATTCACAAATGTTATTCGTTATTGTCCAATCTATTAGGCATATACTAACTCTAAATAGAGTCGTACCTTTTGATAAATCAAAACAATAAACAAATTACATTGACCATAATAATTATATCAAGATTAGGAGTATAAGCTCATTTAATGAATTAGAGAAAATATTTTATATATTCAGTACAATAACATCTTTTCTCTACTTGGTCCGTTCAATATACACTGAGTATACTAGCATAAGAAGTTGGAGTAAAATTACTCCCATAATCAAGACAAATTATATAACAATCTTGTGCTACAATCACCAAGATATTTTGTCCAACAATATCTTTGATTGTGAACATAGTTTATTAATTATGAGAACCAACAATTTAATTTTCTGTGCATGAGCTAAGACTCCATATACTAAATTGTCTACTACATAACTAAAAGGACACACATGTAACAAATGATCTATTTAAAATAGTACTTTATTGAATTGAATAAATTAAATAAACAATTGTTCCTTAAAGAATAAAATATAATACTATGTCCAAACCGCATGGTTAATAGTATATCCCAACAATGGCAACATTACTATTTTGAATAATTTAAGGACAAAATTGACGATTTTTTCTTTTATTTCCATGTTATTAGCTTTATAAAAAAATGAAGTTTTTCCTTTCAATTAGTCTTTTATTCTTAAGAAAAACTTACTCGAACCGGGTGTATACACCAAATCTAGTTAAATTAACCATAGAAAATAAACTACAATATCTACTAGAGTTTATTTTTAATATAAAAAATATTAAGAAAAGGTAATAAACAATGCTAGTAATCGCCGCTAAACTTTTTAGGATTGTCGTCCTTATTTTGTTTCTCGCCGCAATTTCTTGCTGCATATTGCGAGTTTCAGAGCCTTTAACAGGTGACAGAGATCAAAGATATATTATGCTTGCCAAACCATAAGTATGATCTAACTTCCAAGAAGCAGAATTATGCTTTTGGGTAAAACACCAGTCTAGTCGAGCTAAATGCTGCAGAGGCATTATACTCTAACCTGGTTATGATCAACGTACTCTAGAAAATGTTATATCATGATACCTTTCTTCTTAGTTGTAACACACTTGTATAAGACTTTGCATTACTCTCAACTAGAGAAATTGGCATGGCGAGACCAGAAGCTGTAAAAGAAAGTACCCCGGTGCTTTTAGAAAAATGCAACAAATTATTTAATATACTTACAAATTGACAAATGTCTGGCATATATGATTTAAACTCGTACTCTGTCAAATAGTAGTATAGAAAGATGTCGAACCCATAGAGATTGGTTTATTTATTCTACAGACGTTTCTTGTTTTAATTAGTAGTTGAGAAAATCAGAAAGAGTTGAGTTGTGAATTAACTAACTAAAAATGCACGAATAAAGCAATAGAAAATATTTAGTTTTTCACAAATATAATAAAAAGGGTGTTGGGATCCTGACTTCACTTAATATTTTTATTATACAGTAGATATATTTATTCTTCAATTTCTATTTCTCATAAATATATAAATGCCTCTCACGATTACATTTATATATTATTACTATTGTTGAATAATTAATTGCACTCCTCTCGGTTATACAAATTAAGCGTTAAAATGGTAATATTAAATGACCAGAAATATATACTTGAACTAAAACATGCTCTTTTTATTAGATCCCTTTCGGTTACCCTACTTGTTATAATTGATTACTACAATATTCGCCTCATTCGATACAAATAAGTGTAGAGTCAGATTTTAACATATCAGAGCTAGATGTCACTAAATAAAAGTCAACATCTATCAATAACAAAATTAACTACATTACTTCTTCCGCCTCTTTCGATTACAGAATTAGTAAGAAGTTAATATATAGTACGAAATAGATAGATGTTAACAAATTAAATAACACCTAACTATAAAAGCAGATAAAATTTAAATGAAAAACGTCAGCTCAAGTATGTGAAATTGAGGAATAATATCTACTATTATATAGAAATTGTGATGAACCGGCCGGTCGTCTTAAGAATTAACACCCTGATCCCCTATTAACTGCTTTCCCCATGTTTATTTCTGCTATTTTGATTTGCCGGGATGTTCGATTTTAAGTTTCGGAGAGTTTTGGGACACTTAGTCCCTAAATGAGAGCTCAAGTGTTGGAAAGTTGACCGTAGTCGAAACAGTGTGAAGATGGCCTCGGAATGGAAATCCAATGGTTCTGTTAGCTCCGTTGGGTGATTTCGGGGTTAAGAGCGTGCTCGGATTGTGTTTTGGAGGTCCGTATCTAATTTAGGCTTGAAATGCCGAAAGTTGAATTTTAGAAGTTTCTGGTTCGATAGTGAGATTTTGATCCGAGGGTCGGAATAGAATTCCGAGAGTTGCAGTAGTTCTGTCATGTCATTTGGGATGTGTGTGCAAAATTTCATGTCATTCGGACGAGGTTTGGTAGACTTTTTGATCGAAAGTGTGTTTTTAGTGATTTCAGAATTTTTAAGCTTGAATCCGATGAAAAAATAGGTGTTTTGATGTTGATTTGAGTGTTCCGAAGGTTGCAACAAGTTTGAATGATGTTTTAGGATTGGTTGGCAGGTTTGATTGAGGTCCCGGGGGCCTCGGGTGTGTTTCATATGCTCAACGGGTCATTTTTGGAACTTAGGAAATTGCAGAAATGTTGCAGCAGTTTGTTTTGGTTTCCTTCATCGCGTTCGTGAGTGGGTTCTTGCCTTCGCAAAGAGGAGCTGGGACTGGGGGAAGTTTGGCATTCGCGTTCGCGAGAGGGCCTCCACGTTCGCGAAGAGGCTGGATGGTTGTGTTATGCGTTCGCGATTGCGCTTCGCGTTCGCGAAGGTTCATCTGTGCAAGGCATCGCGTTCTCGGAGTGAGGCTTCGCGTTCGCAAAGAAGGATAGATGGTCAAAGTTATTTTGTTCTTCACGAACACGAGGCTTTGGCCGTGTTCGCGAAGAAGGAATTTTCTGGGCAGATATAAGATTTCAAAATCGAGGATTTTAGCCATTTTTATCAAAATTTAAGCTTGGGAGCTCGGATTTGAGCAAGATTTTGAGGGATTTTCAGATATATTGATTGGGTAACGATTCTTAACTTATTTTTTCTTATAACCCATTAATCTAAACATGAATTCATCAATTTCTGAATTTGTATGAAAATTGGGAAAAAGTTCCTAGGCCAAAAAATTGAGTTTTGATTGGGGATTTGACATCGGATTTGGATAATTTTGGTATGGTTAGACTCATGAGAGTGTGAGGATTCTGAAACTATAAATTTCACCTGATTACGAGATGTGGGCCCGAGGGCCGTTTTGGTCATTTTACATATTTCGCGTATTAGGTTAGAATTTAATTGTAGAATCAGTTACTTGAAGTGTTATTTACATTATGCAATTGAATTGAATAGATTTGGGCCATTTGGAGTCGAATACTCGTGGCAAAGACGTGGGGTTGGGTTGATTTTGAGCCGGTTCGAGGTAAGTGGCTTGTCTAACCTTGTGTGGGGGACCTTCCCCTTAGGATATGATATATTTGGTAATTGAAATGCCTTGTACGTGAGGTTACGAGTGTGTACTTGAGCTAATTGTCTTAAATCCGGTTTTACTTTAAGTATTTCAATTGAGTTCCTTTTTCCTACTTTATTCTACTTGCGAATTTAGCCTGTTGTAGTTTAGAAAATCATATTTAGTAAACTTAATTGCCTATTTGCTTAAAATGCTTTAATTGCATTACGTGAAGCATGTTAGGCTAGAATTAACTATTTACTTGGTACAAAATTTGCATTTAATTGAGTATTCTTGCGTTGCTTCTATGTGTTTTTAATTTGGGACTATAGGACGGCATCCCGGGAGATCCCATGTACGTATTTATGATCTGGACTGAGGTGCGGGATACCAAGAGATCCCTGGCACGTATATTGAGGAAACCAAGAGATCCCTGGCACGTATATTGAGGAAACCAAGAGATCCCTGGGATACGAAGATATCCCTAGCATATATTGAGGATATCGAGAGATCCTCGGGATACCAAGAGATCCCTAGCATATATTGAGGATACCGAGAGATCCTCGGGATACAAATAGATCCCTATCATATATTGAGGATACCGAGAGATCCTCAGGATACCAAGAGATCCCTAGCATATATTGAGGGTACTAAGAGATCCTCGGGATACTGAGAGATCCCCGGTTACTTCCTTGTGGTTTGCCTTCATCTCTGTTTCCGTTATTGTACTCTTATTATCCTGTGTATATTCTTACTGTAGATTTTCAATTGTACTGCTTAACTTATCCTCTCATCTCTATTTATTTAATCTCAGTAGGGCCCTGATCTTCCTCGTCACTATCCAACCGAGGTTAGGCTTAGCACTTACTGAGTACCGCTGTGGTGTACTCATGCCTCTTCTGCGCATGTTTTTCATGTGCAGATCCAGGTACTTCTACTCAGGCCTACCATCCTTGAGGAGGTGACTACTTAAAGACTTCGAGGTACATCTGCCGCGTCCGCAGACCGAGGAGTCCCTTTCTATTCCTGCCTTTTAGTATTTAGCCCTTATGTACTTTCTATTCTTATTAGACAAATTTCGGAGTTAGAGCTATGTAGTATTTCCTTTTCTTAGCTTGTGATTTGTGGGTTCCAGAGTCTTGTATTTGGACATTGGTTTTGAGATTTATATGGTGTATGCTGAGCGGCACATTTTAATTTGTTATTGCCTTATTTCTATTTTTAAATTGTTTTACTTCCGCAAGTTTTGGTTATCTTCTGCAAGTTTAGGCTTACCTAGTCGTACAAACTAGGTGTCATCACGATGGTTCATGGAGGACGAACCGGGGTTGTGACAAGTTGGTATCAGATCTCTAGGTTCGTAAGAGTCATGGATCACAAGCCGGTTTATTAGAGTCTCGCTGATCGGTACGGAGACGTTTGTACTTATCTACGAGAGGCTATGTAACTGTTAGGAAAATTTCACTTCATTTGATTTCCTTGTCGTGTGATATTTTGACATCATAATTCTAAACGTTTGTCTTCTATTCTCTCACAGATGGTGAGGAAACGTGCTGCCCGAGACGATCAGGCACCCGCACCCCCTACTGCAGCCGTCAGAGGCCAGGGCTGGGGTAGAGGCCGAGGACGCGCACGTGGTGCAGCCAGAGCACCTGCGCAAGCTGCCGCCGAGGTACCACCAGCAGTTCTAGCCGGAGTCCAGGCACCTGACACGCCTACTGCTACTACTACTCCAGCTCTTCAGGAGACTCTGGCACAGCTCATGAGCATGTACACCACTCTGGCTCAGGCAGAGTTGTTTCCCCTTGCTGCAGCTACATATCAAGCCGGGGGAGGAGCACAGACTCCCGCCGCCCGCACTTCTGAGTAGTGAGTGCATGTTGAGCCAGTCCCTAAGATTATTCCTGGACCGCCTGTAGTGCCAATTCATCCCGAGGACAGGGCAGCAGCTTCCGAGGATGAGCAGTTAAGGCTTGAGAGGTTTAAGAAGTACAAGCCTCATGTATTCAATGGTCTAGCATCGGAGGATGCTCTGGGATTTCTTGATGAGTGTTACCGCATTCTCCGTACCATGGGTATATTAGGATCGAGCGGGGTTTCTTTCACTACATTCTAGCTTCGAGGAGTCGCATATGAGTGGTGGCGCACCTATGAGTTAGACAGACCAGATGAGGCTGCTTCACTGACTTGGGCTCAGTTTTCAGATCTTTTCCTGAGGTAGTATAATCCTCAGAGCATTAGGGACGCATGGCATGTAGAGTTTGAGCATTTGCGTTAGGGTGCTATGACTATTTCAGAGTATGCTGTCCGTTACACCAGTTTGGCTAGGCTTGCACCAGCCTTGGTTTCTACTGTCCGTGAGAGGGTTCGCCGGTTTATTGAGGGCCTTATTCCCAGCATCAGATCTAACATGGCTCGTGAGTTGGAGATGGATATTTCGTATCAGAAGGTGGCGAGCATTGCTAGGAGGATTGAGGGTATGCATGCTAGGGAAAGAGAGGAGAGGGAAGCCAAGAGGTCTCGAGAGTCGGGCCATTATTCTGGTGCCCGTACCCAGCTACAGGTCGCCATGGTAGGGGTTATATGAGTCACCCTGTTCATTCAGCTCTTCCAGAAGCAAATAGTGCTCTAGCTCCTCCTAGGCCTCAGGAGCCTTATTACGCACCACTGGTATCTAGCGTGCCTCCTGCGCGGGGTGCTTTCAGAGGTCAGTCCAGTAGACCTGGCCCTAGCTAGTCACAACCACCACGTTCTCTCAGAGCTTGTTTTAAGTGTGGTGACACACACCACATGGTGAGGGATTGCCCTAGACTTGGGAAGAGTGCACCTCCATAGACTTCTCAGCTACAGCGTGCCCCGCAGAGTTCACATGCCATGATTACAGCTCCAGTTGCTACCCCACCTGCTCAGCCAGCTAGAGGTGGAGGTTGGGGAGGTAGAGGTTTCCCTAGAGGGGAGGCTAGGTTAGATACTATGCCCTTCCTGCCTGTACCGAAGCTGTTGCCTCCGATTCTATCATCACAAGTGAAAATGTTGGTTTATGTTTAGTCAACAATGGCATGCCAATTGGAAGAGTTGGTGGAAAGAGTTGGTGTGGATGCTAGGAGGAAGATTCCTCCTTTGATGTCACCTATGATATCAAGAGGAGGTAGTTTGATGTCACCAATGACATCAAGAGGAGGTCTTTACCTCTATAAATAGATGCACTCCTTCATTTGTAGAAATCATCCCAAAAATAATACAATACATTGTAGTGAGTAGAGAGCTAAGAGAGAAATTCTCTTAAGGGTAATTGGGAAATCTCCCCTTCCTTTGTTAATATTAAAAAGGCAATTGTTCTCTGATGGATGTAGGATTATTTTGATCTGAACCACGTTAAATCTTGTGTTCTTTCTTTTATGTTTCTTCTAACAATTGGTATCAGAGCATTAGGATTATTTAACGATCCAAGGAGGAAGAACAAGCAAAGAGGAGTTCCATGAAGTTTGAAATTGGTAGATTCAGTGGACGCAACAACTTCAATATCTAGAAGATCCAGATGATGGCGTTATTACGGAGGGAAGGTTCAATCCATGCTATTTACGGAAAATATCCTAAGGATATATCATCTCCTGACAAGGAGAAGATTGAAGGGGATGCATTGAGTGCAATCCAACTATCCCTTGCACCTAACGTGCTTTGTGAAGTGAGTACGGGTACCAAAAAGACGACCAAATAGTTATGGGAAAAGCTAGAAGGGCTATACCAAGACCGATCAATGACAACAAGGATGTTGTTACAACGACGTCTTCACACATTTAAGATGGGGTCAGGTACTTCGTTACAAGATCATTTAGATGCGTTCAATAAACTTGTCATGGACTTACAGATTGCAGGAATTAAAAATGAGGAGGAGACGCTTGCATGTGCTTTGCTATTTTCTTTGACTTCAGGATATCGTGATATTGAGAATTCAATGATGTATAGAAAGGAGCCTATCAAGCTTGAGCAAGTGCGGTAGGCACTTAACTCTAGTGATGTGTGGAGGCACATTGAAGGAGATAGAGATGACCAGGCAAGTGGGCTATTTGTGAGAGGCCGGACTAGCCAACAGGAAAGAGCAAATCAAAGCACAGATCAAAGTCTCATGTGAACAAGAAGAATACAGAGTGTTGGGGTTGTGGCAAGAAGGGTCACGTTGAACGAGGTTGCCTAATGTCAAAGTCCAAGGAAAAGGCGAGTGCATCTACAGTTGAACAGGTATATGATTTTGATAATGATTATGTACTAACAACATCGTGTAATAATAATAGTAGTTATGGAAACAAATGAGTGTTAAACTCTGCTTGTACTCTGCATATGATATTCTGAAAAGACTGGTTTAGCAGCTATGAGAAAAGTGGAGGAACCGTAGTAATGGGTAATAATGCAACTTGTGCAATAGTTGGCATTAGCTCAGTTCGAGTTCACTGCCATGATGGAGTCGTGAGGACTATTACACAAGTACATCATGTTCCTGATCTAAAGAAGAATTTGATCTCCCTGAGTACTCTAGATGAACAAGGCTACAGGTACATGAGCGAAGCAGGAACTATAAAGGTGACTAAAGGTTCTTTAGTCATGCTGAAAGGCAAATTGGAGAACAGCCTTTACACATTGGCCGGAAGCACCATTGTTGGCTCTGCAAATGCATCTACAGTGCAGTTATCTAATGATGACAAGGCAAGACTATGGCACATGAGACTGGGTCATATGAGCGCACGTGGACTGGAGATGTTGAGCAATCGTAAACTTTTGGAAGGTGAGAAGATCAGCACGCTTGACTTCTGTGAGCACTGCGTTCTAGGGAAGCAGAAGAAGGTCAGCTTCAGCACTGGCAAACACAAGACAAGAGGAGTGCTAGACTACATCCATTCAGATTTATGGGGTCCTTCTAAACTTCCATCGAAGGGCGGAAAGAGGTATCTTCTCATTTTTATTGATGATTTCTCACGAAAGGTTTGGGTGTATTTTTTGAAGGCAAAAAGTGATGCTTTTGAAGCATTTAAAGAGTGGAAGATTTTGGTTGAAAATCAAATGGAGCGGAAAATCAAGTATCTTCGCACAGACAATGGCTTGGAGTTTTGCAATGAAGAGTTTAATGAATTCTGCAAGGTTCATGGGATCTCAAGACATAGGACTGTCAGGCATACCCCACAGCAGAATGGAGTTGCCGAGAGAATGAACAGAACTCTTCTTGAAAAGGCTCGTTGTATGCTCCTACAAGCCAAAATGTCCAAAGTATTTTGGGCTGAAGCAGTTCACACTGCTGCTCATATTGTCAATTGATCTCCAGCATCGGCAATTGACTTTAAGACTCCAAATGATGTATGGTTAGGAAACAAGAACGACGAGCAGGTGGAGCTTCTGGTGGAGCTGCCAAGGAAAAAGATCAAGAGATTCAAGTTAAAGATGAGTCAGAAGATGTAGACCTTGAAGAACTTACTGTCAATGAACCATACACAATTGCAAAGGGGAGGGAGAAGAGTAAGACACGAGAACCGGAATGCCTTATAGATCAAGCAAACTTGATTGCAGCTGCATTCGTAGCTGCACAAGAAGATATTAAGGATCTGGAGCCCTCCTCGTATATTGAAGCAACTTCTTGCAAGGATGTTGTACAATGGCGGTTAGCTATGACTGAAGAGATGGAGTCTCTTCACAAGAATCAGACATAGGTCTTAGTGAAAAGACAAAAGGGGAAAAGGACAGTTGGATGAAAGTGGGTCTACCGAAAGAAAGAGGGAATTCCTGAAGTGGAAGATGCTAGGTTCAAGGCGAGATTGGTTGCAAAAGATTTCAGTCAGAAGGAGGGAATTGACTACAATGAGATTTTCTCTCTAGTCGTGAAGCATAGCTCAATTCGCGTGCTACTAGCATTGGTTTCCCAATTTGACTTGGAGCTTCAACAGCTTGATGTCAAAACTGCTTTCTTACATGGTGATCAGAAGAGACAATCTATATGGATCAGCCTGAAGGTTTTCTAGCTGAGGTAAAAAAAGATCACGTATGCCAACTAAAGAAGTCTTTGTATGGTTTGAAGCAATCCCCTATGCAGTGGTATAAGAGATTTGATACATTCATGACTATACATGAATTCTTAAGGAGTGGATTTGATAGATGTGTGTATCACAAGAAGATGTCTAGTAACTCAATGATTTATTTACTGTTGTATGTTGAATGTTGCTGCTAACAACATTACAGAGATAAATGCTTTGAAGAAACTGTTGAGTAAGGAATTTGACATGAATGATTTAGGAGCTGCAAAGAAAACCTTGGTATGGAGATTTCAAGAGAAGACAATGTTGTACATCTTTCTCAGAAGAGGTATATTGAAAGGGTTCTCGAGAGATTCAATATGCATACATGCAAGCCTGTAAGTACACCATTAACTCCTCATTTTAAACTTTCAAAGTTACAAATGCCTTAGTCCGAGGATGAGGTGGAGCATATGTCAAAGATTCCTTATGCCAATGCAGTCGGTAGCATTATGTGTGCTATGGTATGCACACGTCCAGATATTGCTCAATCTGTAAGTGTGGTAAGTAGATATATGTCCAGCCCAGGAAAGAGGCATTGGGAAGCTGTCAAGTGGATATTGAGATATCTCAAAGGAGCTTCTGGTGTTGGTCTGACCTTTCGAAAAAGTGGTGGAGTTATTTTAATTCTCGGTTATGTAGATTCTGACTATGCAAGAGATCTTGACAGAAGAAGGCCCACAACTGGATACATCTTTACCCTCGTTGGCAGTGCCATTAGTTGGAAGTCGACTCTCCAGTCGATTGTCGCTTTGTCTACGGCAGAAGCAGAATACATGGCATCAGCGGAGGCGGTGAAGGAAGCTATCTGGTTAAAAGGTTTAGTAGTGTAATTGAGTTTGGTTAAGCTGAAATCAACTCTTAGATGTGATAGTCAGAGTGCTACTCATCTAATGAAAAATCAGAGATTTCATGAGCGCACTAAACACATTGATGTCAGATTTCATTTTATTCGAGATGTTATTGAAGAGGGAACTATCAAGGTCGTGAAGGTTATCACAGATGATAATGTTGTAGACATGTTGACCAAGATAGTCCCGCTTGCTAAGTTTGCACACTACAAGGACTTGGCGGGTGTGTGCATCAACTGATGCAACTCCGAAGAGAACAGTTGTTAGGTGAAGGTGGTATGTTCAACAATGGTTTGATTCTTCTTGTTTCTTACAACGGTGTTGTCTAGTAATCTTAGAAGTTTTGGCCAGAGTTGTTCACACGCACACTCGAAATGCAAACCAAGGTGGAGATTGAAAGTATTTGTTTATGTATAGTCAACAATGGCATGCCAATTGGAAGAGTTGGTGGAAAGAGTTGGTGTGGATACTAGGAGGAAGCTTTCTCCTTTAATGTCACCCATGACATCAAGAGGAGGTCTTTACCTCTATAAATAAATGCACTCCTTCATTTGTAGAAATCATCCCAAAAATAATACAATACATTGTACTGAGTAGAGAGTTAAGAGAGAAATTCTCTTAAGTGTAACTGGGAAATCTCCCCTTCCTTTGTTAGTATTAAAAAAACAACTGTTCTCTGGTGGACGTAGGATTATTTTGATTCGAACCACGTTAAATCTTGTGTTCTTTCTTTTACGTTTCCGCTAACAACTAGTATTATATTTGTTTGGCACAGAGATGTATCAGTTCTATTCGATCCAGGCTCTACTTACTCTTATGTGTCTTCTTATTTTGCTCCGCATTTGGGTGTATCTTAGGATTCTTTGAGTTCCCCTGTTTATATTTCTACTCTTGTGGGAGATTCTCTCATTGTGGACCGCATTTATCGGTCGTGTTTGGTTGCTCTTAGTAGTTTTGAGACAGAACCGATTTATTGTTGCTCAGCATGGTTGATTTTGATATTATCTTGGGCATGGACTGGTTGTCGCCCCATTATGTTATTCGTGATTGTCACGCCAAAACCGTGACGCTGGCTATGCCAGGTGTACCGCGTGTTGAGTGGAGGGGTATTTTAGATCATACTCCCAGTAGAGTTATTTCTTTTCTTAAAGCTCAGCATATGAATGAGAAGGGGTGTGACGCGTATTTAGCTTATGTGAGAGATATCAGTGTTGATACCCCTTCAGTTGATTCAGTCCTAATAGTACGGGATTTTCCCGATGTGTTTCCAACTGATCTTCTAGGCATGCCACCTAATATAATATTGATTATGGCATTGATCTATTGCCAGGCACTTAGCCCATTTCTATTCCTCCGTATCGTATTGCTCCTCCTGAGTTGAAGGAGTTGAAGGATCAGTTGCAAGAGTTTCTTGATAAGGGTTTTATTCAGCCCAGTGTTTCACCTTGGGGTTATCCTGTCTTGTTTGTGAAGAAAAAGGATGGTTCTATGCATATGTGTATTGATTACCGCCAGTTGAACAAGGTTACAATGAAGAACCGTTATCATTTGCCTCGTATTGATGATTTGTTTGACCAGCTTCAGAGCACATGGGTGTTTTCTAAGATTGATTTGCGCTCAGGTTACCATTGAAGATTTGGGAGCCAGATATCCCGAAGACTGCTTTCAGGACTCGGTATGGTCATTACGAGTTCCTTGTTATGTCATTTGGGCTGACCAATGCCCCAACAGCCTTTATGCATTTGATGCACAATGTGTTTCGGTCGTATCTTGACTTATTCGTCATTGTATTTATTAATGATATTTTGGTGTATTCCCGGAGTCGGGAAGATCATGAGCAGCACCTGAGGACTGTGCTTCAGACTTTGAGAGAGAAGAAGTTATATGCTAAATTCTTGAAATGTGAGTTTTGGTTGGATTCAGTGGCATTCTTAGGTCATGTGGTATCGAGTGAGGGTATTCAGGTGGATCCGAAGAAGATATAGGCCGTGCAGAGTTGGCCCATACCATCCTCAGCTACCGAGATCCGCAGTTTCCTTGGTTTGGCTAGCTACTACCGTCGTTTTATAGAGGGGTTTTCATCGATTGCAGCCTTTATGACAAGGTTGACCCAGAAGGGTGCTCCGTTTCAGTGGACGGAGGAGTGTGAGGCGAGCTTTCAAAAGCTCAAGACAGCTTTTACCACAACCCCGATTTTGATACTACCTACAGGCTCGGGGTCTTATACGGTCTATTATGATGCCTCGAGGGTTGGCCTCGGAGCGGTATTGATGCAGGACGGTAGGGCGATTGCCTATGTATCCAGACAGTTGAATATACATGAGAAGAACTACCCTATTCACGACCTTGAGTTAGTTGCCATTGTTCACGCCCTGCAGATTTGGTGCCATTACTTATACGGTGTGCCTTGTGAGATTTATACTGACCATCAGAGCTTGCAGCACTTGTTCAAGCAAAAGGATCTAAATTTGTGCTAGAGGAGGTGGTTAGAGTTGCTAAAGGACTATGATATCACTATTTTGTATCACCCAGGCAAGGCCAATATGGTGGCCGATGCTTTGAGTCGCCGGGCAGAGAGTTTAGGAAGTTTTACTTATTTACAAGCATCAGAGAGGCCTGTGGCGATGGATATTCAGGCCTTAGCCAGCCAATTTGTGAGATTGGATCTTTCGGAGCCTAGTGGGGTTCTAGCTTGTGTGGTTTCTCGGTCTTCCTTATTTGATCGTATTAGGGAGCGGCAATATGATGACTCTCATTTGATTGTCCTCAAGGACAAGGTTTAGTACGGTGATGCTAGGGATCTGACTATTAGTGATGATGCGGTATTGAGAATGTAGGGTCGGATTTGTGTACCCAATGTTGATGGGCTTCGTGATTTGATTCTAGAGGAGGCCCATAGCTCGCGGTATTCCATTCACCCGGGTGCCGCAAGATGTATCAGGATTTGAGGCAGCACTACTTGTGGAGGCAGATGAAGAAAGATATAGTTGGATTCGTTGCTCGGTGTCTCAACTGTCAATAGGTGAAGTATGAGCACTAGAGACCGGGTGGGTTGCTTCAGCAGATGGAGATCCCGGAGTGGAAGTGGGAGCGGATCACCATGGACTTTGTAGTTGGGCTCCTACGGACTTTGAGAAAGTTCGATGCTATTTGGGTGATTGTGGATCGGCTGACCAAGTCCACTCACTTTATTCCTATGTGTACTACTTATTCCTAGGAGCGGTTGGCAGAGATCTATATCCGGAATATTGTTCGTCTATATGGTATTCCGGTTTCCATCATTTCAGATAGAGTTACGCAGTTCACATCACGGTTCTAGAGGGCCATTCAGCATGAGTTAGGTACTTGGGTAGAGTTGAGTATAGTATTTCACCCTCAGACGGACGGACAGTCCGAGCGCACTATTCAGATTCTTGAGGATATGCTCTGTGCGTGTGTGATTGAGTTTGGAGGGTCTTGGGAACAGTTCTTGCCATTGGCAAAGTTTGCTTATAACAATAGCTACCAGTCCAGCATTCAGATGGCACCGTATGAGGCTTTATATGGGAGACGGTGTAGATCCCCGGTGGGTTAGTTTGAGCCGGGTGAGGCTAGATTATTGGGCACAGACTTAGTTCAGGATGTTTTGGAGAAGGTTAAGGTGATTCAGGATAGACTCTGCAGAGCCCAGTCCATACAGAAGAGTTACGCGGACCGAAAGATTTGTGATGTTTCCTATATGGTTGGAGAGCGGGTTCTGCTTCGGGTATCGCCTATAAAAGGCGTTATGAGATTAGGGAAGAAAGGAAAGTTGAGTCCGAGGTTTATTTTCCCTTTTGAGATATTAAGGCGTATTGGGGAGGTTGTTTATGAGCTTGCCTTACCTCCCATCTTGGCAAGAGTTCATACAGTATTTCATGTTTCGATGCTCCAGAGGCATCACGGTGATCCGTCGCACGTGTTGGATTTCAGTTCGGTCCAGTTGGACAAGGATCTATCTTATGTTGAGGAGCCAGTGGCAATATTGGACAAGCATGTTAGAAAGCTGAGGTCAAAGAACATTGCTTCGGTAAAGGTTCAGTGGCGGGGCCAGTTGGTCAAGGAGGCGACCTAGGAGACCGAGCAGGATATGTGCAGCCCAGCCGTTACCCTCATCTTTTCACTACTTCAGGAATGTCTCTATGCTCGTTCGAGGATGAACGAATGTTTAAGTGTAAGAGGATGTGACGACCCGGCCAGTTTTCTTAAGAATTAACACCCCGATTCCCTATTAACTGCTTTCCTCGAGTTTATTTCTGCTATTTCGAATTGCCGAGATGTTCGGTTTTAAGTTTCGGAGAGTTTTGGGACACTTAGTCTCTAAATGAGAGATTAAGTGTTGGAAAGTTGGCCGTAGTTGGAACCATGTGAAGACAGCCTCGGAATGGAAATCCGATGGTTCCGTTAGCTCCGTTGGGTGATTTCGGGGTTAGGAGCATATTCGGATTGTGTTTTGGAGGTCCGTAGCTAATTTAGGCTTGAAATGTCGAAAGTTGATTTTGGAAGTTTCTGGTTCGATAGTGAGATTTTGATCTGAGGGTCAGAATGGAATGCTGAGAGTTGCAGTAGTTCTGTCATGTCATTTGGGATGTGTGCAAAATTTCAGGTCATACGGACGAGGTTTGGTAGACTTTTTGATCGAAAGTGTGTTTTTAGAGTTTTTGGAATTTTTAAGCTTGAATCCTATGAAAAAATAGGTGTTTTGATGTTGTTTTGAGCGTTCCGAAGGTTGGAACAAATTTGATTGTTGTTTTAGGATTGGTTGGAAGGTTTGGTTGAGGTCCCGGGGGCCTCGAGTGTTTTTCGGATGCTCAACGGGTCATTTTTGGAACATAGGAAATTGCAGAAAATGTTGCAGCAGCCAGTTCTGGTTTCTTTCATCGCGTCCGCGAGTGGGTTCTCGCATTCGTGAAGAGGAGCTGGGACTGGGGGAAAGTACCTTCGCGTTCGCGAGAGGGCCTCTACGTTCGCGAAGAGGCTGGATGGTTGTGTTATGAGTTCGCAATTAGCTTTGCGTTCGCGAAGGTTCGTCTGTGCAAGGCATCACGTTCGCGGAGTGAGGCAATGCATCCGCGAAGAAGGAAAAATGGTCAAAGTTATTTTGTGCTTTGCGAACGCGAGGCTTTGACCGCGTTCGCGAAGAAGGAATTTTCTGGGCAGATATAAGATTTCAAAATCGAGGCTTTTAGCCATTTTTATCAAAACATAAGCATGGGAGCTCGGATTTGAGCGAGATTTTGAGGGATTTTTAGAGATATCGATTGGGTAACGATTCTTAACTCAATTTTGCTTGTAACCCATTAATCTAAACATGAATTCATCCTTTAATTTCGGAATTTGTATGAAAATTGGGGAAACGTTCCTAGGCCAAGAAATTGAGTTTTGATTGGGGATTTGACATCGGATTTGGATAATTTCGGTATGGTTAGACTCATGAGAGTGTGAGGATTCTGAAACTATAAATTTCACCCGATTCCGAGACGCGGGCTGAGGGGCGTTTTGGTCATTTTACATAATTTCGCGTATTAGCTTATAATTTAATTGTAGAATCAGTTACTTGAAGTGTTATTTACATTATGCAATTGAATTGAATAGATTTGAGCCATTTGGAGTCGAGTACTCGTGGCAAAGACGTGGTGTTGGGTTGATTTTGAGCCGGTTCAAGGTAAGTGGTTTGTCTAACCTTGTCTGGGTGACCTTCCCCTTAGGATATGATATATTTGGTAATTGAAATGCCTTGTACGGAAGGTGACGAGTGCGTACTTGAGCTAATTGTTGAAAATCCGGTTTTACTTTAAGTATTTCAATTGAGTTCCTTTTTCCTGCTTTATTCTACTTGTGAATTTATTTTGTTGTAGTTTAGAAAAGCATGTTTAGTTGACTTAATTACCTATTTGCTTAAACTGCTTTAATTGCATTACGTGAAGTATGTTTGGCTAGAATTAACTGTTTACTTGGTACGAAATTTGCATTTAATTGAGTATTCTTGTGTTGCTTCTTTGTGTTTTTAATTTGGGACTACGGGATGGCATCCCGGGAGATCCCCTGTACGTATTTATGATCTAGACTGAGGTGCGGGATACCAAGAGATCCCTGGCACGTATATTGAGGATACCAAGAGATCCCTAGCATATATTGAGGATACCTAGAGATCCTCAGGATACCAAGAGATCCCTAGAATATATTGAATATACCGAGAGATTCTCGGGATACCAAGATATCCCTAGCATATATTGAGGATATCGAGAGATCCTCGGTATACCAAGAGATCCCTAGCATATATTGAGGGTACTAAGAGATCATCGGGATACTGAGAGATCCCCGGTTACTTCCTTGTGGTTTGCCTTCATCTCTGTTTCCGTTATTGTACTCTTATTATCTTGTGTATATTCTTACTGTAGATTTTCAATTGTACTGCTTATCTTATCCTGTCATATCTATATTTATTTAATCTCAGTAGGGCCCTGACCTTCCTCGTCACTACCCAACCGAGGTTAGGCTTGGCACTTACTGAGTACCGTTGTGGTGTACTCATGCCTCTTCTGCGCATGTTTTTCATGTGCAGATCCAGGTACTTCTACTTAGGCCTACCATCCTTGAGGGAGGCGACTACTTAGAGTCTTCGAGGTACATCTGCCGCGTCCGCAGACCGAGGAGTCTCTTTCTATTCCTACCTTTTAGTATTTAGGCCTTATGTACTTTCTGTTCTTATTAGACAAATTTCGGAGTTAGAGCTATGTAGTATTTCCTTTTCTTAGCTTGTGATTCGTGGGTTTCCGGGCCTTGGATTTGGAAATTGGTTTTGAGATTTATATATGATGTATGTCGAGCGGCACATTTAATACTGTTATTGCCTTATTTCTATTTTTAAATTGTTTTACTTCCGCAAGTTTTGCTTATCTTTCGCAAGTTTAGACTTACCTAGTCATAGAGACTATGTGCCGTCATGATGGTTCACGGAGGGCGAATTGGGGTCGTGACAGAAATATTAAGATATGTCATTCTCCCAACACAAGAAAAGTTGCTCCATAATGAAGTTAGTACTGTCAATGGAAATATTCTTGCCCATTAAATAAGAAAATAAAAAAATATTCAAGGAGAATAATTTCCACTATTTAATTAAAAATGGGAATTAGAGTAATTTCCTACACTGAATAACTGAAGACAAAGAAGAAAGAAAATGACTTAAGATAGAGAAATTGTATTTGCTCCCACACTCTCCCAAAGCATCTCAAAGGAGTGCTATTTATGGACTTGTCCAAAACCGTTTTCTCTTTGATTTGAAAAGTTGCACCTTCCAATTTGGCAACTTGCAAGGCTCGTGAATGGATATATTTTGGCAACTTGTTCTTCCGGTTTTGGCAAGTTGCAGCTTTGGTTTTTAAACTTGTTCTCATCACATGTTTCCAAGTTGGCAAGTGACATTTTCTTCTTACTTAAAAAATAGTGTGTACATGAAATAAAATCATGTGTCCAGGAGCATTGTTCTTCCTTCTTTCTCAAGCTTTTCTTTTCATAAAACATTTCTTTCTTTCTTTGTTCCCTTAGATTTTCTTTGTAATCGAAACTTTGTATTTTTTCACGCACATGTTCCGTCAATTGCTGAGCTACGGAGTTTCTTAATAAATCATGGTATTCCTGCAACAATAATAACAATATTTTTATTTAAAAAAATAAATAATAACTCAATTTATGCATGGTACTTTTGTCTTATCAAATTCTCCCACACTTAAATATTTGTTCGTCCTCGAGCAAAAGAGAAAAGAAAATATAAATCTAAACACTTTAAGCAAAATTGAGAACTTTCGACAGAGAAGAATTAACTAAGACCAATTCACTAGTTTAAACAGCCTTTAACTGTACTCAATTTCACCTTTTGAGAACCGAAATCATAATATTTTCTAGTCCCAAGTGTATTTCACTAGATGAAGAGAGATGCCCATATATCACACAATATATAGATAAAGAACAGAGAAGGGCATGAATAGAAAAATTCACTCACTCTCAACAAAGAAGTACCTCAAGCTATTGGAAATTGCCATATGCTTGACTGTCATGTGGTTCTCCACTAATGTAGGAGTCATTGATTCGAGATCATGTAGGACTTTTGCAAGGTTATAATGTAGGCTTAGAGATAGGTATGATACATATGGATAATAGTGATTTAAATTCCCTATGGGTACTACGTTTTATTTTATTGCTTAAGCACAATTGCATTTGCTCTTATTTAAACAATAACCTCTATTTTGTTTCATCCCTTTCACAATATTTTTTTTGATGGAGATGCCGACATTTTTGTGTTGCTATCCTCTCTTTTTTTCTTTATTTTTTAATTTCAGAAGCAACTATCTTTTTCAGTTCTCATGGCAATATCTCAAAAGATCGACAACCTCAAACACTTATTCTTTCACTAACTATTTTCACAACTACACCTCACGCCTAGATTTTCACATTCAGCTCAAATCTTAAAGTTCCAAAAGGGAATTGGGTGAACAAAGAACAAGTCATAACAACAAACAGGCTAAGGGTTAAAGCTTGGCAACCAACAAAATGAGAGATAATTTATTTAGGCTCAACTGGGCTAACTAGGGGTAAATATCATTAAGGTAGGTCAGTTTTTGCTATGGCTTAACAAAGAAGGCCTACTTTCATTTCCTAACTCAAAAGATCTGCCTAGAATTTTGCTTCAATCCACATTCAAGGCAAGTTCTAGATTTTCAGATAAGCAGGAGAACTAGACAATAGAGCTAACCGCACAATACACTTGGGCCAACGAAAACTATGATTTCAATCATCAATAAGTAAGCATGAGCTTAGAAAAATGATCATAAAACCCGTGAATGGTACTTAATTAAATTCATCTTTTCTAAGTGTTATGCTTTTCAAGTCAAATCAAGTTTAGCCAACTTATTTACCAAAACAAGTTAAAACAACTAAAAATCCTAAAAAAATGTTCAGTTCAAAATATTACGACCATAGCAAAGAACTGAATAAGAAATCCATGCAAGTAAATGAAATAAGTTGCCTTAAGAATAAGGCAACTCAATTTTTTCAGTTTTTTTTTTCTTTTTATTTTAAAAATTTATGATTTTACTAAAAACACATTTTTCAGTTGTAAAATATACCTTTTTTTATTTAACCGGAAAAAAAAACTTAAAATAAACACATATATAGCTAACACATTCCTCTACCCCCTAGCTTAAATAATGTCATGTCGTCATGACAAATAAATTAAAAGTAAAAGGAGATAAAGGAGTTTCCCTGGGTTTTTTGATTCTGGCTTCATTTCCTTTTTCTTGGATTCTCAAGGTTCCTCTCATATAACAAAGACAAGATTATGGCAAAGAAAATGTTCTTTTTCATGATAGGAGAAAACTTTCATTGTTGAAATCATAGGAGTGCTTCTTTATCATAGCAAAATATATTAATACATACTACATACGCACATATATATAATATAATATAAACATGCAATTATTATTATTATTATTATTATTATTATTATTTTAATTTTTTTTTATAAGAAAAAAATCTAATTTTAATATATATATATATATAGAGAGAGAGAGAGAGAGAGAGAGAGAGAATTATTATATGTTACTACTAATAATTACTTAAATGATTAAAGAGGGGGGAAGAA
Organism: Nicotiana sylvestris; assembly: GCF_000393655.2. NCBI lineage: Eukaryota > Viridiplantae > Streptophyta > Magnoliopsida > Solanales > Solanaceae > Nicotiana > Nicotiana sylvestris. The sequence goes on from NC_091064.1 coordinate 51,401,411, forward strand.
AATAGTTCTAAGTTTAACGTCGTCAGCTCGACTTATTTTAAAATTTAGGCATAAAGGATTGTTGAAGCCTGTTTGTCGAAGAATCTGCTGATATAAGGCTTCAAACGATGACCGTTTACTTTGAATTTGTCTCCCCCATCTGCATGTTGTACTTCAATGGCACCATAGGGGGTCACTCCTGTTACTGTATATGGTCCTGTCCAGCATGACTTAAACTTTCTTGGGAATAATGTCAATCAGCTATTGTACAACAGAACTTGTTCTCCTACTTTAAAATCTTTATGGCGGATGAGCTTTACATGCCATTTTTTTATTTTTTACTTGTATAATTTAGCATTTTCGTATGCTGTAAGTCTGAACTCTTCCAACTCATCAAGCTGCAATAGACGATTTTTACCTGCATCTAGCAAGTTTAGATTCAATGATTTTATAGCCCAATATGCTTTATGTTCTAATTCCACAGGTAAATGACAAGCTTTCCTAAAAACTAGTTTATAAGGAGATGTGCCTATGAGAGTTTTATAAGTAGTTCTGTATGCCCATAAAGCATCATCCAATTTTAAAGACCAATATTTTCGAGAAGAACCAACAGTTTTTTCTAAAATTCTTTTTAATTCTCTGTTGGAAACATCTACTTGCCCGCTTGTTTGAGCATGGTATGGAGTTCTTGCTTTATGAGTTACTCCATATTTTAACAACAAACTAGCAAATTGTCTATTTATAAAATGAGTTCTTTGATCACTTATTATTACTCGTAGAATTCCAAATCTAGAAAAAATATTTTTCTTGAGAAAAGCACAAACAATATGAGCATTATTTTTTCTAGTAGAAATTGCTTCGACCCATTTTGAAACATAGTCAACATCTACCAAAATATATTTATAGCCGTTTGAATGAGGAAAAGGACCTATAAAATCAATGTCCCATACATCAAAGATTTCGAAAACAAAAATAGAGTTAAGAGGCATTTCGTCCCTTTTTGAAATGTTACCGATTCTTTGGCATTTATCGGAAGTGGCGACATAATTTCTTGCATCTTTGAATAGAGTATGCCAGAAAAATCCAACTTTAAGTACTTTAGCTACTGTCTTTCTTCCTCCATAGTGTCCTCCTACAGCCCTATCATGGCTGTGACTTAAGATGTTGTTCATTTCTGTCTCCGGCACACATCTCCTAATTATATCATCTGCACAAAATAAACAAGTAAGGATCTTCCAAGTAATAATGTTTTGCCTCTTTTTTAAGCTTTTTTCTTTAATCGTAAGAAAAATCTTTTGGAATCCATCCTCCCGCTAAATAATTGGCAATATCAGCAAACCAAGGAGGTCTATTTACAACCATTGTGACAGAAAATATATGCTCATCAGGAAATTCCTCTTGGATATCTAGTATTTCAGTAGGAGGATTCTCTAGACGTGACAAATGATCAGTTACCTGAATTTCTGAACCTTTTCTATCTTTTATTTCGAGATCAAATTCTTGCAAAAGGAGTATCCATCTTAGCAATCTAGGTCTAGCATCTTTCTTTGTTAATAGATATTTTAAGGCTGCATGATCAGAGTATACTGTAACCTTTGTTCCTATCAAATAAGAACGAAATTTGTCAAACGCAAATACTACTGCCAATAACTCCTTCTCGGTTGTTGCATAATTCATTTGAGCTTCATTGAGGGTTCTGCTAGCATAGTATATGGGTCTAAAGATCTTATTTTTCTTTTGCCCCAATATCGCTCCTACTGCTATATCACTTGCATCACACATTATTTCAATTGGCTGGCTCCAATCAGGAGAGACAACAATTGGAGCATTAGTCAATTGTTCTTTGAGAAACTCAAATATTTTTCTGCAATCATCTGAAAATTTAAATTTCACATCTTTCATCAGTAGGTTAGTCAGGGTTTTGAAATTTTTGAAAAGTCTTTTATAAACCTTCTATAAAAACTTGCATGCCCTAAGAAACTTCTAATACTTTTAACAGTGGTGGGAGGGTGTAGTCCTGCTATAAGATCAATTTTAGCCTTATCAACTTCTATTCCTTTAGCAGTGATTTTATGTCCTAAAACAATTCCCTCTTTTACCATAAAGTGACACTTTTTCCAGTTAAGAACTAGATTTGTCTTTTCACATCTTTTAAGCACCAAAGTTAAATGATAGAGACAATCTTAAAATGTCTTACCAAAAAGTGTGAAATCATCAATGAAAATTTCAAGAAACTTTTCAGTCATATTTGAGAAAATTGCCGACATGCAACGCTGAAATGTAGCAGGAGCGTTACATAGTCCAAATGGCATTCTTTTGTAAGCATACGTACCTTGGGGGCATGTGAATGTGGTTTTCTTCTGATCTTCTGGAGCAATTGGTATCTGATTATACCTAGAATATCCATCAAGAAAACAATAAAATCTATGGCCTGCAATTCTTTCAAGCATTTGGTCAATAAAAGGCAAAGGAAAATGATCTTTCCTCGTGGCATCATTAAGTTATCTATAATCTATACAGACTCTCCATCTTGTGACTGTTCTAGTAGGTATGAGTTCATTATTTTTATTTTTTATTACAGTCATACCTCCTTTCTTTGGTGCTACCATTACAGGACTTACCCAAGGGTTATCAGATATTGGATAAATGATACCTACCGCTAGAAGTTTCACTACTTCTTTCTTGACAACTTCTTGCATTGATGGATTCAGTCTCCTTTGGGGTTCGACTATAGGTTTATAATTTTCTTCCATGAGGATCCTATGCATACAAATAGCTGGATTGATTCCTTTGATGTCAGCTATAGTCCACCCTAAAGCTCTTTTATGTTTCCTCAAGACTTCTATCAGTTTGTATTCCTGTTTTGGAGTCAAAGAAGATGAAATGATTACCGGAAATAATTCAGGTTCAAGAGAAACATAATTTAAATTGAGAAGGAAGATTTTTGAGTTCAATTTTTTATTGAACTTCTTCTTGTGAGACTTTCTCATTTTCTGATTCTTTTTCTAGTGTTTCAGCTTCTTCTCTGATTGTGGGATTTTCATCACTTGTGGTCCCTGACCTGACCAAACATCTTTCAAATGAATCAGTAATTAATTGATTATCCTTGAATTCATCTACAAGGTCATCTAGTAAGTTAATTTGAAAACAAGATGATGATGACTCATTCCCAGGAAATTTTATCATTTTCTGCATATCAAAAATTACTCTCTCCTCATTAACTCGCAATATTAATTGTCCTTGATGAACATCAATGATCGCTCTTCCTATTGCAAGAAATGGTCTACCTAAAATTAATGGTACCTCAGTATTTTCTTCCATTTCAAGTACTATAAAATCTACTCAGAATACAAATTTATCTACTCTAACGAGGACATTTTCAATTATTCCTTTGGGCCTTTTAGTACTTTGATCAGCTAACTGAAGATACACACAAGTATCTTTCATTTCACCAAGTTCTAATTTTCTGAAAATTGAGAAAGGCATTAGATTTATTGAAGCACCCGAATCACATAATGCCTTTTCAAAGTAAGCACCTCCCAGAGTACAAGAAATTCTAAAACTTCCTGGATCACCAAGTTTCTGTGGAAGCTTATATTGAAGTATAGCACTATATTTTTCAGTAAGCTTAACCACTGAAACTTCTTCCAATTTTCTTTTACTTAACAAAATTTCTTTGAGAAATTTAGCATATGAAGGCATTTGTGTCAAAGCTTCTGCGAAATGTATGTTAATGTAAAGTTACTTTTAAATATCCAGAAACTTTGAAAATTGTTTGTCAAGTTTTTCTCTTTTCACTTTTTGGGGAAAATGGAGGGGTACAGAGTGAGGATTTGTCATCAGTTCATTTTCTTGTACCTTTTTTTCCTTTATCTTTTTGTTCTTTTAGAAGTTCACAGTCTCTTTTATTCTCACCTTCATTTACCTGTTCCACTTCTTGTAGTTTTCCTTGTCTATCTGCATATGGATCATCAAGAGTTTTACCTGACTGCAGAGAGATGGTTTTGAGGTGTTCTTTTGAATTTTTCTTGGTGTTTCTTGGTAGAACACTGTCACGATCCAATTCCCCGAACCCGGTCGTGATGGCGCCTCTCGTGAAGACAAGGCCAGCCAGACCAAAATAGACTACCTCTTTTAAATAGTTAAATACCATAAGTATTTCTAAAACGTGATATAATAACCATAATTTGCGAAATTAACGATAACAATAGTAGAAACCATCCCGACACAGCACAAACCGGGGTGTCACAAGTCATGAGCAACTAATAGTTCCGGATACCAGTCTACTAGATACAAAATCCGTTACAGAAGTTCAAGAACATGAAAATATTAAGATAAGGGAGGCACGAGGGTTGCGGACGTCAACAACTACCTCGTAGCTTCCGAAAACACTGCCTGGACTGGGAGGATCAGCACTCAGGAGCGGACTTTGTGATGCCTGAATCTGCACACACGGTGTAGGGAGTAATGTAAGTACTCTGACTCAGTGAGTAATAATCATAAATAATGGCTGAAAGCAAGAAAACACGTAAAGGCACAAAGCAATTCTAACTCACCGCGGCCGCACTTCATTTTGTGTGGTCCGCGCCGCACATACCGCGACCGCACTCCTTTTTTTGCGGTCCGCGCGGGTGAGTTCCGAGGCCTGGAACCCTTCTGGACCTGCTACAGCTATGATTTTCGGCCTAAAACATCTCGGAACCTACCCGTAACCCCGGAACTTCAAACTAATTGTACCAACACATCCCATGATATCGTTCAAACTTGTTCAAAACCTCGGGACGCTCACAACAACATCAAATCACCAATTTAACAGGGGATTCAAGCCTAAGAACTCCAAGAACTCTTAAATTATGCTTTCGATCGAAAAGTCTATCAAATCTCGTCGGAATGACCTAAATTTTGCACACACATCCCAAATGACACAACGAAGCTACTGACACTCTCGGAATTCCATTCCGACCCCTATATCAAAATCTCGCCTATCAACTGGAACCGCCAAAATATCAACTTCGCCAATTTAAACCTAAGTCTTCTCTACAACTCCAAAACCCATTCTGATCACGCTCCTAAGTTACAAATCACCTCCCGAAGCTAACCAAACCATCAGAACTCACTTCTGAGCCTTTTAACACATAAGTCAATATCCGGTTGACTTTTCCAACTTAAGCCTTCTTAAAAGAGACTAAGTGTCTCATTTCTTACCAAATCCTCTCCGAACTCGAACTAATCAACCTGATCACATAAAACACGGATAACAAAGCGTAAAGAAGCTAAAATAGGGGAAAATTGGAGCGGTAACTCATGAGACAACTAGCCGGGTCGTCACAAACACCTTTTATTTGTTCAGACATGAGGGTTGCTAATTGGCTCATCTGAATTTCTAAATTCTTGATGGCTGAACTTTGACTTTCAACCTTCTCATCAGCAGCCTTAATGAATTTGTACATCATGTCTTCGAGGCTTTGCTGATGAGATCTTTGGGGTGGTTGTTGATATTTTTGGAAATCTTATTGCCCTCTATTTTGATTTTGAAAGCCAGGTGGTCCCTGTACCTGCTGCTTTTGATTAAAAAATCTTTGAGGATTCTCAGCACCATTAGGATTACTCCACTGAAATCCTGGATGTTTTTGTGTCATGGGACTATCAAATGAGTAATTATTTCTATAACCAATCACATTTACCTGCTCCTCATTTTGCGTTAAAGCTTGACATTCATGATTTGGATGATTACCTTTACAAACATCACAATTCTCAAGTTGGAATGATAATTAAGCACTTACTTGAAAAGATTCGACTTTTTGTGTTAAGGTCGCAATTTGTTGTGCTAATAAATTCAAAGCTTCAATTTGATTTACTCCTGCTGTTTTCTTGATAATCATTCTGTCTGAGGGCCATTGAACAGCATTTTACGAAATTTCATTAAGTAGTTGCATTGCTTCTGTAGTGGTTTTTCCCATTATTGATCCTCCTGATACCGCATCAATTACATTTCTAGTAGAGGGCTTAAGACCGTGATAAAAAATGTATAAAATGTCAGGGTCTTGGATACCATAATGTGGGCATTTTCTTAACATTGCTGCTAATCTTTCCTATGCCCGGTATACAGATTCGGTATTTGTCTGCATAAAATTATTGATTTCTTGCTTCATTTTAAATGTTTTTGCAGGTGAAAATATTTATTGAGAAATTTTTGGGTCATTTGGTCCCATGTTGTAATGGAAGCTCTTTGGTAGACTTCGCAACCATGTTTTGGCTTCACCTTTTAATTAAAAAGGAAAAAAGCCGCAACCTGATAGCATCTGTTGTGACTCCATTATACCTGCAAGTTTCAACTAATTCAAGAAAATCAATTAAATAGGTGTGAGGACCTTCACTTGCATCACCAGTAAACTGACATGATTGTTGAATAGTTTGAATCAAGCATGTGCAGATTTCAAAGTTGTTTGCTACAATTGGTGGTCTCCTCACACTTGATTCTCCTTCAAAATGATCTGGCCTTGCATAATCACGGAGTATTCTATCACATTGTGGTGCCACCTCATCAAACTGTTCTTCTACTTGATGTGGTAGAAGTTGGTTATTGAGTTCTTAGTTCTCCATTTCCTCTGATGTGAAAATTTGAGATCATGAGGTTTGTTCTTTTCGCAACAACCGCAAGGATTTTTCAATTTCATGATCGTATTTGACTAGTTCTCTAGAAGAGGAACGGGTCATACACTTTCTGAAATTTTTGTAGAAAAGTTAAAATAATTAGACAATAAAAAAAATCTCAAATTAATAGTAAAATAATTAATTTGTAGTAGACTTTAGCCAATCCCCGACAACGACGGTAAAAATTTGACGAGTGTCTGGCGTATATGATTTAAACTTGTATTCTGTCAAATAGTAGTATAGAAAGATGTCGAACCCACAGAGATTGGTTTATCTATTATACAGATGTTTCTTGTTTTAATTACTATTTGAGAAAATCAGAAAGAGTTGAGTTGTAAATTAACTAACTAAAAATGCACGAATAAAGCAATAGAAAATATTTAGTTTTTCACAAATATAATAAAAAGGGTGTTGGGATCCTGACTTAACTTAATATTTTTATTATACAATAGATATATTTATTCTTCAATTTCTATTTCTCATAAATGTATAAATGCCTCTCACGATTACATTTATATATTATTACTATTGTTGAATAATTTATTGCACTCCTCTCGGTTATACAAATTAATCATTAAAATGGTAATATTTAATAACCAGAAATATATACTTGAACTAAAACATGCTCTTTTTAGTAGGTCCCTTCCGGTTACCTTACTTGTTATAATTGATTACTACAATATTTGCCTCTTTCGATTACAAATAAGTGTAGAGTCAAATTTTAACATATAAGAGCTAGATGTCACTAAATAAAAGTCAACATCTATCAATACCAAAATTAACTATATTACTTCTTCCGCCTCTTTCGATTACAGAATTAGTAAGAAGTTAATATATAGTACGAAATAGATAGGTGTTAACAAATTAAATAGTACCTAACTATAAAAGCAGATAAAATTTAAATGAAAAGCTTCAACTCAAATATGTGAAATTGAGGAATAATATCTACTATTATATAGAAATATTAAGATCTGTCATTCTCCCAACACAAGAAAAGTTACTCCATAATGGAGTTAGTACTGACAATGGAAATATTCTTGCCCATTAAATAAGAAAATAGAAAGAAATATTCAAGGAGAATAATTCCCACTATTTAATTAAAAACGGGAACTAGAGTAATTTCCTACACTGAATAACTGAAGATGAAGAATAAAGAAAATGACTTAAGATAGAGAAATTATATTTGCTCCCACACTCTCCCAAAGCAGCTCAAAGGAGTGCTATTTATAAACTTGTCCAAAACCGTTTTCTCTTTGATTTGAAAAGTTGCACCTTCCAATTTGGCAACTTGCAAGTCTCGTGAATGGATATGTTTTGGCAACAGTGTTCTTCCGGTTTTGGCAAGTTGCAGCTTTGGTTTTTAAACTTGTGCTCATCACATGTTTCCAAGTTGGCAAGTGACATTTTCTTCTTACTTAAAAAATAGTGTGTACATGAATAAAATCATGTGTCCAAGAGCATTGTTCTTCTTTCTTTCTCAATCTTTTCTTTTCTTAAAAATATTTCTTTCTTTCTTTATTCCCTTAGATTTTCTTTGTAAATCGAAACTTTGTATTTTTTCACGCACATGATCCGTCAATTGATGAGCTGCGGAGTTTCTTAATAAATCATGGTATTCCTGCAACAATAATAATAATATTTTTATTGAAAAAAAAATAAATAATAACTCAATTTATGCATGGTACTTTTGTCTTACCACAAATGCATAACATCCTTAGTTGGTTAGTTAATCACCAACAACTCCTTTTAATTTTGTTATTGGTTAAGATGTGTATGGTCAAATTTTGTTGTTGTTCAGCTTCTTAGAAATTATTTAAGATTATTATTATTATTATATTATTATTATTAATATTAATTATTTAATATTATACAAAAATTAGATAGAGTTAACTATAGTTAAATACTACTAGTTTATAATTAAATAAGGTGACAAATGTCATTTAACTATTGGCTTGTTGTATACACTGCGTGTAGGTAAGTTTTCTCGCTTACGGGATTTGCAAACAATTTAACTAAACTCTTATAATGTTTGGTTAATTTCAATTTGACATAATCAATGGACTGTTTTTAATTTATTTTCCTTAACCTAAACTAAAATTTGATGTTTTTATTTTTAAAGTGATAAACGAGTGAAATATGTCTATATTTGTCCCACAACTTGAATCTTCTGTACTTGGATGCAGCAGGGGACCATGCGCATCTTCTTTTTTTTATTTTTATTTCCCATCCCGGAGTTCCTTACTGCATTGAAGTCTGACTATATTCGAATTCGTATCGCGTAGGGTCCCATTCGGGGGGAAGCGCTTCCTAGTAAGAATTTTTTCATGTTAAAGTTTGAACCCGAAACCTCTAGTTAAGGAAAAAACAGTTTCATCCATTATGCCACATCCTTTGGTGGTACGCTCATCTTTCAGAAAGGGAAAAAACATAACTAGATATAACATTTAAAGAAAATTTGCATAATCCTAGAAGCTATAGTTAATTGTCATTCCATGGCAACTGAATATTAACATATTACAGCAGATTCAATAAAAATCCCAAAAATCAAGCTAGACGATAAACAACCTAAACATTTTGTTCCTATTTTTTCGCCCAAAATTAAATCCCTAAAAATTCTCTTCTATACATGGTATCTTTTTCTCATACAAAAGCAACGAATCAACAACAACAACAACAACGACCCAGTATAATCCCACAAGTGGGGTCTGAGAAGGGTAATATGTACGCAGACCTTACCCCTACCCCGAAGGATAGAGAGGCTGTTTCCAGGAGACCCTCGGCTCAAAAAAGTAATATGAGATGATATATTAGTACTATAAAAATGCATAATAAAAATAACAACAATATATAAGAGATATGAAATACAGAATACGAAATACGAAATACGAAATAGATGGCTGGTATAGCACAACTAGAAGGTAAAGCCCTGCATCAATAGACGACCAATGGCATTCCTAGTCTAACTCCTAACTGGATAGTCTCACTCTATTGTGCTGTAGAAATATTCACACTCTCCCCTAACTTACAGCCTTAATGCTCGACCTCCATAATTCTCTATCAAGGGCCATGTCCTCAGTAATCCTAAGTCGCGTCATGTCCTGTCTGATCACCTCTCCCCAATACTTCTTAGGTCGTCCTCTACCTCTCCGCGTGCCCACTACAGCCAATCGCTCACACCTCCTCACCGGTGCATCAGTGCTCCTCCTCTGAATGTGCCCGAACAAAAGCAACGAATCATACACCAAAATTAGGAATACTACACCTAAAAAAAAGAGAGATCAAAAATCACGTTTGTAACTATGTAAACAATATCTTTTTTTTCCTTGCTAAAAATTATTCTCCTTCTATATTTTCTTTGATTTTGTGTCATTTATAAAATCTGAAACTAATAAATCTAGAATATATAATTTATAACATAAAGATGAAATCAAACAATTTTAGAATAATCATTATTATTATTATTATTATTATTATTATTATTATTATTATATTGAGTATAGTAGTTAATACAATACTAAAATAAAAATACTGGATATGTCATCTATTTTCATAAAAATTACATTAATAATAGTAGTAGTAGTAGTAGTTTACAGTTTATTTAATGTATATTATTATGGAATATGCATTATATTTTATTATATTTGCAAAGACATAAAAAGTCCAAAAAAATATTTTATGTCAAAATACATAAAATATATTTAGATGCACCAAAAATACATAAATGATACATTATATATATACACACACACATACATACATAATACATACATCAAATAAGTGTTTTTTTTTTTTTTTGTAAATAAATAATTTTATTCACCAACCAGTAAGAAATAAGTACAACACAAATCAACAAGAGTTTGGACATCCTGTCCCAACACTCTTGTACACTTATGCAAAAACAAACAGAACTAGTATTAAAACATTAGCTACTAGGATAGGTTTCCTGATGCTTCATACTCCCTGCTAGTTTCTTCTTCATATGACCCGTGCAATACACTTTTTGAGCAATCATTTTAACTATAGTCTAGATTCATCTCACTTTTTTTGAAACAATCTCAAATTTTTCTCCATCCAAATGAAATACGCACATACAACCAAACTCATCTCGTAAATATATGCTTTAGCATAATTGCCTTTTACATGGTTTATTGCCCAAACGACTTCATCTTTCTATTCATATGGTCCTCTGTCCACTCCTTGCCATTGTAGAATCTTCTTCCACATCACAGACGATATTGAACATTTAAACAATAAATGATCTAGTGTTTCTGGATCCTCTGCACCCAAAGGACATGTTAAGTCATTGACTATACTCCATTTAGCTATATTCAGTCTCTTGTCTTAAGCTTTCCATTTAAAGCTAGGTATAAAATAAAGACCCATCTAGGAGCATTATAGTTGTTACAAGTCAATCTCCTCCAGGGACACTTGGGGGAAAATCATCTCTAAGCTTCTAGTACATCTGCTGAATAAAAAAACCATGCACTAGAGTAAGTATATTTATTTATAGGTTATATCTACAATCTACATCTACAATATATTAAAAGCAGGAAGCTCTTAAGTTGAAATTTAAATTACGAAATTACCCTTGTCTAATTAAATTTATTTTAATTTCTAATAATACCTACATATACACGCTTGTCTGAACAATCCCCTCCTTCAAAATTGCCAAGCATTGCACCGTTTAAGTTTCTTCCCCATGATAATGTTCCGAATTGGCTTCTTTTCTAAATTTCGAGACCAAACAACTCTTCTGCAAACTGTACCAAATATAGGCAAGAACGATGTTCAGACCTTCATATCCATACATGTGTATTTTTATTTATTCAAATATTTATTTTAATAATATTGATATTATTTTATAAAATATATATTTCATGCTCGGTATACACGTGCATCGCACATGACGAGAAATTAATATACATAAATATATAAACTGCAAATACAATTGTATATAATATAGAAAAGATATATGGTGAAGGGAGAAAAATTGGAATAACAAAAGTAAAGCGGTAAAATGTTAGGCGGGGTTTGAAAAGATTTTATATAGATTCAAAATGACAACACCTTACATCCAAAAAGAAAAAATAAAATCAAACCCACCGTGAGATAGAAAAAAGTTAGCTATTTTAAATTCCTTATTTAGTGGCATTCATTAATTTATACTTTTATTAATTGTGGTATAATCTTTACAATATACTAAAATTGTAATTTTTTTTGTTATTCATGAAATAAACAAAAGGTAATATCAATAATTTTCAAAGAGGAAGTTTTTTATTCCTATACACTATTTGAAACTTTATTACCCTTATTTAGTTAATTACCCGGTATAAACAAATTTTGTTTATAAAATATACACAATCCACCTTAAAAGGCTCCAAAATTCATTACTTGTATCTTCAATCAAAGGATTTAGTTACACCCTTTTTCTTTTTGTTCTCCTCTCTCCCCTTCCTCTCCCGATCTTCCATTATTTGTCTGAAACAAAGCAGACAAAGCTTCTAAGCAAAATAAAAAATAGAGAAAAATGTAACACAAATAATAAACTTTAATTAACCATAATGAGAATGAGAGCTTATAAACTAAAATAAACTAACACGAATAATAAAAGAACAGTGTTTAAAAAGTAAAATAACAATTTCAATATGAAATAATTAAATAATTCCAATAAACTTCTCACACAGACAAAACCTGGAAATATTTCATACTTAGTTAGTTTTTTGACTTTTTGGGTGATGAAATCATTAAAAAAAAATAAACGAATTTGTTTGCCTCTGAGATGTTTTTAGGATCTCACTTCTCTATGTTGCTGCTGTTATTCATTAGATATTTCAATTTTAAAACATAATAAAAATATTAAAAAAACCAAACGAACAATAAAGAAAAAGAAAAATTAAAAAGTAAAAGAGAGCTATAACATTTAATTCACGGTTCTAATGTTGGGAATTTGCAGCTACCCTGCCTACGCACAGAGTACCTACCTAGTTTTCTATCAGTGCATTGGGAATGTTGGGAGCCTTTTTGTCACGACCCTAACCCCGAACCCGGTCGTGATGGCGCCTCTCGTGAAGACAAGGCCAGTCAATTAAAGCCAATTCACTTTTTAAAACAGTTAAACAATATAAAAGCAGTCTAAACATGATTTAATGATAATAAGTAGCGGAAATACAACCCGACACAGCCCTAACCGGGGTGTCACAAGTCACGAGCATCTACTAGGGTATAAATACAACTGAAAGTCTGAAGTGTACAAATACAGACTAATGAAATGAAGAGAGAGAAAAGCAGTGCTGCGAACGCCGGCAGCTACCTTGCTAAACTATGATGACTCTGCCTCCGATCAACCAAAACCGGCTACCAGGCGTATAAATATTTGAATCTGCACACAAGATGCAGGGAGTAAAGTGAGTACTCCAACTCTGTGGATAATAATCATAACTAAAACCTGAATGGTAAGAAATCACGTAAAGTATATCAAGATGCTGTATGGAAGCAGTTAAAAAACTAGTAAGAAAGCAGTGAAGCTGTTAAAAATCTCTTAAAACATCTTAGTTCAGTTTAAACTTCTTTGAAAATGACTTTTTCAACAGTCACGCAAGTGAATGCAAAACAGTTAGTGCAGATAAGCACAGAAATCCGTCCATCTGGCACAAATACCATAGTTTAACAGGTAAATGATCGGTAAATATGAAAGATAAACACATAAAGGTTCGCCCCTCGGGCACAATGTCAACAACTCCGCTCCACGGGCCATATCTCAGAACAATACCAGCCCCTCGGGCAATCATATAGAACGGTACCAGCCCCTCGGACAATCACATAGAACAATACCAGCCCCTCGGGCTATCACATAGAACAATATCTGCCCCTCGGGCTATATCTTACATCACAATGGGTACCCGTACTCACTGGGAGTGTACAGACTCCGGGAAGGGCCCCTTACGACCCAAACACAATATCAAGCCACCTTGTGGCATGATAAACAAACTCTCGGCCTCATATCAATATCAAGCCACCTCGTGGCGCACAATCTAAGGCCCTCGGCCTCATTATCATAATCAGTATCTCACTGCTGCGGCATGCAGCCAGACCCAAAAGTATCCTCACAATACAGGCCCTCGACTTTACTCAGTCAAAAATCACATAAGCCACTCGGGCAACAGTAAAACATAACGCTTAGCCAAAAATATTATTTAAAATATCATTTCAAGTGTTAAAGCAGAGTAAACATGGCTGAGTTTTGAAAATAGTAGAAAATAACATGACTGAGTTCAAGTATAAAGTCAAAACAGTGAGGAAATATCAACAAAAATCCCCGAAGGGTTCAAATAGTTGGCACTAGGCCCAAATAGGCCTTTCAGCCCAAATAATGATGATAGCAAATAGTTTTCAATCAAATACGCAGTAAAATAATCAATCGAGACGTACCAAGTCACAATCCCCAATATTGCACGACCCCACGCTCATCATCAAGCATGTGCCTCACCTCGATATAGCACAACGATGTGCAATCCAGGGTTTCAAACCCTCAGAACATCATTTACAATTATTACTCACCTCGATCCGGTCCGAACTCTAGCCCGCGATGCCTCTCCCGCGCGAATCGACCTCCGGATGCTCCAAATCTAGCCACAATCAGTACATAATCATTAAAATATGCTAAAGGAGCGAAGCCCACTCGAAAATATCCAATTTAGCCTCAAAATCTCGAAATTACTCAAACCCGGCCCCTCGGGCCCACGCTTCGGAATCCGACGAAACTCACAAAATCCGACAACTCATTCAACCACGAGTCCAACCATACCAAAATTACTAAATTCCGATAACAATTCGGCCTACAAATCTTCAAATCTTATTTTCAAATCCCTAGTTCCAAATCCCCAATTTACACCTCAAAAACATGTAATCTAGTCGGATTATTCGATGAAAATTCAATATTATGGAGTAAAAATGATCACAAGTGACTTACCTCAATATTTCCCATGATTTCTTGCTCAAAAATCTCCCCAAGCCGCGTTCTTTCACCAAAAAAACCGTCAAAATGAGCTAAAAAAATGTAACAGCTTTAATAAATCCGACTCTGGTCGCTAAAGGCTTAATTCCCGTCGCTAAAAGGTCCAATCTGGTCGCTAAAAGGTGCACCTGATCTGATGCACTAACAGTCTTTAATTTCACTACAAAGGCTCTAACTCCATCATACGAACTCGGAATTTGATGATTCTTGTTCCTATGAGTCAAAAATAATGATACGAACATAGTCCTTCAATCGAAACTCAATTCGGAGCTTATTTGCTTAGTGCGATATCCATTTTGCTCGTTAAACAATTAGCTCATGATTCTCATCAAAAACTCAATTGCGACTTGATGAAATTAGACAAAACTTTCCAGATCACTCCTATAATTCATTATCAATATTCTGGAAGTCTCAAAATCAAATTTCAGTCTCTAGAACTAAAAATGGACCTTTGGATTATTACATGTTTATGCTCAAAACGCCAAAATCTTCCAAAAACTCTTCCAAAACATATCTGAGCCTCATGGGACCCAGACCAAACATGCCAATACACCCCATAACATAATTCAAACTTGTTCCAATCTTCGGAACGCTCAAAATAACATCAAAACATCAAATCACCCTCGGATTCAAGCCTAAGAATTTCAAAACTTCCGAATTCCAAATTCGATCAAAAAGTCTATCAAACCTCGTCCGAATGACCTGAAATTTTTCACACACATCACAAATGACACAACGGACCTACTCCCATTTCCGGAATTCCATTTTGACCCCGATATCAAAATCTTACCTATTAACCGGAAAACGCCGAAATCTCAATTTCGCCAATTCAAGTCTAAACCTTCCACAGACTTCCAAAATGCATTTCGATCATGCTCCTAAGTCCCAAATCACCTAACGGAGCTAACCAAACCATAAAAATTCCAATCCGAGATCAAATACAAACAAGTCAAATCTTGGTCAATCCTTTCAAATTTTAAGCTTTCAATTGAGACTGTTCTTCCAAATTCATTATGATTAACCTGAAACCCAACACCAACGATTTACATAAGTCATAATACACCACACGGGGCAAGTCATTCCCGAGAACTGGCAAGCGCAGTGCAAAAACTCAAAACGACCGGTCGGGTCGTTACATCCTCCCCCACTTAAACACACGTTCGTCCTCAAACGTGTCCAGAGTTGTTCCAAAAGCCAACCAATTGCTCAATAACTTTACCGTGCATATACCCGGGGGTGATCCCACGTCACCCTATCTCATATAGGTCCGATAACACAATGCAACTAAAATTTCACAATCCAACCTAGCCCATAAATCTTAGAACCCCATTTCCACTTTCGAAATCATCCACAAGATCAGAATCTCACATTTATATTCAGAATAAGCCCGAACCACCTGTAATAACCCATACCTGCAACCTCAGGTGCAATTACATGATAAACCACGTAACTCAAACGCTCGTAGCGATAACTTCTATTCACATCAGCTGCCCACAACAACTGAATACCGGTAGAAAACCTCTTATCAACTAAAGTCTCATTCCAACACTTTCATATACTGCCAACGATAAATGAAACACGCAATAAACCATAACCATTTCTCAGATCAACCATTCATGAAGCCACTTCTCCTTTGGCAAATACCATAGCAAATTTTCGAGCCGAACCTCGATATTATCCTTCCAACATGCTGAAATCGAATCTGTTCGTATTCATTAATGATCCCAACGATCTCCTCTAATCCAACACACCACTCTGGTGACATGACACATCAATATAGGCCTAAGCCATAACTTGCATAATACGCGCACCAATAAGCAATGGTCCGAACATACTCAAATCATGAAAATGACTCAAATGAAAGAGTTGTACCTCAAGCTCACCAGTACCACCACAATACAAGGCTGAGAACCCGTCTCACATCATAGGAATAGAGCACACGAATCTAACCTGCAAGGTCATACCTCTACATAAATTCGCTGCAATACGCGACCTTATCTAAACACTGCTCCACATGGAACACCTCAAGTCACTCTGCTCGAAATTGACGACCACGCGCAATTGATGTCTAGAATCAAAGTAAATCATCATAACCATTGTAAATCAAGTACATAACACCGCACAACCCGAAAGGGCATAACAGATGCGCTATCCGCCAAGTAATATCCAATACTCCTTCTGCTCGAATCCTGCTGAGAAACCCCAATAACATCGCACCACATGTGCCGATAACCAACAAATCCTAACGCATCGCAACACGGAAAGGTAACTTATAGGTCACACCGGATTACTAATAAGCTCAATAACCGACAAATCACCACCTCTCTCAACAATACAATTCGGAGCCAACCAAGCCGACTCAAGTTAGAACACGCATCCACATTGGCCTTCCAACGAACTCCTTATCAAGGAAATCCTGAAGCTGCTCCTTCCACCCCTTTAACTTTGTCAGTGCCATACGATACGGTGCCTGACATCAAATCAATACCGAAACCAACAACCCTGCCCGATGACATGCGAGGCCACAAGAAATACATCCGAAAAGTCCCTCACCCGGAACTAAATTAATGGTAGAAGCCTCTACACTGACATCCATCATGAAAGCCCAAATAAGAAAGACAATCCTTCCCAGCCGTCCGCTGGGTCTTCAAAATTAAAAACCACTCCACTAGAGCATAATCCTACGGACCTCGCCACTCAATCCGTGGCATTTCCAGCATAGCCAATAGTGTCGCCTTAGCGCAATAGTCCAGAATGACACAACACGGAGACAACCAGTCTAAACCCAATATCCCATCCAAAATCTAACATGTCAAGCACAAAAGATCTGCTCGGGTCTCCAAACACCGATAGTCACTAAATAGTGCCGATACACACGACTCACAACCACAATATAGCCTGAATATGAGAACTTTCCTGTCTCCAAATCTATATGGCACATGAATCAACATACCTGATCCCAATTCCGCCGTTCGAATGCATACCGCACCTTAAATACCCAATCATTCCATGAAAGATACTCTAAAATTCCCTGTGTCACAAGCATACTCGAATATCAGCAATCGATCTAACAAGAAAGCGCCGCAATTCTACCGAAGTACCATCAACTTAATCACATTGCCTTTTTGAAACATATACCCTCGTCAAATCACTCCGATTTAGCATTACCATTTCCTTAATCATCTGGAGATCATCCGCCTAATCATCTGAAGCTCATTTCTCTAATCATCTAAAACTGCCCGTGCTGCCTAAGAATATTACGACTTTCCGTTCAAAACTGAACTGTAACCTTACACACACAAATCTCAATCCTCCACAACATACCACATATACCATACAATCCTAAGATAACATGAGAACTTCATCTCTCTTCCAAGCCACACACATCTACGTACTCAACTAGTCAAGAACTTTCCATTGATCCCATCTAGAAGAAAATCACTATGCATCCCATGCTCCTCATGCCTATGGAAAATATACATCTCCAACCGAGGTAGAAACCATCAAGAACTCTCCGAGTTCCCCTTGCACAAACCAGACGTGCCAGGACTGAACCCTTCTAACTCGAACAAGCTACGCAAGCTATCAAAACCTAAGAGCATTGCCGCGAAATACCTGTAGGAACTCATTACCCTGTACACACCCAAGGAACTAATCATATCCTTACCATATCAATCCGACCTACTACCCAACCATCCCATCTATCTGAGTTTCCTTCTGATTTACCTTCAACTTGATATCCCCTCTTGCTGTAGCACCACAATTCCTTAACCCAGACTTATGACACGATACCCAAGCATAAAACCACAATGTCCAAGGCTCATAAGCCGCTGAGTACTCTCTTAAATGTTTCCAAAAGCACCACGTTCAAAATACCTACCCCAAAGGTACTTCCTGCGAATATGGAACCATTACCTTCCTAATACTGATATATAGAATCCCATAGTTAATGTAGAAAGTACCACAAGTTTTGACATCTTCCAAATGAAAACTCAGTTCCTAACCACATATACCCAATTGTTACATGTAGAATCTTGAACACATTAGAACCATTCTCGAGAGTCACTCACTCTATTCAACTGCGATTAGTCTGATCAAATGAACCGAACAACCCGTGCCTCATTTGCACTCCGACACCGCAGAATGTAACCTCATCTCAATACAACCAAGCAACTTCCTACTCTATGCACCGAGCATTCTTGCCAACAACAACTCAATACATCTCGTGATTCTCACACACCTATGAAGCATAATATAACCTTCATCAAAATTTTCCTTTACCCGAGCCATCCTCGGTCTCAACCTCCGTAGGCCATAACTGATTCACCCGAACGTCTCAAACTGGAACCAACATAGCACATAACCGTGCAATCGCTTAATCAATAGCAGACTCCCTCACTTGGCTCGGAGCCGAAGACCAAAACACATACAATAACTCATAACGCATATACTCTATTGCTGCCACAATACCATAGTGAGATTAAACTCAAACCTTCATAAGCTTATGAAACACAGACCATCTAGTACCTTGAATCTTCTTCAAATCTCGTATTCATCCTTGCAACAGTCAAGGCCACTCTCTTAAGCGACTCAAAATTCAAATTTCAACACTTATATTTCACTTGTAAATGAGACCTTTTAAAAGACACATAAGGATCACACAACCTCAGAACACTTCACAGGAGATAACCTACCTGCCTTGTCTTCAACTAAAATTTCTGTATACCTTCCACCGTCACAAACATTATGCAGTCACTTAGCCTTCTTGAGTCTGAACTCATACCGCAATATGAAATTTACATCACTCCTAACTAGGACAGATGAAAAGACTCTTCGCACACCTATAACTCGGGGCTATACCTCAAATCAAGATGAAAATCAAGCACCTAATAGTTCTTCTATCCTCCAGCAGACCCTCCTCGTCGCTTCCAATTCATAATAATACATCTCGCATTCACAACTTACTCATCACATAGCCATGCAGTCGTCACTTCTATTAATAGGGACACTACCGAACATATTAGTTTGAAGACACTTGCACACAATCAGCACCTCGGTGCTCAAGCTATAGGCAAAGATCCGGCCACAAGTCCTCCAGACTGGCCCAACATCAACTCATAGAGATCACGTCTTGCCCCTCGATCGGGAAATCACAAACCATCGTTGCATATTTGATACCGAGTGCTCATGCGCGCACACGAACGCGTGGAAGGAATTCAAAGAGTTACATTTCAAGCTGAATCAAAGGACGCACAATAAGAATTCAATAATGTGAAGTTTTCTTAAAGGTTCTGCAGCCTCTCAAGGATAAATACAGACGTATCCATACCGGTCCGCGAGACTCTACTAAACTTGTTCATGACTCGTGAGACCTATGTAACCTAGGCTCTGATACCAACTGTTACGACCCTAACCCCGAACCTAGTCGTGATGGCGCCTCTTGTGAAGACAAGGCCAGCCAATTAAATCCAATTCACTTTTTAAAACAGTTAAACAATATAAAGCAGTCTAAACATGATTTAATGATAATAAGTAGCGGAAATACAACCCGACACAGCCCTAAACGGGGTGTCACAAGTCACGAGCATCTACTAGGGTATAAATACAACTAAAAGTCTGAAGTGTACAAATACAGGCTAATGAAATGAAGAGAGAGAAAAGCATTGATGCAAACACCGACAACTACCTTGCTAAACTCCGATGATTCTGCCTGCGATCAAACAAAACCCGCTACCAGGTGTATAAATACCAGAATTTGCACACAAGGTGTAGGGAGTAAAGTGAGTACTCCAACTCAGTGGGTAATAACCATAACTAAAGCCTGAATGGTAAGAAATCACGTAAAGCATATCAAGATGCTGTATAAAAGCAGTTCAAAAACCAGTAAGAAAGCAGTGAAGCTGTAAAAAATCTCTTAAAACATCTTAGTTCAGTTTAAACTTCTTTGAAAATGACTTTTTCAATAGTCAAGCAAATGAATGCAAAACCATTAGTGCAGATAAGCACAGAAATCCACCCCTCGGGCACCAATACCATAGTTTAACAGGTAAATGATAGGTAAATATGAAAGATAAACACATAAAGGTTCGCCCCTCGGGCACAATGTCAACAACTTCGCCCCTCGGGCCATATCTCAGAACAATACCAGCCCCTCAGGCAAACACATAGAACGGTACCAGCTTCTCGGGCAATCACATAAAACAATACCAGCCTCTCGAGCTATCACAGCGAACAATATCAGCCCCTCGGGCTATATCTCACATCACAATGGGTACCCGCGCTCACTAGGGGTGTACAGACTCCGGGAGGGGCCCCTTACGACCCAAGCACAATATCAAGCCAGCTTGTGGCATCATAAATAGACTCTCGGCATCATATCAATATCAAGTCACCTCGTGGCGCACAATCTCAAGCCCTCGGCCTCATTATCATAATTAGTATCTCACTGCTACGGCGTGTAGCCCGACCCAAAAGTATCCTCACAATACAGGCCCTCGGCCTTACTCAGTCAAAAATCACATAAGCCACTCAGACAACAGTAAAACATAAC
The DNA here is from genome assembly GCF_000393655.2 of Nicotiana sylvestris. Classification (NCBI taxonomy): domain Eukaryota; kingdom Viridiplantae; phylum Streptophyta; class Magnoliopsida; order Solanales; family Solanaceae; genus Nicotiana; species Nicotiana sylvestris. The sequence goes on from NC_091064.1 coordinate 51,422,608, forward strand.
GCTCAGCCAAAAATATTATTTAAATATCATTTCAAGTGTTAAATCAGAGTAAACATGGTTGAGTTTTGAAAATAGTGGAAAATAACATGACTGATTTCAAGTATAAAGTTAAAATAGTGAGGAAATATCAACAAAAATCCCCGAAGGGTTCAAATAGCTGGCACTAGGCCCAAATATGGATTTCAGCCCAAATAATGATGATAGCAAATAGTTTTCAATGAAATACGCGGTAAAATCATCAATCGAGATGGACCAAGTCACAATCCCCAATAGCGCACGACCCCATGCTCGTCATCAAGCGTGTGCCTCACCTCAATATAGCACAACAATGTGCAATCCGAGGTTTCAAACCCTCAGAATATCATTTACAATCATTACTCACCTCGATCCGGTCCGAACTCTAGCTCGCGATGCCTCGCCCCCGCGAATCGACCTCCGGATGCTCCAAATCTAGCCACAATCAGTACATAATCATTAAAATATGCTAATTGAGCAAAGCCCACTCGAAAATATCCAATTTAGCATTAAAATCCTGAAATAGCTCAAACCCGACCCTCGAGCCCACGCTTCGAAATTCGACGAAACTCACAAAATCCGATAACTCATTCAACCACGAGTCCAACCATACCAAAATTACTAAATTCCGATAACAATTCGGCCTCCAAATCTTCAAATCTTATTTTCAAATCCCTAGGTCCAAATCTCCAATTTACACCTCAAAAACATGTAATCTAGTCGGATTATTCGATGAAAATTTAATATTATAGGGTAGAAATGATCACAAGTGACTTACCTCAATATTTCCCATGATTTCTTGCTCAAATATCGCCCCAAGCGGTGTTCTTTCACTAAAAAAATGTCAAAATGAGCTAAAAAATGTAATAGCTTTAATAAATCCGATTCTGGTCGCTAAAGGCTTAATGCCCGTCGCTAAAAGGTCCAATCTGGTTGCTAAAAGGTGCACACCAGATCTGATGCACCAATAGTCTTGAATTTCACTAAAAAGGCTCTAACTCCATCATACGAACTCGGAATTCGATGATTCTTGTTCCTATGAGCCACAAATAATGATACAAACATAGTCCTTCAATCGAAACTCAATTCGGAGCTCATTTGCTCAGTGCGATATCCATTTTGCTCGTTAAACAATTAACTCATGATTTGCGTCAAAAACCCAATCGCGACTAAATGAAATTAGACAAAACTTTCTAGATCACTCCTATAATTCATTATCAAAATTCTGGAAGTCTCAAAATCAAATTTTGATCTCTTGAACTGAAAATGGACTTTTGGATCATTACATGCTTATGCTCAAAACGCCAAAATCTTCCAAAAACTCTTCCAAAACATATCCGAGCCTCATAGGACCCGACCAAACATGCCAGTACACCCCATAACATAATTCAAACTTGTTCCATCCTTCGGAACCCTCAAAACAACATCAAAACATCAAATCACCCTCGGATTCAAGACTAAGAATTCCAAAACTTCCGAATTCCGAATTCGATCAAAACGTCTATCAAAGCTCGCCCGAATGACCTGAAATTTTGCACACACATCAAAAATAACACAACGGACCTACTCCCATTTCCGGAATTCCATTCCGATCCCGATATCAAAATCTCACCTATCAACCGGAAAACGCCGAAATCTCAATTTCGTCAATTCAAGCCTAAACCTTCCACAGACTTCCAAAATGCATTCCGATCATGCTACTAAGTCCCAAATTACCTAACGGATCTAACCAAACCATAAAAATTCTAATCCAAAATCAAATACAAACAAGTCAAATCTAGGTCAAACCTTTCAAATTTTAAGCTTTCAACTGAGACTGTTCTTCCAAATTCATTCTGATTAACCTGAAACCTAACACCAACGATTTACATAAGTCATAATACACCACAGGGCAAGTCATTCCCGAGAACTGGCGAGCGAAGTGAAAAAACTCAAAATGACCGGTCGGGTCATTACACTTTTCTTAATCCTTTGTATTTCCCTCATACTGTTCGTTCAGCTATATAAGAGAACTTCAACTCATTTAAAGTCTTTTTAACTTGATCCACGAGTCCCCCAACATGAAGGGGTGAACTTGGATCATCAAGGTTCAGTAGATCTCTGAGATTCTTTATCACGGTATCAATGAATTACAAAACAAAGTTGGGAACAACAATACCATCGTTGTTGGCTAAAAGTTGAAATGATACTTTGAAAAAGGAGTATTTAGCTCTTCTGATTTCCAACTTAATATGCTCATACTTATATGTCAATTCACGGTAATAATAATTATAACAGCAACCCCATTGTTCCACTTACTTAAGGTAGATGAGGAAGAGATCAACCGCAGTACCTTCCAAGCAGCAAAGTATTAGTATCAGACAAAACTATCAATGCACGGATATATATTGTAGTATTTATCTACGACTTATTGTCACGACCCGGATTTCCCATCCTTGGGAGTCGTGATGGCGCCTACTCGTAGAAGCTCGGCAAGCCACGAAATTTAGAATAAATTCTTTACTTCTTTGTTTTAATCCTTTTAACCACTTGTTTTAATAGGTGATAAACATTTAAATAATAGCGGAATATGAGATTAAGCGGAAGACTTAAACGAAATAAACCAAAATAATACGGAAATCAACATATGTCTCTATCCAGAAACTGGTGTCACAACATTCACGGACTATCTATGATTACTACATACAAACGTTTAAAAGAAGAAACACTGTCTGTCTCGGATACAATGATAACAGAACAAAATAACTGATAGAAGAGACGTCGAGCCTGCGAACGCCGACAGGACTACCTCGGAATCTCGGTGGACTGAAGGCTGGCTCTGAAGCTACTGCTGCTGACCCAATGCTGCTCCGGTATCTGCACATAAGTGCAGAGTGTAGCATCAGCACAACCGACCCCATGTGCTGGTAAGTGCCTGGCCTAACCCCGGCGAGGTAGTGGCGAGGCTAGGACCAGACTCCAGATAAATCTATGCAGTTATATGATATACAGCGGAAAGTAAAGTAGGAATAAACAAGTAAGGATGGGAGGGTGAAACATGCTTCGGGGAATAGCGGGCAAAACAAAATATTAAGAGAACTATAAAGGAATCAAAATCCAACTACTAAGAAGAATAAAGAAACAAAGGCAGATTTCACTTTCTTTTCACGTCTTGTTGCAGGCGTGCAACCCAATCCCATGTCCTGTATCTCGTGGCAGGCGTGCCACCCGCTCCCATTTCATTTATCTCGTGGTAGGCGTACCACCTGCTCCCATTTCATTAGATCTTGTGGTAGGCATACCAACCCCTCACATTTCATTATATCTTGTGGTAGGCGTACCACCCGCTCCCATTTTATTATATCTTGTGGTAGGCGTACCACCCGCTCCCATTTCATTATATCTTGTGGTAGGCGTACCACCCGCTCCCATTTCATTATATCTTGTGGTAGGCGTACCACCCGCTCCCATTTCATTATATCTTGTGGTAGGCGTACCACTCGCTCCCATTTACAAGCCAACAATAATCACAAGGAATCCCGACAAGGGTACAAGAGCAATATAACAACTTCCCGACAAGGGAACAATGATATTTCAATAACATCCCGGAAAGGGAACAATACCATCAAAACAAACATCCTGGCAAAGAATCATTAATATCAAACAAACATCCTGGCAAGGGAACAATGGTGATAATAACATATGAAGTGCAATAAACCACAACAGAGTCATAACAATTATAATACAAGACTCACGAGCATGCTTGACACCAACGTATAGATACTCGTTACCATGCCTATACGTCGTACTCCACAATTAACATGTAGCAAATAAGACACAACTCCTAATCCCTCAAGTTAAGGTTAGACCAAACACTTACCTCGATGCCTCGAACACATCTCAAATTTCAATTATAACTTTACCCCTCGATTCCTCCGCCAATTCGCTCGTATCTAGCCACAAGTTACTTAATTACATCATTAAATGCTAAATGAATCAATTTGAATGAATGAAAATGAGTTTTCCAAAGTTTTACCCAAAAAGTCAAAAATTGCCCCGGGCCCACATGGTCAAAACTCGAGGTTCGAACCAAAACCCGATTACCCATTCCCCCACGAGCTCAAATATGTAATTTGTTTTGAAATCGGACCTCAAATCGAGGTCCAAATCCCCAATTTTTGAAAAACCTAGGTTCTACCCAAAACACCCAATTTCCCCCATGAAAATCATTGATTTGAAGTTGAAATCATGTTAAAAGATGTTAATGATTGAAGAAAACTAGTTAAAAATGACTTACAATTGATTTGGAGAAGAAAGGTTGTTTGAAAAATCGCCTCTTATGTGTTTTGGGGTTTTTGAAAAATGCAAAATAACTGAAAATCTCGTCTATTTATACCCCTCTCAGACTCCCTGTGCGGACCGCACAAAATGGACTGCGGCCGCACAGGCCTTCCTGAGGATACTGCGGTCCAGTGCCCTGTGCGGACCGCACGAAATGGACCTCGGCCGCACAAGCCTCCACCGCGTACCGCACGAAACCGACCGTAGACCGCACTGGCCCCCTTCCGGGGTCGCACACGTTTTTGTGCGAACTACACTGGCGGGTTCAGAGACCTGCAACTTCTGGTTTTAAATCTAAAACATTCCGGACCTACCCGAAACTCACCCGAGCCCTCGGAACTCCAAACCAAGTGCACACAAAACCTCAAGAACATCCTACAGATTTATTCGTGTAATAAAATTACCAAAATAACATCATGAACATCAAATTAAACCTCGAGATCAATGAAATTTCTCAAAACTTCTTTAAACATCAATTTTGCGATTTAAGTCCGAATCACGTCAAATGAAATCCGTTTTTCACCAAATTACACAAAAATATCTTAAATCACATATAAGACCTGTACCGGGCGCCGGAACCAAAAATACGGGCCCGATACCATCATGTTCTAAGCAAATTTCATTTTAAATTTCTTTAAACAATTTCAGAAAACAATTTCCTTTAAAAATTCATTTCTCGGGCTTGGGACCTCGGAATTCGATTCCGGGCATACGCCCAAGTCCCCTATTTTCCTACGGACCTTCTGGGACCGTCAAATCATGGGTCCGGGTCCGTTTACCCAAAACGTTGACCGAAGTCAAATTTATTCATTTTACAGTCAAAACTTATCATTTTTCACAGATTTTCACGTTTAAGCTTTCCAGCTACATGCCCGGACTGGCATGCAAATCGAGGTGGTGCTAAGAGAGGTTTTTAAGGCCTCGGAACGTAGAATTTCATTGCAACACAAGTGATGACCTTCTGGGTCATCACACTTATCGACAACTTTCACACATTATTTTTACCAAGTTAAATACAAGTGAAATAACATACGACTTCAATACAAATTTTATACAATATGTCTTTTGCATATTTTGTATCTAATCTATACATAGTAAAAATAAATTTCATACAACTAATTATATATTATACAACTTATCTGCAATTTTCATACATTATTTCTACTCAGTTATATACAACTACAATGTCATACAACTTAAATATAATTTTTATACAATGTTGTTCAACTTTCATAAAATAGTTAAATCAATAAAAGAAAAATATATAAACAAAAGAATACAATTTTTCTACAATTTCTGCAGTATAATGTATGTCATGTCTTCTTCTTCTTCTTATTCGAGTTTCAATATAAAATTCAGTCAAAACTATGTCTAATCTTCACCAAAACCCCTCAAAGTTGAGATATAAACTTCAAACCATATTCTAAATTATTTGCAACAACACCCAATTCAAATAAATAATAATTTTTGAAAACCCAAATTCGAATTCAAAGCTTCAAAGCTTTTTAATGGCTATCAATGGTGGATTTGCTGCTCACTTTTCCTTTGCTTTACATTACTGAAATTTGGGATTGAGAGATAGAGAGAGAGTAGAGAGAATTCTCAATTCTTTGCAACAACATCCAATTCAAATAAACAATATTTTTTGAAAACCCAAATTCAAATTCAAAGCTTCAAAGCTTTTTAATGGTTGCCAATAGTGGAATTACTGTTCTCTTGTGCAAGATACGTGGGGGGGGGGAGGGGAAGATGTGGAGAGAGAAATGTGGGGGAGTGGAAGATATGTTAGAGTAATTTTAGGACACTAATTATTATCATTAATTCCCTTAAAATGTACATAAATGGTAATTGGGTATATAAAATATAATTATAGTAAAACTTAAGTAGGGAGGGTAATATAGTTTCGAATAGTGTATAAAAATATAAAAATTCCTTTCAAATAATACTCAGCCAGGTAAATATCTCTTTAGGGGAAAAGCCCAAATTAGTTCCACTAACGATGTGGGCTATGTTCACAATCCAAAAGGCCTACTTCTCCACTTGGATGGGTCTTCAAGCCCAAAACAAGGGGCAATTATTTAGGGATATCATAAAATTAGTTCGATTGGCCACTTTTTAGTTGCTTTAGACTTTACCCATATTTTAAATTATAATAATAAAGTAGCCATATGTCCGGTTAAACTGATGTTTTGCATCCCCAATTAAATGTGAAACACAACTCCATCTATCACTACTTGTCACGACCCGAAATTCCATCCTAGGGACCATAATGACGCCTAACATTTTACTTGTTAGGCAAGCCAATATTAGAGTTTCATTAAGCCAATTCTTATATATTTCAATAATTAACAGTAATTAAGCTATAACGAGTTAAAATAAAAGCGAAAATTCATACCAACCTCAATATATATATTCCTCTACCCGGATCTGGAGTCACAATTCACAAACATTCTAGAATTTACTACAAGTACAGGTCTGAAAAAAATACAACAGTTTGAATGATAGAAACAGTAAAAAAAGAAGAGATAGACGGGGACTTCAAGGTTGATGAACGCCGATAGATCTACCTTGAGTCTCCGGTGGTCCGGTCCGAGCTGCTATACCTCTCAATCAACTAGGACCAACACCAAAATCTGCACAGAAGTGCAGTGTAGTATCAGTACACCCGGCCCCATGCACTGGTAAGTGTCGAGCCTAACCTCGACGAAGTAGTGACGAGGCTAGGACAAGACACCCACAAATAAAATTTGTGCAATTTAAAAGTATATGTACTACTAACAACAATGAAAGAACTATAAAAGTAATATCGAGGAGGGGACATGCTGAGGGGATCACAAGATAAAAGAATCACATCAGTAATAAGAACTAGATCAACCGATATACCTTGAACAGATAGGAACTAGTAAACACAGGTAAAGGAAAATGCACGGCATCACCCTTCGTGCTTTTACTCTCAACCTCACCATATGAATCAATAGAAATGGCACGACATCACCCTTCGTGCTTTTACTCTCAACCTCACCATATGAATCAATAGAAACGACACGACATCACCCTTCATTCATTAACTCTCTCATAACATGGCACATCATCACCCTTCGTGCATTCACACTCACAATATGGCACGACATTAACCTTCGTGCATTATCACTCACAAAATATGGCACGACACCACCCTTCGTGCATCAACACTCTCCCTCACCAAACAATAAACAATAACAACAGGGAAATGAAAATAACAAGAATGAGTCTTACTTCAACGTTTAGCTCCACAATACCAACCTCAACTTTGAATCAATACTCAATCAATACCAAATTCCATAAACATGATAAGAACGATCAACATAATGATTAACTAGTCTAAACATGAATAATATGATCACGAAAAGTAACAATTGTAAGAATAAGACCCACTCGCATGCTATGACCCGAAAATAACGCATAGATATTCGTCACTTCACCTATATGTCGTACCCAACATTCAAACACATAGCAAATAGGCAAATAAGACCTAATCCCTCAAGCCAAGGTTAACCACGACACTTACCTTGCTCAAACGGCCAAACTGAAAGCTCAACTATGGCTTTTCCTCTCAAACGAGCCGCCGAACCAGTAGAATCTAGCATATTACCAACAAAATGATTCAAATTAAACCTTAGGAACTACCCACAATTGCAAAAAATTCAATTTAGGCCATTTTTGAAAAAGTCAACACCCGGGCTCGCTTGGTCCAAACTCGAAATTCGGACCAAAACCCAATTACCCATTCATCTTCGAGCCCGGTTATATAATTGGTTTAGGAGTCCGACCTCAATTTAAGGTCTAAATCCCTAATTTATCAAATCCCTAGTTTCTACCCAAAAATCCCAATTCCACCATGAAAACCTTAGATTTTAAGTTGAAATCTTGTAAAATGAAGTGAAAGATTGAAAGAAACTAGTTTAGAATGACTTGCCAATGATTTGGCAAAGAAACGTTCTTTGAAAAATTGCCTGTTATGTTTTAGGTTTTGAAAGTTTGAAGAATGGGAGAAAAATCCCGTCTAAGTCATATTTACTCAGCTGTAGATGTCGCAAGTGCGACCTAGGTCCGCAAATGTGAGAAAATCTTCGCAAATGCGAACCTCCCACACTTCTGCTGCCTTCACAAATGCGAAGACTGGTTTGCAAATACGAACTCTGATGGGAGCGCAAATGCGACACAATCATCGCAAATGCGAAGATGCCTTCCCCAGACCCATATCGCAAATGCGACGAATATTTCGCAAATGTGAACTTGTGTGGCCCAGCTTCTCTTCGCATTTGCGATGAGAATCTCGCAAATGCAAACCCCTCAGATGTCGCAATTGCGATGCCTGATCTCGCAAATACGAGATCAGAGGTCTGCAACAATATCAGATACACTAGCAGTTCTTCCAAGTCTAATTTCATTCCGTAGCCTATCCGAAACTCACCCAAGCCCTCGGGGCTCTAAACCAAAAGTGCACACTAGTCTAAGAACATAATACGAACTTGCTCGCATAATCAAATCGCCAAAATAACACCTAGAAGTATGAATTTAGCACCAAATCAAATTAAATTTTCAAGAAAACTTTGAAACTTCTAATTTCTCAACCGAACATCTGAATCACGTCAAACCAACTCCATTTCTCACCAAATTTCATAGACAAATCATAAATATGGTATTGGACCTATACCGGATTCTGGAACAAAATACGAACCCGCTACTCAAAACGTCAAAACTTGGTCAAACATTTCCATTTCATTAAGCCTTTAACTTTCAAATTTCAACAAAGTCCGATATCTCGGGCTAGGGACTTCTGATTTTGATTCCGGGCATATGCCCAAGTCCCAAATTACGATACGGTTCCACTGGAACTGTCAAAACATGAATCCAGATCCGTTTACCAAAAATATTGATCGAAGTCAACTCAAATGAAGTTTTTAGGGAAAATTTCCTACTTTTATCAACATTTAACATAAAAGCTTTGCGGAAATATGCTCGGACTGCACACGCAAATCGAAGAGGTTAAAAATGAGATTTTTAAGGCTTAAAAGTGCAAAATTGAGTTCTAAAACATAAGATGACCTTTTCGGGTCATCACATTCTCCACCTCTAAAACAACCATTCGCCCTTGAACGGACGTAGAAAAGTACTTGGGCTGGTGAAAATGTGGGGATATTTACTCCGTATGTCCGACTCAGACTTCCAAATAGCCGCCTCAATGGGCTGACCTCTCCATTGCACTCAAACTGAAGGATAATTCTTCGATCTCAACTGAAGAACCTGCCGGGCTAGAATAGCCACCTGCTCCTCCTCATAGGTCAAATCCTTATCCAATTGGACAGTGCTAAAATCTAGCACGTGGGATGGATCACCGTTATACTTTCTAAGCATGGACACGTGGAACACTGAATGGACCGCTGATAAACTAGGTGGCAATGTAAGTCTATAAGCCATCTCTCCCACTCGCTCAAGAATCTCAAAAGGTTCGATGAATCTAGGGCTCAACTTACCCTTATTTCCAAACTTCATTACACCCTTCATGAGTGACACATAGATCAACACTCTCTCTCCGATCATGAATGAAACATAACAGACCTTACAGTCGGCATAACTCTTCTGCCTGGACTGAGCTATACGAAGTCTATCCTGAATGATCTTAACCTTATCCAAGGCATCCTGTACCAAATCTGTACCCGCTAACCGATCCTCCCCCGGCTCAAACCATCTAACCGACGATCGACACTGTCTACCATATAATGCCTCATAAGGAGCCATTTAGATGCTCGACTGATAGCTGTTGTTGTAGGCAAATTACACTAGCAGCAAGAACTGATCCCACGAATCTCTGAAGTCTATAATACAAGCACGAAACATATCATCCAATATACGAATAGTGCGCTCGGACTGTCCGTCCGTCTGAGGATGAAATGCTATGCTCAGCTCAACCTGCGTGCCCAACTCACGCTATACTGCCCTCCAGAAATTTGAGGTGAACTGCGTACTTCGATCAGAGATGATAGACACGGGCACACCGTGAAGATGAATGATCTCGCGGATATAAATCTCCGCCAACCGCTCTGAAGAATAAGTAACTGCCACATAATAAAATGCGCTGATTTGGTCAGTCTATCCATAACGACCCAAACTGCATCAAACTTCCTCTGAGTTCTTGGGAGTCAAACAACAAAATCCATAGTGATGCGCTCCCATTTCCACTCACGAATCTCTATCTTTTGAAGCAAACCACTAGGTCTCTAAGGCTCGTACTTTACTTACTGAAAATTTAGACACCGATCCACATATGCCACTATATCCTTCTTCACTCTCCTCTACCAATAATGTTGCCACAAGTCCTGATACATCTTGACGGCGCCCGGATGAATAGAATATCGGGAACCGTGGGCCTCTTCTAGAATCAACTCACTAAGTCCATCCACATTAGGCACAACGACCCTGCATCCTCAAAACTCCATCATCTCCAACCATAACATGCTTGGCATCACCGTTCCTCACTATGTCCCTAGGGACAAGCAAATGAGGGTCATCATACTACCGCCCCTTGATGCGCTCAAACAATGAAGACCGAGCAAATGTACAATCTAGAACACGACTCGGCTTAAAAATATCCAACCTCACGAACTGATTGGCCAAGGCCCAAACATCTAATGAAAGCGGTCTCTCACCGATTGGAATGTACGCAAGGATGCCCATACTCACTGACTTTCTACTCAAAACATCGACCACCACATTGGCCTTCCCGAGATGATACAAGATGGTGATATCATAGTCTTTCAATAGCTCTAACCACCTTCTCTGCCTCAAATTGAGATTCTTTTGCTTGAACAAATACTGCAAACTCCGATGATCCGTGAATAGCTTACACGACATGCTATAAAGATAATACCTCCAAATCTTCAGCGCGTGAACAATGGCTGCCAGCTTTAAGTCACGGACAAGGTAATTCTTCTCATGAACCTTCAGCTACCGCGACACATATGCAATCACCTTGCCATCCTGCATCAGCACCGTACCCAGTCCAATACGGGATGCGTCATAATATACTATATAAGGCCCTGAACCTGTGTGCAATACCAATACCGGCGCCGTAGTCAAAGTAGTCTTGAGCTTATGAAAGCTCGCCTCGCACTCGTATAACCATCTGAACGGGGCACCCTTTTGGGTCAACCTGGTCAACGGGGCTACTATAGATAAGAACCCCTCCACAAACTGACGGTAATAACCCGCCAATCCTAAGAAACTCCGAATCTCGATAGCTGATGTGGGTCTAGGCCCGTTCTTAACTACTTCAATCTTCTTAGGATCCACCTGAATACCCTCTACCGAAACAACGTGCCCCAAGAAAGCGACTGAGCTCAATCAAAACTCGCATTTTGAAAACTTAGCATATAAATGGCTGTCTTTCAGAGTTTGAAGAACAATCCTAAGATGGTGCTTATGCTCCTCTCGACTGCGGGAGTAGATCAAGATATCATCAATAAACACAGTCACAAAGGAATCCATATAGGGGCTTGAACACTCGGTTCATCAAATTCATAAATGTTGTTGGGGCATTTGTCAACCCAAATGACATCACTAGAAACTCATAATGCCCATATCGAGTTTGAAAAGCTATCTTTGGGACATCGGATGCCCTATGTCACGACCCAAAATTGACCCGGTAGTGATGGCGCCTATCATGAAACTAGGCCAGCCGACACAACTGCCGAATCAACCATTTTCCAATAAAAGGTATATTATACCACTTATAAACCAATAATCTCATAATGAAAATTTAAAAGAAAAGTGCGGAATAATTACACAAGCTCGACATCGGGGTGTCACTAGTCATGAGCATTTACCAAGGTCTGAAGACAACAAGAGTCTAAAAATGTACCAAATACAGTAATAAAAATGAGAGGAAGGAAGCAGTGTTGCGAACGTTGTGCAGCCACCTTGCTAACTCTGATGACTCCGCGTCTGAGCAATCAACACCCGCTACCAGGTTCCGAAATACCTGAATCTACACAGGAGGTACAGAGAGTAATGTGAGTACTCCAACCCAGTAAGTAGTAAGAGTAAATAAAGACTGAGCGGTAGGAAAAGATGAATCCACATTTATGATAAACTCAATATGCACAACAGGCTTTCAAATCAGAATACGAGTCAATCGTCTCATTTAAAATCCAGTTTTTGGTAAAAAACATTTGAAAATGCTTTCCAACAGTTTCAGTAGGGGTTCAATACCATTTATAATAAAAGAGATGAAAAGCATAAGCAGGCCCCTCAGGCAAAACATAGTTCATATACAGCCCCTCGGGCAAAACAGAAATTTACAATCCTCTTCATAACTTAAAAACTTCAGTTTAAATGAAAGATTATTTAAAACGTTTGTTTAACATTTTCAATAGAGGCTCGGTCTAAAAATGAGTGAAAACAGTAATTAAATCAACATGTTCAATAGAAACTCACTTTAAAGAGGAGTGAAAATAGTAAGTTCATAAACTAGCTCCTCAGTAAAAGCATCACTCATGTACATGTATATATATATAGCCCCTCGGGCAAGCCTCTCAGTCACTTGTGACTCAACTCTTACCAATCAGCGCTCACACTCAATAGGTACTATATAGTAACCACTGCAGCATGCAACCCGATCCATATATAGTCGACTGTGCTCACTGGGGGTGAGCAGACTCCGGAGGGGCTCCTACAGCCCAAGCTCTATATCAATGCGGCGCGCAGCCCGATCCAATATATATATATATATCGCTACGGCGTGCAGCCCGATCCATATAAGTATTGCTGCTGCGTGCAACCCCTTATGTATATATATATATATATATATATATATATATATATATACATATACATATATATATGTATATGTATATGTATATGTATATGTATATACATATATATATATATATATATGTATATACATATACACATATATATATGTATATATATATATATATTGCTGTGGCGTGAAGCCCGATCCATAGATATATAATCCTCACAACCAGGCCCTCGGCCTCTCTCAATCATTAACCTCATAATCAGACCCTCGGTCTATCTCAGTCATCAACCTCATGATCACCCGGACCATCAGTAAAATAGGGAACTCAGCCCAAACAATTTTCACATTTTAAGAAGTAAAGTGATAAAACCAGATTCAAACAATGAACAGGTAAAACATAACTAAGGATATGTTTTCAAAACAAATAGAGCGAGGAAAAATAGTGAAAGTGTCCCTAAGGGTCTCAACAGGTCGGCACAAGGCCCCAAACATGGCATACATCCCAAAATATAATATCAATCGCAAAAATATGGAATATCATGAGATTTCAAATCAAATACGCAACTTAACAGTCGTACGGGAAAGACCAAGTCTCAATCTCCAACGGTGCACGACTCCACGCTCGTCATCTAGCGTGTGTGTCACCTCAAAGTAGTACAATGATGTGAAATTCGGGGTTCCAAACCCTCAGGACAACATTTACAATCATTACTTACCTCGATTTGGTCCAAACTCTAGCCCGCGATATCTTTGCCCTCACCATTCGACCTCCGAATGCTCCAAATCTAGTCATAATCAGTGCATAACCATTAAAATATGCTAAGGGAACAAAGTCCACTCAAAAATATCCAATTTACATCAAAAATCCCGAAATTGCTCAAACCCGGCCCCCGGACCTACGTCTCGAAATCCGATAAAAGTCATATCAATAGAATCCTCATCCTCTCACGAGTCTATACATACTAAAAACATCAAAATCGGACCTCATTTGCACTTTCAAATTCCCAATTTACACTCTCCAAATTTAAGCCCTAATTCCCCAATTTTAGGCTTTTAATTTCCATATTTTTCATGATTAAACAAGTAAGAATCATCATATGATCGAGTATTGAGTTCAAAAAACTTACATCCAGTTGTTATCTTTTGAATCCCTCTTCAAATCCTCTCAAAAAGCTCCAAAATCGCCCAAAAATGGTGAAAGTTTGCCCCAAAATCGCGGACAATGGCTATTTAAACATTCTGCCCAGGCATCAAAAACTTTCTTTGCGAACGCGGTCAAAGCCTCGCATTCACGAAGCACAAACTCAAGTTGACTAATTCTTCCTTCATCGCGATCGCGACAACAACTACGCAAATGCGAAAGCTTGACTTTCTAACTCACTGCGAACGCAACACAACGTCCGCGAACGCGAAGAACATACACCCCAAACCCAGCTGCTCACCTTCCTTCTATGCGAACACGGCATGAAACTCGCGAACGCGATGGACAAGACTACAACCCTTCATGAACGTGAAGCTTTCATCGTGAACGCGAAGGCTAATTCCCTCGCCTCACCAGCTAACCCTTCACGAACGCGAGGACCTACTCGCGAACACGAAGGTCAAATTTCCTGAAATCCTTCAGCAGTTTTCTGCAACTTTTAAAATCATCAAATGGCCCCGTTTGACAACTGAAAACTCACCCAAGGCTCTCGGGACCTCAGCCAAACATGTCAACATATCCCATAAAATCATTGAAACTTGTTCCAACCTTTTTAACGCTCAAAACAACATTTAAACACCAAACGTGCATCGAATTCAAGCCTAAGAATTCCAAAATCTTCCGAATTACGCTTTTGATAAAAAACCCAATCAAACCACGTCCGAATGACCTGAAATTTTGCACACACGTCACAAATGACACAACGGAGCTACAGCATCTTCCGGAATTCCATGCCGACTCCTATATCAAAATCTCACATATCAACCGAAAAACGCCAAAATCTCAATTTTGCCAATTCAAGCCTAACCTTCCACGGACTTCCAAAATGCAATACGATCATGCTCCTAAGTCCCAAATCACTTAACAAATCATAAAATTTCCGATCCGATATCATATACCAACAAGTCAAATCTTGGTCAAACTTTTCAAATTTCAAGCTTCAAATTGAGACTGTTCTTCCAAATTCATTCCGATTACCCTGAAAACCAAAACCAACGATTTACATAAGTCATAATCCATCACACGGGGCAAGTCATGCCCTACAAGTGACGAGCAAGGTGCAAAAGCTCAAAATGACCGGTCGGGTCGTTACACCCTAATCCTCAACTATTGATAGCCTGACCTTAAATCGATCTTTGAAAACACCTTGGCACCCTGAAGCTAATAAAATAAGTTGTCAATACTTGGCAATAGATACTTGTTATTGATGGTGACTTTGTTTAACTGCCGAGTCGATACATTAGTCGATATATCTGTCGGGTGGCATCCCTGGTAGGTCTGCAGGAAACACCTCTGGAAACTCACGAATGACTGGTACTAAATCTATGGAAGGAACGTCCGCACTGGAATCACGGACATAAGCCAAGTAAGCTAGGCACTCCTTCTCGACCATATGCCGAGTCTTCATATAAGAGATAACCCTGCTGGTAGAATGGACTGGAGTCCCTCTCCACTCTAATCGAGGCAACCCCGGTAAGGCTAAGCTCACTATCTTGGTGTGACAATCCAATATAGCATGATAAGGTGACAGCTAATCCATTGCTAAAATGATATCAAAATCGACCATATCGAGAAGCAGGAGATCTACACGAGTCTTAAGACTCCCAATGGTAACCACACTTGAATGATAAACACGATCTACAATGATGGAATCTCCTACAGGGGTGGACACATACACAGGAGCACTCAAAGAATCACGAGGTACAACCAAATATGAAGCAAAATAGGATGACATGTAGGAATAAGTCGAACCCGGATCAAATAGTACTGAGGCATCTTTACTGCAAACCAAAATCGTACCTATGATAATCGCGTCAGATGACTTAGTCTCAGGCCTAGCTAGAAAAGCATAGCATCAGGGCTGGGCCCCACCACTCTGAACTACATCTCGAGGACGAGCCCTATCTGGATGGCCTCCACCTCTAGTAGCCTGGCCTCCACCTCTAATGCCCCGACTTCCACCTCTAGCTGTCTGGCCCCTACCTCTAGCTGGCTGAGCAGGAGGTGAAGCACCTGGTGCCGGAACCATGGCATGAGAACCCTGATTCTGAGAACAGCTCGATGCTTAAGAGAAAAACCTAGCAATGTGCCTCGGATCACCACAAGTATAACAAGATCTTGGTTGCTGACCCTTAAACTGACCCTGTCGGCCTGAGTAACCACCCTAAAAACTCTAGAGCGTAGGTGCACTAATAGGAGCTGGTGGTGCACTGTAGGCTAGCTGATCAGAATAATACATATGAGGGCCATGACCACCTGAAGCACCGTGAGAAGCCTGGAGTGCTGAATGAAACAAACTAGGAGGATGGCCTCTACCAAAAGTACCCCTGCCTCCAGACGAGGCACCATTAAATCCACCAGAGTGACGAGGTCTCTTGTCAGATCCCTGACCACTCCCCTAAGCTAGTACCATCTCGACTCACCTGGCAACATTAGCATCCGTTTGATATAGAGCCCTCTCTCTCTTGGTAGGAAGCAGAAGAATTGCATGATGGGCCAAATCCACAAATCGGGTCTTGTACTGAGTGACAGACATAGAGCCCTGTTGAAGACACTCGAACTGCCTCTGATAGTCCTCTCTCAATGTGATAGGAATGAACTTCTCAAGAAATAACTGAGAGAACTGGTCCCAAGTGAGAGCAGGCGACCCAAATGGTCTGGTCAACATCTAATCCCTCCATTATTTCTTAACAGAACCCGACAACTCGAATGCAGTGAAATTAACCCCATGGGTATCCACTATGCCCATGTTCCGTAACACCTCATGATAGTTGTCTAGATAGTCCTAGGGATCCTCTAAAGATGCATCGCTGAAGTGAACTGGAAAAATCTTGGTAAACCTATCCAATCTTCATAAAGCCTCAGTAGACATAGCTGATCCATCACCGGTCTGTGCCTCAACACCCGGCTGAACTACCCCAACTGGCTGGGCTACTGGAGTCTGAACCTGGGGAGCCATCTGCTCCAGAGTGTGAGTAGCAGGAGTCTGTGCTCCTCCCCTAGCCTGAGAGATGGCTGGTGCTACAGGAAATGTGCCGGCCTGTGCCACACTCTCCATGAGGCCCACTAGATGGACCAAAGCATCCTGAAGCACTGGGGTGGCAATGAACCCCTCCAGGACCTGAGCTGGTCTTGTTGGAGCTGTCTGGGCTTGATTCTCCTCATCAAACTCTACCTGAGGCTCTTCCACTAGTGTTGCTGCTCGAGCTCTAGGCTGAGCCCTGCCCTTGCCCCGACCTCTGGCACAACCTCAGCCTCGACCTCTAACCCTTGTAGGAGCTTCCACTAGGGGCTCTGGCTACTGCACAGCTGAAGATGCAGTACGTGTTCTCGCCATCTGCGAGAGAACAAGAGTAGAAGAGTTCAATTAGCAATGATAGAACAAAGATCGCACGACAAAGAAGAATAGAAGTGACATTGTTCCTAAACACCGTAGCCTCTAGAAGATAAGTACAGATATCTCCGTACCGATCCCCTAGACTCTACTAAGCCTACTCGTGAATTGTGAGACCTAAACAACCTAGCGCTCTAATCCCAACTTGTCACGACCCAGAATTTCCACCCTCGAGACCTTGATGGAGCCTAACTTCACTTGATAGGCAAGCCAACATTAGAGTTTCATTAAGCCAATTCTTATATATTTCAATAATTAATAGTAATTAAGCTATAACGAGTTAAAATGAAAGTAGAAATTCATAACAGCCTCAATATATATATATATTCCTCTACCCGGATCTAGAGTCATAGTTCACGAACATTCTATGATTTACTACAAGTATAGGTCTGAAAGAAATATAATTGTTTGAATGATAGAAACAATAAAACAGAAGAGATAGATGGGGACTTCAAGGTCTTTGAAAGCCGACAGATCTACCTTGAGTCTTCTGTGGTCCAATCTGTGCTTCTATGCCTCTCAATCAACTGGGACCAATACCAAAATCTACACAGAAGTGCAGTGTAGTATCAGTACAACCGACCCTATGTACTAGTAAGTGTCGAGCCTAACCTCGGCGAAGTAGGGACGAGGCTAAGACAAGATACCCACAAATAAAGCCTGGTGAAATTTAACAATATATGTTTTACTAATAGCAATGAAAGAACGAGACAAGTAATATCGGGGAGGGGACATGCCGAGGGGATCACAAGATAAATGAATCATATTAGTAATAAGAACTAGATCAACCGATATACCTTAAACAGATAGGAACTAGTAAACACCGTAAAGGAAAATGTACGGCATCACCCTTCGTGATTTTACTCTCAACCTCGCCATATGAATCAATAGAAACGACACGAAATCATCCTTCGTGCATTAACTCTCTCATAACATGGCACGACATCACCCTTCGTGCATTAACACTCACATTATGAAACGGCATCAACCTTCGTGCATTATCACTCACAAAACATGGCACGACATCACCTTCGTGCATTAACACTCTCCCTCACCAAACAATGAACAATAACAACATGGAAATAGAAATAACAAGAACAAGTCTTACTTCAATGTTTGGCTCCACAATGCCAACCTCAACTTTGAATCAATACTCAATTAATACCAAAGTGTAAACATGATAAGAACGATCAACATAAGGCTTAACTAGTCTACGCATGTAAAATATGATCACGAAAAGCAACAATTGCAAGAATAAGACCCACTCGCATGCTATGACCCAACAACAATGTATAGGTACTCGTCACCTCACCTATACGTCGTACCCAACATTCAAACACGTAGCAACTAGGCAAATAAGACTTAATCCCTCAAGCCAAGGTTAACCATGACAGTTACCTCACTCCAACAGCCAAACTCAAAGCTCAACCATGACTTTTCCTCTCAAATGAGCCTCCAAACCAGTAGGATCTAGCATATTACCAACCAAACGATTCAAATTAAACCTTAAAAATTACCCACAATTGCAAAGAATTCAATTTAGGCCATTTTTAAAAAAGTCAACACCCGGGCACGCTTGGTACAAACCCGAAATTCGGACCAAAACCCGATTACCCATTCACCCCGAGCCCGCTTATATAATTGGTTTTGGAATCCGACCTCATTTTTAGGTCTAAATCCCTAGTTTCTACTCAAAAACCCCCAATCTACCATGAAAACCTTAGATTTTAAGTTGAATTCTTGTAAAATGAAGTGAAAGATTGAAAGAAACTAGTTTAGAATCACTTACCAATTATTTAGGGAAGAAAAGTTTTTTGGAAAATTACCTCTTGTGTTTTAGATTTTGAAAATTTGAAGAATGGGAGAAAAACCCGTCTAAGTCATATTTACCCAGCTGTAGATGTTGCAAATTCTACCTTGCGAAGCCCGCAAATGCGAGAAAAGCTTCGCAAATGCGAAACTTCCACACTTCTGCTGCCTTCACAAATGCGAAGACTGGTTCACAAATGCAAACTCTGATGGTACCGCAAATGCGACACAATCGTCGCAAATGCGAAGATGCCTTCCCCAGACCCATATCGCAAATGCGACGAATATTTTGTAACTGAAAACTTGTGTGGCCCAGCTTCTCTTCGCATTTGCGATGAGAAGCTCGCAAATGCGAACCCCTCAGAGGTCGCAATTGTGATGCCTGGTCTCACAAATGCGAGATCAGAGGCTTCCAACAGTATCAGATACACCAGGAATTCTTCCAAGTCTAATTTCAATCCGTAGCCTATTCGAAACTCACCCGAGCCCTCGGAGCTCTAAACCAAAAGTGCACATTAGTCTAAAAATATCATACAAACTTGCTCGCGTGATCAAATCGCCAAAATAACACCTAGAACTACGAATTTAGCATCAAATCAAATAAAATTTTCAAGAAAACTTTGAAACTTCTAATTTCTCAACCGAACATCCGAATCACGTCAAACCAATTTTGTTTCTCACCAAATTTCATAGTCAAATCATAAATATGGTATTGGACCTATACCGAGTTCCGATACCAAATACGGACCCGATACCCAAAAAGTCATACCTTGGTCAAACATTTCCATTTCATTAAGCCTACTTTCAAATTTCGACAAAGTTCGATATCTTGGGCTAGGGACTTTCGATTTCGATTCCGGACGTACTCCCATATTTCAAATCATGATACGGACCTACCGGAACTGTCAAAATACGAATCCGGGTCCGTTTACCAAAAATATTGACCGAAGTCAACTCAAATGAAGTTTTTAGGCAAAATTTCTTATTTTTATCATCTTTTAACATAAAAGCTTTCCAGAAGCACGCCCAGACTGCACAGGCAATCGGGGAGGGTAGAAATGAGATTTTTAAGGCTTAAAAGCATAGAATTATGTTCTAAAATATAAAATAACCTTTCGGGTCATCACACTACTAGGGTTAAAAATTTTGATAAGCAGAACCCCAGTAATTTATGTAAAAGTTCAAAATTTGCTGAATTTTCAAACTCAATAACGATTCCTAATTTTAAACCTTTTACTAGTGTAAAACCTAGGAGTAATTCTTGTTTTTGAACCTTTACTAGTTGAAAATCCAGGACTGATTCCCGATTTTTGAATTCATGATGTGTTTACCTTGAAAAATGACAATAATAATTATAATTAATTTGTGGTTCTAAAAATACATGATTTATCTTAATACTAGTTGTTATGTAAATGATGCTAGGTGTAAATGAGCAAGAAATGATAAGCAAACCAGTATGGTCATAAGATTGGAGGCCTCGAGCTCAGCGATATAGGACCTCGAGCCTTTAACGATTGATATGAACAACAAATGAAGAACAATAAATGAACAAGCAATAAATGAAGAACAATAAATGAATAAGCAATAAATGAAGAACAATAAATGAAGAACAATAAATGAACAAGCAATAAATCTGTAGAGTAATTGTTGAGCTCGATTTAGGCAAGAAAATCAGAGAATATTCTATTGTATTCAAT
Organism: Nicotiana sylvestris; assembly: GCF_000393655.2. Classification (NCBI taxonomy): domain Eukaryota; kingdom Viridiplantae; phylum Streptophyta; class Magnoliopsida; order Solanales; family Solanaceae; genus Nicotiana; species Nicotiana sylvestris. The sequence continues at coordinate 51,443,844 of NC_091064.1, forward strand.
ATTCATGTCCGTTACAAAATGACAAGGGTCCACTTTACATAGGAGGGTGGAATCCCAACATAATACGTGTCTAATAATAACGAGGAAATACTATTGGTATCGCTGTATACTGGCTTAGTACGGATTTGTACTATTCCTACAGGCTTGGTCAGCTCTAACCACGTGTACTTGGGAGCTTTCCCACCTTTCCATGATGATTACCGATATGTAATGTTCCAAGATTGATCATAATGAGCCTTCGATGTGCTCACTCGAGGGGCGCACCTCGGGGTCACACTTCACATTTTGCTTCGAGCTTCTCGAGGTTGGGCGTGGAGTGCCACAATAGCCCCAAAGTCGAACTCCCCGATTTTGGCCGTATACATGATGTACTTCAGTAATTTTGCACCTTTACAAATGCAAAAATCTAAAATTCACGGATGATTCTTGATTATTGTACCTTTATAGTGCAAAATTCATAAATAATTTTTGATTTTTGAATTCACTGTACTACAACAATTTGAACCTTTACTACAACAAAATCTAAAATCCAAGATAAATTACTGTTTCGTAACTTTTACTAGTGCAAAATCTAAGAAAATTCAGGAACGATTCATGTTTTTTGAATTTACATTATACTTCAATAATTTTTAACCTATAAATATAAAATTCATGATAAATTACTGGTTTTTGAATCTTTACAAGTACAAAATCCTGAAAAATTTAGGAACGATTCATGATTTTTGAATTCACATTATACTTTAGCAATTTGTAACCTTTAAATATAAATTTGGGATAAATTATTGATTTTTGAACCTTTACTAGTGCAAAATCCAACAACAGTTCATGATTTTTGAATTCACATTGTATTTCAACAATTGAGAGTTACTGCTTCAGGTCATTCAAATTCTAGGAATAATTCCTAGATTTTGAACTATAAATATTTAAAGGCTAGTAGTCATTCCTAAAGTTTTTCCGTATTTTCAATAGGGGTATTTTTGTTCATACTTGTATTTTCTCATAAATGTGTGACTACTTAGACAATACAATTTAAAATATGGCTAAACTCTAATAGCCGTATAAAGTGGCTATTTACCAATTTTCACAGTGAAATCTACACATACAATACTTATTGTATACATAATTAGTGTTTATTCTTTATATATTTAGCTAATAGATGTAATTATTTTTGACCGATTGACCAAATATGTTAAAAGCCAAATATAATTTAGATATCACATCATTTTGGAACCAAGAAAAAAAATGAATTAAATGGCTTTTCACATATCATAAAAAAGGGACAATCTCAGAACCCTCAAATTTTGACAATCTCAGAACCCTCAAATTTTTCTTCGTAACACCTACCTCTCATGTGATTTACAATATTATGTTTATCTTTATTATTTTAATTCATTGTAACAATATTTAATTAATACAAAAAAGTAAAATTAATTATTTAGTTCTAACTAATATTATCTCTTGTTTAAGTAATTGAATAAATATCTTCTATTATATCTTAAACTTTTTATATGTTCTATTACCCATTAATGGTTAAATAAAATAAATAGGAAGTGTCAGTGTCATGACCCAATTTACCTTCCGTAAGACGTCGTGACGGCACCTAGTCTCTATGACTAGGTAAGCCTAAATAATTACGAAAATAACAGGAACAGAAGTAAAACTCACAACTAACTGCAACAATAAAAATGTAACTGGAAACCATGCCGCTCGGCATGTACAATAACCAACTCTACAATACTACACAGTCTTCCAAAAATTTGGAACTTCATGAGTCACAAACTACAGAAAGAAAACTAGTATCACTATACATCAGAGTCTAATAAAAGAAGTACAGAAGATACTGGACATATGGGAAAATAGAGAGAGGACTCCGAGGTCTGCGGATGCGGCAGATATACGTTGAAGTCTCCAACTGTTGCTGCTCACTGATGACATGGCTGGTAAGAAGTACCTGGATCTGCACACAAAAATATGTACGGAAGAGTAGCATGAGTACACCACAACGGTACCCAGTAAGTGCCAAGCCGAACCTCGGTCGAGTAGTGACGAGATCAGATCAAGGCCCTACTGGTATATATATATATATATATATATATATAAAATAAGACAAAACGAAATATCGCAGTATAATAAGGATTGAAATTTAACAAGAAGGAAATCACTGAAAACATAATAGCATAGTGAACAGAAATAACAACAGGGGATCTCCCGAGATACCGTCTCGTAGTCCTAAAAGTAAATGTGTAGGGGGATCTCTCGGAATACCGTCCCGTAGTTCCAAAGTAGATATGTAGGGAGATCTACCGGAATACTGTTTCGTAGTCCCAAAAGTAAATGTGCAGGGGGATCTCCCGAGATATTGTACCGTAATCCTAAAGTAAATATGCAGGGGATCTCCCGAAATACTGTTCCGTAGTCCCAAAATAAATAAGCAGCTCAAACAATGGAGATAATTGCTATTGCACGAAACCCTACAGTTTAGACTAAGTACAAGTCAAGGAAGAAGTAGGCAATCCACTAAGCATGTTGCACAAAGTTCAGATAAGTATTTAAGACACATAGACATGCTATTCTAGGTTAAACAGACTAATTACACATGCTAGTATAACTCAATTAAAGTGAAACAAATTATTACTCAGTGAAAAAACAGAGTCTTATAACAAATACCCTATATACGCACTCGCCACTTTACATACACGACGCTCACATATCACAACAGTACCAAATCCTAAGGGGAGTTCCCCCACACAAGGTTAGGTAAGCCACTTACCTCGAACCAAGCACAATCAATCGGTAACAATGTCTTTTCCATGAATATTCGACTCCGAATGGTCCAAATCTAGCCAAAAGCAATTACATATCATAAATATAACTATATTAGACTAATATAATTAAAGAAATCAAGACTTTAATAAGAAATTCGAAAATCGCCCTAAAAGGTCTCCCCGGGCCTACTTCTCGGAATCAGGTAAAAGTCACAAAATATGAATACTCATTCACTCACGAGTTCACTCGTACCAAAATTATCCAAATCCGATATCAAAATCGCAAACAAAATCCAAAATCTTAGTTGAAGAACTTCTACCATTTTCCCCCAAAATTCTCGACCAAATTCTTTAATTAAATGATGAAATCAATCATAGATTAGTGGAATATAACCATAAGGAGTTAAAAATAGTTACCCAAAAGCTTTCTCCGAAAATCTCTCAAATAATCGCCCAAATCCGAGCTTCCAAAGTCCCAAAATTAAAAATGGGATAAAACTCTCAAAACCCTTCTTTTCTTCCCAACGGTCTTCGGATCTGCGGGCTTCCAGTCGCACTTGCGATGCTGCACATGCTGAATTTCCACCGCAGGTGCGGATTTCACCTAAAGCCCAGAATCCGCTTCTGCGGTCAATTCTCAACATCTGCGGTTGCGCCGATGTAGCTCCTTTCTTGCACCTGCACCCACAGGCCATTTCCTCCAGACCGCACCTGCGACCCTTCTCTCGCACGTGTGTGCCTGCATCTATGGTCCCCGATCAGAGGTGGGAAAACACCAGCAACCAGAAACTTCAGCAATTGCATAAGTCTAAATTCAGTTCGTTAAGCATCCGAAACACACCCAAGACTCTCGTGACATCAACCAAATATACCAACAAGTCCTAAAATACCATACGAACTAAGTTGAGCCCTCAAATCCCATCAAACAATGCTAAAATCACGAATCACCCTCCAATTCAAACTTAAGGAACTTGAAACTGCAAATTTCTACAACCGATGTCGAAACCTATCAAACCAAGTCCGATTGACCTCAAATTTTACGCACAAGTAATAAATGACAGCACAAACCTACTCCAACTTCTAGAAATCCAATCCGACCCCAATATCAAAAGGTCCACTACCGGTCAAAATCTCCAAAAATTTGACTTTCGCCATTTCAAGCCTAAATTAGCTACAGACCTCCAAAACACAATCCGGACATGCCCCTAAGTCCAAAATCACCCAACGGAGCTAACGAAATCGACGGAACTCCATTCCAAAGTCGTCTTTATATAGTTCCAATTACGATCAAAATCCTAAGGCTTAAGCTTCCATTTTAGGGACTAAGTATCCCAAAACACTCCGAAACCAAAACAAAACCTCCCGGCAAGTCACATAAACAGAAAAAGATATTGGGAAAGCAGTTAATAGGGGATCGGGGCTATTACTCTCAAAATGACCGGCCGGGTCGTTACATCCTCCACTCTTAATATAATCATTCATCCTCGAATGAGCATAGAGACATATATGAAGTGGTAAAAATATGAGGATAACAGTTGCGCGTATCTTGCTCGGTCTCCCAAGTTATCTCTTCGACTTGCTGACCCCTCCACTGAACCTTCAGTGAAGCAATATTCTTTGACCTCAGCTTTTGAATCTGCCTATCAAAATTGCCACTGGCTGCTCAACATAAGATATATCCTTGTCCAACTGGACTGAGTTGAAATCCAACACATGAGATGGATCACCATGATACTCCAGAGCATAGAAACATGGAATACCGGATGAACTCCTGCTAGACTGGGAGGTAAGGCAAGCTCATAAGCAACCTCCCCAACTCGTCGCAACACCTCAAGTGGACTAATGAACCTTGGGCTCAACTTGCCCTTCTTCCCGAACCTCATAACGCCCTTCATAGGTGAAACCTGGAGCAAGACCCGCTCTCTAACTATGAATTCAACATCGCGAACCTTTCGGTTCGCATAACTCTTCTGTCTGGACTGGGCTGTGCAAAGTCAATCCTTAATCACCTTAACCTTCTCCAAAGCATCCCGAACCAAGTCTGTACCCAATAGTCTAGCCTCGCCTGGCGCGAATCAACCCACTAGAGACCGACACCGTCTACCATACAGAGCCTCATATGGTGCCATCTGAATACTGGATTGATAATTGTTATTGTAGGCAAACTCTGCAAGTGGCAAGAATTGATCCCAAGAACCTCCAAACTGCATCAGACACACAAAGAGCATATCCTCAAGTATCTGAATAGTACGCACAGATTGTCTATCCGTTTGAGGGTGAAATGTTGTGCTCAAATCCACCAGAATACCTAACTTATGTTGTACGACCCTCTAGAATCGTGATGTAAACTACGTACCCTGGTCTGAGATGATAGATACTGACACCTATGAATCATGAAAATCTCGTGGATATAAACTTGAGCCAGCAACTCGGAAGAATAGGTAGTCATCACAGGAATGAAATGAGCTGACTTGGTCAGCCTATCCACAATCACCCAAACTGCATCAAACTTCTGCTGAGTCTATGGGAGTCCAACAACAAAATCCATAGTGATCCCCTCCTATTTCCACTCCGGAATCTCTAACTTCTGAAGCAATCCACCCGGCCGCTGATGCTTATACTTCATCTACTGGAAATTTAGGAACCAAGCTACATATTCCACTATGTCCTTCTTCATTCTCCTCCACCAATAATGCTTCCTTAAGTCCTGATACGTCTTCGTGGCACCTGGATGAATGGAGTACTGCGAACTGTGAGCCTCATAGAGAATCAAATCACATAATCCATATACATTGGCCACACATAGCCTGCCCTGCATCCTTAATCCGCCATCATCTCCAATAGTGACCTCTTTGGCATCACTGTGCTGAACCGTGTCCTTAAGGACAAGTAGATGGGGGTCATCATACTGACGCTCCCTTATACGATTATAAAGAGAAGACTGGGAGACCACACAAGCTAAAACTCGACTCGGTTCAGAAACATTCAATCTGAGAAAATGTTTGGCCAAGGTCTGAATATCCAATGCTAATGGTCTCTCTGCTGCTAGTAAATATGCTAAGTTCCCCAAACTCTCCGCCATGCGACTCAAGGCATCGGCCACCATATTGTCCTTTCTGGGATGGTACAAAATAGTGATATAATAAATCTTAAGCTGCTCTAATCACCTCCGCTGATGCAAGTTAAGATCCTTATGCTTGAACAAATGCTGCAAACTTCGGTGATAAGTGTAGATCTCACAAGGGACATCGTAGAAATAGTGCCTCCAAAATCTTAAAGGCATGAACAATAGCTGCTAACTCAAGGTCATGGACATGATAGTTCTTTTCATGTACCTTTAGATGTCTGGATGCATAGGCAATCACCTTATGATCCTACATCAACACCACGCCAAGGCCAATCTGTGGAACATCACAATATATATAGTATAAGACCCTGAACCTGCAGACAATATCAATACTGGGGCCATAGTCAAAGCTGTCTTAAGATTTTGAAAGCACTCCTCACACTCCTCTGTCCACCTGAACGGAGCACCCTTCTGGGTCAGCCTGCTCATAGACGTTGTAATAGATGTGAATCCATCAACAAATCGACAGTAATACCTAATGACATCCAAATCCACTACTAAAAAGTAAGTGAACACGATTGCATGCAATACAGTTTACCCAACTATGTGTCGAGGTCGAATCCCACAGAGAACAATATGTAGGTGATTAGGAGTGTAAAAGAATTATCGTTTGTTATGCAATGCCAAACACTTAGAATAGTTTTTGAGAAAATATTTATAACTAAATGTGAAAATGTAAATTAACCTAGAAAGCAAGTAAAATGATCAATGGCTACAAGCACGGATACACGGGGAATTACACACAAGTAACGATCCAATGTATTTCACAATTTTACAAATATGACCGAGTTTATATTAATTAGCCTCGGGGAATAATTCTATGTTAGCTTCTTTCAAAGACTAACAAGACTTCGTAATTGAATTATCCCTAAAATAATTAAGAGATTAAGCATACCCAAATATGGCTATAAGTAGTTCAATCCTATCCCTAGGTAGAATCTATAAAATGAGGGTTAACGCCTCAAGTTCTTGTTAATTAATCTTTCCCAATCCCAAATTATCTTTCCCAAAATTAATTCAAAGTAAATGGGCGAGTCCTAGGGTTAGCTAATCCCTTTTAAAACATTAAAGAACAAGAATAATTAAAGAAATAATAACTCACTTCATAATAAATAAAAATCGTTCAATACATAAGCACAATAAGATATTTAATCAACACTTTAAAAATGAATATTCCCTTAAACAAGATTCAAGTGTTGGAATAAATACTACACACTTGGATATACAATACAAAGCAAAGAAATGAAGATATGAACATAAATAGGTAAGAAATTATCAACCAAAGGCTTCAAATCTTCAAGACCCAAGTGTGTGTGCAAGAGACCTAGCTTCTAAACTTGTTCTTCTCTAGTCTAAGGACTGAAATTAAGCCAAAGACATGTTACAAATGAGCTTGGTCATGTATTAAATGGCTTGGGATAAAAAAATGTGAAATTCCAAAACTGCCCAGATTTGTGAATCGCGTTCGCGAAAATAGGCCTGCGATCATGAGGAGTAATGCTGTAAAGCATTGTAATCGTAGACCACATCATGCGTTCGCGTAGAGAATTTGAGAGTAGTTGACTATCCTCTTCTTCGCGTTCGCATAAATAGCCATGTGTTCGCGATGTACTGTTTCCTGGCCTTTTGCGATCGCGTGTCACTGTTCGCGATCACGTGTCACTGTTCGCGATCACGAAGAGCATTATCTGGGAGCAGTCATTTTTACTCAATTTAACACATTTTGACTTTCTTTCATATCTCCTCTAAATCACTTGATACCTGAAATATGCCAATAAACCTCAATAAATACCTTAGTTTCTCAACAAAATAATACAAAATTCTAAGTATCAAGAAGAGATAAGTTGGTAAAATACCAACTTATCAAACCCCTAAACACAAACTATTACTTGTCCTCAAGCAATTCAAAAACTAAGAACATCCTTCAATAAAATCATGATTTAAGTTCAATGGCATACCAAATATCATTTCAAGTTAAAAAGGTTCAAATTAAACACAATTTAGTGACTTTTTTTGGTACCAACAATTAATCCAAAACATATGAATCACCAACTTCTCACAAATTTTATTTCAATTCAAGTTCTCAATCACCACATTAATCAAAGTGGCAACTAAGTCATGACACTAAAGCTTCAAAATTTGCCTCATTATCACAAATAATTTTCTTTTGTTCATTCCTCCCAATTGGAGATTGGATTAAGTTCACAACTCAAAATTTCATGTACCCTCGCACTTAAGAGAGAATCCCAAATGATAGATTGCAATTTAACACAAATGGTATATCAAATGGAAATAATTAATTCTCACTCTCACAAAGATATTCAAATGCACAAAAGTAGTGCCATAGGCTTTCCCTTCATGTATTTTTCCACTAATGTAGACACACTAGGTTCAAAATCAAGTACGACTTAAAAGATTGTAATGTAGGTTTTTGGCTAAGCTAGGGCACAATTTGGGTAAGAGTGACTCAAAACCACCCTAAACACTACATTTGCGACAATTAAAGTACACTTCCTTCAAAAATATTTTCCATCCTTTCTTCACTTTTCATTCCACACCTAATCTTCCCTTTATTCACAACTTCTTATTTTTCCTTCCTTTTTTCTTTCTTTCTTACTCATCATTTGTTTTCAAAGTCAAGGAAGGTTCCACTTTTTTTTTTAATTTATTTTTTTGTTATTATTATTATTATTATTATTATTATTATTACCTTTCACCTTTTAAGCAAAATTCACATCACAACTTTTCCAACCTTCACCCCCAAACTTAGGTTTTTAGCCTATGTTTACACTTTAGGGAGGTAGGGTGCCAAAATCTAGATCAATAAAGAACAATGAGTTAAAGCTCGTAACATGGTTGCCAAAGAAAAAGTTTAAAGGCTCAAAAGGGGTTGACTAGGGAAAATATGCAAGGGTAGGAAATTTAAGGCACAATAACGGTCCAAGAAAGGCCTAACATCATTTTAAAACCAACTTAGTCTAGGATTTCGTCTTGAAGCACATTCCGGGCAAGTTCTAGACTACAAATAATGCAAAAGAATTCGCAATGAATCTCACCACACATGGCACATGAACACTCAAGTGGAATACGAATCCAAAATCTAATTGAAACCAATGCCTCAAAGAAGTTACATATAACATAAGAAGCTATTTAGTGAATCAAAAAGCCAAAAATTGAGTCTAAAAGTCATGACAATGATCTTTACTTCAATCATTTTTCTTTTTCAAAGACCAAGAATTCGTATGCCGAGGTTTAAATTATATTTGTACCAAACAAGCCACACGTTAGTTTATGGACAAAAGATCATACCCAATAACCAATTTATTCACTAGTAGATACTAAAATAACTAAAAAAATAAATAATATTTACCTACTAAAAAAGAAAAACTAAATAAGACTAATCCCTTAAGAAAGTTGTCACGCCATCCATCATAGCGAATAGTCACCCGGTTCAACACAAATTAATTCCTTGGAAAATAACCACGGTATAAAGAAAAACCAAGGAGTTTCATTAATACTACTATGAAAAATAAAAACTAACACGAAAATGTTAATTCTAACATGCTAGAATTAAACTACAAAATATTTTTACTAAACTACAAATGTCAACCAATCTACACAAGTTCACAAAGAATGATCATGCTCCACATACATCCATCATATATGAGCCATCCTAACCTAAAGTGTTGCATTGTCCCCAATGCAACTAAGCAAAACAAGCTAAAATGAAAGAGGTGCTCCCTAAATGGAATCACTCCAAGATGGAGGTACTGGGAACTGAGAGCTCCAAGTCATCCTCGTCACTGTCATCTGATCCACAAAACATCCTCAAGGTGTTCATTATCTTTGTCAAGAACTTGCGTTTCTTCTTTTCATGTTCTCTCTGCTTCAGCTGCCACCGCTCAATCTTACCCAATTTGGCTTTAATGGCTTGCTGCTCCTTAATAACATCTGACAAAGTTGGAACCTTTCCTTGGCCAGTTGGACCTGCAGATCTACCCTCTCCAGATGGTCCAGACGGGAGACCAGCTACAAGCTGGCGGACCTATGTCTCCATGCCATAATCATGGCTAGAGATATACCTGAGTGTGAGAGGTCCCTGATCAAGTGGTACAATAGCAACTGATAAGCGCATCAGTCAACATTCGAGGACGAATGTTCCAAAGGGGGGAATGATGTTACACCCCAAGTTTTCATACGTGAGAGTACGTCGTAAGTCATTGATGTAAGCTCGGAAATGAGATTATATTTGGAAGAAAATAAAGTAAGTTAATCATGTTACCTTGGAGGTTACAAATATTTAAGATCATGAATAACGAGTACCAAGAGGGTTGGAAATCTTAGAAGCTAAACCAATTGAAGAAAATAAGTTTCGTCAAAAGTCGACAAGTTTGGAATGTTATAACATGTACTTTGGGGTGAGACTAGGGTTCTTAACATGATAAGGAGGTTATTCTATGAGTTATTTTAGTCGTATGATATTCATTTTCTACATTTTGAAGGCAAGCAAGTTGTGGAACAAGAGTTGGCAAAGGTCATCACAAGTTACATTCATAAATTTGCTGAAATTTAGGTCAAATGTATCTGAGAATTTATCCAAATATACTTGGAATCATGGGGTGTTTTACCTACCAAATTGAAGATCTATGAGTCTAGTTTCTAACACATTAAACCGTTTTTCAATATGAAATCGGAGTATAGAGATATTTGTGTTTTTGCAAGACCGCGCAAGCAGCTCCCAATGGGACCCACTTAGGCGGTGGTTGACCTACTTCAATTTATAAACGATTTGGACGCCTATTTTTGCTCATTTTTCAACTAAAATTCGTCTCCAAACTTCTCCTAACCCTCCTAAACATATACCACAAGGGTTTGAAGTGATTCCAAAGTGATTACACCATATTTCAACATCAAAACTTAGTTCTAGTGAAGAACAACACCTCTTTGAGGTTGTGTTGTCATTGAGGATTGTTGTGGGCTGTATTTGGATGAAATTCCAAGTTTTTGCTGCTGTCTAAGGTGAGTATAACAGCCTACTAATTGTGCTTAATCTTTCTTGTATGTTGGTTAAGTTGTTAGGATGATAAACTACAAGATAATACTTGGGTTAGCTTAAATCACTTCTATGGTGTTGTATTGCTATTGAGGGTTGTTGTAAACTGAATATAACTTGGATTTTGACTTGAAATTACTGTAGGAGGTATTTATATTGTGTTCTTACTTGTTCCTAAGGTTATCTTGATGTTGATTAAGTTAAATGGATGGGCTAGACATGAACTAGTGAATAAAGTTGCTAATTGAGGATAGTTGAAGTTGTGGATTATTTTCGTTGTTATAAATATATGGTTTAAGGCTGGAATCATTGATTAATGACTTCATTATCATGTTAATGATACTTTTATGTTGAAGGAAGAAGTCTATAAGGATTGATAAGGGGTATACAGATTCCAATCGGAGCTTGCCGCTCGTCGTAATGTAGTTGTGACTTGTTGTTGTTATATAGAGTCTTGATATTGATAATTATGTATTGATGGATTGCTCTGGTCATTGTTGTTTGTATATGGTATTGGAGGAGGCCCTTGTTTCAAGGGAGAAGCTGCCAAAATTTACGTAAACGAGCTACTAACTTAAGTTATAGACTTAGCCTTTGCTCAACACTAATTTTGAATCTCCTTATACTATGATAGATTGAGTTGACTTATTTTAAGAGTTTCTTGGAAGTGATTAAGGACTCAACGGATTTAAGGTATGTTAAGGCACTTTCTTCTTTCTTTTGGCATGACCTAAAGTGAAATGAATACGCTACTTCATAACGGATCTACTCCTAGCAACTAAGGTTGTCCATGTTGTTCTATCCTTATACAATTATTCTAAGCAAGTGTGTATGATCCTTGAATCCTACTAAGGTTTATATTGAGGGTATGGATGTCCATAGTGTTCTTAAGTCACTCCAAAAGGTTTAGAAGGTTATTCCATGAGTCTAGCATGCATTATATATAGTATCTATTTTACTCTACCGAGCCGCACTATAGTCGGCCGGGTACGGAACCTATTGTGCAACCACTGATTAGTTGGGTTTACCGAGCTCCACGTGGCCGGGTACGATTCTACCGAACCTTATGATGGTCGGGTACACTTTTACCGAGTCCTCTTTGAGGCCGGGTACGATATGATGATTATGATGCCCACAGAGGCGAATGTTTTAAAAAGTTTATGTATATATATGTATTATGCATTTCATATCATAGCCCCTAGAGGCACTCAGATGTTACAAGTTGTATCTCCTCTATCTCTCTCTTTATATTACTGTTCTTGTTTATGCTTTCCTGCCTAACATACTCGGTACTTTATTCGTACTGACGTCCCTTTTGCCTAGGGACACTGCGTTTCCCACAGGCCCCGATTGATAGGTTGACAGTCCTCCTAGTAGGCTATCAGCTCAGCGAAGGTGTTGGTTCACTCCACTTGCTCCGGAGTTGCCTATTTGATCAGTATGCTTTGGATATGTATTGATTGGTATGGCGGAGCCCTGTCCCGACCTTTATGATTTTATGTACTCTTAGAGGCTTGTAGACAGATGTCAGGTGTATGGATAATTGTATGGCCTTGTCGGCCTATGTTTCGAGTTTACTAATGGTCATGTCGGCCATATAGGCCCGTATGTCACATATATTAGTTTGTATATCATGTTGGGTCTTCATATGTTGAGTATTTCCTTATGTTTTATTCTTGTTATCTCATGACGGGTTTTCTGGCTCATTTACTCATGATAACATGATAAGAAAGATATGTTACGTTGGTACTCGGTTGAGTAAGGCACCGGGTGCCCGTCGCGGCCCTTCGGTTTGGGTCGTGACATGCTACATCAATCTTTCTTTTATTCTGTGCATTCCCTGCTCCCTTTCTTAGCAATGGATGGATGAGCTTCTCTGGGTTCTTTTCCTTCTCTGTAGGTCTGTTCTTTACCCTGGCCTCAGAGCATAAATGAGTGATCAAGGATGGGAAGACTAAACTCTTAGTCCTCTCTGCAACAACCTCTTTTATCTCATCAACAATAAGCAGTCCCACATTCACTTGTGTGCCCTCTATGATTGCGTAAATCACCCTTGCCTTCTCAAATGTCACCTCGATCTCATTACGTGAAGGGATGACTCGAGCACAGATAATGTAGAGCCAAGTTTTTGCTTCGACAGTGAATTCAGAAGACTCGATCCTTGAGTGATTTCTTATCCAGTTCGACATCTTTCCACTATGCAAATGGTCTACAAACCACCGTGTGCCCAAGTCTTTAGCTTTATCCATGTACACTTGGTTGTCAACATTAGGAAGATTGTAATATGCATTTATCAGCTCCGAATCAAAGAGGACTTGTTTGCCTCTGTCTGTAACAACCAAATCATTCTTGAAGTTGGTCTCTACAGCATTTGCATAAAATTCTCTTATCACTTAATGTTTGGCTGTTCTTGGCTCTTCTGCAAAGCAAATCCATCCTCTCGATATTAATCTTTCATGAAACTCGGGCAATCGACTTTCAAGGTCGGCCAAGAGAATGCCTCTTTCTTTAATCATACTTCTACAAAGTTGTTTGTCATAGCAGTGGGAACATCTTAAAGATGAGAATATGTCCCGATCATAGTACTTCTCTTCTGCAACTTGTTCGACATAATCGTGAACATTTTAATTTGGTGTCGAATCCATTTTAGAGCTCAAGGTACCTACAAAAGGAGTAAACATGTTAAATACCTGTATGGACACTTAAAGCATTGTATTAGGAGGTATTTATGCTAAAGAAAGAGATCAAAAGGCTTTAGGATAAAAAATGGTGAGGCTACTGTTTGTTGATACCCAATTTTTTCCTCATATATTTTAAATATGCATATATATATATTTTTAAAAATAGTGCACATGCATTTACAAACATGCACAACTATTTCTATAAATTTTAAAACTTTATATCAAGTTATTTCTGCATTTTTTATTATACAAATATCAAATAATTATCCCTCATATCACTTTTATGATGATTTAATCATCTAAGTTTATCATTTAAGCCCATATAGTACTTAAATATTTTTATTATATTTTTTATAATTACATTTACATTTTAAAGGCTAGAATTGCACATTTTGAAATAATAGCCCATATATATGCATAATTATATTATCTATACAAAAATAACTTTTTATATTTTTATAATATTAAGTAATTATTTTAAATTATTTTCATGCACAAATAATATTTTTTTATTTTATTAATTATTTTTATAAATTATTTTTACTTATTTAATTTGGTATTTAAAATCTAGCCCTTCTTAATTAATTTTCGGACCTAGCCAATTATACACCAGCCCAAATACCCACTAACCCAGACCCATACCATTTAAAACCCGACCCAGAACCCTTGAATCAGGATCGTTGATCTCCGAAATCAACGGTCCACAATCGCCCAACCCTTTTTAATATACCAAATGCCCCTACCCCTAATTCATTCGCCCAAACCCGCTGCCTCTGGATTTCTTCTCTCATCTCTTCTCTCTCTTACCCCCATCTAACCCTAGCCCTCCATCACAAATACCCCTTGATTCATGGGGTTTTCCTTTAGTTTCATGCCTTATCCGGCCTCATCTCACTACTGGCTGTATGATTTTCATGTTACTTGAGGATAATCTCAACAGATTCGAACCAGATTTGGTTTAAAGTCTCTCATTTCTCGATTAATCCGTCTATGTTCACTCCGATATTTGTGAGTACTGATATTTTTATGTTTTTATGGTTTCAAATCTCTGGTTCAAACCAGATTTGATTCACTTCTGTTTATTTCCATGAACGCAGCTATTTCCGGTTGAATCCATTTAGATCTTTTTAGATCTGAAGCGGTTTTGAGTTTGTTTGGTATTTTTCCCTTAAGATTTTCTATTTTTACTATTATTGTTAACCGATTTTATTTTACCCTAAAAAAGCTAGGGTTTTGGTTTCTAATGGGTTTTCTGCAAAAAATGTTTAAACGTTTAAATGTTTTCAACTCTGGATTTCTTCTTTACTTTTTCCACTTATTTTTACTTGAGTTTCATCTCTATGTTTTTGATATGTCTTAGGGTTTCAATTATTCGACTATTTCTTATACTATTTTGCCCGTTTAACTTCAACTCTGTCAATTAAGCGTTAATTGATTTACTTACCTAAATTAGGGTTTGAATTTAGTACCTGTATTTCTTTATTAAGTTCTTACTTGTTCTTACCTTATTTATGTACCCGTATTACTGGCTGATTTTGTGTTCTGACTCCTAATTGATCATGGAATCAGTTCTTACTTTATTTGACCTTATTCATAGACACTAATTGATTTCGTATGAGATTTTCCTTAAATTAAGTGGTAGTTATTTGATTTTGTCCTCTTAATTGATTCATGATGACCTTAATTGTTGATTAATTGATTTCATACCTTATTTTGTGTAATTAATTTTCATAACTTATTTGTTTTACTCTATTGTATGCTATAAAAACCCTTCCCCTTTCCCCATTTAGGACAACACTCGAATTCTCCTATTCTCGCTACTAAACTTAAGCTCTCTTTCTCTCTCTCTCCCTCTCCCCTTCTCTCTCTCTCTTGCTTCTGTTCTGATTTCTGTACTAAGTGGCTATTATTTGGCCGGCTGAAAGCCAATGCCAAATTGTTCTGGAACATAACTATTACTGCATCTTTACTCTCTTTCTTCTCAATTGATATGCCCTAACCTTTGCAATTCCTTTCTCTATGCATTGTTTGATTAACCTATTTGAATTCCTAGCATGATTCTATCCTTTATCTGGTAGTTTGATAATACCGTTAACTTACAACTAAGGCATTTAGAATAACAAGAATCCTCTCAAAAGTTAGTTTAAGTTTTGATTTATTTGTCAGCTTTATACCTGTTCTGAACTCTAAGCATGTAATCAAGTATGTTTGTGCTTAACTCATGTGTCCTGTCTGTTCAATTCAAATGTCTTCTGCCTAATTGCTTCTGTGACTGAGCCATGACTATTTCAAATGCTAGCATAAGTATTTAGATTAATCAAACTTCACCCTGTTTAAACTGTATGCTGAACCTGAACCTTTTTTGTTTTCAAACTCCTACTTTTAGTCATTTAGCTTCTCACTACCCCCAATGTGAGCACTGCCTAGGGTCTCTGAGACTCCTTGAACTCTGACACATTGGGGCTATTTTCCCAATGTTTTATGAATTCTATATTGAATGTGTGGTTCTAGTGTGAGCATTGCCCGTGGTACCTGAGGCTCTTTGAGAACTTTGACACATTGGAAGCCTAGTTTAAGGTATTGTGAATGGATCACTGCCATTGCTTCATAGCTGTTGTGTTTGAAGGCCTGGTTCCCAGGTTTAGATTGGGCCTACGAAGGCTCCCTATAGTGTAATCATTACTATTATGTAATTTATTTATTATGGGCTGTAATAATGTAATAATCTCCGTAATAAATAGATCTAGGGTGTATTAGTAAAAGCTGGGGGTGGGGGTCGGGGTGGTTTTGTTAAAAATCTTTGTTTGAAACTCGGATAGAAATCCTACCTATAGGTTTATTGGGTTGATTATGTGAATGTTACTACTCGTTTAGAGATCTTGCCTATAGAATATTTTCTAACTATTTGTGACTCTGCATTTTCACATTTTTGGCATACTACAGACACCGCCTATAGGTCTTTTGTTAATTCTACATTAGAAATCCATGTTCATAGGATCCACATGTATTTCCAATCTCAACTTGCATTAGTGAACATACATATAGGATCTTATCTCTTTGAACTAATAAACTTTCCTAGCAATTTGCTTAAAATTCTGCCCAAATGTGATTAATAGATTTTATGCCTATAGGAATAAAAGGAATCAGTTTCAAAACCTTAAAGTCATGTCTATAGGATTCAAACTAATAGATATCACGCATATAGGGTGAAATCAGTCTGTAAATTTAGAGAACATGTTTATAGGAGTTTAAGTCAAGTCAACACTTAGAAATTATGTCTATAGGAGTTAAATCAATGCTGCAAATTAGAAAGCATGCCTATAGGATCCAAAAAGATAAAACCTGTCTTTACGAGTTTAAATCAGTAATTCGCTTAGAAACCATGTTATAGGTCTATAACTAACAGTTGTAGATACCATGCCTATAGGATTCTGTTAATCACTTAGGCAAATCTATAGGGTTATTAATGATTTTGGGGTTTAAAACTGTGATATTTTACTGCCTAAAAGTGCCCAAATTCAAGGCTTAAAAAAATAAGTAAGCAAATTGATGGGTCCCGATGCCCGCCTTAATAAAACTGCTATCATACATTCTGTTTCTGCTCATCTAGATATCCTGCCTATATGATCCTCGATTAATGAAATCTGTCGATTTAACCTTGTGCATTTACTGTCTACTTGTGGAGGTCAATGTGAGCCCCTATTTGTTCTTTACATGAAGTCCTATCTGAATTTTTGTTTGTTGCCTAGATTTTCTCATTTTAAGCAACATAGGTCAGTCTAGAACCACCCTAAATAGAATTCTTAAATACCTCCAGGACCATAAGTAAGAGACGGGTAGTGCACGCACAAGGCGCGAGTTAGAAGCTATTAAAACACTTAGGTAAAAACTGAAAGATAGTAATTGGATAGTAAAGAAAATGATAGCTCGTGCGCTAATGCTATAAGTAAAACCCCGACTTGAGGGAGTTGCAAAGCATTGCATGGAATGATCCTATAGGCTAAAAAACATAAGACCACCCTCTATACTCCTGTGTAACAATAATTGAATATTGTGTTATATCCCGTACATTATTATTAGGATAAGTCGTAGTAATCCATATAAATTTCAAGGAATTAAGTCCATTCATGAGTTTATAGTGGAATTGTCACTATGTTATTATAAGACCTCATAAGTTTAACAACCTTGATACCATTATATACATTGGATATGGTATTTTGGGTGGAATATTTTTGTAAAAAGTTTGAAAAATATAATTTTATATAGTTATTAATATTACTACTTTCGAATATATTTTAAATTATACACATAATATGAGAAAGCTTATGAGATTTTCTTTACTGTAAAGATATGGATTATTTTTTTCACAAGAAAAGTAGGTTATCTTTTTACCATTTTAAGAATTAAGCATACGAAAATTTATACTTTTTATAGGAGATTAGGAAAATTAAAAGTTGAGAAAATATGTGTATTTTATTTCTTGTATGTTTTAATAAAATAATAGTGTATGTATTGATTTTATATGGTTTCACATGACAATTTACGATTTCAACCTTTATTCTAAATGAAATTTAGACTTTCCATTTTGAGCGAAGGTAGTATATTAGAGTATGAAAAATGTTTAATTAGTTCTAGTAAATGTTAACTGAAAATTATAGGATAATTATTTTGAAATACATCACATCAACATTAAAGTAATGTAATTATTACTTATGTAGTTTGAATTGGTAATTTTTTTAAACGAATGAGAAAAGATGGACAAGTAATTTAGAACGGAGTGATAACACATTAAGATACTACTACTAGTGAAATTTAACTTCGTAATTCTATGTGGAAACATTAACTGTGTAGCATAGCTTAAAATGACGTTCATTTCCTTGAATAACCAAAATAGAATCAATTCTTTGATAAAGGAAGATCTGGGATTATTTTTATTCTTGCATAGAATGAGAGATTAATTAAAAGACTAGATAAGGAATACAAGGTTAGACAACCCCCTCCCCCCATTCCAAAA